>NC_055684.1:25590103-26790103 GCF_017639745.1 Melanotaenia boesemani | reverse complement strand
TTGTTACGGCGTGACATTAATGAAGTGGGCGACATCTCAGTGACACATGTTATGAGTAAGTGCAATAAAAGTGACATCACCTATTTGGCATTAGAAAAACATATTTTATAAATATAAGACCTGAAACTTTTACAGTTTCAGGCCTTTTAAATTTGAGCAATAAGATGGAAAATGTGAAGGTTTCATTTAATTTAACTGCTTAACTTTCAGGGTCCCTTTTCTGGTGCTGTTACCCCCATGAAAAGTCAGAATGGGGGGGTGGGATATGTTTAGGCAGAGATGTATCTACAACCTTAAAAACACTGCAGCCCTTTGCTTGTTTTATTTTCAGCAAAGGTAAACAGTGGCTGATCTGTCCAGGGTGTATGGCCTCTCACCTAGTAGCTGCTGGGAGGCTCCAGCCCCCCTGTGACCCTGCATTGGAATAACTGTGCATAGACAATGCATTGATGGAAAACAGTGGTTGTGTTTGAGTGGACTTTGATTAATATTAAGTTATTAAAGTGTCAGATTTATTTCACGTAGTGCCTGTATTACTTCAGTTATCAGATTAATTTGATGTGTGACTGAGTAAATTTGCAGTTTTGTGAAATTCCATGTTTCAAGTTAGGCCATAAATCCCAGGGCAGCCAGTTTTATGTCTGACAGGCTAACAAAACACAGCAAACTACAGGTTGATGTAAAATGAACAAAAACATTAAATCTGAGTTTTAAAATTTCAATTAACAGTTTACTCCACATTTCATCTTGTTAACGGAGGTGGCAGTGAGGCAGTTCTAATGTTCGCTATCTTATCACAACATGTTTTCTAGTGTATTTCTATACCTGGAATTATTTTCTGGCTGATAGTAGGTATTGAATAATACTCTTATAATAATACTTGCATATTAAATTTAATAATTTGTCTATATTAAATCTGTCTAGTTGAAGTAGCACCATGACCCTTGAGTGTCATTAATCTGTGATGAGCAGTCTAACAGATAGGATTTAATAAGGATTAACAACATGCTCAAAGCAAAAGAAATAAATCAAGCATAGTGGCTTTTCATCCATATGTATACAAACTGTGGGCATATAGATGAAGAACCACACTGATGTACTTTGGAGAGAAAACAGCATAGTTGACCTTGTGCTTCAGCAGACAAAGTAAATATTTCATCACATGTCTGGAGGAATTATATCACATTCAGAGTATAAGTGGTTAAATACAAGACTGTTTCTTGGTCTGATGCTGTGATTTCCTGCAGCCCTGCTGTCAACCCATTATTCCAATACACAAAAAAATATTGATATCAGTTTCCCTAAGTACTATGCATCTATAGGTCTGCTTTGATGTGTTCAGGAATTTGCCATGTAATCACAAAGCAAACTGAAGCTTGCACAATGATGACTGATGTTTCGCTGCTGCAGAAATCACATTATTAAATAATGCACTTAAGTGGGATAAAAAGTGCCCTGACTTTTGAAATATGCATGTACATAATCCACATTTATTTTCCACATGTATTTAGTTGATATTGTACAGTGTATAGTCTGTCATAGATGCTTGTCTTTTCCCAGTTAACAAGAGAATGTCCTGTAATAGATAAATGAAAGATTTTATTGATTGACTGTGATTAACCGTTTTGTTTTTGGACACAGTCATGTCTCTGTTCTTTTTGTTAAGCTAAGATAATTTTATTCCTGGCTGAAGTGTCATCTACCAACTACTTATGCACTGGATTGGTCCATACTTAAATTAAAAAACATGATAAACGATTGAAGAGATTAAGAGAAGAGGAAAAGCGGGTTCTTTTTATGTAAAATGACATTGCTATCCATACCACTACAATGTACTGTAGGTCATTTACATGTTTTGAAAGTGCTGGCATAACTGACCTAAAAGGTAGTATAAATAAGTACAAATCTGCATATTTCTTTATTACATTCTCCCAGTATCATCTCCCAGTTACTTCTTACACTTTATACACTCCCAGTCAAAAGTTTGGACACACTTTTCCATTAGATTTAATGAAAAAGTGTCTCCAAACTTTTGGCTAATACTGTGTAAAATAGGAAGCATCAATTCCCAATTCCAAAAACATAGTAAGGGTCAAATTCCCCACCTCCAGCCAGCATTCAGATAAAGGTGAGGCACAAGGCAGCAACAAAGTACAAGCAAAGATCAAATATTCGGTGGGAATATGTGTGGGTCAAAGGCTAGACAGCTTATCACAATGAAACTTGGACACTGGCAGGAAATGACGGAAACCATTGAGTATAGACCTGCTGCTCCTCAAGGATGAAGAAGAATCCTGAATGAGACAGAGCACCATCAAATCTTGCAGATAACTGTACTGATGTCTGACTGTTCTGTTCTCAAAGCTTTGACAGTTATTTGCACACATCAAAGATGGTGCACAAGGAATCTACTTCACTGTATTTTTTGTTACCATCAAGTTGTTAAAATTGTAATGTATCCATCAAAAGACAATAAACTATAATATATAGTAGTAGCTTTTAAATAGCTGTGGCAGTTTTTTAGATTTTGTGTGTAGGATAAAATTGTTAGGGGTGTTGTTGCCATTAACTTTGTCCACTTCTTAGTACAGCTGCATCACATGTTTTCTGAATGCAAGAAAGCAGTAATTCATGGTGTGTTTGATTCTTGACCATCCTAGATGAAAGATGACCAGTGTGATAAAATGTTCAAAGACTGCTCGTGGTACAATCGTGTGATCAAAGACAACCAAAGATAAATTTCTGACGGCTTTAAAAATGTAGGATGATCCTGCAGCTGCTTTGACCTACATCCACTAACTAACCAATAAGAACAGGGGACACCGTTGTTTAAAATAAAAAACAAATCTGAACTGTGTGGATCAGGGGTGTCAAACTCGATTTAGTACAGGGCCACATTATGATTAGAGTGACTTGTCAAGGCCTAGAAGTTATTTTAAATGCACATACCTGTACATTTCCACATGTGTGTAGTAATCCTGCCCAGCTGAACCGACTCACCTCATAATACAAACTGAAGTGAGATCTGTTAATTATGAAAGACAAAATATATAACAAGTTATCCCCACTGCCTTGGAAATGTTTATATTTAAACATTAAAAAAATACAACCTCATGTTGATAAATTAGGATTTACAGTTACTCTTATTAAAAAAATTGCAGTTAATGTTTATTACATTTTTACATTTACCATTTACACATTTCATCTCACATGCCACATTAGACTTGCTGGTGGGCCAGTTTAGTTTTACACCACTGGTGTGTAGATGAATGGCAAAAATTCCAAACATAACTTGTGGAAGCAAATGTGGTTAATTGTGACAGCAGAATCTCCAGCTCATACCACGGGCAAAGATGTAATTCAGAAGGAATTAAGAGTTACAACTGCTGAATAACATACTAGTAAACATATCAATACATACTTTTCCAAACCAGGCAGCCATTTTTCAGCTCATTCAGTGTTGGTGTGATACTCAGATTCTGTGTTGCTCTTCAAAGCCTGCTACAGTACAGCATATAATACTGTACAGTCTGTACACATGAAACATAATATCATAGCCAGGATCATTTGTCATATCTCACAGTAGTTAGGATGTTGCTGTCTTTAGAAAAATGGGACCTGGCAGAATCCATTCTACCAAGGGAGTATTCATCTCTTTGAGAAGCACCTACAGAGAGAGAGTAATGACTGATTACAACCAGGTGTGAATGACAGTAATGCAGCAGTGGGGTAATCATCTAGACAAATAACAGGTGTGGAGCAAATGCAGGAAGCAAAAAAAAAAAAAAAAAGTGTACAAATCAAATCAGTTAAAATTTTAACAGTAAGTAAAAGAAAAGCTGACTAAAATATGAGAAGACAGTAAAAAAAAAAAAAAAATAGCCAACAATATCCAAGCCATGACTGTTTTTTTTTTTTTTCCCCCCCAACAGTTCCTGTTAATTGGAAGTTTGCTTAAATGCACTCAGTTGATCTGTTAACATAATCCCTGTTTTTTTTTTAGTCGGACAGGGATGTGGACAGGGACCAACACCACATAACACACAAAATTAAAATGATATGACAATGGTTTGCGAGGTGGCTGTTTACTGACACTGCAGAGAACATGCTAGAGAGGCTGCTGCCGAGGACATAATGTGGAAAGCATATCGGTTGTATTTGTTCCATTTGTGCCTGAGAAGATACTGGCTTGTCCTAGAAAAAAGAGAATGAGTCACTTATGGTAGCAACTGAAGCATGAAAGCATGAGTATCAGACATTTTAGAATGGCCTCACAGCATCTGGCCAATTATTATTTTTTTTTCATAAGGGTTTTAAGTAGCTAAAAAGTTTGCCCTCTTTTTTTGTTTCTTGCAGAATCAGTAGTTCTTCAGTGATGAAGCTCAGGGTTAAACCGTTATAATGAACCAGATGATTCCATAACAGTTACATAACAGTACATGCAGTCGCAAGTGTCACTGATTGCTAAAGATGAACATAGATTCTCATTATGTGGAGGAGAACAAAGATTAAATGTTAAGCATTTAGCTAAGCTGTTGCCAGACTCAGGGAGCTGGTATACTCTGACACATTGGGCTGATGGAATACACATCTCAACACAGGGCTAAAAATATTAGATAAACTTATCAAGCTCAATTAAAAACTCCCTCTGCACAACTTCTGGTTTTGTAATGAAACAATTCCCCATGTTGCAAAATATTACATAGCCAGTTCTCATCTGAACTGGAATCAGGAACAAAAACTACCATTTCATAAATCTTACCATGCAACATCACTGCTTTACACCAGTATCTGTTCAGGAACTATTTTATATTGGGAAGTCAAACTTGTAAATAGCCTATGCAAGGTCCAAGGCTGACTAGCAGACGATGACTCATAGCTATATATGTGTATTAGAAATGTTATATAAAATGTTGAATTATTAACACACAAAAGCTGTACAAAATCACACGTAGGCCTTTTATAGTTTATGCTGATAGACTTTTTGTGCTTAATGATGGATAAACATTGCATTTGCTTGTTTATTAAGTGCTCGCCACTTTTCATGTCTTATTTTTTAGGAGATTGTTTACAGTAAGTAGTAACTGATGTCCCCTCAAGACTGCAGCAGCAGCCTGAGCACAACAAAGGAAGCTTGAAAGGTTAAACCTAGGGCACATAAAGTCAGGGAACACTCACTGCTGCTGGTGAAGCTTCACAGGCTTATGTTTCTTAGCTATGGAGGCCAAACAGTAAGAAAACTAAATGTAGAGGGGACATAAGCAATGTTTTAAATAGTAACAGGATCACCCTCTGAACAGTTGAAATGACATTTGACTTTAGATCTTAACCACTGAAGCACAGCTCAGGTGTTTTAGTAAACATAACCATGGGAGAGTTTCAGTTTATGATCAAATTTAGCTTAATTCCTTTGAAAATTACTGTATAAAGTATACTCAAATTTGGTTTTCAGTTTTGTTGTTTACAATTCTAAACAATCACTGAAGTATATGTAGGTATCATAAACAATATATATTTTAAAGGATATGAAGCTGCCCAAACTGAAGCACACATTTTCACCCAGAAATGTTGAGGATATATTTAATTTTTACCAAGTTCTTTTCTTTTGAAATCACTGAAATCAGCATCCATTGCAGCTTATCTCTTAATTCCCCTGTCATTCAGGTAGACTATAATAATAGTGCTTCACAGACATTACTCACTTCTCATGAGAGGGGAGAGCTCAGGCTGAGACTGTCCATATAGAGATGACAGCTACCCGACTACCTACTTATTGAAAGAATATACTTATTGAATGTTAGTCATGTCTGTGGTGAATGCCACTGAGGCTTTGGGAAATGCATGTGTAATTATGTGCTGATCTGGTAAGAAATTGATATTTCTGCTGTCACAGTGAGGATTCGGGTTTTGCTTTCATGCACGCAGTATTTTGCTCCTGGTTTTTAAAGAGTTTTTCTGTGTGAAAAATTCAGTGCCCAGTGGTAAGCAATTTTTTATATTAGCGAAGGAGTGACTTGTGCTTGCAGGTTATCAGAGGCAGATTTTTCATAATGAGGCAACTTTGCTCGGGGTTACAGTGGACTAATGAGTAGAGGAATGGTGGATCTTTTAGGCCTTGTCTGTTTTAACGTGCTTTATTTTAGGTCAGTGAAGTGAGTTCTTTGTATTTCCTAAAGCAAAATGGTGGTTTGTGACACCCTGTAAGAGTGTTAACTTAGGTTTTTTTGTGGAAGTGAGAATTCCACTCATATTCAGGCCTACATGTTCATGACTGCTATCACATGTCCAAGCCTGACATCCTCTTCCGTAAGACTTCTTCCACTTTTTATTCCGTTTGAATGTCACATGTAGAGAGTTTTTAGTTTGAGTCATTGAGATTGAGGTGTATTTAATTGGCCACCTCTTGTTCAAGGATTCAGGGTAACTGCATTCCAGCATCCGCAGGGTACAACCATGGTATCAAGCAGGGAAACAATATGGATTATCAGTCACTGATGCTAAATGTTGTGTCTTTAAATGTTATGAAGGATTGGTCTTTTTTTTCATGCTGTTATGCCTCTCTGCCCGCTGGTCTTGCAGTGGGAGTTTTATAAATTTACACAATGAAGCCATGAAGCTCTATTCAAATGTTGCTGGATTACCCTTGTAACACCAATGGTTATGCAGCGATCCAAATGCAAAACCTAAATACTTAAAAGAGTTACGTTTTCATACTAGCATGCATGAACGCTGTTTGTCCAATATAATCATTATCACAGCTCACAAATTCAGTAAATTCATGCAAAAAAACTGTCAATAATTTTATGCACAATTCTCAGTCATCTTTTTTTTTTCTCAAGGTACAGGGGACATTTCAGATTGTTGCTCATATTTTATATTTCAACCACATTTATAATTCAGGCATACTTATTATTTAGAAATAATCTTGAATTTTTTTTCTTCTTGTCTTTTTATATTACACATTCTCCCTCATACAGTGCCCTTTTCGCAGAGTACAGATGTGTATCAGCAAGAAGCAAAGTGGTGTTAGGAGCAGGGGTCATCAGCATGTTATCTGGTCATCGCCAGTCTTCAAAGCCAGTTGATGCAGGAGGTGCTGGCTGTGCAGTAACTTGGTATGACCTCCACTTTTTAATTGGTTCTCCAAGAACCCTTAAAAGCCTTGTCAGTTTGACAGGAGGTCGGAGGGAGTGATTGCGAAACAAAGGATGAGAAGTGGAGAGAATAGATATAGGCAGGCAGGGATATAATAACAATGCTTCCATACATTTACTGGGAAAAATACTTAAGATTATCTTAGATAATACAGAAAAACTTCTTGATACCACTGGATCTTCTGCATGAGGTAACTGTGGTAACACAAGAGAATAAATGTGACTCCACCAGACATGTCTCAGTGTGATTCAAAAGCATTCAAGAAGTGAACCTTCCCTCTGCTAAAAATACAACCCTTGTCTATTTTTGAAGGAGTCTGCATCAAGCTGCTTAAGGTATATGCGCCAGGCACAAAGTCCAATATGGCAACAGGATAAAGAATCCTTGACAATTACTGAATAAGATGTCTATAAGAAGCATCTGTCTGAAACTGTTTCATTCTAGGGAGAATTTTCTGCTCAACCTGTAAATAGGCCTGAGTGTATAATTGCAGCTGAAAAAGATGTAGGAGTGCTCTAAAGGTCACACCACATAAAATGTTACCAATCCCTTTTGATTTAGGAACCTCTTTGCAAGCATTCCTGTCCCTGTTATTGGCTGTCTTAACTGAATTTGTTCATTAGCACAAACAAAACCTGCGCAGGAGAAAAAAATGTTCTGCCACCATCCCCTCATATATCCTGTTTCAGAGACTGGTACAGAGGGAATGATCACCAGGCCAGGATATTGCATTCATCTGTCAGTCACACAGTCCTGCAGGATCTAAATGAGGTCATTAATGCAGGTCCACAAAAACTCTACTACTCCCCAGAAGTGGTAGACTTAAATGAAATGTATTTTATTATAGACAGCAGGGAGACATGCAATGTATTAAACTGAAATCACTGTTTTCAGCAGCATAAAGAAAGAACTTGTTAATAGGGTGTCTGGTCAAATTCTAAATCCTGCCAGTGAGCCCTCCTGATAAGTATCTTTTTCTGCCATGACCCACCACAGCAGCTTTAATAAAAATGGACCCTCAACAGTGTTGAAAAGTCGTTAAGTCCAAGAGATTGGGAATAACAGAATATGCAAGGGAAGTTTGTTTGTATAGTACATTTCATGTACAAGACAATGCTTTACATAAAACATTAAAGATATTACATATGGTGCAAAGAAAGCATTTAAAATATCAAATAGCAAAATAGCAAATATTTACAAATAAATCATAATTACATCATAAATTAAATTGAAATGATCAAAACAAGATAAGTTAAAAGTTACCATACAGATTTTATGCATGAGAAAACAAATGTTTTTAACCTGTCAGATTTTTCTAAAGTAATTCTGACAAAAGCATTTGATTAAAACAACAGAGAAAATAAATTACACTATGTCAGTACTGTCATACAAAGTACACTGGATGCAGATTAACACCACTTAGATCTGTCAGCATTTTCTCAGCAAAGGTCTGACTTTTTTTTTTTTTTTCTTTGCCTGGGAAACGCTTATCTTTTTAAAGTGGTTAACTCTAGCAGTGTGATTTCAGCCTCTGAATAATGTTATCATCACAACAGTTTTGTTTAAAGAATGACTCAAAATCCCAAAAGAATTAAACTATAAATAAAACATATCAGTTATTGCCTTTAGGACAGTAATGCAGAGTTTCCTGTCTAAACAAAAATAGAAACATAATCAGTGTTTGCTTTAATTCAAAAACCAACATGTCTTTACCAATGTTTCCAAAAGAAAAAAAAAAGTTGATTTGCAGTGTAAAATGTGGATCAAAACAGCACAATTTATTTTTAAATCACTGTTTTGTACTGCTTCTTTGAAAACAGCTGTTTCAATCTTTGAGTTTGCAGTGATGGGAAATACACTGGATCACCATACAACCAAGATAAAAAGCTTACAGTCTTTGATTAATTCTTCTTTACATTGGTATTTATAAAATAAATAAATAAACAAATAAATAAATAAATAAAAATAAATAATCACTGACACCAGAAAACTTTTGAGCACAATGGACATGTGTTTAGTCATCATTCAGCCTTGAATTATGTGATTCAGCAGTATTTGAAGGTGTTTATTGGCTTCAGCTTCAGTCATTTCTACTTTTCAAAAAGAGTGCTGCATTCCAGATTGCATAGGTGTTAACAACTCTCTTTTTCTTTATTAAAACACAGATTTATTGACTAACATTTCAAAATAACTCACAGAGAGTCATGGTTATCAAACGGTAGTCCAACACAACCTGTATGATACAGTGTAATGCCATCACTTCACATAAGCTAGGTTACTGGCTTGCCTTCGGTAGAAGTGTTCGTTACTGTATGTTACTACAGTTCCTTGTGTATATTATAGCCCTGGGAACACTAAGGGTAAACACACTGCCATGGACAAGAGTAACTTGCCTTGTTATAATCTTTGTTTCAGTAGGTATACCCAAGTTTTATTTTGTTTAAATGTTCTACTTTTGATGTTAAATCTGACATATTGTCGAACCATGAACTATGTATTAAAATGACCAGATACAGATTAATCAGACTATTTCATGACTAATTAGTCATTTTAAAGTACAGGAATTAAAAAAAAGCTTCACTTCACTGTCCAGATATAAAAATAACAAGATAAAACATTAGAAGAAAAAGAAAAGATGTGCTGGTCTCCCTTCTATCTCCTGCTAACATTTTTAGGGTGTATCACCTGCTTCACCATGCTTCATCTGTTCTGCAGCAATGTAGACTCAGTGCACTCGATAGCATTTACAATCACTAGCTATGTTGCAGACTCCATCAATTTGAAACTCTATATTCAAGGTCACTCATTGATCTGGCTCCCAGTTTGATTCCCAGAATAGCTATCAACCCCCCCCCCCCCCCCCCCCCCCACACACACACACACACACACACACACACTCATTCACAGTGTCATTAAAAAACAAAATATGTCGTCGGTTTGACCACAAACCAGGAGATGAGGAATTGTCAAAAATTGTCCTCAGGTTGTACAAAACTAATTGTTTTTTATTAAAAAAAACAAACAAACAAACAAAAAAAAACCCTAATAAAGATTTCAGGAAACCTCCCTTCCAGGCTGTTGAATGGTAAATGGACTACATTTATCTTGTTGACTGCTCAAAGTGGTTTACACTATAAACCACATTCAATAATTCACCCATTCTTCAATATGTGGACTGGAGAAGCTGGGATAAAACCACCAACCATCCAACTGGTGAATGACATCTCCATTAAGCCACAGACCCACACTCATTCAATGTGGAAAAATATTGAGGTTCAACAATGCTGCAGATAAGACCGAGTACCACCTACAATATGGGCAACGTAAGGTTAAAAAAGCTTTGCTTAATGCCTAATGCAGCTTCACCAGGATTAGAATGGAAACATGTTCAAACATTAAGACAGTAATTGCAATGACATGAGCAAAACTGCGCAGGGAGACGGTATAAAAACATAAAAACAGGCAGGGACTGCATCAAGGCATTATAATAGTGCTTCTTCAGCTCAGAGACTCTACAAATAATCTTTAAAGAACTAAATCCATTCTGACAGTTCTGTATGCATAAAACTAGGAAAGGTTGGAAAATTTAGTCTACTAAATATTTCATGAATGAAGGTAAAATAGTTCAAAATGATGTATTCTTGCTCAAGTCACGACTCTATTCTTCTCTTAGCAGTTGCCATGGTCATTTTCTAAGGTTACTCTGAAAAACCTGTTTAAAAATTATTTTATTCTTGCTGCACAGAAATTTTAGATACTAAAGAATACTAACAGGACTGATTTTTGCTTTGATATATGAATGTAAAACTATTCAATTCTCACTCTTCTCACAGTGCTACTGAAAAAGCTGTGAGAAGTAACAGATGGAAGGGTTTTGTCAGGGTGGCTTCTATGAAAACTGCTACAAGTAAATAGATGAATGAAAAAAATGCAAGCACTTTTAAGGCCACACTTTCTTTTTAGGATTATGGAGACACAATCTGCTGCTGTTCCAGGACATTTTAGAGGCTGAACTAGGTCTCAAATATAAATGCCATCACAAACAATACATTAGCTGTGTGGCCCCATAATTTAATCTTGTCCTGTCTGCTCTCCTTACAAGACCTTGATCTGACATCTTTAAGTATTTTAATGAGAGTTATTTTTAGTTTCTCACAATCATACAAAGCCTTCCTTTTTTTTTTTAACATGGGAGTTTACCCCCGGCTTGGTTTTGAATGCAGCTGGCAGACAGGCAAAATTGGCTGGGAACAAAGTTTAAATGGTAAATAGTTCTTAAACTGCACCTTTTGAACTTTCTTTAAGTTTATCAAAACACTTAAAGAGTGTTTTATATTCATTCACAAAAACAGTCTGCAGCATACAGCACTGCAGTTTTCCACATTCACACAGATTAACACATCTGAGACAATATGGGGGGATCAGCTAGGGAGCCAACCACTGATCTTTCAGCTGGAGGAATCAAATGAAACACACACACACAAAAAAACAACAGATTTTGTAATTTTGTGATTCATGATGTGGCCAAACACAAATGTAGAACAAAAATGATTAGGTGAGGGAATGAGTGACAGCAATGTTTATACTTGTTGGTACTTTAACAGCCTAGTCCCACTTCATCAAAACATGTTGCTAATCTTTCAGGGTCAGATATCTGTATGTGAACAGCACTTCCATTTTCCAGACCTCAACCATCCAGTCAATAGTTTATTGATCTCTTTTATCACCAGATGAAACTCCAATGAAGTACAATACTCACAAAGGCCACACTTGATACGTATACATAGGCAGTGATTTTTCTTAAAGTAATTAATTAAATGTTTTCTTTTTCATTGGCTAAATATTCAAATCTTCCAAGAGGTATTAGATAACCTTTTGCAATGAATGATAGATACAAGAAACCAATTAAAGGTTACGACCCATCAGTTTGGTGTCTTTTTCAGGGACACCTCAACATGAGCTCGACAGGTCGAGGATCGAACCAGCAACCCTCAGGCTACAAGATGACCACTCTACCCACTGAGACATGCCACCCCATGCACTTTTTTTTTTTTTTTTAATGCTCACCTAAGCATTAGTTTAATTTTTGGCACTTTAAGGAGTAGTGAAGACTTTATACTTTTTTTTCCAACTGATTCATTATTATTATTATTATTATTTATTGCCATTCGATAAATTACAGAGTGACCTGTAATGGTGGTTAAGATGCAAACTATTTTACCTCACATTTGGTACCTGAATTCAGATAACCTGTAGTCTAGACCAATTTAATCAGATTTAAATTTAAAATACAAATACTGTAACGTAGAGATAATCTCATGGTACAAAAGTTGTAACAAGCTAACATTTTTAACATAGATGCTAACATTACCTATCATCTGGACTTGAGTCCACATCTCTGTAGGCGATCCATCATTCTCCTAACAATTCCACATGACTTGATTTTATATACCAACCTTGGGACATGTTTTCCATTTTTCTCCCATATTATAAAAAATCAATTCAGCAATAATGACACAACAGCTGTTGCACAAGCACATCATAGCCTCGTTTCCACCAATGGGTACAGGTCAAGACAGGACGGTTAGGGTGTGGATGTGGTTTGTAAACTCTAATCTTGTTGTGTTTCCAAAGCCAACCGTAACCTTACTCGAGAGACAGAGTATCAGTTGGATAGCGATAGATGCCTCAGCTTCATAATTTTATGACGGCATTACAGCGCAGCACCTTCCTTAAAGTATAACAAAAACACGACTCGAAAAGGAGGAGAATGGCCGTCATCCAGCAATTTCTGTTCTTTCTTCTTGGTGGTCCTTTGTAACGCCATTTTAAACGGAAATGTAAGGCCCATTTATGCTCGACTCAGACATCGGATACGCAGACAGAAGGACAGTTTCGTCCATCTTCTGCATCAGTTACGCTAGTAATTTGGTCCATTTTCAGTCAGCTTAGCTATCCATTGCTTGACACAGAAGATGGAGCAATACCACCGGAAATTGTGGGGGCAGTGCTGACCAGAATAGCTGACATGCGACCAGCAAGAGAAACAAACCAGAGAAAAGAAGGGTGTGGAAGGGAACAGAAAAGCAGAAGAAGAATGAAGACGAGGACAACCAATGTAGAAATTGCGCAAGCTTTTGAAAAAAGACTGTATGCGAGTGTATAGGGTGTGTTGAGCTGTTGGAAACAACTTTATAGCGGTGCATTAATCAACCAATTAATGGATTGCAGTGTGTCAAACTCAACCCTTTTGGGTCGGGTCAGTTAGATTGGTACCCCAACGGAAGGGTTCCAACAAAGTAGGAGAGTTTGGGTCGGATATTAGGGTACCCTTTCCAGTTTTTCGCGTGTGGAAACACAGAAAAATGTCTCCCGACCTGCCTCACCCCGACCTGCATCCATTGGTGGACATGGGGCTCATAATTACATGTGGATGTTAACTATGTAGTAATTTTTTCACTCTACACAAGTACACGGAATAAAACACATGATAGTACGTGTTCACACAGTGAGTTTAACTCATAATGAAGATAGATTTGTGACAACCAAACAGTTTATCATTTAACCACCTTCCTGCTATCACCCAGCATCTATTACTTATAAAGATATCTGATGTTGATGTAACAACAAATCTTCCAAAGCTTTTTGCATTTGAGATTTTGCATAAGTCAACTCTTTGATTAATTATCATATCTGGAGATGGTAGCGTGGGCACATAAAACTTAATTCTGCACTCTCACTCTCTCTAACAGCCTGTATATCAACAAAATACTAAATGGTTTTATGTTCCCTCAAACACTGCGGCAACTGTTTAGCACTGCTGTTTGCAGTTGTGTGTGTGTGTATATGCTGACAAGCTGGTATGCAAAAACATGGGAAGGCGTGAGAGAAAGTGGTGTGATTGCAAGGTAAACACCAGCTGTGGTGGTTGATATGTTACTAGGGGATCAGCATAGAAAACTTCAAATCACATCATAAATAATCAGTCTCTGGTCTTAAAATGTGCCACATTTAACCAAAAGATGTATTAGTTTTGAAAAAAAAAAAAAAACCCAATCTAATTATTAAATGGATACTAGAATGTATGCATTTACATCAAATTAGCAAACAGATGTTATAATATTATGGCTTTCAAAGTTAACGTGTCAATGCAAGAAACATTACATTTGTTAACACAATAATGCTTTAATGCATTAACGCATGTGCAAGATGACATTTGTATATCACACAATTAGCCACTCAGTTCTTGCATTTGACTTTCTAGTCCACACTCCTTACCAGGTGTACCAAACTGCTGTGTGCAAACAGCAATAAAAAAAAGAAGAAGTCGTTGTATCTACGTAAGTAATGGCTTATTGTGACCAGAGCAGGATGAAAGAATCAGAAAAAGCCTGTTGGCCCTTTGGACAGGAAGTTTGAGAATAAAAAAAAAACCAAAAAAAAACCAAAACAAAAAAAAAAACACGGAACAATCAATAAAATCGTTGTTTTTATTTCACTGAAACACTGCTAAAGGGGGTCCAACAAAAGAACACAGAGGTCCGCGAGGCGTTGAACATTCAGATCCATTGTGATTAATGTCCACACATTGTTCCTATTTTATGAAAAAAAAAAAAAAAGAAAAAGTGAGGCTACATGTTTTGTTTTTCGGTTTTATGCTTTCAAAAGTGAGATTCTCACCATATATAATGTATTCTGGTTGAGTCCTTCGATAGAGCCAAAGTTAAATGAACATACGCCCATACTTTTTTTCCTTAAAATAGGGACAATTTGTGGACATTAATCACAGTAGCTCTTAATGTTCAAAGCCTCAGGGACCCCCTGTGCTCTTTGGGACCCCAGGTTGGGAACCACTGCTCAATACTACTCTGTATATTGTAATTTTCACCAGAACATTGCTATCATGTCACAATATGATGTGAATGAATGAATGAATATGTAAGTAATAAAAATTGTCATGATGACATCTGTAGCGTTTTTCCCTTTTTATTCTCTTTTTATTCTCCCTCTATACCCATCTTGCTTAAAATGTTAGAAATATTATGACAACCACTTTATAAAAGACCCTCTACACATTAAAGTGCTGCAACCCGCAATCAATAACATGATTAGGGTAATTAATAGGGTCGGAGTAATGTGATGATTTCTTTCTGAATGACCTATGTGATTTCTAATCTGTATATTATGATGCTTTCAACAATCTGTCAAGTGTAAAATCTACAATAGAATCAGCTCTGCTGAGAGCAAGCAATGGAAATTTATTGGGAATGGTAATGGGTCCTATTGAACTAGCCATGGGAGCAAGTCGTCTCATGACAGGAAGTATGGCAGTTTAAATCCCACTCCCCCAGTCATCTGTCGTGTATACTTGGGTAAAACACTTCACTCTCCTGGACAGCTGTAGGTATTGGCATGCAGTCATACCTTGATTTTAATTGTATTTCTGAGAAATTTCAGTCTGGTTTTAAACTGTTTCATAGCACAGACACAGCGCTGCTGAGAGTTTTTAATGATCTACTCTCGTCTTCTTCTGCTCTGATACATCTAGATCTTAATTCAGCCTTTGACACGGTTGATCATCAAATTTTATTATCTCTTCTTGACACGTGTATTGGCATGGGCGGCATGGCTCAGTGGGTAGAGTGGTTGTCCTATAGCCCAAGGGTTGCCAGTTCAATCCCAACCCGGATGAGCTCATGTCGAGGTGTCCCTGAGCAAGACACCGAACCCCAAATTGCTCCTGATGGGTTGTGGTTAGCGCCTTGCATGGCAGCTTCCGCCATTAATGTGTGTGAATGTGTGTGTGAATGGGTGAATGTGACATACATGTAAAGAGCTTTGGATAAAAGCACGATATAAGTACAGACCATTTACCATTAGAGGTGCAGTTTTGAACTGGTTCCAAGAGTTTCTCTGTCTGTCTGTCTGTCTGGTTTTTGTCAACAGCATCCCCAGTTAATTGTGGGTTGTCAGAGGGCTCCATTCTGGGTCCAATTCCTTTTTCTTTATACTAAGTTTCATTTAGAAAGCATGGCATCACCTGTTTTTGTTTCACAGACGACTCACAAATCTATCTGCCCATACAATGAGGTTTAGTGAGTGTATAGACACCACATTGAATTGTCTTGTGGAAGTACATTCAAGATATACACCTTTAGGTTCATCACTTAGGATATGTGACTAAGTGCCACAGTTGAATATACATGTTGCCTTCATTGTTTCTGATAGCAGAAAGAAAACGACTGAGTATGGGCCCATTTTCACAAGCTCACATGCACTGCACCCTCCTCCTGGCTCAGAACCAAGACTGATAGATTAAAACTTTCTTTAATCAGTGGAACTGAACATTTTTTTTACACAAACTATGCTAATAATTGTCAGTTTCAAAATCTGCCCTGGGTGCATCCCTTACTTTGCTCACAGCTGTTCACTCATGATCGGACCATAAAGTACACAATGCCAAATATTAGCATATGTCTTCATGGCATTAGCAGTTACTAAGGTGCTACCTAAAAGAAACTGAAATTATTATACTTTTTTCTTTTATTTCTGGTTTTCTTCCTCTCTCTACACCTTTGTCTAGTCATTCAGTACTCTGTAGTTTCCAAATTCATGCTCAGATGTTATCAGCTACCGTTATATCACATAACTGAATGCACAACTAATAAACATTAAACTGTGTCTTTTTTATTCTAACCATGCATTTTTTATGCATACTGTATATATCTAATATGAAATAACCAAAGTATTGGTCCACTATATTTGGAGATATATAGATCCAGCTTTTGGCAACATAAAGTGACCTTAAGGTGTCGAGTGATTGGATTTGCCTTTATGAGTAGATACAGTTGAGCGTTGCAAGCACAGAAAATAAATAATGCATTTTGCTTGTGTTTTGTGCTGCCATGGGTGAGCATGCAGAAAGAGACAAATTAGAAAGGGAATGGCATCTTACTGCACAGCACGTGCTGCGTTTGCTAAACAGGATGTGTTATCAGTAGTGCTTGAGAGGGTTGAAGTGGATAGGTATGAAACAGTTGAGAGCAGTACCGGTAACACACAGGCACTGCAGGCTTTAATTTAAAACAGGATGATCAATAGTGCTGAAGGATGCAACGAGTTCTAAAAGGATTAAATGTAGAGAGGTTCTTGCTTTTGTTATTAGGAGTCAGTAATGAAGCGTGTCTCTTTTGTGCATAGGATTCTTCCTCAGGCAGCAGTGATTGATTGCATACATTTGCATGTCACGTCACATGCCGTGTCTTGTGCTCAGTGTGCCATTGTTGATTTGTGTACATAAGAAGAAACTGCCACTAGCATGACTCCTTTATTCTCCTTTAAAAGCTACTCCAGTTTCCTGGCTTTTACTGGTCCAATTTAGCTTGGGCTGTCTGCTAAGAGTGCAGCAGGCATCCAACTCTGCAGAGTAAAACATTGAAGCTCCCCTGCTCCCTGCAAGGCTGATGACCTACTTTTCCACTTCAGGCGATAGCATGCTGTACTGTGTTCAGTCATGTAAAATTTCTCCATCAGTCTCTACCTTGCATGTAAAAGGGGTTTAGGTGGTGATGCAGAGGAGATGGCTGCATGGCTGGTTCAAACACTTGCACTACAAACTTTAGTTTGGTGACAGTCACAACTGGAACCAGCATGTTGTGTTGCAGTAAGGCAATCTAAGGTTTTGTTCCTCCTGACAAACTCAAGGGGTGTAGAGACAGGGTGAAAGATTGCAGCTCCTGGCAGGTCAATAGGAGGACTGCAAAGAGAAACTTGACTTTAGACTGGCTGAAAACACAGAGGACTGTAAATAAGTGCTTGCTGACAAAGGGCAATATATTTATAAATGAGTATCTAGAATTGAATTCACCTCTCAAACAAATAAATGCTTATTTGCACGAAGGCACTGAGCCTGATCCCGATGAAGTTTTCCAGTACACAGTTGTTTTAAGCTGTTTTGTTCTAGGAAATGAATTATGCTAAATCATGTAACCTGTTTGTTAATTGCATTTCTGTGTCTTTACATTTGTGTTCATCTTCTTTACAGCCAGCAGTGACCACATTTAGACAAGAGCAATAGCTTTTAGTGGCTGTTAATGAAATATTAAGCAGATATTGGCATATTTTGTCCTACTACAGTATATTGATCAAACATGTTTACAGCTCAAAAGTCTATGTTGTTGTTTATATTGCTCTAGATTTCTCTAGAAGCTGTTAGACTTTCAATGCATCTTGTGTCTGTGTTGATTAAATCCTGTGATTTTTTTATCTGAACTGGTGTATTACATGTGAGGCAGTGGTCATTCTGGGAGAGTATTTTATCATTTGAGAGCATGCTCCTGTTCGTAGTTGGTTTGAAGGTTGTGTGACAGCTAAGTTAATCCTTGGCCCTACCAGCTGTTACAGATAAAGCACGGGGACCACCAGTCTGTAAAACTGGTTTCCACTAACATTTCAATTAACATACATAATTTTTCTAAACATTGTTTGCAAAAATAAACTGAAGCAAAATAACCCATAAAAAGGGATTTTAAAACAAAGAGGAATCGTATAAATGAATCTTTATTTTTTGTATAATTGAACTGGTTAAATAATAGACATTTGTAAGTGTGACCTACCACTGTGCGTTATTGGTTCTAGCTTCCAGTGGCTGGGTAAATTGGGATTTGCACTATAAAATCTTGTGCTTGTTGCTTTGTTTAAAAAATAAGCATTATAGGTAGATTGAAAAAGAGAAGTCTAAAATGAATAAGTATCATAGATCTCAATATTGTTTTTGTACTTTTCTCACAATGTAACCGTGTATTGTCATTAGGGTAGCAAGAGTAAATTTATTGCTCCAGTAAGCATCCAATAATCAGATACTGCGTATTTAAATTAATTCCACTCATGTCTGGTAAAAATGAAAACTGTTTTCATGTATTTAATCATAAAATAGCATCACGTCTCCTTTTGTCAGTCAGGTTACGCCAGTACAGAGACAAGGCTTTATATAGCAACCACATTATTGTTTTAGACCTACAATATACTGTATTTAGCGCCATCAGTATCCAGAGCAAGTTAACATTTAAAAGGCTATAAATATCAGTTGAACATAAAACAGTCATGGCACCAGCAGTTAGGGGCAGTGATCTGGGATGAGAGTAAAGGAGGAAATGTGTCACATCCGTGCTAATGAGTCATTTCCCCCATGACAGTTGCGCAGACAATAGATAGTCTGTAATGTGGGTATATTCCAAGACGTGTTAAATATTATAGGTCCTCCTAAGGATGCTGTATTTATGTTTGGTAAAAATGTTAATATTGAAAACATTATACCTGTGTAGACTTTATTGATATCATTTTGAGTATTCATTAACATTAGTATGTTCAAGGCTTTTCAAATTCACTAAGATATAGCATAGCTGCAGACTTTCCTAATGGCCAACAAAAACACAAAACAATTTAGCCTCACTCTGCTGCTGATGCTGCACTCTCACTTCCGCTGCAGCATGTGCTTTGCTGTGTGTGCAAGTCTGTTTTGTTTCTCAGTTAATGTTTTCATCAAACTCAGGCATGCCAATGGGATCGATCTTGTCCCTCAATGCTATTTATTTGTCCAAACCATTCAGAAACAATCACAATTCTCTCATGGTAAATGCGTAATAAACTAAAAAATGTCAGTTTAAGATGGAAAGTGGAAATGAAAGCTCAACAGTATTGCCTCTCTGTCAAATGCAAATTGCAGCTGATAGAATACATTTACTCTCAACTGAAATGAAGTGGCTGCAAATAAATAAATAAATAAACACATAAATAAATAAATTGTAGCCTTGTGCTAGAGGCAGAATTTGGTTTGTTCATTTTTCAGGTTATAAAAGGAATTCACAAATTTTGGTTTAAAATTCATTTGGTTGAAAAAGGTTCTTAGGAGTTTTTAGAAGTCTAATCATGCCATGTTTAATAGTGTTTTAATAATGTAGGCAGTCTATGTAAACAACTAAAATGCTGATAAAAAGTGGTGAGAAGTGTCCACATCACTCTACACTCTCTCTAAACCAGCACCCTTTATGCTCAGATCTCACACACACTTTATAACATTGCATTCTCATCCTCCTCCTCTTCCTTCTCCTCCTGATCCATTTCAAGCTCATTTGTCACTCTTGTTCGTCTTGTCCACCCCTACTCCTAGAGACTCCTATCTCATCTCTTCTGCATCTGCTTTTAGCTTATAGTGCTTTGTCTTTAAATTGTCCTCATGCTCATCAATTTATAGATGGAGATTACCTACTTTTAGGGTCTTGTTTGTATTTGCAGGATAAAGCTGGTTTGCCTCATCTGAATACCACACAGGGTTACTGTGTTTAGCTTTTCCAAAGGGAATATGGGCACTTTGAGCTACTTTAGAGTAATTCTTACCTCCTCCCCAGTCAGTTAGTATAGTGATTATCTTGACCTCAGACTTGTAATTAAAACATGTGGATCAAATACAGATTAGAGGAAGTCAGCTGTCATTTTTCTTCTATTTTTTAATACATTCTTTAACAAAGAACTGTTAAAGAATTGGCAACATATGTTCAGGTGCTTGATGTAGGCCAAAATCTGCTCTCACAAACATGAGGTCCATCTTAAAAGCGAAGAAGACAAGAAGCTTCACAAGGGTGCCAGTTACCCTCTAAAGATCTGATGCTCTTGACTGTGAGCCTAACATGCATAATTCAGTGGTGGCATGACATTATATACTTATTTGGTTTTTTCCCAGTACCTTTCTTTGTTGATCTTGTTTATTTAACTGGAAAATATGGCAGGATTTAAACAAAGGATGCAGAACAAAGGCTACAAACAAAAGAAACATAATAAATTGTGTGTGTAGATGTAATGAGTTAGCAGTGTGATTTGTGTGTTCTGAGTGTGCATAACTCTATTCCTCCAGGAGGTAGTATACTTAGTATAAAGTTTTGTAAACAGTATGCAACTATGTGATTCTACAGCTGTTTATTTAGAGTTTTGAGGACATGAAGATGATGTTCTCTTTGCAGAGTTCATGGTATGGTTCCTCACTTTTGCTCAGTCAGTAACCTTCAGTCAGTAACCTAGCAGAAATGGTGAGTACCACCCCAGTATGTGCATACAAATAAGATGTTAAGATTGTGGAATTAGGTACACCATCATACCAGTTCCTTCTTTCACACATTGAGATCTGTGACTACCCCCAACAGGTGGGATTTAAATATGCAGAAACAGACTTCCAGTCCAATATAACTCCTGCTTGTAGGTATATACAGATGCAGTCAGTGAGCAGAGTGACTTTGCATCTGACAAACAGCCACTGCCTGATTGCAGTCTGCAGCTCTCTCTCTCTCTCTCTCTCTGTGTGTGTGTATACTGCTGTAAAAAGAAAAAAGTCCATGTGAGTCTATGGAGCAAACATAGCATTATAAATCATAATCATCATCATCATAGACAAAAAGCACAAAAACATAACAAATACCAAGTGATGCAATCAATTAGACCAAACCTAAGTAGAGCATCTCTCCTTTTTATCCACTCATGACAGTAGATGCAAACGCTTGAAACATCTACATCAATACCAGTGTCAAGACATTCTATGTTCTGATAATGTATGTGGATATTTATGTGCTTGCTGACATTAAGTCTGTGTAATCAGTCCACAAAAAGACTCTGTGCCATCAGCAGTGGGTGACTGAGATGTATCTCAAGCTATCATCAGTGTGAGTGGGCTTGTAAGAGAATTGGATGTGGTGAGAGGGATGATTATATTTTCTGTTGCCAGGCCAATTGTGATCCTCTTGATACAAATCATGTTATTGCTCCTTGTTCTGACACTCATCGATAAGCAACTTGGGAACCACTTTTAATACTTGGGGTCGATCAGGCAGAAAAATGTGGGTGATGATTGTTTTCTCATTGCCAGAGAGAGATGCTGGGTCTTTTGTAAGAACTCTACAATGAAGAAGCTTGTCCCAATGCCAGCTCTGGATCTGTAGAACATAGATGAGCCATCAAAGCTGTCCCAGTTCTGTAGAATAACAGGCTTTGTGTAAAATTTTTAACAAACATTGTTTGCTGTTCTCTGCAAGGTAGACTCATATAAATACAGTATTTGAGTTCTGTGTGGGTCTACTGTTGATGTCAATTAAGTAATCTGGCATTTTATTGGCTCATAAAACTGTTAATATCCTGCACAGTGTCAATGGATGAGTCCTATAGCAGTCCCCTCATTATTAAGCCTTCTTTTGACTCTCTGCACCTGTATTAAAGAAGAAATTGTTGTCGTTTCCATCCCATTGTGACAAATTAATTGCCCCATGTTTGTTTTCATGAATAATTGGATAAGTTACACATATTCCCCCTGTGCTTAGAAGACTACAAATAGGTTAATCATTTTCTTATGATCTTTTAGTTAACTACAGCAGTTGAAGTTGTAGTTAGGTGCAATAGTGTGCTGCATCCTTTATAATCAATGGATAGTTGTTAAGCTGAAATCTACTTGGATGTAGAGGTCAACTCCTATCAAACATGCACATTAAACAACTTATGTAGTTTAAAGCTTGATTCGTAAGTGATTAGATATGAGTATGATGTGCAGAGAGAAACATTTTGACTTGCTATATCATAATGAAAATGCACAAGTGCTTTTTCTACAATGGGAGATATTTATTAAAATCTCTATAATAATCATGCCACTGTTTTTTTCTAAAATCTCATATACAGTCTGATCCTGTCTCAAGACTCGCCTGTGTTCTCTGTTTTTCTCATATTTTTATAATGCAGGGATAGACAAGTAATTCTAACTTTTCTGAAAATTAAGGGACATCATTCGATTCCATCTTGAAGATGAATAAAAGCAATATTGTGTATGTTGCACTGTTTACTCCCTATGGCTGCAACAAGATTACTTTCTCCTTTAAAATCAGTACAAAAGTTTTTTCCCAGAAGCAGCACAACAACAGTGGCCAGTTCTCCTCAAAAACCTCCATGAAGAATTAGGAGACTCTCTTCTTTTTCTCTGCTGTTCTCTGCTGTTCACAAGCGTTCACCTCCCTGTAGGCTTGAAATATTAATGGCAGAGTTTTATTCTTGTGTCAGGAAGGTGACCTTCAAATGTGTGTGGGCCTGCAGGGAGACTAATATTCCACTTTCCAATTTTTCTTTTTACATGAGCTTTTTTATTTAAGCTCTTGTCAGATGCAGTATATATACTTTTATTTATGTTTTGTCATGCTGCAGGGAAATTTTGATGCTCCAGATGGAAACAGAAGCTAAAAGAAGACATTGTGTTTTTAGAGATGTTTACCTTGATGTGTAGCACTGAGACAGCTATCTTCAAGCTGAAAGGCAACCTTTCTTCCTGCTGTGCTACAGCCATCCCATTTAAGTGAAAATGCTGTATGATGATTGTTGACCATGTGAGGAGATAGCATTGCTGGTCCCAGTTGCTCCATCAGCCACTGACCAGGTTAATGCTTGCTGGCAGGGCTGGGTCAGGTAGCATGATGTGATGGTGTATGCTGGCATAGTCCTGACAGCACTGGGGAAGTGTCAAACATTCAGGCTCACTCGTTTGAGGAACAGAATTATGTATTTGTACAGCTTACTGTACAAAGACAAAAAAAAAAAAAAAAAAAAAAAAAAAAAAAAACTAATATGCAACGAGATGTAAATTTTGCATCTTCTGTTCTCTGTGACTGTCTAAACACTCAATTTTTTAATCATTACACCATAACAAATACATCTAAAAAACCAATTCCAAATGCAGCAAAAATTAAAAAAGTGTGTGTGCCTTTGCAGCAACAAGTGTAAACATTTGGTTGTTTTAGATCTAGATTAACTGATTTTGTGAACCTGTTTTTTCCTTGCATTTAAAATGATGTTTTGCAGCTGACTCAAGCTAAATGCTGCATAGTTCACAGTGTTTGATTTCCCATGTCTTCTGCCTTCATGCTTTTATTTTTATTCTAGAAAGTGAATTAAAGAGGACAGTGTTAATAATGGACTAGATTTAAATATAATCCAAAATAACTTTTATAAGTTTGTCATCTGCCATTATCTAGAATGTATTGTTAAAAGCCATCTCTCATCACTGTACCCATCTAATATTAGGGTGAAAAATAAACATTGGAATTAATGGGGAGGTCCTCATGCGTATCTGTACATCACGTCCACACAAATGGAAACATAAATAAACGAGACAGCCCAGAGGACAAAATGATTTTAGAGGCAAGTCATTAAGGGGTTGCTCATGTTTTCAGAACAGAAGCTGCTACTGCTGATGTTGTGCTTAATTCTAATCACACACACAAAGACAACAGTTACCTAAAGGTCATATGTAACGCTAATATTTTAATGTTCCAACAGGTGCTGGGGAGTCTGGGAAGAGCACCATTGTAAAGCAAATGAAGTAAGTTACTAAATCTTTTGTTTCTCACTGACTTTTTACTCTCCGGTCTGGATGAATCTCTGCCTCTGGAGTTTAAGTATCTCAGAATGTTGTTCATGAGTGATGGCAAATTGGAGTGAGAGATAGACAAACAGATTGGGGCTTCATCAACATTGCTCCAGTCTGTTGTTGTAAAGCAATTTCTCCACTGACTGAAAGAATGAAATGGTGGATACGGGAGCCAAAATGAGTTTCCTCCATAGGCTGGCTGGACTCAGCCTTAGAGACAGCTTTGGAGTAGAGCTGCTGTTTCTCCACATCAAAAGGATTCAGACGAGGTGGCTCAGACACCTGATTAGGATGCCTTCTGGTTGACCACTACGGGGATTTTTGGGCATGTCCAATTGGTAGAAGATCTCACAGTAGACCCAGAATATACTGGAGGAGTTGTATCCTTTCTGGCCTGGGATTGGAGCTGGACAGTGTCACTAGGGAGAGCAATCTGGATTTCCTTTCTGGACCTGTTGCTTCCACTACTTCCACTACTACTTTTGATAGGCAAAAGAAAATGGATAAACAAATGTAAAGTCTGCTCTGTGTAACCTAAAGATGTTTTTTTCCTACTGAAAATAGAGTTACTAGGTCAAACACAATATGCTGAACTAACTAGCAATAGGCTTAAAACCTCATGCAGTACTTTGGGGAGATGGCTATTTTATTGTTTCATTCAAGAACCAAAGCAAGACTTCTCTTATGTAAAATAGCAGATTACTTTTTTCTTCTTTAATGCCTTTCGGACTTCTAAAAGTCAGTTCTCTGATGTCTGCCCCCGAGGATTTATGACTCCTTCTAATGCTTTACTGATCTTATCTACTGTGTTTGGGTCATCTACTCAGGTACTGACCATGTTGCATATTAAATCATAACCTTGGTTACTATGGTTTAAAATGGTAACCATGTCATTGTTAGTTAAGATAAATTTTAATTTCTGCATTGTGGTATCCAGGGATACTATATACAGACTTTTTTACTTTTACTACTTATTGCATACAAATTACTGGATAAAGAGGCACTAGTAATGCCTGTGCAGCATCCTGAACACACATACAAATGGACATGCAGACACAGAAGACCCTAAATCGCTTAATTATTCACATTCCTAAGGGCTAGCCAGGCGTTCAATACATTTTTTATGAGCTTTGTGCGGAAGCTGTTGAATGCTCTTGAAAGCAATTTATTAACACATTCATACATTCAGATAAATCCGTCTGTGAGACCCATAACAATGGTCTATTAGTCAACCTTGCAAAAGAAAAAAATTATTCTTAAAACACTTAAAAACAAGTTAACCACTTTCAAAATGATTACCTTTCCCTAACATATGTATCACTAATCTGTTAAATGCAGGAGCCAGTTTGATCTTAGAACTAATGGAAAATTTCCCCAGTTTCCTTTCTCTGTACGTCATCGTGCAGCCTGATAAAGTCTGACAGGGTGAATGCTTGTTCATGCAAATACACTTAGTTTCCACACTTGAAATTAAAATATTGCAAGGGACACACTTAGGATGCTACATTAGCTGAATGCTGCAGAGTTGAGGTACTTCAGCTATGTGTCAACTATACTGCTAGACATCATCCTGCACACCACACTGGTATGAGAAATACGGAAATTCAGGAATCCTTTGAACACTATAAAGCAATCCAGACCAAAAAAGATATTTTATAATAGTTGGCTGTATTTTTATGTCACTGTTTGGCATAAAAGTTATTAGGATTTTAATTAAATGAGTGTTGTGACCAATAGGCATAACTGAGGAGATTCTGCTTAATACTGTCAGCTTAGAGTTCAAACATGCTGGTCAGCTGGGACCTTTCTGTTTGGAGTTTGCAGGTTCTTCCAGTGCCTGTGTTTCCCCTTCAGTACAAGGATATGTATGTAAGGTTAATTGATGTGTGCATATTAGTGCAATTTGTTGTTTTTTCTCTTTCTGTTAGCATTATGATAGACTAACAACCGATTGAAATTACATCCAATTCCCACCTTTTATCCATCAATAGAAGTAAACTCTATTCCTTGTGATGTTTTACAGGATAATGCAAGTTTAGTTGTTGAAGTTAATGAGACAGACACTTACATAAAAGCAACACAAAATCTAACATGTGGTTGACATGGAAGTTCCTTGCTGTAAGGTAATACTTGAAAAATACCTTACAATTTTGCACAAGATAAGAGTATGTGCATGAAGCAGCACTACAGAGCAGCTTTTCTCTCCAAAGCATGAAGTGCACCATGACTTGCTTAAAGATTCAAACCTTCTTGAATAAATTGGTGTATCATGAGGTTTTACAGCTATGCAAACTGTACTCAACTAGAAAAAAGCATCATCATATAATCAGTCACATGAGTTACTGATTATACTGAGCATACTGTTTATGCCCCAAATAAACAGGAAGAAAAAAAAATACGAAAAAAAAACATGATCAGCAACTTTTTTTGCTAAATGGCCAATTTTTTTTATTGTGATCATCGCTATGCAAAATATTTTAGTGTCCTCTGCTGAATAATTCCATGTTAAGCAGTTGTTTTGATTAGCAAACTGGCCACTTTATTGTTTAGGTTTACTCTTAATTAGTGTGTGTGTTTGTGTATTTTTCAATATGAAACCTCCAAAATCAGAATGTATTAAGCTTAATAAGCTGCACTGGCAGAAAGACCATGTTGAGCACAATAAGGCGTAATATTTTAGCTGTTTAGTTTAATATTAAAATAACAGTTTGTGTGATATAAAAACAGGTTTTTATTGTCATTTATCATGTTCATACTGTTCTCATATTGATGTAATTTTTTTGGCTATATGCTCAGACTGTAACTGCAAATATTATAATTAAGTACAAATTTGGCAGAATGAACATCGGAATTAGCTAAAGCAGCCATAATTACTTTTTAGAGTGTGAATCTATCTATTAATGCTCACCAAGATCAATTTTGCATATTCCTTGATGTTCTCAGGATCATCCATGAAGACGGCTACTCAGAGGATGAGTGTAAGCAGTATCGAGCTGTTGTTTACAGTAATACCATCCAGTCTATTATGGCCATTGTAAAAGCCATGACAAGTCTCAAGATAGACTACAGCAACTCTGCTAGAGCGGTAAGATACACAAACACACTGCATTTGTGTCTGATATAATTAATGTCATTATTCATTTTATTTCTCTCTTAATCTGTCATTTACAGGTATAAGCATGGTATTAACACATGCGCTAAGACTTACAAGTAATAGGCAAAAGGCTAAAAGCCTTAATCACTGTGTGAGGTTGCAGAATTAAGTTAGCCATGGGCAGATCATGGTCTCCCACGGGCCGTGATAAAGCCTGTTTTATCAACACTGTCTTGCAGCTGTGTATGAAGTGCAGACTTCCAGGTTTAAAACTGCCTTTCCCAAAAACTGAAATCACAAACATTTACTTTTGTTTCTAAATTCATCCTGGTTCAAATTTTTTGCAGGCACTGCATGTTATCTATGGCACAAACACTTTACTCCCTCACTTAAATCCTTCCCAGTACAACTCAGTGAGCAAAGATTATTTCAAGGCTGTGATGCCTCAGGGAAACCAGGTCTCTTTTCTTCTCTTGGCAATTGTTGTTCAGTCAATAACTCGGGCAAGCTGTGCCAGTAAAACAAATGTGAGATTGTGCGGTTTTAACATGCACCTGTTCACAACAGCCTTTTTGTCAGAAGAAACATTGATGTGGTAGAAACTGGAACACATTGTAATCCTTTTCTGATACATCTCTGAAACCTGCAGGAAAATGGTGTTTTCATCTTGCTAACTCCATATCCTCAATCTTTGATCTCTTCTCTCTCACTAAGTTTTAATAGACAGACAGTAGTCTAAAACTACATGCAAGACCTGCAGCAGGCGAGGCAGCTGCACAAGCAGCTGTCAGTGGCTCTGCTTTAGGACTGGATTTATTCAAAGTGCTAACATGACATATTGTAGCAGAATATCAGGCTGATATCTTCTGCAGCATCGGTAATAACACATATGAAGTTTATGCTTTAAATAATGCAGTAGAAGGAAGACCTTACAGGCTGCTTAGTCAAACCTCTCCAAAAACCAGTAACTGCTCAGTCATTGGCAGCTGTATCTAAGCAAGTAAGCATTTTAAATATTTGAGTATGTTGTTAGGATGTATCTGAAAGACAAATGCTGTGCAATCATCCACTGGTTTAGGGATTGCAATTTTGAAGCTTGAGTTTAGCATTTAGCTCTTGACTTTTTTTGCTTTTGCTGCTAGAAGTGACTTTCCAAGAAAACTGCATACCCATTGGGTAACTAACCTTTTTATTGCTGGGCTATTACAGAGAAGGACAACTAGGCACTTTCACATTCAAACTTTCAATCGGTTCAGAATTACCACTCCACCTAAAGCCAGAGGAAATCAGAGTACCCAGAGAAACCCTCACAGATACAGAGAGAACATGTAAACTTTACACAGAAAGCTTTTAGCTCAGGTTCAAAGCAGAAGCTAAATGTATGGTGATGGTGCTCGCAAATGCACCACCATGCTGCCCTGTGTTTAACTTACTCATAATTACAATCATGTCTACAAATGTTAATTGTACTTCTGTATGAAATAATGGGTGTTAAAGAATTTCACAAGGATTTTGAGAATTTGAGAAACAGAGAATAAGACATGATGATGTGCATAAACTCGTGCAATGTAAACAAATAAACAAAGATGTTGGAGAGTCAAACTAAAAAGAAAACACAGCACAAGCACAACACGAATTCACCATTTCTGTATTTATTAAAGGGTTTTGTATGCAGATTAAAGTAGCACTATGTAACATTCTGTTCTTAAAAATATGTTTCTGACTTGTTTTGATGACACATTGACATTTACTATGTACATTCCTGGAGCCGTTGTTGGCCAGCAGTGTTCTGAGGCTCAGAAACTGCACCTTACATTTTATTTCTGGACGCTGCTTTATTTCATACCAGCTTTACTGCACTGCATTGCACGCTAGCAAACTGCTAATCGACACACTGGCCATTTTAAACACATACCCTGGTACACCCTTTATTCATGATAGAAACACTAGAGAATGTTATTGGAGAAAGAGAGGAAAAGAAAGAGAGAAAGGGACAGAGCAAGAGATAAGACTAGAGTCAACATTTAACTGATTTTTACTGGCTGGAGAGAGTTCAGAGAACAAGATGGATGCCAAATTAGCTGTTGTTAGGGGGTGCCTCACCAAGAAAATCTAAGTTCAGTAGTGCAGTCTTATGGGAAACGAGGGGCCATGGCGTCATTGGGTGAGGAAATATGTGTGTGGGTTGCAAACATGAAAATGAAACTGTGGCATTTTCAGATCTACGCCATGAAAAACTTTCGTGAATACACCAAAACTGTGTGGATAACCCTAATTTTTGCATATTCACACAAGTTCAGCTTTGCATTTAATGAAATTTAATATAAAAGCTCACATGAACAGATGAAACACAGAGCAGACACCCAGAGAGTCACAGCTCTTAGGCAGAGATGCACTCTGCTGCATCCTGAGACCTCTTCGCAACCTAGGAACGATGATATCTAACACGCTCTGGACTGGTTCCTGTGGAGCACTGAGTCAGTGTGATTTTACAGTGAAACTCATAACTGAAGCTGTAATCGAAAAATGTAACTGTTCTAGTAGTGTATGTGTGTGTGTGTGATTTCTTTATGTTCTTTTTCTTCTTTTTTTCTCACCAACAGATTTGTTAAATGGCTGTGTGAACATGATGGCACTCCTACACTCCCTCACACAGCAATTAGTATGTTAGCCTGCCTGCACTTGCACACATCAGCACTTTACAGTAGCGCGCACACACAAACACTTACATTGTGTGCCTACACATGCACAAAACTAAAACGTACATGATATCAATGTTCTCACTTAAATGTTATCCACGCAGTTGGCTATTTAATCTATTTATTATGGCTTGGGGAGCAGGGAGAGTTCAAAAACAGAATAACATTACCACAGATTCAGAGTATAGGTTAGTAAAAGCAGCTGCAATGTTTTATTGCCCAACAATTATGAGCACTTCAACATAAAACTGTTAGAGTAAAAAAAAAAAAAAAATAAAATAAAATAGAGCAATAACAAGGCAGTTTACAATCAATTTAAGTGTTTGATTCTTTTGTAAGGTTCAGTGCTACATAAGTATGGAAACAAGAGAAGCTAAGAGCATGAAACTATCAGGCTTTTTCTAAAAGTACCTTAGACATTTGTTAGTCTTTTGTGCCTTTTGTTGTATGCTTACTTTTCAAGAAAGAAAAAGTCACATATAGATGAGGTTAAAAAGATGAGGTTAAAAAGGAGTTTGTGGCCTGTATACTTTGTAATATTGTAGATGTAAAACAGTTTCAGTTTAATGTAACTACTAACAAAATACTGTTCTTTGCATATGTTTTATGTTATTATCTTTTAGGGGCAGCAACCCTATAGTTGATGCTTATACAGACATTAATGCACTTACATAAAGGTTTAAATAGCAGTTTTCACACTGATAAATTGATCTAAAATGGCTGGTGTACTTAACAGAGGAATGTGTCACCTTTATATAGTTATGGTTTGTCCAATAATGTCAGTCATATTTTGTAGTCCATGCACAAACAGGTGGACCACCAATTTTAATCTCAAAATAATGGAAAGAGTGAAGTGCATCGGAGGGGGGGTGGGGGTGGGGGTAAATGCAAACTATTATTTCTTGTATGTGTCTAAGCAGTTGATAAAGCAATAAATGGACACTTTGAGTTGTCCAGGCTACTAATGCATTAACACAAAGTATGACAATTCTCTTAGTTGCTTTTATACTCACCAAATTGTCACTCTGTATGTGGTATGGGATCTGGTTCAGACTACTGGGACTGGTTAGCTGGTGAGCAGTCAGGCAAGTTGTGGTCAGACTGATTCATAGCTGTTGCTTGGTCACTCAGTCCTGCCATGATGGATGTTTTTTTTAATGCCTGCTCGATCAGCAGTACCCAGTTTTGGCAGCTAATGGCTAGTGCCTGATCATTCAGAGTAGCTATTGTTAGCCTGGATTTGACCTGAACTTTGCTGGCTACTGTCACCCACTTGTTTATTTGGCCCTGTCCAGGTGGATTTTGACTGACACCCACTCACTCTGCATGACCCAGTCCTGATGAATAACAGAACTGCCAGTTATTTGAACTTGGGTATGGATCCTCAGCTGCTATTGAAATGGCCATGCAATGGATAACATGCACACTGTAGCTGGGGCACACTGCCTGGGGAAATTTGAACATATGAGGGAATTTGGGAACTCTGACGTTATAGTTGCCAAGTTGCTGAAAAACATTCTCGTGAGCAAGAATTTGAGACTGCTGAATAAATCAAGTTTATTATGCATACAAATTTTAAAACATGTTTAAAGCTCTCTTTTTGAGCTTTGGTTGTTTTTTAAGGTGATAACACATTGTTTTAACTTCATAAGCCAGAACCCAGCAGATAAGTGAGAAATAATGAAAAGTCATGCCATGGGCTCTTTAAATTAATGCCAACAAGAAATAACTAGCAGAGTGGTAAACAACAGAATAAAAGGTTTCAGTCGTTTATAGCAGCTTTGCATGCTGTTGCCTTGAGTCAAACTAAAACATCTTGAATATCTTGCATATGCTCAACCCAGATTGATTGGCACATCCCCTTATCCTATTTGTCAGTGACATAATCCCCACATTAAAATACCTCTGTCATAACCTTTGCTTCCCTGGCTTTAGTTTAGAGATGTACATCCTATGACATTTTGTTTAATATTTAAATATTGTAGAAATGCAGAGAAGAAAGGTGGTTTTTTTCTCTCTGACATGAACAGATATGTTTACTCTGCAATGGACCATATTTTTCACATATTTAACAGCATACATTTGCATAGATTACAAATTGTATATTTTTATCATTATGTTTTGTATCTTAATAGGACCATAATGTCTCTATCTGTTATCATGTGTGTTGATGCCAGCTCAAAGAAGACCCTTCCTCTGAATATTTTCAGACTATGTAGTATATGGTATAGGATATTCATAATTTTACATATTTAAGTGCATTGTAGATTGTGCTCTTTGATCACGACATCTAAACTGCTTTAGCAGTGGCTCTCCTCCCAGCTCTTTTAGCAAGAGAATTTCAGCAACCAAAAACCATTTTAGTGTGCATGTGCATGTGTGCGCTGTGTTAGGATAGACTTTGCAAGATGACAGCCTCTCAGAGGAATTATTTTAGTATTCATCCATAAACACTTCTATACAATAGATTAAATGTCATTTTTTCGTGGATGAACATTTCAGTGTTGCTTTTGGCACATACTGTATGTTCCCAGTAACAACCCAGTGCTGTGTCCTCACCGCCCCCTGCAGGACGATGCCCAGCAGCTCTTTGCCCTTTCTGCAGCTGCAGAGGAGCAGGGCATTCTTCCTGATGACTTGGCCAATGTGATCAGGCGACTGTGGGCAGACAGTGGCATACAAAGCTGCTTTTCCAGGTCTCGAGAATACCAGCTCAACGACTCTGCAGCATAGTGAGTATTTTGAGTGGATTTCATTAAGTTATCTTTCAAATCGATCTAATCATACAGTCAGTTCAGCAGAGGAATACCTTATAGCTTAGTACTAACTCAGTAAAATGTCTGCTTTTTAATATTCTGCACAATTTTTCAATATTTAAGATGCTTCTATCAGCATCTTTTACCTGTGCATCAATCATTGAGTGATCTGCTTCTACAGACACCTGACTTTAACTAGATGTAAATGTAAACATACCTTAATGTGAAATCTCACAGCCGCTTGATAAATGCTGTGTGCTTGTCATTCAAACAAAGATAATTCTCTTTCAAGACAGCACTTTTTAATTTACAACAACATTAAAAAAAGAGTCAGATTTTGTTGTTTGGGCTTGGTTGATACTCATCTAGATTACTTTTATATTGATGTTTATATGAATAGCTGACTGCTGCCTTCTGATGCTGTTTGCTTGGCATTGTGATGGATTCTATTTGCAACCTGTATAATATGTGCTGCAGTGCAAATCTGTCTGACTTCTCTGGGGAGGTAATGAAGATGTGAAAGATAGGCCAATAACTTCCATTTAGGGATCTTTTCTCCCTCTCTGGATCCGATCTTTAATATTGCAACCTGATAAGCAGAGTAAAGTACAGTTTGTATTGAGGGATGGAAATAAAAGGGAGGAAAAAAATAGAAAGAAAATCAGTTTCCAAGTAAACTTGAGAATTGATAGGTCTTACAAAAATACCTACAAGTGACTCTTTTGTCCTTTTAAACATGATGATAGACTTTTTTGGCAGTAAATTTAGAAGTCATTTGTTATGGCTGCTGTGATAGCACAGCAGAATGTTGGTTTGATCATTTGTTTTGTTTTTATTCTCTTCAGTAACTCTGCTAGTTTTTTTTGTTTTTTCCCCAACTCATTAATTATTAAAATTACAAGGGTGGGATATGCATGAATGGTGAAATGAGTTGATCTGAAATGCTGGATACATCATATATCTGTTTCTTTCTGTGAAGTATAGGTTGGCTGGGCAACTTAATCTCTCAGCTGGCTTTGGAAGATGATGTAATATATGTGAAAGTGGCGCAGGCTGTGTCAAGCATAGCAAGGATGCTTCCACACCCCCCTACTGACCAACAGTCTGTCAGAAATTGGAGCAAATGCAAAAATGGATAGAGGAGAAGTGGGAAAACAGATTTCTAAATTGAGAACGACCATTTAGATGCAAACGTGAAAGGAATTACAGCCAATGTAGTGACTGGAGAGCAAGATTAAACTTTCTTTGTTCTTTGTTTCTTGTGTGAATTTTAACTTGCCTCTCTGTCTTAGATAAACTGTGTGTAATTCTCTCGCCTTTGTTTAAGTAACATAAGCTGTGAGCAGTTTCGCTTTTTAAAGGCAAAACGTCTTGGAGGATTACTCTCACACCCTTTTGACTTTGAATATTGTATTCAAATTGATCACAGAAGGAACATCACAGCAATCACAAGTAAAACGTAGAAACTATGCATGTTGCCATAGAAATTCTCTCACTGCAGATCTTTTATAGTAGTAGTGGGTTTAGTGGTAATCCTTCAAAAGCTATCACATACCTTTTGAAATATATTTCAGTCAGCCATCACTCACCATGTAGGGATTTGTTACATTATATCTACAGAGTTTATGTTTGTTGCCTAGAGTCGCACCTTGACTTACTCATCTTTAAACCCAGCATTGTAAAAATTGAATTGATGCTGGCAAATATATCACCAATAACAGATTCACTTTAGATCCCAACACCACATATCATCCTCAAATGCAAACACACTGTGGATTATTCATGTAACTGATATTTAACTTGAATGGGTATATGAGATAGCCATTGTAAAGCAGACAAGTCATCTCTTGAGAGATTTTATGCAGAGTTGAGAGGCTGCAGATAACATGTTACACATATGTTGGTGATTGATAAGCTTAATGTTAGTAATGAGTGTGTATAAGTAAATGCTGAAAACATTGCATTACAATACAATAGGCAATATATCGAGATTTTCAAAATATATAGACCTTTTCACATGTGACATTAAATGAGGGAATATCGTTTATATCGAGATAGCTTGTTTTGAGTTAAAAGTATCTTTTCTTTTTGCTTTTTGCACAACTGTATTTTTGTTTTGGTCATTGAAAAGTATTTTTCATTCATTTTGTTTTAATTTAATTTAATATACAGCAACTTTAATTTCAGTCAGCTGTTTTAATGCACATGTGTTGCTGATCCTGAATAAAAGTGCATTTAGCACTTAAGACTGTAAATTAGAACGGTCTCTTTTGTTATTTGACAAAAAAATTATATAGAGGTATATATCGTATATCGTGATTCAGGTAAAAAATATTGAGATATGAAATTTGGTTCATATGGCCCAGTCCTAATTACAGTCAATAGCATCATCTTTTACCTCACTCTTATTGAGTTTTTGTTGTTGCAGCAACACAAGGTGGAGCTGCGAAGCTAGAGTCTAACCTGAGTAAAGAGTGTTGCTAAAATATCACAACAGCCCACAGTATTAGCAGTAACTAAAAAGGCCCTTAAAAATGTTTTCAGGAAGTAAAAACAGCTGTATTAGATGTGGATTGCACGACGAGTGGTCAGTGACCTGTGTGTTGATGTGTTCTGTCAGCCTATTGTTGTTTCTGTTTCTATCTTTCTTGCAGGCTGCAAATCATGTTGAAATCTTGATCTCTATTTTTCCGTCTTAGTTACCTGAATGACCTGGAGAGGATAGCAAAAGCAGATTACATTCCCACCCAGCAGGATGTGCTACGAACTCGGGTCAAGACTACAGGCATTGTCGAGACTCACTTCACCTTCAAGGAACTGCACTTCAAGTAAGATCATATCAGTGATTTGATTTGATTTTCATTTGAGCTGAGGAGTTTTAAAATGACCAAAAAATGCCCTCCTATTGTCCTTCTTTTTTTCCAGAACAAGTGCTTAAGCTAATTACAATTAGTGTGAGAGTTCAGGGAGCTCTTGCTAAATAATTGATTGTATTTGACCAGCACCTCTCAAGGTTCACACCCCTCTGATGCTTCCTTCCAATGATACAGGAAAAAGCTAATTGTCATGTAGTACTTGCCATTGAAACATGACCAGTCTTGTAATTTAGGAGAACAGCAAAGAAAACAAACTAACAATAAAAAATTAAATTAAATATGAATATGTTGTAACTGTTTATTGTTTTGTTTAAGTCCTGTAAGTGCAGAAGCAGTGACATTGCAGAACCAACCTGAACACTTTCATAAAGTCAGCATATCCTTCATTGAGTATTATTGTGCAGGCAAGCCTTTTACATAATTTACAACTTTATCCAGAAAACATAATGGTTCCAATTTTATTAGGCTTAAGGGCTGACAAACCCCTGTGATTTTAAGTGTGCATATTCACTAGCCAGAGCCCAAATTATACCAGTAATTAAAAGCTTAATCATCACGATTGCACAAAGAGCTGACTAAATAAATCTGATCCTGCCCACGAAGCTCTCGATCAAAAAAAAAAAAAAAGCAAGAATTGTACTGAGCCATAATGTTTTAGTATGTCCCACTGTATATGGCACACTACTATTCGTCTTCTATAAAATATGCCCTGACCCAACCACACCACTCCTGTGATATACAGATATATCTTTTAAAAGAGGATGCAAGAAAGATCCTTTAAACATTGGAGAATATAAGTAAATATATAATGTAAAATATGGTACATAACAGCACTAAGAGTACAGATCTTTAGAAAGGGTTAGATATAAAGAGAGAAGAGGTGAACAGAAGTCACTAACAAAAAGGCAGCAGCAGCCATGTGGCTCTGATGTGACCTGTTTCCTGATAGCCCCTGATATTTACTCTCCCACAGCTTCAGTATTTGGCCTCAATAATACATGAAGAAAATCAATAAAAAGAACGTCACCGTCTTGTAATTCTGTGCTGTTTGTCATACGTACAATAGAAAGGAAAACCTAAAGATACAGAGGAACAGAGGATTCATTTTAAAATGTTCAGATGCTGATGTTAGATTATGTCTAACCTCATCAGATCATGCTTTGCTCAAACCTCATATTTGTCTAGTATTTTATAAGGTTACGGAAGATGTCCTCAACTTAGAGGACTGTTATCGCCTCGCCTTTTTCTCAGACCGCAATTGTGGCTCTCAGACTTCCCATTACCCTGTGCTTTGCTCCGATGATAGAGGCATGCCTTTTTTCTTGTAGCCTGCATTAACCTCCAGTCCCTTCTCAGTTTTCTCACAAACATCTTTTAACTTTCTCACCACTTTTGCACTTAAAGTAATCTTTTGGAAATGTAATGTAGTTTCAGATGGAATGTCACTCTAATTTTTACCTTCCCTCTTTCACCGTAATTTTTCCCAAAGTGTCCTTTTCAGCTCCCTGTTATTCCTTTTAGCGTCACATTAATGTTTTGCAACCTAGTTTCTTCAGCCACAGACACACAATCCCACATTTTATTCTTTTATTTTTTATTTTTCTTGCAGAATGTTTGACGTGGGAGGCCAACGCTCAGAGAGAAAGAAGTGGATTCACTGTTTTGAAGGAGTAACAGCCATTATCTTTTGTGTTGCACTGAGCGCTTATGACCTGGTGCTGGCTGAGGATGAGGAGATGGTAAGAAAAACCCCATTTTCTGGTGTATGTGTGCTTGGGTTAATCTGTTTAAAGATGTCACTTTACAAGCTTGATAAATTTGCTCTTAGTCTCCTTTTTAGCATGGGGTAGTTTAAGTTGTAATGCACAGAAACACATGAAATGCCGAAGAACCTGTTATGGCTAAATAAACTACTTGTAAGTGTTTGAAAGGCCTCCTCTGCTGTGATTATTCTCATATTTCAAATATAACATGAAACAACATTGTCCCCTTGTGGCAGTTCTCAGGCATTGGATGTCCTTAAGTCAAAGCCATCAGCCATAATGAATGGTTTTCCTTCACTTTAGAACCGAATGCACGAGAGCATGAAGCTTTTTGACTCCATCTGCAACAACAAATGGTTCACTGAAACCTCCATCATCCTCTTCCTTAACAAGAAAGACCTCTTTGAGGAGAAGATTACCCGCAGCCCCCTCACCATCTGCTTCCCTGAATACGCAGGTACACAATGGAGCAAATCTGCAGTTGAGAAAACAACATTCAGCATCTGCAGAAACTTATGCAGAAACTTGTCGCCTCTTTGAGAATAAATTACTTGCTCATCTGCTTTTTCTTTTCTCTTTCTTCCCAGGGGCCAACAAGTTTGATGAAGCTGCCAGCTATATCCAGACCCAGTTTGAAGATCTGAACAAGAAAAAGGACACCAAGGAGATCTACACCCACTTCACCTGTGCCACTGACACCAAGAACGTGCAGTTTGTCTTTGATGCAGTCACTGATGTTATTATTAAGAACAACCTGAAAGACTGTGGTCTTTTCTAAAGGTAGGATATGGGAATGACATGGTGAGTAGGGAGCAACTGTTGGGATGTATATATATATGTGCGATTTGTAACTGGTACAGGCAAATGAGAGCAAATAACTCCAGTTTCAGCTTCCCTTCACTGGCTTCCTGTTCATCTACAGATCCATTTTGAGATTCTTTTATTTGTTTTCAAGTCTCTTAATGGTCACCCATACATGCCATTACATGCTCTTAGATCAGCTGACCAGATGCTTTTAACTGTCTACAAAACATTTTATAAATCCTAGGGAGACAGAGCCTTTTCCGTTTTAGCTCCTAAAATATGGAATGAGCTCCCACTGCAGGTCAGACAAGCTCCTTCTCTTGTTGTTTTTAAGTCTTTTTTAAAAACACACTTTTTCTCTTTGGCTTTCAAGCAAGTATGAGTTGTCATCTGTGTCTTTTACCTTTTGTATGTACTTGTGTTATTTTAAATTACTCATAGCTCCTATATGGTCATTTATGGTCTTATTTGCATTTTTATCTAGCTTATTCTTTATTTGTGCGGTTTTTGTGCTTAGCACACTTTTGTCAGCAGTTATGTTAACAGGCTTTAGAAATAAAATGGTATGGTGTTTTGTTTAATAAATGTTTCATTCATTAATTCATTATTATTGTTTTTTGTTGTTTGTTTGTTTGTTTTATGGTTAATACAAAGTAAGATGCAATTACTTTGACAACATTCATAACCATACATTTCCAAGAACTGAACACACCTTGAAGCATTGAAAACTTAAATACTAAATTAATTCACAGGCGTCCAATAATAGCAAGTAAAATTCCCTTCAGATCTGTTAATAAACTTTAAGACTTTTTGTAGTGACCTAGACCAATAAACATGTTGTAATCTTTTTTTTTCTGCAGGATGATGCCCATTGCACACAGACTGCATGAGAGACTGCAATAGCCATGTGATGATTACTGCTTTTCATAATGAAAACCATGACAGACTTGATTACTGGAGGAGGAACCTGACAGAACCCTGAAATCACTGATTTGCAATCATCACTTTCTCTGTCACACCTGTTATCATTACTTTATATATATATATATTTTTCTTACTGCTCTTTGTAGGGGTTCTTATTCTGTTAATGCTGAGCATCTGCATACATATATTGGACAAATGACTCTAATTTGATAAGAGCAATCATTCAAAAATCAAGGCATTGTGATCAGATCTGTAACATGACAGTTTAACTCATCAGCCGTGTAGCTTTAGTTGAAAACAATTGTCAGAAGAGCAAAACATTTTGTAATTAGAACCCTTCATCTCATCACAGCACAGTGCAAATGGAAAGATATTTAATTATTAATAGGTTTTCATGGACCAGTCTAAGAACTGTTCATTTGATTGTTTGATTTGCTCAGTTTATTAATTTCCATTCAGGTTTCTTAGTTGAGTTATTATGGTTTTCATTTTACTTTTTTGCCTTTTTGCTTTGGAAGTTTAAGAAGAAGACAGTTGACAAAGAAAAGACTTTTTATAAAAAAAAAATCTTATGAGCTTATTTTAATTCATTTGATGACCTATTTGACTGCACAGAGCTTATTTTTAGAAGAAAACCAACACGCATGGAGAATGGCATTAGATGAAGGGAAAATGTTTTTTGTACAATGTTTACACACAATCAATATTCACTCTTGTATTGTAGTGCATTGTTCTGCATGACTGTCCATAGATTAGCCTGTATCCCTAACAAACTAATAACATTCCTTAAGTAACTTCTTAAAAAAAAAATAAAGAAAAACAAAGAAAAAGAAATAGCTATGTGTCACTTTTAAGATATCTGCAAGCTTTTTAAGTGGTGATGTCTGTTCCTAACATGGATTATTCTGTACGGTCTTTTCATTCCAAGTCTTTTTACATATGTTTGTGCCTTGATATCTGTTTACACTTGTTCTTTAGAGACATGCTATCTACATAGTGTGATTTAGGGCTATTTCTCTTTCACCTAAGTTTGCATAAACCCTGATTAAAGATGCACCACAACACCATGACAAAAGTTATGATAGTTGTTCATTAATGTTAAAAATAAAGGTCATTCACATGTTAAATGTAAATAAAAGTTTGGTCACTTTGTCTAAAGTGTAATGTGTTGAGAGGAACGATCTGGAGAAATGCTTTAATAATAATTAAAAGAAAAAGAAAAGAGGAAGATAAAGAAAAGTGGGAACTCTGAGAAAGTAGTCCGCTGGGGATTTCCATTTGTAAATTAGAAATATGGACTAAAAATTAACACAAATTCACAATAAGAATGAAGAAATGTATAATGTATTAGAAAACATACAATTAAGGCAACAGGTAAAAGTATGATGCAATATACCTTCCTGCCATTGTGTACTATTTTCAAATATTTGTTTTCCCTGTAGCTCAGCTGTCCCATTTTAAACATAGTCATATATTCACATCAGTTGTTAATAATAATCATAAAACCATGTGTTTTAGCAACAATTCTTCTGATTTAAAGTATCTGCACGTTCACATAACATCTTTATCTTTGTTAGTGATGAACAGAGTAATTGAAGTAGACTGAAACAAACTGTCACCACTTAGCTGAATTATAACACAGTACTGTTAGCTTACCAAGATGTGAGAGGAGCATGAATGGCTTATTCTCATTTTAATGAAGACATTATTTCAGCCCAATGGTGTGTTTGCAACTCAAAAAGGCCCAGAAAGAATTCTTAACTAATAGTTTACATCAACAGGATGTGAAACAACCAGATCCACAAGGTGGCGCTACGTAGATTTCAGTAAACTGGTGTTTCCGTGCAGTTCATTGTACTCCCATCATTTGACAACTTTGACAACAAAGCCTATGAGTAAGTTAACCCCATATTTTGAAAGACACTGATCCATTCTGAATCATTCGACTAGATTTACTGTAAAATGTGAGGGACCAAAGGTTCAAATACAGTTCATTATTCAAAGATAATAGCCTTTAGTGAGAAAGTGAGAATAATCCCATTCTATAAAGCTTGATTAAGTTTTTTTAATTTTTTTTTTTTTTTACTTTCCCCCCACCCGGTAAAGTTGAACAAACTGATCCCAAGCTTTTTGTACTTTAAATATAAAGCATGTATATTCAATGAGACGCTTGGGGTATCATTTTTTGAAACGTCTCAAAAATATAAATACATATTCACTACAGTCATCGTTATTATTATGATTTTTTTCCGGTTAATCGAACTGATATTACATGATTAAATGACAAAATATAAGAGATTAAAAGTTTAATCTCCCAGACCCAGATGTGGAGTCCAGCAGTCTTGCATGGTGAAATTTACACACAGTAGGGACTTACTGAAATGACTCTGGGAGAGCTCCTGTTTCAGGCGACATCTGATTGGCTGTTCTTTTGATGCGCTGCGCTGATTTGCTGCGGCAGAAAACTCAAGATTGTCAAAGTCCGCTGACAAACCTTCATGTGGATCAGAAGAGGGGACGCAGAGCAACATATCGCCTCTGATCAGCTGGTGCACGTGGACGTGCTGACTGCGCTGCACTTAATTTTAAACTGCCTGCAGAGGTGTGTAGCTATTATTAGACTTAAACTCTATATTTCAGGAGGACTAATAGTTAAATATATGTAGTATGGTTCAATTTCCATTTGTTCTCAGAAATTAAACGGAGGTTTTGAACTTCACTGCAAACTCGTTAATACAAGAAATGGTAAGTTTATTTTTTTTTCTCATTATGTTGGTTATATGTGTTGATTGAAAAAAGCCTGCTTGCCTTAGCAAAATAACGTGTTTATTTGCAAAACACGCTGCAACATTTGCACAAATGTTATCAAATTTTCCTTGGACGATTCATGTAACACTAAAGTCTTTAAATCTTCAAATCCTCTAAATGCATAAAACTGTGTGAATCACTTGTGTCCATTGTGTGAAAGCAGCCAAGAAGAATAGTGCATTTTTAAAGTGGCATTCTCACTATAGGGTCTCTCTGTGGGTGTCTGATAAGTCTCTCTAGGGGCCAAATGGTTCAGCACCCACAGCTGTGATAACATCATGGTACTGTGGTTTCCTGACTACTCCAAGCCAAATACTGGCAGGATAGGGACTCAGCAAGGTAAATTTAGTAAAAACTTGGAAAAGAAGAAAAAAAAAAAAACTCTATGAGAGAAAAAAAAAAAAACAATTTAAAAGGTTACTGATTACACTGACAATAATTCCGCTACTTTCTGGTACAGGAAAGCTTAGCGACTGCATTTTAATGAATTTTTGTGAAGATCATGGGGGAGGTGAATTTTATAGCTTTTTTTTTTTATTCATCTGAAAGCTGGGAGATTCTATGATTCATGATAAGAATATCTCTGGGTAATTCCAAAATGTTGCTGTCATTTCCTGCTTTATAATATACTCCAGTCAACATCCTGTAATGTAGAGGGGTCCAGAGAGGATATGTGGGCCTTTTCAGTGGACTCCAGATTCAGCTCTTACTTTGTTCAAACTTCCCCTCCAACTTAAGGAGGCAGGGAGAATTTTCCCAGTTAGAAATATGCATCCTGTGCTGGGAATTCTGAATGCTTCATTTTCTGGGCTCATACTGCTTGGGATGGTCTCCATAAAGTTACTCTGAGGTTTTTCAGGAATTGTTTTAAGGCTGTAGAACTGAGTGATCTCAGCTGGTAAAAATGTCATTGGCCCAAATAACTCAAGAAACTGTTGTTGCCTCACAGCTGGCCAGATCACGATATTTTGGAAAGCAGTCTTAGAGTCCTGTAGTCTGCTGTAACACAATCTTGTGGAGTAAGGGATTTTAAGTGGGCTTATTTTAAATTCTGCAGCACATTTATTAAGAGTTTGTCTCTTTCTCATTGTCCAGCTGTGTTTAGGAGATTCTACTAACTGTCTCCGGGGCCAAATGCACTCCATGATGAGGTCCTTGCAGGACTTGAAGCAGATAAGCAGACCGAGGCCACTGAGCGAGCCATGTATCCAGTCTTTTGCTGTCACACGGCTCTACAAACAGAGAGCTATGCAGGAACGGCTCACCCGTCTCCGTGTTTCTGATGCCAGTGAAGCCAGCACATATGACTCTGCCTGCTGCCTGGCCAGCCCGCTGGAAGAAGAGGAAGAGCAGCAGGAGCATGAACGGCTGGCACAAGGCTCCCCCAGCAGTGAGAAGAGTGTGGACTTTGACTCAGGTTATTCAGAGGCTTCCTGGCAGGATGAAGGTGTGGTGCTGAGACGAACCAGAAATGTCCGCGTCTCCTCATCTGCTTGTGTTCGTACTAACAGAGGCTCCTCCGGTCGCATCAGGCCCAAATCAACATCTGATGCTTGCCTGGAGTGCTGGACTTCTTTTGAAGCCAGTGATGCAGAGGACTGGACCACACTGCTCCTGAGCCGCAGCAGGAACAGACAACCCCTGGTTCTGGGGGACAATAGTTTTGCTGATCTAATAAAGAATTGGATGGACCTACCAGACTGTCCTGAGCAAGCAGAACTAAAGCCTAGTGCAGGCCGGCGTCTTGCAAAAGACATCTTGGGTAACATGCGCCGGAAGCTGGCAGGGATGTCTAAAAATGTTGAAATGAGGCCAAAGTCGGTGGGGTCCACAAGATCCAGACCTGCAGAAGCTCCTCAGCGGATGTCCTGTCCAGTGGGACTGGAGTCTCTCAAACCTTTCTTCCACCAGTCTCACACAGGACTGCATCAGCTGGACACGGACTTCTACCAGTTTACTGCTCTCATGAAGACAGGCAGCCGACAACCCATCATATGCAATGACATCATTGGATATATCTGAGCATAACGGCATTAAAAGACTTAATATTTTTTATACAAATTTTGATATTTTCAAAGCTAATATTTCTGGACTGTAAGCTTTGTGTATTTAATGTAAATGCTTTGTTCCTGCCAAAGTTTGTGTGACAGTAAATGCTACAAAATGATTAAAGGAACGATAAAACATTATACCCTTCTGCAATTGGATTAAATGTTTTGCATTCAAATAATTTTAATGTATATATTATATATATATATTTATATTTTTTTTTTTATCATTTTTGACAGAACTGTGGAGAAAAGGATTCTGTCCATAGAACTGAGATTTCAACAACTATAGTAACTAGAAATAATAATAATCAAATTATATGTGAACAGTTAAGAGGATCAAAACATTGTGTAGTGTATGAACTACACAAGGTTAAAAAAAAGGTTAAAAAAAATAGGTTGGTGTGGTCATCATAGTCATGTTTACTCTGCACCAGAAATAAAAGAACTACCTGATAGATAATTATGGAAATAATTTTTGAAAATGAAGAACATAGATAAAACTTGTTCCTCAAATGTAAATTTATTACCTTGTTCACACAATTTCCATCCATGTTCTTAAAAATCCAGTTATGTGGCAGTAGTTGCACTAATGATTACAGAGACCATTCGCTTAGCAAAAGTAAATGTTGCCAGGGAACAAGAACTTGTTAAAAGTTTATTGTGAGTTTAAGCAAAAGGGGAAGACAGATATCTGAACACAAAAGCATCCTAGATGACTCCAGTTTCTTTAGTCTTAACAGTTTACAGAGATGGAGAGTAGAAGACGGTTAAACAAGTGTCCAACACTGCTACTCTCTTAATATTGTGCTCATCCTAAGCTGAATTAAACCTGGAAGCTTGGAACAGTATCATGTCATATAATAACCTGGAATGCATCTGCACAACCTCTTAGCAAGACTCTAAAAAGACAATCTTTACATGACCCATGACTCAGCTTTGGGACAAGCAGGTATAGATTATGGAGAGCTTGACACTTTATTTATGAGTCATAATTAATAACATGACTTTAAGGTAAAATTTCACATAGGAAAATGACAAAGGAAATGGCAGTTTACCAAGATTCCAATGTAGTCTTATTAAAAAGTGACAAAAAAAAGCAAATGATAAATTGTATGTTAGTCTTGGAGCATTTGGCATTCATTATTTTTTGGGCATAGGTCAGGTACCATAGATTGTTTCAACCTGCTAAAAAAATTACATTTCAAAATTAGCAGAAAAGTTTAAAAATGAGTTTATTAAACCTCAGTATCTCTCTGGAGGGTTGAATTGCTTTGAACCTTTTCAGTGAAGAAACCTCACACTGGCTGTGTCACTTGAGCATATATCTGATAGTTGGTACCAGTTCGCAGTCCTCATCTTCAGCAAAAGAAGGGATCAACTCTAGCATCTTCTTATGAGGTGGGATGTCTGCCTTTGTTACCATTTTCACCACATCAGACACACTGAAAAAAAAAATGCATTGCACAATATAATTTCTGTCCAAATACAGCAAACAAATGTTTGTTGTTAGTTGCAAGAAAAACGGTTTCTCTTTTTGCTTTTTTCCCCCCCTTTGAGTTTGACAAGGTTAATTTCTTTTTGCTATAGACCACCATAATGACTTAAAAATAATTAGGGAAACAACAGTGAGCCACAAAGTTCAGCTTTATACTGCAAACTATGTAACCTTAAACACCACCATACAATATCAGTTCTATAAGACCTTCATCTTGCAAACAGTATAAGGAAGTTAAAATGCATTACATTACATGTAGGGTATTGAAACCAATCAAAACATAGAATAACACAAATTTTCCTCTATGATAAAGCTTTGTCAGCTGGCTTTTAGTTGTGTTGTTCTTTGTTCCCTTTTCGGTGGCTCAACACAGGAAACATGGAGCAGGGAGACTCCACAGGAAGTGCCTACTGAAGTGTGTATTTGTCATGTAGAGTCTGCAGTCCACATGGCCAGCACTCGGCCCCTCTCCCCTGCAGCTTAATCTAATCACAACACCAGCTCTCCTGAGACATGACTGTCAAAAACAGTCGAATAATGCACATTTTGTTTCAAGTCCAAACAGCTTTAAGCTATGAGCAACTATTATTCAAACGTTCTTTTAATCCTGGAATTATCACATGTAAACGGTCTAATGATGGAATTATTCATCCTGTCCTTGGGAATTAAAACACACCCTGCAGAGTCTACTGTACATTCATCTGTGATTCAGTCCATTAACTGACCAAGAGATAGAAAAGTGTGGTAATTTAATACAGTCCTGAATAACGTGACTTCCAAGATGCAAAAGTTCACACTAATTTAACTCTTTAACTCGTGTCCTCAGCAAACTGAAGGAAACCTGAGGAGGTGTCTTAATCGTCTGTGTTCAGTGAAGTGTGTGCAAGGGTGTTAACAGGCTCTCTCATAGGCTTGGAGGAAGCGCCTCATCCTGCCATTACTCTCCAAACAAACAAAGGAGCACTGTGTTTTGTGACTTGTTATGTGCGCAGGACAGCAAGAGCATGGCCATGTACAATATTGTTTTATCTGAGCATACCTTTTCTTCAGCCTTTCTTCATGTCCATTGTACAGGATGGCAGGTCCATAGAAAAGACTGCAGATGTTCAAGTCATACTTCTCCTGCACAGAAGCAGAAAAATAATCCAGTTTAGTTAGAAGTAGAGCATTGCTTTAATTCTAACAAAAAGAAAAAAAATTTTTTTTTTCTAACATGTAATATGTGTTTTTTGTAGAGCTGCAGGTGATCTGTTTGGCCCCAAAAGCTGTGCAGTGTCTATACAAGCAAAATTAGGAGCAATAGTAACACATGCCAATTTTTGGGCCAACATAATAAAGAGACTAAATTTCTGCTCAGGGCCAAAATAAACCTGAAAAAAAAAACAAACAAAAAAAACAAACAAAACTAAACAGAAAAAACAAACCGCAAGTCCTGGACTCATTAATTCTGTTACAACTAATTCATATACTATTACTGCATTAGAAAAATGTAAGACTTTCTCCAGTTTACAAGGCAACTCAATGACTTTCAGACCAGGAAAAGAGTCAGAGATTGAACTATTTATCCACAATTCCCAACAGAGTTTGTTGACGTCCCCAGGCTTTAAGCATCGTCTTTCTGTCAGTCTACCCCAGGGCAGCTGTGGTTACACATGTAGGTTACCACCACCGAGTCTGAATGCAGCGTGAATGAATAATGCACTTCACTGTAAAGTGTTTTGAGTGTCTTGAAAAGTGCTATATAAATCTAATTCATAATCATTATTATTTATATCAATACCATCCTATCATCCAAACATGGTCATGGTAGCATCATGCTGTGGGAATGATTTTCTGATGCAGAGTAATCATAATAGAAAAATCTTTCCAAATTGCTCAGATTCTCAGACTGGAGCTAGGGTTTATATCAAGACTATGATCATCAAGAAAACATGGGAGCAATTTTAAGAAAACTGTGGAACTACAACCAGATCTTAACTCAGTCAGGAATCTCTGAAGAGGCCTAAAATGGCTGTGGCAGATTAAGAAATTCTAGCAAAAATAATGCTTGTTAAATCACTACCAAGAAGAAATTACCAGTACCGAGAAGGTTGCAAATGCTAATTCAAACGGGATATTTCAGTCTTTTTAAAAAGCATATGAAACGTCACAAAATTAACCTAGTGGTGAACAATTAGAGCTTATGATGGTTTATCTGTTAAACACAGAGGAACACATTAACAGTGAAGCTCATGGGTTATAAGGACTGTATGTGAAAGAGGAATCATGATGGGATTTTGACGGGCCAGCCATTTGCCTGCTAGCTGCCAACTTCCACATCCACATTTGCAGTGTGTGTGGTGTCTTATCAACCAAGTCCAATTCAATTCATGACTTATCAGGAAGAGTCTAATGAGTCAAAATTAGGTGTCAGCATGTGCCTGCGGCCTGTTATGCACCAATCGGATGCATGGTTGTCTGAGCTACCCTATTTACTGTATGGTCTCTGGTACAGTAATAATATCATTTAATATTTAAGAGTAAATTATGCAGATTTAAGTTTGCATGTTAGATAAAGTGCACACCACTTCCAAAAGAGGCACAACCTAAGATACAAAAATGCAAAGGCAGCCTGTAACCAATGCATGCTCCATTCTCAACTCCTGAGGTTGATTCACTGACAAAAATAAATAAATAGATGTATAAAACAAAGCCATGAAATCATATTTAGAGACAGTAGATCAAAGTGTTTAATTTAAAATAAAATTCTTGTTATCAAAGTAACAATATTCTAAGTTATTGTTTCAAATGATGGTGGAATCAATAACCAGTTTATACCTAATTTTAATCATCCATACATTGTTGCAAGAGGAGAAGAATATGTTTTATCACTTTTTAATTTTTGTCCAGGATGCAGAAAATGTAGAAAAGAATCTTTAAGTTGCGAGAAGTAGGTGTAAAGTGGTCACACATTTAAAAACAATGGACACTGTTGCAACATGTGCACTGGAGGAAGGTGAGCAGGTTTAAGGGGGAATGAAAATGAAAAACAGTATTCAGTAGCACTGTGTGTGTGTGTGGTGTGTGTTTTCTTGCTGTACCTTGATATGCTGCAGCAGATCTCCCAAGGTCATTTCCTGCTGATTGCTGCCTCTGCCCTCAACAAGGAAGTCATCCCACAGGGTGTATTTCTTTCCTGCAACCTGTCGATAGACACGTTACATAGTTAAACATCACACTGCTACACACACAAACACACACAGGCCAAGATGACAGACAAGGTACTGCTTGTCTGAAAATGTCTGAGTCCATAGTAAGAGCCTTGGATTGTTGTAACCAGAGACTTCATTTGTCACTGTTTTCTTCTAAACCAGCTGAGAACAATCAGCAAACTCGGACAAACCACAATGGGGTCAAGAAGGCGCTTCCTCAAGTGTGACAGAGTGACTGTTTCCCTAATTTCCATCTTCGAGACTTCTCTGAGGTGTACAATTATTGTTTACCACTAAAATCCATATAGCCATTTAATGTAACATTGTGGAAAAACGATAGCCCTGGAGGAAAGCTAAAACAAACAAACAAAAAGAGAAACTATCAGTGGGAATGTGTTGCTCTAGTTTGAGGAATAACAACAGATAAATCTTCCTAGACAGTTTGAGAGACTGAAATTTAAATAGCTGAAATCTGAACACTAAGAAGCCATTTTCACCCTCATTTTCTCATCGTCTGTATCGAGAAGGTAAAGTTGGTATCATGCATCAATTTGTCTAGACACCATATTATATTCTGGCTTCCTCCAAGGTCATCCTTTGCATGCACAGCTGCATAATTATAACTTCAGGATATTGTTTCTTCCCTCCAACTCAATAATCAACCTCTAAAATAAATTTTAATGAATTTTAAAATAGGTCTTTCTAACCAATATAGTGACTCAGAACATCCTCTTATAATTCCATAAAAAACTAGAAGCACTCAGAGAGCGCTGACCTCTGCCAAGTCATAGGGTCACTCGTGAGAAAAAACCCCAAAAGGCCCAACAGCCCACCTAATTACACTCTTATGAATCCTTCAAGCTCATATATCTCACTCTCTGTTTCCATTCTCAGGATATTTGCCACATCTTATTCAGAATCCTTGACCCTGGAAACATACACTTAGACACCAATATGAGGCAAATGGTTAGAATGGTCTTAAAGACATTGAAGAAATTCACATTTTATCTACTGGTGGCAATCTGGGTTTGTAACGATCTGGTTACTGTATTTAACATCTATGTCATATTGTGAATTTTTTAGCCAATAATTCTGGACATTATTTGTTGAGTTAGAAGCTGTAAGCTTTTAATTATCTCTATTTTTGAATAATAAAGAATTCTTGGATCCCGATGGATCACCCCTAAAATCTAATTACTTATTACCTTATTCCATTTCCTGAAAATTTTAGCAAAATTTGTCCATAACTTTTTGAGTAATGTTGCTAACAGACAGACAGACCAGCTCTGCTGAAAACATAACCTCTGCTTTGGTGGAGGTAAAAAAAAAAAAAAAAACAGAAAACAGAAAACATGTCTGAATTTATTAGGAAGTATTATCATTTTGCTCACTTTAATATAATTTACCAAGAAATGGTCATATTTAGCAGGGAATCCGATTTTGGCACAATGCCAGCTTGTTATTTGGCACATCTTGTATTCAGTGATGTGATTAATTTATTCCAGGTATTTCCACTGGATTTGACCTTTTTTAATCATAAAATTATCCTAATGGAGGAGAATTGCTTTTAAGATGGCACTCCTGTCCCACTATGCAACCCAGCACGACCTATCTTCACTTTCTCCATAAACAGACACATTTTTAAATGTTAGACCTGGCAGATTTTCAGTGAAAACTTATAAACACTATTCTTTTGGGTGGTTGGATTTATGTACATTGTATGCATTATAATAAATGCACATTTTTAACACACTTTTTGACTAAGATATGTTTTTTAAAATGGAAAGTCAATAGGATAAAATAAGAAAGTTAATGTTTGAATGTGTGGGCAAATAGTCCTGAACATTTTCTGCTGCTGTTCAAGTGAGTTTTTCTGTGTGCTGTGTGTGGAGAATTGTCCTACTTTCTTTATTGATTTACTGATTTGTAAGTATATGCATGCAGAAAAATAAGAAGCCTCATCAGCTTTATGTGTTATAAAGAAAATAAGAGATTTCCAGAGCCTAATTTCTGCATCATATCCTGTTTTCCCTATGCTATAAAATGCCGATACCCATTACCTCCACATCACATTTCTTGCTGGGAGAGTGCATCTCCTGCAGAAAAACGTCCTGTTGTGATGCGTTTGTGTGAATGACAATAGTGGAAAAAGACTGGACTGAACTTTCTCCTGAAAATCTATAGTATTTATGTGTGGAAAAAAAGAGCTTTTGTCAGTTTTTCAATGTTCTAGTCATGGCCTGATGTATATACTATTTGTTATACATAAAAATCTAGTATTTAAAAAGAAAATTAGCAGGTTTATCAGCCATCTTTATCCAGGATGTTTTCAAGACAAAACACCCAACAGTTACCCGGCATCTACAAGTGGATTTCTACAGGATCAGCTTTTGACCTCCAAACAAAACACAATACAAACCCAGACAGATTAATGTAACCCCTGCAAATATTAACACCCTGTTTACCCAAAACATCAAATTCCACACATGTAAGACCTGACAAAAGAAAAACATCACCTGACTGAAATGTGTCAGGATTCCTCACATGCATAAAATAAGTCAAAATATGTTGCCTGGTCAGACAACTGCTCGCATACAGGCACTGTCTGGCAAGAGGAGCTGAGAAGACCAAAACTTGGCTGGAGTTGTGAATACCAAAACCCCGGCTGAACCTGGGTCCAATTATCTCTGCTCCAGCAGCCAAGGGGAACTTTTCGACCAGCACGAACGACTCTCACCACTTATGGGGTTTGGGGATGTGGAGACAAACTTGAAATTTACTTCTTCTAAAGTTTAACTGAGTGTCTATGCTTTGTCCTGGTTTTCAGACAAAGAGTGCTTTGTTTGCAAGATGCACAGAACAACATGGGTCTGTTTACTTTTTTTTTTTTTTTAGATTTGAGCACAGAGCTTTATAAGAGCCTAAAAACATCATTAGCAAAACAGAACTACATGGAAAAATGCACAAAATTCTTTAAACACTCTTACAAATCCAACATCATTGTTGGTCAGCAAAATGGGCCTTTTTCTTAAGTGCTCCCAATGCCCGAGATTTTCATGAGTACTTTTGTGTGCAGATGCTGATTTTACACAATGCAAAGAAGGGCGTGCAAGCTATTTTTACACCCTGTCCTCCCTTCCTCTCTCTTGTTCCACGGGAACCTGAAGCAAATCAACCAATATGCTAGTGATCTAAAACTTTTCACTGTATAGAAGGAGAGGAAAAAAAAAAATACAAAGAATGCTGGAACCAGACTGACTGCTGGAAGCAATTACAACTGGTCTCCCACAAGCACAACTGTGCTCTTTTTTATGGTACTGCCACAATAAAAACAAAAATGTCCCAACAAAACAGTTGTCTCTGGGAGATGACAAGAAATGTGAAACAGAAAGCTGTTCTTTTCCGAGGGCTACATTGAACCAGATGACATATTAACAGCTCACACAATTTTCTGCAGAAAATAACATATAGTAAATATTTGATCTGTGGTTTTAATATAGTTGATTTAATGAATCAGCTACACTCAGAGTGGAAACTGCAATCATAACCAAGTTTGGTCAAAATGAAGAACTGTATTAATGTTGACATATATCCTCACACAAGTCAGTACATTTAAATATTGTAAAGATTTCCTGAGGTTATGATGTATAATTTAAGTCTGACAGCTCATCTGATACACAGAGAACAGCACAAATGGACAAATCCCTACAAGTGCGGCCTGGTGGCGGATAGCAGCTGTCTACTCAGTGTGGCTGTTGGAGTATCCAAGAAGGCAAGCAGTGATTTTGTTGTTTTTTCCTCAAGGTAAAACTATTAAATATAAGTCTTTATTTAGTCTGGAAATGAATATTTAAAAAGAGTTATGAAACTAAGGTGCAATGTTAAATGGAAGAATCCAAGCTCTGAAAATACGAAACCTCAGTAATATGGGCTGAAGATCCACTGCCCCATCACACTGTGCAGATTCTGATCTCTGAACAAAGAGCAGAGCTGGCAGTTATGATTCTGGGTGGTTGAGCTGCACTGTGTTTGACTTCAGAGTACGAGGATGAAACAAGCCCTTATTTATGCTGCACTACTTTATGCTACTCTTATGTTGGAAGATGGCCAAATTTTCCATATGCTCTGTAGTCTGTACAACAAAAACAAAGCTTTGAACTTCCTCTAAAATATGACACAGCTGCTCTTTCCACAACAATAATGGAAAACAATGACATTTTAACTGCTTCTCACTTTAACACTTCTGTAATATTTCATCTGATAATCTCAGACAGCGTCATTTAAATGTAAACTATCTTTAAAATGATTAAATGTGTACTTCAGGCAAAATTTAGAAAGACAGTTCTTTTCATGTAACAGTGGATTTATTAAAGCTCTAGATTTTTTTTTTTTTTTTATAATTTTCATGTTTCCCCAAGATGATAAATTAATGTTAAATCCTCTCTTGGGGGCCAATAAACACTCATATCATAAATTCTTTCTCCCTCAGTGAGATTTTTAGATATGAAGTTCGCCAACAGCCAAAGTGACCAGCCAAAAGTGCAGACAGCTTCCTCTTGTTGACAGGAAGCCTTAAGAGCTGTCTCTTCCTGAAAAGCCTTAATTTATGTGATCTTAAAATAAGGCACTGGTAATATGAAATACACACATAACGACTGCAGTTATCTTTTTTCTTAGTAGTTTAAATTGTAAAACAGAACAATATATAAATAAAGAATCAAAATTTGTGCATTTTCTTTTATAAATATTTCACACCAGAAAATAAATCAGTGCAAATTTAGGGACAATAATGTTACATGTTACTATAAAAAAGGTGAATTAAAAAAGAGACTGAAGTTTTAACAAATGGCTTCAATATATAGCCCAAAGTCCAAAAATGATCTAGAGATGGAATATATATTAAATAAAAACTCCTCTCAAACCAAATACAGCCAGTTTAAAGAAGACATCCCCCTACATATATTTCAACATCAAAATTACAGGATTAAAAAGTCAAAAAGATCCAGCTGGATCTCAGAGAGGTATTTCTATTATGACTCATCAAAATCTGAGAAGCAAAAAAACATAAAAAGTATTCAATCACATAACGTATTAATGACAACAGGAATAAAAAGGAATTATTGTGTTAGTCTGACCAAAATATTACAACACCGTAGTTCTGAAACCCAGACTAAAACACCCACATAATATGTTTGGACTGGTGGTAAAATAACTCATGCATGTAGCTGCATGTATACTCAACTAAACTCAAACCGCCCAAGCTAGACAGCACCGGCTCTGAAAGTTCCATATTTATCAAAGGGCATCTTTTAAAAGCAAAAGTGTATATTAAACAGCACAATGTAACTTCCAAACCTTAAAACTCTGCATTTTGACTTGTTTGAGAGCCCAGTGACACATCATTCTCCAGCAGCTTCCAGAGGCTGAAAAACTGCACATCACAACTTTTGCTTCCAGGATGCTGCATCATGTCACAGCTGAGTTTCGCTTTAAGCACCGCATCACATGGCTGCAGCTGCATCTCAACACACTGGCCGTTTTGAATGCGCAAAATGTTTGATTTGTCAAAAAAAACGCAATAGGACATCAGAGGACAAGAGGACAATAAAGACAGAAAGTTACAGAGCAAGAGACAGGACAAGAGTCAACATCGGACTGACGTGTAAGAAAATCTACCAAAGTTCAGAGACGCCAATAAATTTTTTTTTTTTGAAAATGAAAATAGACTTTGTTGGTTTTAATTGAAAGATTTGAAAGGTTAACATAATACAGCATTATTAAATTTTCTTTGGATCCCAGGACATTAGAGGCCTCACTTTGGCAGTTACAACATATGACCTGGTGGATGTGATAACATAAGCAGCTGATTGATATAAGTCCAAAAATAGATCCATGTGCTGCAGATATACATGAGTGAATGGGAAAGGGAGAGCAGCCAGAGGAAGCTCAGCTAATGAACTCGATAAAGAGGCAGCAAAAGGAAGAAAAAACAAAAGACAAGTTCAATAAAACAACACCAGAGTGGTCATTTTGCATGGTTCATTGCAGTTGGAACAAAGTTATAATGTTCTGTTCATAATGTGTATTTTAAACCTGCCCTTTAAAACAATAGAGCAGTTTTTAGAAACAGGAAGCTGAGAGTTTTAAGCCCTCCTACTCACAGTATACTAGAAGAAATGCCTTTGTAGAGGCACGTTTCCATCTCAGCTTCATTATCTGGCCAGAATTCCAGCAGTGGAAACGTTTTTACAACCCGCTGTGGCCAGAGGCCTGTTTCATCAAAGGCAACTATGTTAATCTAGAGGGCTTTAAAGTGAGTTTAAAAAGAGGCATACGGAGGACCTGTGTGGTTGCTTCAGATCATATTTTTATCTTAATCCCTTAAAGCCTCTCTTACCTTTTCATTCTGTAGAAATTGTGGTAGCTTAAGACCTCATGTCACAGATAAGTATTGTTGCTGACTACTGCATAGGTTTTAAAAATAAAGAAAAAGCATGTATACACTAACCGTATTGCTGGTATATATACTGAACTAATAACTGCTGTAAAATAAAGAGCAGTTCATTTTGTCAAGACTGGGCTATTGTATTTTCTAACTGTTAGAAAATAACTGAATTATTCCTTCCATACAATATTCAACTACTAGCTGTGCTGCTTTGATTCATACCACCAACTCAAACACTGAAAAACTGAGCACACCAAGAACCAGAGCAGGCACTACAGTGTGTCCGATAGCAGAGGCACAAACAGACAACTGCAGACGCCACGTGCCCACCATTTGTTATATTACAGTATCCCACTGAAGTCTGTTTGGATGAGGCATTCTGCAGATGTGGAGTAAGACGGCAAACTGGCACGTACATGCATTTGTGAAGCACATGCACATGATGATGACATGGATTTTTGAGGGGTTTCACACAATCAGGTAATCTATTGGCAGTAAAAGTGAATTCCTCTTTTTTTGTATTGACTTCACCACCCAGTGATGCCAGTGATGGTGAGAAGCGACACAGCCAATGACATAACATCAGCAGATGCAAGCTCTCAGCTGTTGATCTGGTATGCTTCGAATAATCTATTTTTAACTATCATCTTTAAAACAAAAAAATATACACATAACCCATTTTATGTATAATGTTAGTGAATTACTGATTTTATTTAATATATACACTAGTGTTCAAAAGTTTGGGGTCACTTCCCTATTGAATCCCATGGCAAAGTGACCCCAAACTTTTGAACAGTAGTGTATATATTCAATAAAATCAGTAATTCACTAACATTATACATAAAATGCGTTCACCAACAAATATAATGATAAAGAATATCATTATTTATCTTACTTTTTTAAGAAAAGGAAAAAACAAGGCCTAAACAATAAAATCTTGTGAATGTTTCTCTCTCTCTCTCTCTCTCTCTCTCTCTCTCTCTCTCTCTCTCGCTCTATACATATATTATGTATATATATATATATATATATATATATATATATAAATAATCTTGCTTTGATGTAGATTTAGCAGCAGTTTACCTACATCTTCAGTTTTCTGGTTAAGCCTTTTCTACTTTACAATGGGACATCAACACAGTCATGTAAAATGTGCCTTTTGTCCACTTGGGAGTGTCAGCTGCTGCTTGATCACTATTGATCACCAATCTCTTTAGACCGCTGTGAAGAAGCAGATGGCTGAGACCCCCAACTGTTACTCAGTCCTCAACAATCCATGAAAAATCCCCAAAAGTTTAAAGGGTATCAGTCTTCTTACAAAGTGTACAGGCTCAAGATCAGTGGTAAATTGAAGAACATGCCCTGAAAGGTAACTTGTGGTGTGCTGTTGTAGGGTGGAGGAGGAGCAGGAGTGGCAGCTCAGCAGCATACAGACACTTCTCAGGAAAGTACAGAGTTTGACACATGGGCTAAAAGCACAATTGCTTCTGAAAGGCTTTCATTGACGTGTAAAACAGCAAACAGCATCTCAATGTGATTGTCTTTCAAATGAGAAGATAACAGCACTCCACCTGACTGAGAAAAACCTCGGGCAGAAGCACTGAGTCAATAAAACCCTGACAAATGGGCCAGTGATATGCTGGAGCCTGCAGAGTCAGACGCCAAATGCTCGACAGTTAAAAAGCTATACATTAGTATAAAAGTGATACTACTGCCTTCTAACCCTTCTAAATTATTTGAGATTAATCAAAGTAGTTTTACATTGCCAGTTTGAATAATGATTGTAACGCAATATGTACATACACAAGATGCTATGTAAAGTAGATTTAATGGTGACACTGCAATGTGTTCAGGCTCTCCATCAGTCCATTTATCTATTGGACACTGGGTAACACAATTTCCTCTACAGGAGTGGTAAATGCAGTGGTACAGACCTCTGTCACTGCGTTTCTCTTTTAGGACAACATCTTTTAAGTTTCATGACTAACGGCCTAATTGAAAACATTACAAACTGTTCATATGGTGATTTCGAGATCTTTGGAGAATGTCTTGTAGATTTTAGTTTTAATTATGTTCTTTTATTTTGCATTTTACTTTTTGACACTTTCAGTAACTGTAGATATTTTATTAATATTTAGAGTATAACAAAGTACTTTAGCTTTAAATTCTTACTGAATAGCTTCCAACTTTCAGAAAGATTTTAAGTACATATAGTGTTTACTTTTGTTTTATATGACTCAAACTGGACAAAGCTCTCTGTAAATGTGTCAATGCAACAGCAGCAGCTCTAAGTTAAAAATCAGTGTATCCTTTGTTGCAACATTTTAATTTGCAGCATTGATCTGATCATTAGAAATCAAGGGTCACACTCTTTAGATGCTTGATGCGATGATGTGTGGAATATACTGATGCAACTCTCTCATGTGTTGGCTACATTATTGATATGTGTAGGTCAATATGATGTCCAGTTCTAGTCAGAGGCCAATGAGGTACAAGCTGTTTTGATTTTGGACATAATCAAATAGGGTTAGGACACATGAAACTGTCATGTGTCTCACAATGTGTATTTAAATTATATACTGCTCAATAAGGAGGAAAGAAGATGATTTTCATGGCATTGGAGTGGAAGCATACTAGATGAACCTGAACAGGTTAAACTGAGCAGCCAACTTTTTTACGACATGTAGCAACATGGGTGTTCTTTGGTTGAGAGAATAGTAACAAAGTCAACAACTGTCAGAGGCAAAAGTTAAATTGTCCAGTATATATAAGTCTGTCATAATCCCTCCATGATTCTCCAAAGTGAACGTGCCTGCCTGCTGTTTACTGTAGATGATTAATCAAAGTACTTCACATAACTCTACTTCAAAAAGAATATTTCGTTTTTGAAGTAGAGTCATTTTTCCAGCTGCAACTCTTAACTGTTGTGACATGTACCTCATTCACCTTTGGGCTCAGTGTGCTGGATAGTAGAGTTGCAGAGTGAAGTGCAAAATAGCTGGAATTTTCCAAACCTGGCAGGCTGAAAGCCTCTTCGTCTATATACATGTCTTTATCCATGTTGACTACATACATACTGCTTTGCTGCCTCCCTCCACACAATACTCATCTAACTGTGGTAAAGTTCACAGAGCTATGCATGCACAGCCCTGGCTCTGTTTAATATAGACTCTACCAAAATGGTGTCTACAGCTAAATAAAGTTTCTATGTCATGAGGCTGTATGTTTGTATGTTTAGTATATATTATATTATAGTATATTAGTACGTACAGCATAAATGTTTTCTAGTCATGCTGGCAGCTTAACTATGACAGTGACATCCCATCAGTATTTTTAACACTTATAGGACAGAAACTTTGATGCTAATGTCAGCAGGGAAGAAGGAATAGAGAAACAAAAACAAACTAACAAAAACAAGCAGAAAGACAAGATGCAAAGTCTGTAGCAGCAAAATCCTGCAAAAAAGTTACTCAGCTTGAATTCAGTATAATGCAGCTAATAACCATGAAACCAGTCTCCTGCCACCATTTATGCTTCACTGAGCTTTCAACAGGCATGAATGGGAGATAAAAACTTGGCAAATAGTGTGACAAACAATAAATGACACAAAGACATGAATGTAAAGATGCATTGTGTGGTATTGTTTGGATTTACTGTACACATTTTGATCAAGCTATTTATTGACAGTGGAAAGAAAAAAAATGTGCCTATCCTGGGTGTATTTCTCACAATTTAACAATATACATATAAACTGAAGAAATTATCATTTTTACCTGCCTTTATATTTATCATTCACTGAAATTGCCAGATGAGGCACAAATGTAACACTGCAACAGAGAAAATATAATTGTATGATTATCTTATTTATAAGGCACCAGCAAGGCTGTTATAGCTCAGATCTTTTAAAGAAGGTTGGGATACATTATGCTTTGGTAAAGAACCCATCGGAGAAGCTTCACTGGTTGACATTGTGATCCAGCTAAAGGGCAGCTGTTCTCCTAAAAGTCACCCTGCTGTGTGCCTCATGCCTCTGGTTTAAATATGAATGAGAAGAGGAGATAAAATCAAAGATGATTTAAAAGAGTGACTAGAACAAACACCTCCAGCTTTTTTTGAGCTGTATCCCGCAGACCACTAAATAAAAGATCTGGATATTTAGTAGTAGTATTCATAGTTTGGTCGTATTCTGTCTGGTGACACACAAATAAACACCCTGTCTACAGACATAATATTGCTATTGATGACACAAAAGGAAAACAGAGGACCATCAGTTACACAATAATAAAGAGTAAAACAACATTTGACTTAACAACATGAGGGCAACCGACACAATACAAACTAATACACCATGGACAACAACAGAAGGCACAAGCCATACACACTGATCACTGATTACGCATTATCCCGTAAAACATTATTCATGTCTTAGTCTTGAGTTACAACAGAACAATACACCCAGTGCTCCTCTGGGAATCCAGAAGGCCTTGGATCATGTTCACCCTGTTTCTTTAGTGGCATAGTCCAAGGAAGCCAACAGATTTAACCACATGTGAAGCAAGCCTCCCCTTTTGTTGTTCTCCTTCTCTCCTTAAGCCAGTCCCTGCTATTTGTGAGACAGATGTTCAACCTGCAATTATCCAAGTACTCACATCATAAACTAGCTGATGCTGGTATTTGATTTCTACACGTTCAACAATGTATTACAGCATAGTTTCTTCTTGTTTCATAAATGCATATAAAGGAAAAAAGCTATGGAAGAAATTTGATTTAAAAAAAAGACTAAAGCAGGAAAACTCATAACTCTCTGACTTATCCCGTATGTTCTGCAGAACATACGGCATGCAACATTACATGGAGCTCTCTGGGAAATCTGGTTTCAATACATTGCTTCCTGTGAAGGCAGGAAATAACAGTCTTTTCTGCAGGCAATTAACAAAGAAGCAGTGTGCACACTGAACTATGAGTGACTTTCCCCAGATCAACAGCATTGCTTCCAAAGCTGCTAATTTAATTAGAGAGTGAGAGGGTAAGCTGGGGAAGGGGGGCACTAAGGGAGCATTAAAGGGCATAAAGTTATGACCATGGTGTAGAAGATGTGTGCACATGCATGAAAGAAGGTGTATTTTGTGGTACACAACCAACATGCAACAATGGCCTCATAGAAAACAAGTAAAGAAACTGGTGCAGTGTCGGGCAAGCCGATGCAGATATAGAAGACTGACTAATTTAATACTCAGCTGAAAGAGGTCCTCCTCTCCTCTGGCCTCGGGTGATGTTTCTGTATTTTATTGAAGCTGCAGCTCAGTTACAGCTGCAGAAGTGCAGCACTCATTAATCTTTCCTGCTCTTGAAATATCCTTTAATGTCTTGAGGGGTTTTGTTTTCTGCATGCAGAAACCACACTGTGGTAGATCAAACTTAACTTAACATAACTTAACCCATTTAATCTGTTACTACTTTAAAATGCACTCCTCTCCAAAAGCATTGGAACAGTGAGGTCAGTTTCTTTAGTTTGCTGTGGAAAGCAAACATTTAGGTTTGACATCAAAAGAAGAATATGGGAAAAAAGATAAATATTTCAGCTTTTACTTCCAGGTACTGACATCAGACTCTGATGCACAACTCAGGCGATAGCATCCATTTCTTGCCCCTGATGAACTCCTGTGTTGTTCTGGCAGTGTGAGGTCATCATCTTGCTACATGATGACTTCTAATCAGCTGCATCCTTCTTTAAATTGGCAGACAAAACGCTTCTATAGACTTCTGAGTTCATTTTGCTGCTGCCATCATGTGTTACATCATCACTGAAGATTAATGAGCTTGTTCCAGAAGAAGCCATGCAGGCCCAAGCCATGACGTTACCACCATTGTGTCTCACAGATCAACTTATATGGATCATGAGCACATCCATTCTTTCTCCAAACTTTAGCTTTTCCATCACTTTGGTAAAGGTTAGTCTTTGACTCGTCAGTCCATAAAACTTTTTCCAGAATGTTCGTAGCCCTGTACTTTTTTTGGGCAAACTCCAGCCTGGCTTTCCTGTTCCTCTTGCTAAAGAGTGGTTTGCATCTTCCAGTGTAGCCTCTGTGCTTTGTTCATGGAGTCTTCTGTGAATAGTAGATTGTGATACTTTCACTCCAGCCCTTTGAGGTTGTTGCTGATGTTGCTAACAGTTGTTTTAGGGTTATTCTTTAAAGCTCTGTTTCTGTCGTCAACTGCTGATGTTTTCATCAGTCTATTTATTTAACATCTGTTCCTTAGAACACCAGTAGCTTCTTTCTTCGGCACATTCCAGATTGTTGTATTGGTTATGGCCAGCATTTGTGCATTGGCTCTCATTGATTTTCTATCTTCTCTCAGCTTCACGGTTAGTTTTACTCATAGACAGCTCTCTGCTTATGATGGTTCCTCCAGTAACTACAAATGCTTTCTGCAGAGCCAAAACCCAACTGAGGGCAGACATTCTGTTCTACTTATTGTTTGGATGATCAGTGTAATAGGACACACCTGGGCACCAATAGCAACCTGTCAGTCACATGTTCCAATACTTTTGCTCGCCTAAAACCTTTTTGGTCACAAATAATGCTATCTCTGGAGTTTTGCCTCAGATTGAGATCCAAATACCTTGAATAAAAAGCTGAAATGTTCATCTTCTGTTTCATATTTATCTTTTGATGCCAAACACCAAATGTTCTCAGTCTGCAGCAAAAATAAAGAAACAGTCCTCGCTGCATTACTAGCAACTACACATGCACTTTCTTGGTGTTAGAGAGTTAATCTCTTTTGTTTTTTCTTATTTTATTTCTTCAGATTAGTAGAACAAGCTAAATACATTGATGTATCACCAGTTAAAGTTTACATGGCTAATGTTTTAGCAAAACATTGCTTTGAAAGAATTTTAGCATTCAAATGTAGACTGGTTCATTTCAGCTTTTTTTTCTTTTGTTTTTCCCATCATCTATTATCATATTATTCTCATTATTGACTAAATTCTCCACTATATTATATCTATATTTTTTCCATAATGTCAATGACTTTGCCATCTGTTTGCCAGGAAGTGTGCAACCACTTTTTTTTCCTGTAACAGCTACCTGTTGCTGTAAAGAACGATGATTCAAAACAGATAGGCGTGGTCCTAAAACCAAAACCAACTTAAAAACAACCAAGCCATTATGATACATGCATCCCAAAGAACTGGGTGTAGATTTTGTCCGTAGTAGCCTGTTTACACATGCACAGCAGATTAAAGGATTCTGTGTGAGAAATATTCTTAGAACTGTAAATGGTCCTGCATAGCACCTCATGGGGCACCAAGAAGCAGGACTAGATGCTAAAATCAAAAGAGCAACCCCAGGTTTGTATACTGCACTATGAAGATGGTGAATAACGCTCTCAAATGATCCATAATAAGTGTTTTAGAGTTTGTTCAGAACATGTGTATGTTGGTGTTCAACAAACATGTGGATAGCAACATATAGCCCAAATAAACTAAATACAATCCAGCAAGCATTATCAGCTTACAGACTAGCTAGCTGTTAAATCTCTGGACAATTACCTGCCCTATGCATTCATGGGTTTATTCAAAAGTTTTCCAGACAGAGCCTTTGGGAGCTGGCGAGTCTGATACACACACTTGTGTTCTTGCATGTAGCCTTTTAAAAATGTCTTGAAAATTTCACGGCAGCTGTCCACGTTTTCTGCAGTGTTCTACAACACCATAGTGCAGAGAGGTCTTGCTGAACACAGCAGTTATTACATCTCTAATGTTTTATTCATGTTAAAATCTGGATTTATGAAACTTAAACTTTATGCAGCTTTGAACAATTACGTTATACATCTTGCTGTCCTGCTCCATTTTTAAATATTTCATACGTTTAATTTTTTAAAGTTCTATAGCAACAATCAACAGTGCAGATATAATCTAAAAGGCTTCTGCTTTTACAATAACATTTGAATCAATTAAGTTTCCCTGCTAACACCAGGGTTTAGATTTCACGGCCATGTTTTCAATACATTTTCTTCTCTGTGAACGCTAGAATTTCTAATTAAAGTTTAGGTTTTGGTTTCTCTAATGGGGGAAAAATATACAAGAAAGAAATCTATGTTTCCCAATTGGAGTGTTGAGCATGCAGGGAAAGCCATCTGTTTGTTTACATATTTCTCCCACGATACAGAGGAGAGCAACACAGGGACAGCCAGGGAAACTTCCTATTTTGGGAAACAGCTGCTAAAAAAAAAAACAAACCCATAAATTATTAGGACAGTGAGAGAATAAGTTTGTGAGGGAAATACAGTATGTGGAGATAGAGGGGTTAAAACATATATATATATATACAAAAGCCTTAAATCATAGCAGTTACAAACATTTTTGTTTCTTTAGAGTTGTGATAGCTCAGATTACACTGTGGTGACTGGTAAATATCTGGCACTTTGATGTGGTACGCTCCATATTGGGCAACACTGGGTGGAACACCAGTATAACCAGTGAAATCTGAGTGTTGATCCTTGATATTAATGAACTGAGACTGATTTAATGAGTGAAGAGGTCTAAGACATTACAAAAGTAAGCTGAGCTCTTGATACGGCATGTCTGATCAGTGATATTTAACAGCTGCACGTCTGCAGTTGCTTCAGAGGCCACCAGCTGAAACCCTCTCTAAACTTAGATTAGAGAGATGAGTCTTCAAGACCGGGATATTGTTTTTGTCTCCTTTTCCCCTCCTATCCTTTTGATGTGTTTTTAAATATTTCATATTTCATACTTGTAATTTATACTTTAGCACATCACAGATTAGTAGCATTCATTTCTACATTGCACTGCTAACAAAATACTTGAAGGACTGAAACAGTGTCACATTAAGTTATCTCTGCAACTGGTGACATAACGTCTAGACTACAAGTCAGACACAGAGGGTGTTCGGAGTATTGGAACAGACAAGTGTTTAGATTTTAAATATCAATATATATCAGCCAGTAAGCTTCAAAAGCCAGACTTTGGCCTCTGACTGGAATGTGACTGCATGTACACTGCATATCACAGAAACGTGTGAAGACAACAGTGGATATCTGAGTCCAAACCCTGCGTCGATATGTTTCTACCGGTATTTAAGATTTTTAATGTGACTACATCACTATCTAGTTTACTATCTGTTTACTATTATTATTTCATTGTTGATCAACTAAGCTCATTGTATAGAGGCTTATGGCACATAAATCCACTTTTCACTGGATTTGTTACTCAGATGAGGTTTTTGTAACAGCTTTATCAGGATTAACTGACAATTTAAAGCTTCTTTAATAGAGAATAATGTTCACTTTGTTAGGCAAGGGCCCTTTAGTGTGAATTAGACAATAAAATAAATATGGTTTAAGGAAGTTTAGGGCATCTGTTTTTCAACAGTTCTTACTCAGATTCACCCATGAACTCTATATAAAAAGTGGATGCAGTCCCCTAGTTTCATTGTGGCATGCCTTAAGGTCTACTGCATCAGAGAGTATACTTAGCATTGGCTCTAAAGGTTTTCTTGTACACACAAACTGCCAAAGAATCAATTTCTCTCATTTAAACCTCAGGCTGGTTCATTCTTTCCCATAAGTCATTATAGTATCATTTGCTATAATTCCATTATTGTATATATTTATCCTCAAAGATTTGTGTTTGAGGACAGGATTGGTTTGACTGGCAGACCTTGGAGCCAGTGGGAGTGACTAAAAAGTTGCATAGTAAATTCTCCACTTTAAATATACTCTCCAACAAAAGGCACCAAGAACTTAAACAGCCTAAGGGAGGTTTCAAGAGACAAAAAATGATTCAACTCCTGAGACTGCTGAATTTCCACAGAGACCTAAAGTACACCACAGTGAATTAGACAAATCAAATCTGTTTAAGTGTGTGTAAAATATCTCTCCCCACAGGTGTGTGTCGGCTGCAGTGACCACGATATACTGACACACAGAGCAATTAAAAGAGCTGCACTTGATTTTACTCCAAATTAGTTAATGACATTTGGCTGTATTTTAATTTGTACATTAGAATGTAACCACTGTAAAACAATCAGAGAAAAACAGTGATGCGATTTAAATGTGCTCCAGCTCTGTAGCTCACAGTGCACACTGTGGTAGCTGAAGCAAGAAGGAAAGTCTGAGTTTCAATGTCGAACTTATAAACAGTAACAACTGCTGTGCAAATTAAAGTTGATGGATTCTGTAAACTGTGGCAGTGATAACTGAGGATAATGCTGCAGTCCTTTAAATTCTTCACAGTAGAAAAAGGAAAAGAAAAAAACACTGGGTCACATGTGTGCTGAGGTTACAACAAATTTCCTGCATGGCTATAACTGACATTATACAAGACAGATAAAATCCTGTCTATTTTCTCAAAAAAAAAAAAAAAAAAAAAAAACTGTTTAAAACTTTTGTGCATCATTTGTCTTGTGATAAGTAGCCTACCAACCATTTGTAATTCCAAAGATGTTTCTCATTAATCTGCCTGAACTTGTCTTTAAACCCTGTATCCCTACATTTTATGGATTGTTTGTAATAAACTGTTTTGTGCTGAATCAGGTTGTCAGAAGCAATTTTGAATGATTATGTTTGCATGTACGACCACTCATCAAAAAGAACTAGAACAATGGGGAAAAACAGAACAAAAATTAAACAAAATTAATCCCATCTAAAAAATGTAATGACAAATTAAAGTTTTAGTTTTTTTTGTTAGAAGGAAATAAAGGTGGTATGTCCAAACATAAAAATGTTAACATGCAACTGTTAAAACACCTGTGTTTTTTATTTAAGGATGAGGGCTGTCTGTGCAATCATGGTTGCATTTTCTGCAGATGCTAAATTTTTCCGCGTAACCAAAGATGAAACCAAATCCACACTGTCTCAGACCCCTTGTCACTGCGCCATCAAGTTACACAGGACACTGTGACCCCACTTGCTGACACCTAGCGACCTTTGCCTGTCAGAAGTTCAGTGGCCCCAAGAGAGAAAGCTGGCAAGTTTGGGTCCATATCCAATTACCCTCAAAGGTTAGCAACAGCAACAAGCAGCAAGGAACTGTAATAGGGTTGCAAAAGTAACTGTTGGGAAATCTGTACAGGTTTTATCCAAATGCTGACCAACTTTTAAGTCTGACTGGCAGTAATTTTTGTATTTACTTACTGAGTCCCTTAAAAAACATCAGATATTAGGGTGTATGTGACCCTAAAATGACTCTATTTAAAAGAATAAGATTTACAGCTGCCTTAAATTCACTTAATTTGTCCAAACACAGAGGCAAGTCTGGGTCTGTTTGTGCCTTACGTGCACTGAAATATCCTAAGGATTATACTGAGCCAGGTAAAAGACCGGGCTTACAGGCAATAGACTGACAGTAGTGGGCTCTTATCCTAAGAGCACTCATTCATGACTTAATGCTCTCCACCCAAAGGAAAGGCATAAATTTAAAACAGTCAACAGATTTATCCTCAAGGTAGACAGGCTTGAATTATGAATGTATATACAGCTAGGGTCTGTCCGACTTTACAAAGTGTCTCACTGAGGCCATATGTGAATGGACTGTACATAGATCTCATCCCTGAACCCCTCACAGCCACTAACTGAGACCGGCTGTGGTTGTAAAAAGCCGCTACTCACTTCGAAGTCCTGAGGGCGGCATGGCTGGGACAGGACAAAGTACTGTACAGCCAGGTTGAGGTAAGCTGTGCGGTAGGAGCTGATCTTCTTGTGACCCTGAATCAGTTTAAACAGCTCCAGGCACATCAGACCTGCCACTGCGGCTGTTGTGGTGGCTATGGCGGGGATAATCCTTCCAGCGATGCGCTTACTCTGAAAAGGAGAGGAATTTCACTAGTACATACTTATCTGTTGTAATGTTGAGTGTGTTTTACATTTACATATTTTAACTTTATTTATAAATGTGCATACATAAGCATACCATTTCTATCTAAAAGACACCATGCAACATACAGCCTGATGTGCTTTGATATGTATGTATGTATGTATGTGATGTGTTTGTTAAATAACATTATGTGAATAGGGTTAAATGGTGACTAAGATTGAAATTATTCCCCAACGAGATGCAACATGTGGAAATGTCTCTCTGATTACACCGAGGCAGCTCTCCTTTGTCTTCTGTCACTTAGACCCCCCCACCACCACCACCACCCCCAAGCCTCCATCTGCCTTGGCGGTGTGTGTCTGCAGCAGCGGCTTTAAACAAGGTCTGGCTCAGGTGTCACCTCTCGGGCGACAGGCAAAGTGCTGTGATTAGTTCTGCTCCAGGAACAATAGGTGAGGAGGTGGTTTCTGTGGCTTTGGGGCAGGTGTGTGAAGGACCAACTACAAAAATTACCCAAAGGGAGGGAAAGCAGTCATTCTACTTTTTTTTTCCTCTACCCTCATCTCTACCAACCTTTAATTTAGTTTAATTTGTCTGACTTTCCTGTAAATACCTTGCTGTTCCCAAAGATTGTTTTAGATTAAGCACATGATGCTCAAAGTGAAATTAAAATGCTGACCTGGTGGCGATCAACTGCAGGGATGTCGTAGTTCTCTGCTCTCAGGTTAGATGCAGCAACGATGTAGTCTATGTGGAAGTTGCTGTCATCATCCTGCAACAGATGTGATGGTAATGATATGTTAGTTGTTTGTGTATCACAGTTCAGAGCTGAACACAAAGGAGAAATGCCAAATTCAACACAAAATGTGAGCATACTAAGTAAAACAAATACAATCAGAGACAAGGAAAGACAAAGAATTTGTCTCATAATGGTTTACAACTCCACAGTTAGAATCAAGTACATGATACTGTTGGTACCACAGGGAGCAGATCACATCATGTCCATACTAAGTGTCAAACCCCAATGATGCAATGCCCTCCTTGAGCTTTGGCTGCTTTGTAGTTGTGTTACTGTGGTCACCGTGTCAGAATGCCGTGCAAATCAGATTTCTCTTATGATCGACGCAGCCAGTGAGGTCATGCCTCTGCTAGTGTGGCTCTACAAAAGCTAGGAGGACGATTGTCACTCTGGGATGGCTTTAGGGATTGTGGAGAAGCTTCAAGTTGGCAACCTGATGCCTTTGAAACCCTCCTACACACATTCCATCTATCCACAGCATGACCAGGGCATGTAGGGATAAAAATGAGAGAAAGGAGATTGGAATCTGGTTTTTATTCAAGATGACATTCAATATGTACCTAACTTACCTCATCCACCTTCGTTACTGTCTCCACTGAATCAGTTAGATTTACTAGAAGCTCATCTGACCAGATTTTTAATATAATTCGCTCTTTCTGATGATTTCTAATAACCAACCGATTCTGCAACACAACAGACGGAATCATTTCTAGTCTGCTTGTAGCCCCTCACTGATATAAAAGTTTTCTTCCAGGGGCCACCATGAAATAACCAACTATCTTTTTTTTTTTTTTACCACTATTTAAAGCTAAAGAAAAGGCAAATGTAATTATTCCCAGGAAACCATGAAGCTGACTGATGGACAAACACACCGAATAGATCAGATCCAGATGACAATTTAATGCACAAACAGAATTCCATAATTCATACGTTTATATAAAAAATGTTTCAATTTAGTCCTGTTTAGTAACTGTTTAATGTTACCATTGATAGAAAAAAATGAAAAGTTTTCAAGTTGTCTGGTTGATATTTGGGGTTGAGTCAGACTAAGATTTTATCACCATTTCATATTTTTTATTTTTTGGGAGCATTTCCAGGTCTATGATTTGATCTATATTCATTTGTGTCTTTAATGTTCAAATAAATATCCTTATTGCTTTTAGAAAAATAACAAGTATTAACAACAAAAGGTGATTTTTAACCAAAGGAACCTTTTTATATTTCAGCTATTTGACAAGACTAACACAGTGGTTGTGTTATTATTGTCTTCAGAGCTCAGTCCTAGTCTATTCTTATTAACTGACTTGTAATAAACATACTGTATGCTAGCAAAAGTTAGCTGATGTACTTCAGACAAAAAATCTGTTCCATGCAAGTTGATTGATTCAGCTGTTCTGTGTGCAATTTCTAAAAACAGGAAGGGAATTTCTTAAGTATACAAATTTGCTCCAATGTGTGAAACATCATACAATCAAGCTCTGTTTCATGCACGTATTGAGGATCAGCTAAGATCAGACCACAGAGAACCCACAGATGTGGAAAAAAAAGACACATTCTGAAAGCACCCTATAGATGTAGGTATTGCTCCCTGCCAAGGCTAAGTCGCCACTCTGTCACCGTCTGCAGCCTCTGCAAAGTCAGAAGCGGAGGCAACATTGTGCTGCTGTCCTACCTTCTCAAAGTCGATGGGGCACATCTGAGCTGAGTTTTTCAATGAGGACAACTTTCTTTTCAGTTCCTCAAGTTGGACTTTTTCTATGGCGAAAACACAAAAAGAGTAAAGATGTCAGAAGAAGGGATAGAAACATGAAATAACAGCAACTTGAAGAAACTTACCATTGTCATCACCCTTCTTTTTTCTGTCCTCCTCCATCTCCTCGTCCGTAGTGTGAATTTTCACAGAGGACTTGGGAGTAAAAGATGGTACTTTGACCCTTGCTAAGGTTTCTCTTATAGAGTTCCTGTCTCCTGTCCCTTTGATCCCATAGATGTGCCCATACAGGTTAGCTGCAGCCACCACATAGTCCATGTGGGTAATCTAAAACCCAAAATAAAGTTGCCTGTGTTTATTAGCATGCAAATAATGATAGAAACACATTCAACATGTCAAACAAAAAGATCTTTGATACAGAATTCATTCAACATTGAGTCATTAGAATTAATTAATTTTAAGGGTGAAAATATGAAAAGAGAAATAAGTTAAGGAGAAGTGAGAGCTGAATGAGATTAATGTGGCACAATAAAGCCAAATTGTTTCCCTGAACAAAATGCAGTAAATAGTTCCAACAACTCCAGTTTTAGTTTCCCTCACAACACACACATGTATGTACTGTTAACTGTGCTGGTCACTACTGCTTACTGTACAGCAACATCCAAGCTCTACAACCTTTTCTACAATAGTGTAATACCCAATATCTATCTATCCATCCATCCATCCGTCCCTACTCATTCCAATTCAGGGTGGCGGGAGAGCGAGGCCTAACCCAGCAGCTACTAGAAGAGAGGCAGGGTACACCCTGGACAGGTTGCCAGTCCATTGCAGACATTGCAGACCACTGTGTGGATTTTACTGTCCATATGTAAATTACGGACATTGCAAATTAGCCTCTGCTATAAATGTTTTGGTGTGATACATGTTTATTGTATACACTTTTCCCTATCAAATGCATTTGCAGTGCAGCTAATAATCATTATAGGGTCAGAGAGAGGAGGATCCACTATTTGACCAGATAAAGAAAGAATGCAAGCAGCTATCGCAAAATATATTCAAAGCATTCTTCTGTGATTCGCATCCACTAGTTGTATTCCAGCATTGCTACTGCATGATGCATTATGCCACACACTACTCACATTGTTAGGGTCGAAGGTCAGTGCATGAGGGCATCTCTTGGATCCAGACCAGAAGGGTAGACCATTACTGGTCACCTTAGGAGAAGCAAATGAAAACCCTTTTATCACAGTGGTCGACAGCTGGAAAGTCATTGCAAATCTTCATTATATTCCTGTATGAACTGGTAAGAACTCAATATGATGGCCACAGTCAGATCTCTGACCCACACAAAATAATACCTGAGCTATATTTCAAATACATACATTTAATTCAGCAGTACAAACACATTAATAATATATCATATCCAATACAAGGCCTTCAGAGCCAGCAGGCTGACAATCAACCCGAGGTACCAACAGACTAATATTGTTATCAGCCATGTGTTGACCACATAATTTGTGTGTCTGATAGAGGAACAAAGGGTGGAACAGCTTTGATGTTGCCAAATGGTTCATCTATGGAGAAAGAGTCTCCTTCTGGTGTTTCCAGTTTTCACTGCAGGGGTGCTTTCTATAGCAGCCAAAAGGCATCAACAGCTTTAGTTCTTTTCAGAATCAGGCTTCAGATGGCTCAGGGGCAGAATGGGACAGTAAAAAAGAGGATAACACTATTTAATATGGTGCTCTTTGGCCCTCCTGTGATCTTATGGTTTATTGTGTTTTTGATTATTACTGGATTTTGTGAGTTTTGGGAACATAAAACAGAATTATAATCAACTGTGTTATTGTTAATTCAGTATAATCTGGTCACTTCAAACAGCTCTCTGCTGTCCTTTTTTCTTTTTTGTCCTTTGATTTTTACTTTCACTTTTACTCATTTGTGACATGAGAAATAAATAATTAATGTGAATCAGCTTTATTTTTTTTTCTTTTGCAATTCATCATTTTATATAAAAATGTCTGAAGTAACAAATAAGGTAATTAAGTTTTAATATCCTCAGGTTTTGATTTAAAAGCTCTTATTTGATACATTTGTAGATAAAAATGTCAAACATTGAATTTTAGGAAAAAGAAAAAGGGTAAGCAAGTCTTTCTGTAGAAGGCTGATTTAAAATTTATCATCAAACTTAAATGATTAGTAAGTAATTAAGAATCATTTCTAGTTTATTTATATCATATTTAGTACTGACAATGCTTTACTTAACTTTTAATTCTCACTCAGTATAATGACTGTGTATGAAGAGAAATGTAGTTTTTTTTTATATGTTTCTACAATATGCAGCTTTTCTCAGCTTCCATATCCTTCATGGTCCAATCTCTTCCCCTTTTTTTAATGTTTTACAAGTACACATAAGCTTTGTGGAGATTCAAACTCTGATCTATGTTGGATAAAAAGTACTTCAACATTATGTTTTGGCAGAAATACATAATGGGGACTTGTGGGGGTAGTGGTGGGGGCTTTTTTTAATCGATGCATTGCCACACTTGCTTCTCTGTGAAAGCTGCCAGCCAGCAAAGTAGCAGTTACATCAAGTGTGTGGCTATGTATGATAATTATGTACCGTTTTTCTTCTTTTGTTTTTATCAGGTTGGCTTTTGACAGATAACTGCCGTCAGCTGCCTTATCATAGTTCCTCAGAAAGTCTGTGGTCACAAGTGACTTTTCAAGAGAACAATGAAACTTCACCTGTTGTACAGATGCAAACAGAAGTATGAAAGAAAAAAAAAGAGAACCAAAGCTGCCGCAATAACTGTCACATGGTTTCGGTTTTGTAAATTTCAGGCAAGACAAAAAACAAATATAAACATATAAAACATACAAGAAATGCCAAGGGAATTCAGCACCTTTCTATAAACATGGTTTGTTTGGGTTGATACTGATCCATGACCTCCACCCCAACCCCCCCATGGGTGACTGCAACATGTGACATCACTCTGTCTGCATGCTTCCATAGATTACAAACCCTCAGAGACTCTCCAGATATTTATCAGCAATGGCTTTCAGACAAGGTTAATAGTTTTCTCTGAATCAGGAGAAATATGTCATGAAACGTGAACAATGCAACACCAGCTGATGTTTCTTTTGCGTTACTGTCTTACTGCAGTATTTAACTGGTGGGTATCCAACAACGTAAGACGCACAACAGTGCCCCTCTGTGTCCATAAACATGAATTACACTTTAATGATATTTAGCTTTTTTTTCCCTCTTGTGTGATTTTACCTGTCCAGGAGGGAAACAGTGCAGCAGCTGACAGATATCATTGTTATAGAGTGTTTCCCACTTGCAGCGTGCCCAGCTGACACAGTCCTCCCAAATCTTTGGATGCTTTCCTCCATCTGCCATGTCCTGCAGGCTGTTCCACACCCCTTCGAGAATCTCCACGGCTTCAGCGTCTCCATTGGCTAGGGTTCGTTCTACAAAGCCTGGATCTCTGGAGAAAATAGTGTCACAGTCCAAGTGAATTTAATGACAATACAGTACAAAGAGTAATGGTTTGTACTTATGGTTATACAAAGTACAAGGCACGTGTATAAAGCTATATGTATAAGAATTATGTAAATATAATGAACAGAATTAAAGCTTTGACTTGCAACATTGTTTAGTTGACCATTTTTTCTTTTTTGTTTTTTATATGTAACGTGGATTTTAGTGTCCAAAAAGGCCCTATATAAATTTGATGACTTATAATTATTATTAAACTAAGTTAGCTACATTTGACCTAGAAAGCAAAAATGGGGAAGATCCTGCTCCTACAACAAGCACAGTAAGTATGACAACTGACCTATTGGAGAGTACTTGACTCAAAAGGGGATTTTTTTGACCTTTAGCTTTTGACTCAGACAGGGGAAGTCTGTGTTTAGCTAACTTGTTCCATACTGGATGATGTTTCTTCAAACCCTCTTACATGGATAATTCTTGCACCACCTTGTGCCACCTCATTGCTTTGCATTGTAGAAACAAAATCTGTCTGTCTTCTCTGCATGTTGTTACATGTAAACAGGTCAAAACAGGAACATTTGAGGCATACTTCTGGGGAGAGTTACATGGGTGGGACAAAACACAACTGAACACCATTTGATTGTTCATTTCCATGACCTCATTTATCATGACTTATAATTTGCTGCAACAAGACATGTCAATGACTGGCCTATTGAAAAGTCCAGAAACTTTGTTTTTATTTCCAAAAGAATTGTGCAAAAGAGCAAACACCACGCTGGGCTAAATTACAGTTTCTTGTTTCTATAAAGACCCATTACAATGAGGGGAGATTATGTCAAATCTTGCCACAACAAACAGAGGGGCATTTTAAAACAAGACTGGATTAGGAAGGCTTCAGGACTTGAAGCTTTTTGTTTGGTACAGTTCGGGTCTAGAAACAGTCACTGAAGATTTGATGTATTATAATTAGGTAAATGTAGTAAAAGAAAGTAAATCTTACAAGATTTTTTTTACTTAAGTCGATGTTTCTACACCAGGAAGCCCCCTAATTAGTTACAGATTGTTTATACAGTTTTCACTCATGGTTTACTGCTAAAATCCAGCCACATGTTTCTGTTGTTAATAAACCTAAACTAAAATTTATAACTATTAAATTAGCTTTTGTAGGTTTCCTGGAATGTCTTACACAGAGTGGAAAAGGAGGAGAGCGTTAAATGATGACATATTGAACATAGTCCCCCTTGCTGGAGTCAACTCCAGTTGTGGAGGTGAAGGTAGATGACAAAAGGATGACATCATATCTTACCTCAAAAAGAGATTCACATTTTCAGGTGTTTGTTTAAACAGTCCTTCAAACTGGTCTCTGGCCCACTGAAACAATAACAAGTTAAGTTAGTATAAGGAGAAGAAATTGTAATTGTTTACTCTGTGTGAAATTTGAGCAGCAATAAATAGTTAGCTCCCAGTTAGATGAGTAGACATATTGAAGATTAATGCTGGTGACTTCAGCAGTAAATTTTCTGTACACCACCACCTAGTATTGTTTGTACTAAAGTAACTTGACAGCTTTAGGGTGAAATGGCTGTTTCATTAAAGAACAGTTCCAGTCAGATCAGTATTTAGATAATTGGCCAATATTAGCATCATATCCTAAACTGATGTTTAAAGACAGAGATAGCAAATGCTAATGTTTATCAAATATTATCATAATAAGCTGATGTTGTCAGGTTTATAGCTGTTCTTATGTCTCATGTTTTTATTGTATTTATATTGATTTTATTTGTATGCAGCACTTTGTTTCAGGTGTGGTTGTTATAAAGTGCCTAATAAATTAAGTTGGTATAGTATAGTATTTAGGTACTGCTGCATCACAATGGACAGAACATTATGGATGGCAATATAGCATGTTAAGCATTAACTAAATTAAGTTTAGGGACTTCTATACGTTAACATTTTGCAGCTCTTTTTCATTTTAACATCTTACAACACATTTTAATTATTTCCATTTTAACAAGGAGAAGCAAAAAGCTTAATATGTAGGTTTTGTACCTGCAGGGTGTGCTCAATTCTGTGGGGGAAGTTCTTGAGAGTGCACAATGGGATGGCATTACTGGAACTTGATTTAGCCGGACCATAAGACTCAGTCAGGTGAGGCACCACCACCAGAGTATGACCCTTGCTTCCTAAAGTTCCTCCCTCCAGCAATGGCTTCTGGTGTTGAACGCAGCGTCCATCCAAATAAACCCCTGGGGAACAAAAACAAAAGGGACTGAATGTTTCAAATATAATTTTATTATTATGTGGTAATGAAAGACTAAATTCACAATGGTGATGAAAGACTTAGCGTCCTCACTGGCTTCCACATTATCAAGGGCTGCAGCCACTCCATCGAGACCCATGAAGAAGTTGTAGTCATACACTCCCTCACTGTCAGAGTCCAAGCGGTTCTGATGAGCAGTGATTTTCACCTGTGGGTTCATCTCACGGACGGCCTTGGCTGCAATCTCTGACTTAGGCTTCTGTTTATAGAAAAGTGAGCAAATGGGCAATGTGTGAAACAGAAACATTCTGACCCTTCCACTGCTGCAACTGGAACCAGTGAGCCCTGCAGAGAGGAAGCTGTCAAGAGGTGTACTGTGTGGTTCCTCACCCCAATATCCTGAGACCTGAACAGGAACTGGCGGTTTAGATTGGATCTTTCTATATAGTCCATGTCTGTTACAGTGATGTGGCCCTCTTCTCCTGCACCAAGCCCAATGAGGGCAAAGTTTTTGAGAAGCTCACAGCCAATAGCACCAGCTCCAACCTTACAAAAAAAGATAAAAGCAACTTTGTCTGAATGAATGTATATAATTTGTTATTTTACCAAACATGATGCACTACCAGCTGCTTTGTGTGCAGCTTTCACACTGACTAATGAAATGCATACAGTCTCTGTCAAAAACAAGTGTGCAGTAAGTAAACAGTAAAAAAATAACACTTTTAGAGGAAACAGAGAAAGGGCTTGGCACTGTTAAATGACCCCTATATAGAGGTCAGTACTGCCAGGAAATGCCACCTGAATCCCAGCCATTTCCTGTATATGCCATCATCAACACCAGACAAGATCAAAGAAAAGCACAGATGGGGTTCCTGAATGTCATGCAAAGTGTGCCCTCTGTTGGACAAATTTCAAATCTGTGCTCACCAGGAAATACTTCTGGTTCCCAAGCTTCTCCTGGAATGCTGGACCAAAGACAGCAATCTGTGCATCATACCTGGTGCCTTTCTATTAGAGACAGGTAAAAAAAAAACAAACAAAAAACAAACAAACACATGAATCAGATTAAAATCTTACTTTAATGGACTGCTTGTTTAATAAAATCACTCTTTAAATGAAGGAAGTCTTTTAACATACTGATGAAAATGAGCGCTCCTCCAGTTGACCGCCCTCCTCAGGGAGACACTCCAGAGCATCAAAGTATAACCACTGCTGAAGAGGGGTGAATTTCCTACTACATGCCTACAAAAATATTTCAGAAGAAAATGAACAACATATGGTTACTTCAACTAAATGCATCACTAAGTTAGAAACTGATCAGTCACAACACCAAAACCCCTGATGCATGAAGGGATTATATTGTTATGATGCACTGTTCATCTATTAATACTGCAGATCAAACACACTTCCTAATGGCAACAACACTCAGTGATGGCAACTATAAGCCAAAGTAATTCATCTGCCTCATCACTTTGGAAGAATTTAGACCCAACCTTCTTCAAGAAGAGTGGGAAGAAACTTCTCTGTACCTCTTACTGTAAAATGATGGATTTCAATTTGTTTGACCTTATAACCCCGTCCACATTGATAGGTATCAAGATCTTTAAGATCAATGAGGACGTCTTTCTTGTGTTAACACAACTCAATGCTCCAGACCAGTAAACTACAAAAACATTTGTTTTCATAGAGGTGCTCACACTTGCTGATGCAACACTTAATTGCCTCTTATACTTTTAATTCCTATGGAAGCAGTAAGGGTGTTTTTTTTTTTGCAAGCTGATGTGTCTGGATTTTTACTTCGTTTTTGTTAAATAAATAATGACAGAGTGTAATATGTCACAAAGCATTAATCTGAGGTTGCATTTATCTCATTTTTAAGATCTGTTAACAAAACCAATAGTTTTTTTGTGTCATAACCTGAAACATAAACCTTAGAATTAAATGAAGGGTTCCTTTGTTTTTACATGACTCTTTATTAGGACAATGCTTTTGGCTTTGTGGCTTGTTGGTGTTTACAGATATGTACAGTTTTGAAATAGCAGCACTTATTAAAAAAAAGATAAGTTTCAGTTTTGATTTTTGACCTCACCTTAATAACTTCCTGAGCAGCTAAACCTCCAAAGAAAGCATTCATAGGAGCCAAATCCCCCTGTGCTGTGTAGGACAGTCTCCGCACTGCATCCTCATCCAGCTGGTCCACCTGTGCTACTGCATTCAGCTCTCTCACCAAGGCAACCAGGAAATCTGCATCTGACTGGATGAGTTCATCCAAAGTGACATGTTAATGGAAAGTATACTAGGAACTATGTCATGTTCATTTTGTCACATCCAACATGTATTAACAGACCTGAGACCAAGACTGAGGGAGCCGCTGCTCCTTCTTTACGAAGCTATGGAGGGCTTGGAATGCCAGGTGCAAGGTGTTGTGTCTTGATATTTTTCCAAAGTCATTAAATATCAGCAGCTGATGATCTTGTAGAGCCTCGCTCAGTGGTTTCTGTAATGAATGATTTAATTATAACTAGCAAGGTGCATTCTTAAAAAAAATTAAAGCTTATCTTAAAACAAAACACTTACAAAGTCTAGCTGGATTGGCTGTTTAACCTCAGTTGCTACCCCTCCCCGTTCATACTCAGAAAAGGCTGAAGTGTCACAGATTGTGAAGGAATATTGGCCTGGTAATTAAAGAGAAAAATGACATGCATAAAGAAAGTGAAAGAAAAGTTCACCTCATGAACTGAAAGGTTACCACCACACTTCTCAAAGAGGTTGAAGGAGTTATGAGAAGAATGTCATGTGAGCAGAAAGGAGTGTCGGTCATGAGTATCGCAAGTGTCAACAGTCGACAAAGAACAGAGCAAAGTATTCATGGTGAAGCAACACCAACCACAGACTTTGATCTCCACGGGGCCGATGCTGTTGAGCTCCGTCATGCCTTGGACTTCAGAGAAGATAACTTTACAGCCATCTGAAAGTCCATGTTTCTGGTCATCTGTGCACACAACCAATCCTGGATTTTCCTGAAATAAAATCATGTTGAAACTATTATATCTTATGAATGAATTTGATGTCCCCACTTACTATTCTATAATCTCTTGTTGCAAACTAAATTTAAATAAATGAGCAACTTTAAGTCCAATACAGCATTTAGAGGGGGGGAAATGGTTTTAAATGGGGGGCCATAGAATGATGGAATATATTACCTTAGTGATTCTTTCTATCATGATTGTTGCAGGCATCTCTCCATCACGATCCAACACCTCAAACTTCTCACCAAAGTCACAGAACAGCTGGCTGCAAACACCATTTTTACTCCTTTAATCTTTGCACAAAAAGATTAATTTTTGACTGTTTTTTTTACACTCACTTACCCACAGAGTCCTTTGGTGTCTGCAACTATGAACTTTATTCCATGTGAATGGCAGAGCTCACCAAAACGCTTCTGATCATCTAATGATGAGTCAGTGAGGACCACCACCTGGAAAATCACATGCACCCCTCTGTTTTAAAAAGATATTTCCTCCTTGTTATTGGTGTTAATGTACTTCACTGCACTGACACTGGGAGAATGCTTTTACTTTCATTTCATGACGGGGAAAGTTTCACGGTGCAAATCAGAGGTTTAATGCATCCTAATCTTCTTTTTAAAAGTTGATGTCTTTATTCACCATCAGGAAATTAAATAAACAAATAGTAGAAACACCTCAAATTTCAGGAGCAGGTCTTCATCAAGTGGTCCGGTGTGTGCTGACACATGCACATGTGGATTTAAGACAGACAGCTGTTGTACGGAACATGTGGCTCGGTTCTGACCCAGATGTGACTCCTGCAGATAGAACTGATTGCAAAATGAAACAACAGATTAACAATAACAATTGTGACCAAATGTTCACCTAATTTATTTTAGCTTTTGACCCCACTGTCCAGTCTTTATCTGGAAACTGAACTTGCTTTGTAATCATGAAACTGTAAATGCTTTCAATCTTTTGTTTGTGACTGTGTACCCAAACATGAATGAAATAATCAGCTTTAATATAAATATATAAATATATATATATATATATATATATATATATATATATATATATATATATAAATTACCAACATATTTAATTTAAACTCAAATGATCAGTTTTTAGGGGGCAGTATATTACATTTAGAGAATATCTATCAAAATCTGACAACATTTAAATACACAGGAAGAGGCGGTGGAAGAAGAAAACTATCCCATTGACAAGATAATTAACACTTCCTTGCGTGAGAAGGTTTGACAGGTTGCTGCTGTTCAAACTGGAAAATGACACCATCCTGAATATTTGTTTATTTGTCTGTTCGTTTACTAATACATCCAACTATTAGCACCTGTGATGAAAGGTCAGTCCACGCAGTCTGGCCCTCATCCTGCACTGTGACAGACTTAACTCCGGATAAGATCACGTTTTTGGCTATTTCCACTCCCAGACCTCTCATTCCTGCTATGAGGACGTTGACTGTGCCCATCCGGTGCATCGCCTCGTGACCCAGAACATACCTGTATAAAGTTAAATAACAAGCAAATGTGACTCTTAATGTCTGTCTGAACTCATCCTTCCAGCTGTATGTGCAGGTTGAACTTACAGCTGCCGGGAGTAGAATCCTTCATCCAGGTCGCCGGTTCCTGCCATGTTGCACCCGCAGTTTCCTGTTTGAAACGACCAGCGAACTGATTTGAGGGGAAAGATGATTCTCTAAATCTTATAAAGAAACCGAACAGCTCATACAGAAAAGAAGCGTTACCACCTCTAATCAATAATCAGATGACAGCACTTTATGTTTCGCTTTCGTTTTAGCTATTTCTCTGCGAGGTGTGGCGTTATTACAAGAAATCCATTCTTTCCGAGTGTATGATTGAAACCCGGCCACTAGGTGGCGCTTCAATACTTCCTACACAATAACCATTTTTACTAGAGAAGATGCCACCACCTGAGTTACTCTTTAAATTGAAAATGCGGAGAACTGCTGGATAAAAAGTGTTTCAACTTTATGTTCTGCTGTTTGTGATATGTAAATGGAAATACAACTTGAAACACAAAGTTTTAAGAAATAATCTCAATCTACAGTGCAAATAAACAGCAGAAGTAAGAGAACTTGTTTCTGGAGAAAGGTTTTGAGATGACCAATAGCTGCAAATAGTGCAGCTTTGTGTGTTTTTTGTGTAGTACACTGGCCAACAGTTTCTGTTTTTAAATGAGCCTTATAAATAAAGTTGCCTTGTCTTTCATATTTATAGAATTTGGATAAGAGGTTAAGAAAATGTTGCATATTTGAAGAAAAGCAAGTCAATTGTGTTTTGTTGGGAAAACCATAGCATTCACGTTATTGTATCTAAAGAGGACTTTTAATATTTCCTCAGTGACATTACTGTGAAACACCCAAGTATTGCTTCACTTGATGGTGAGTATTTCATAATTTCACTATGGCAAAGACCTTACTAAAAAGAAAAAAAATCCTAACAAAGAAAAGTATTGCCTGCGTAGGAATGACCAGAAATGACTCATTATTAGGTATGAGGCATGAAGATAAAAAGCATTGCACTCGTTGCGATAAAGAATGAATTAAATGGGGCTAAGATAAGGTCAGGAGGTGAAAAAGGAAATCTGTTTTTAGTATCCAAATAATGGCTGAAAAATTGCATCGTGTTTGATAAAGTCTCAGAAAAACACTAAATGGTTTTAATCTAATCTAAGTGATGATAATGCCACCATTATTGTAGACTTCAAAAAAATGTTTTTATAACCATTGTTAGTGTTTTTTTTATTAAGTTATATGTCCAGGATATAACCAACCTATCTCCTAATATTTGCTGGGGTAGCCTCTACAGCTTCTGCATCCCTGTATTGGATTAAGTGTGTATAGAAAATGAATGAATGGACGAACTAATACTAATATTTTCGGCACTTCAGAATGTTGAGTAATCTTTACTTTCCACTTATATAAAATTGTTGCATGCAAATAATTTGTTACACATTCATGTAATCTTTACAAACAATCTGAAACACAAAGCTAGAATTGAATGGACTCACCCCCCCACACAGGTAAAGAACTGACAGAATGTGGGAGAAATCATAATTTTATTGCAGCTTACTTTTAAAACATCATCTGGTAGCTTTGTTTATAATTTGAACTTCTCTTTGGTAAGTATCTTGCTATGCAAATAACATTTCTTGTAGATTAGATCAGAATTGATTAGATTAGGTAGATTTGTATTCATTCATTGGGGGAAATTTAGTGTTGCAGACAGCTGTATAAAGTATACACAGTATACACAGAACCAAAATAGAAAAACACACACTCATCTATATTTACATGTATACAAACCAAAGATAATAATACAAGGGATCAAACGAGCAAAAAAGAAACACCAAAGCAGTGCAAGGTGACAGTTGTTGACCACATAAACAGGTATAAATGTAAATATGTACAGTTATTATGACCAGATGTTGCACAATGACAAGCTTTGTTGTGGTTGGGTGGAGAATCAGCTCTGTTGGGAGCAGGCCTGATTATAGAGGCTGACAGCAGAAGGGAGGAAGGACCTGTGGTACCACAATGTGCACTGTGGATGAAGAAGCAAGCTGCTGATGGTGCTTTCCAGGGCTCTAACTGTCTTGTGTAGGGGTTGAGAGGCATTGTCCATGGTTGATGACAGCTTTGCTATCATCCTCCTGCTGCTCACCACTTCCACAGGCTCAAGACTGCAGCTCATAACAGAGCTGGCCTTCTTCACCAATTTGGTTAGTTTTCTTTCTTTCTCTATGCCACAGCATAAAATAGGAGTGAGGTCATGATAGCGTCACAGAAGGTCCTCAGGAGGCTTTCCTGCACTCCGACCTAGTCCGCCCAGCAGGTGGAGTCTGCTTTGACCCTTCTTGTAAAGAATGAATGGATCTAAATAGTGTGGTGCAGTGTAAGATGTGTGTACAAGTTGTTGTATGAGTTTGGTCATCACTAATACACATGCACTGATACAAATGTGAGGACTGAATCCGATATCCCTGATGCTTTTTTTAATATTTGTTTGGGTAGTCCCACAATCTGGTGCTCCCTGCATGGCCTCATTGTAGTCCAATTAAAACAACTTCTTTTGTGCTGTGTATTATTTTATGCCAGACTGCAGCAGGACCACCTATTTAAGTGTTGTTGGACGAGGGAAGAATAACAAATATTCTTTCCTTTAAACTTGTAAACCACCCCTGTAGTGCATTTCCTTCAGGCTGTGTTTGCTGAACTTTGGATCCAGTAGTGGATGTTTAACTTTTGGCCCTCTAATGCCACATTAAGTCGCTGAAGCTTTTGCATTTGGACTCTGATTATAATGATGGGCCCATCTCTATTAGGATAGTGTTGCCAATGATAAACTTTTTTATTTATATTTGTTTTAAATCTGTTTTCTCTATTCAAATCAAAGAGGGTTAAGGGTACGTAAGGTGCATAAATCACTGTTTTCAACTGATACTTATGTTGGAATGCTGACATGCTTCCCTGCTCTCATCCCTCCTTTCCTGAATACAAAAAGGGGGGAGTGAGCAATGCATTTTTCTCATAACTTCCTGGCTTATGCTGCCTTCATAACCTTATTCCTCATCTGAAATCAATGCTTTTCTTGGCAGAAATCCTGTAAACTGTTTTCCAGGCTGAACGAGACTAGTCCAGTTTGACAAAATGACGCCTGAGTGGAAAAGTGCTGTAGATGGCGATGTCATATCATGGAAAAGAAATTATGATATTTTCGAAGTGGTCATATTTCGCAATAATTTCTTACTTCCTCATTGCGGGTGCGGCTTGACAGGACAGCACCCAGACATGGAAAATCTGGATCGAGTTGGATGTAATGACAAGTGCGTTTCCGGTCTGTCACTTTAAAAATTAACCCTAAATCCCTGGCTTAATGGATATTACATGTAACCGTGAAGAAGCTGTAGGATGTAAGGAAGTGATTACAAATTTTAATTGGTCAAACAATCACTCAAGCAAAACAAAACATGGAACCTTTTATGTTAAGACCAGTCCAATCTTTAGAAATATGATGATTACGATAATAATAATAATAATAATAATAATAATAATAATGAGAAGAAGAAGAAGAAGAAGAAGAAGAAGAAGAAGAAGAAGAAGAAGAAGAAGAAAGATCATGATGGCAAAAAAAAAAAAAGATCCAAACCAGTAAAAAAAAAAAAAAAAAAAAAAAAAAGGCAGCAAGATAGCTAATATGTACAAAGTGAAAAAAACATCACTAGAAACAAAAAACCTAAAACAATGTGTACAAATGTTTTACAAGCATTCATTTTTGATACAAAAAGTGAGGGAAACAGAAAAATAGGAAAAACACACAGCAGTTTTTTTGGTTAAATATCTAAACTGTGCTAGCTAGCTAGCTTACTAAAATAGTATAGCATTTTAAAATGAATATCATGATAGCAATTAAAATAAGATCCAACCCTAACTAACTAACTAACTAACTAACTAACTAACTAACTAACTAACTAACTAACTAACTAACTAACTAACTAATTCTTCTACTTTTTCTTCTTCTTATTATTATTTAGGCTTTTGCAGTTACTTTTGTTTGAAGGAGACAGTACAACCCTGACTTCCGCCTCAGACTGCTGTAACTTTATTGCTCAGCCAGTTTGGTGTAAAACGGTGACGGTGTCAGGTGAATGCGGCCAGTGAGCGTCACAGCACGTTTGTTAGTAAAAGAAATCAACTTTTGAGTGTATTGGACAGATTTCTGTAACATCCCCTCCTGTTTAAAAGCGAGGTAAGCTCTATTTTATGATTGAGAAAAATAGTTATAATTAGAAGCCCATTAGCGTCATACCTGTTTAATGTTTAGATACAGCTTTAAGAATTATGGCCGATACACGAGATTCAGTAATGAGGTTGTAATGATCATTTTCAGTTTACTTATTATTTTGTAAATGTCTTTATCTTCTTATAGCTGTAAGGAGAATTGTGTATAAATAATAACCGCTCTAATTTGACATGTCGAATATACTTTATATAATTAAATATACACAGTTTAGTTCGCACTCTGTTTTGTGCGCCACTGTAAAGCAGATTTTTTCCGCAGATAAATCAAAAGTTGTTCACACAACTTGTTCACACAACTTTTGATTGTAAGTTTAGTTCATGTCATGGTGCCTCATAAATAATAAAAACAATAAAAACTAATTTAAAAATAGCTGTTATTTCCCCCTCTTTTTTACTTACTGTGTTTCTCTGTTTAAGTAGGCAGATCCGTTTAAGAAGCAGTGAATCTCTGTTAAATATGAGCCAGTGTTACAGTCTGTTATCTCAACAATTTCAACATTCCTTCTCTGTTTTCTCTCACAGACCCTCAGCTTCTCCAGAATGTTCTCTTTTTGGAAAGTATCTTGTAGGTAGCACTTAATCACATTGGGCTGTGACGTGGAGATGGTCGCTCTGACTGCCTTGCTGACAGTATACATATGGATACAAACACAGTTAGCCTCAGGACAGCATACATGTCCCTCTACGCCTCGCATACCATTGGATTTCAATGTAGAATATGTCCTCCCCTACTTCCAAACAGACAAAAGGATACAGAACATTGCACTGAACTGGGATTCAAATCCAGTTGAGGTGTATGTTGGATACCAGAATGCAATAGTGGCAGTTAATGATTCTATGAAAAAAGTATGGGAGCTGAAAACTGGACCTTTGGGCAGTCCTGACTGTCAAACCTGTCAGGCATGTGACATAGAAAATGATCCTGAGGATCCAGTGGACACAGACAATGAGGTTCTGGTTTTGGATCCATCTGGATATGAATTGCCATACTTGTACATTTGTGGAAGTACACAGCATGGGATGTGTTACTTTATTGACACTAGCTATGGACAGCCAGAGCCTAAATGTTTATACAGAAAAGAGAGAAACTCTCCAATCCAGTGTCCCGACTGTCTGGCCAGCCCCCTTGGCACCAAAGTCACCATCGTTGAACAGGGAAGGACGTCCTTGTTCTTTGTGGCCGCTTCTATCAATGAGAAAGTGGCTCAGAGCTATCCAAGAAGGTCATTATCGGTGATGAGGCCACTTGCGACTGAAGATGGCTTTCATATGGTCATGGACGGCCTGACAGTGCTTCCCAATCTACGTGGCTCCTATAGCATCGACTACATATACAGTTTTTCCACCAAGGATTATGTGTATTTTCTGTCCCTGCAGAGGGAAAACCCCTTTAGGAACAATTCAGCCTTTCAGACCCGTCTGGGACGACTGCCCATCTTAACAACAGAAGTGTGGAAGTACAGAGAAGTGGTGCTGGAGTGCCGGTACACACCAAAGCGGAGAAGAAAACGGAGAGAAGCTTTAAGGAATATTGTGTACAACGGGCTGCAGGCAGCACATTTTGGGAGAGTAGGGAAGGACCTGGCCAAAGAGCTGTGGGTGGACGAGAAAGAAGACATTCTGTATGGGGTGTTCGCAGAGGTCAATGTAAATGGTAAACCTCTAAAAAACTCAGCTTTTTGTGCCTTCAGTTTGAGTCACATCAACCAGGCGATTAAGAAGGGTGTGGAGGACTGCTGCAAGTTAGCTTCCGAGCAGTTGTCCAGAGGCCTCTGCCACTACCAGCCATGTGAGAGCTGCCTGCATGAGGTGAGTAACTGTTTTTTAGCCATAGTGTCATCAGAACAGTACACAGGTCACCCTGCACCCAGACAGGAAGTAACTTGTCCAGACATACATGAAATCAAATTATGTCGAGCTATGGAGCATGCAGCTTAATATTGTATTTAGTAATAAAGGATCACATATCCTGAAGGAAACTACAGTAATTTCATATAGAAGATCTTGAACTCTTACATATTGAACATGTCTTTTTTGAGAATGGTGAATAGTGTTTGTGAAAGTGGAAAAGCAGGTCCAGGTGAGAGACAAGAGTGGGATGGATGAGTCACTAGTGTAATCTGTGCGTTGCCACATCGTTTGTCTTTATCAGATGTAAGTTTCACTCTTTCTCAGTGAAGTGGAAGCCTCAATACAAAGCCACCAGAGGAAAGATATGGTTTGGGTTAAAACGTGTCAGATAAAGAACAATGTTATTCATAGACCAAAATGTTTTGGCTTGTGGCCTACATCTGGGTCAAACCTCAGAAGTCAAAATGCCTTGGTCTAACAATAGTCATTTTAGATAAAAGAAGTGCTGCTTTAGCTCCGATTTTATCTCTGTTGTAACCTTCTCTATTTATTTTAGTTGTAAATGGAAACACCAGTAAAACCCTTTGAATTGGTCCACAGTTCTTTACAAAAAAAGGTGTGGTCTTTCCCTTTTATGGAGTTCCCTCTGTGTCATTTGATGTCTAAGACATACTACATGAATGAGTACCAATAAGAAAAATTGTATATCCTGTTGATAAAAGGTGGAATTTCAAGGGGAGGGTCAGTGTTGGACTGTACCAGTCTTACACAGTTTATTTGAGTAGCAGGAAATTGGATTTCTTATTGGGACATGAGTTCTTTTATTGTGGTTGAGGTTTTAGTTTGGCAGCAGCCGGTAAGAAACTGGTGTAAACATCTGTCCACATTAAATATTAAGTATAAAGCAACACATATGAAAGAACAAGGAACAAGACTAATGCAGCACAAGTATATAAATATGTTGACCTAAATCTGTATGGTGAATTTAGTTACACATGTCTTTACTTTGGTACAGTGTTGAAGGATATGTTGCAACAAAAAACAAACAAAAAAGTGTTTATATTGCTGTTGGAGTCTGTCATTTATTTTAATAGTATGTGCTTGACAAGCAAGCATGAAAAAAAAAAAGTTTTACACATTCGGTATAAGATTACACCAGCTGTTTGTAAAATCTGGAGCAGGTAACTGTGAAAAGGCAGAGAGGGGCATGCAGGGGCAGGTTAGTTAACTGCTTTGCTGTGGAATGTTTACAATCAGTTTAACATATCCTGTCTTTTTTGATTGATCACCCTTCTTTTAGGCACTCGGTGACTTATCCTCTTCCAACCAGACGCATGCTCTGTCATCTGTCGTATTTGTGTCTTAGTGTACAGAATGTACAGTTTTATTTCCAGGCTAAATTTCCTGGGAAACAGTCACTAAGTAAACAAAGCTGAGGTGACTGCTGTTTATGGCCCTCCTCTCACAGCTTACAACATGGCTGCAAGCAAAGATAGACCTCTTCCTCTTTAAATGACTGATTTAGGCCTGTTTATTCTCCTTCTCTCTCTCCTTTATAAAGTGTTGCATTTCAATACTAGTTCTGGATGAGGCAAATACATGCTAACTTTGAATTTGAAATCATAAGTGTATGAATTATTATTTATGATGTTTTATTAATGTGCTTCTCCTGTTTGTACAGAGCTCTGAGGACATTGACATATGCCAGCAAAAGCCCACCCTGGTGTCAAAACCACACTACAAAGTGGACCTCTTTAACGGCCAGATGAGAGGTGTCTTGTTCACCTCTGTCTTGGTCACCACTAATGGAAATCATACACTTGGCCATTTTGGTACTTCAGATGGACGGATGCTGCAGGTAATAAGGGTGTAACTGGGTTCGTGAGAATGCTGCAAGTGCCATGTTCTACGTAAACATATAGAAGTTTATCGGCTTTTAGAAGCTACATGCTATGACTTCCAGATTTGGGAATTCTTGTGAATTTTCTTCTCTGCTGCATTGGTTTAGGTGATTCTCACAGTGCAAACACCTATTTTTTTTGCCAACTATTCATTGGGAGAAGTTGGAGTGTCCAGAACATCAGTTGTGTATTCAGAGGATTTACTTCTCTTTGTGGCTGGAAATAAGGTACGCTTTTCAGAATCTGTTTAAGAATAAGAATAAGAAAACCTTTATTAGTCTGTCAGTGGAGACAGTGCTTTACCTTTAAAATTGACCTGTTATCACTGGATGTTTTTCTCCATTTTCACATCTCATTTTTCTCTCCCTCTATTCAAGATGTTCAGGGTACCCTCTACAGGACCAGGGTGTGCGCATTTCTTGACATGCCCTGCATGTTTGACGGCTCCACACTTTATGAACTGTGGCTGGTGTTCAGGGCACTGCTCCAGGAAGCATGAGTGTACTTCACAGTGGAACAAAGACTCTTGTGCACCCATTATAACCGAGGTAGTCATTCAACAAGTTATTCAATGGATGAATTTTAACCAGACTAACTCGTAAAATTGCACAGACTCTCCTCATTGCACTGAGATGCAGATTGCTGTTGCCTCACATTTACACTTTTATCTGTAGTTTTTCCCTAAAACGGTACCCGCTGGTGGGGAGACAGAGGTGACGCTGTGCGGATCAGAGTTTCAATCTCCTCTCCAACCGGCCATCATCAATGGCAAAACTCACATCATCACAGTAGGCTCTGGGACCTTGTGTACAGTTCTGCCTAAGAAGAGCGATAGTAGTAGGTGAGCAGCTTTGCACAAGCAAACAAGTAAATTAATGATATGTGGTACTGACTTATGTAAACCATTAAGATCTAAAGCATCCTTTACAGAGACATCCTAAAACCTGAGCAATGTTTAACAATGACTTTTCTCAAACTGGAGGAGTGTGTCTACAACACGATTAATGGGTTAGCAAAGTATGTCAAACCCAAACCAAAGAGGTTTTTCACTGCCCAGAATGTCTCTTTTTTAACCCTAGATATGTTATGATAGCAGCTAATGCTTTTTTAAAAAAAAAACTCCATGTTAACCGCAATGAAAAAGAGTTCTCAGAACCATTGTTGAAACACTTCAGCTACTTTTGTCAGAAGTCCTCAAGCTGCCTCTGCAAACTGAGTGAAGTCCAGCTGCGTTTAATCTGAGCCATTTGACAAAATCAAGAGGGCCAACAAGGTCCCATTTGTCCATTTAAAGTCTGATGGCTAATAGTGTTTAATATGATGTAAACCAACCTATGAAATTGAGAGAGCTATCTAAAGGCTGGTCAAATTACATGCTGAGGGTGAAAAAATAGCCTGCAGCACTTAGAAGCTCATAAGCCATTAAGCCTTTTATTATTCTACAATGGAAAATGCTTAAAACCACTACCAGACATGTTTTTAGATCTGGTTACCTATCCAACCTGACTTATCAGGGCAAAGAGCCTTACTCAGATGTAACCAATAAGCCTCTGGTTGCCATGAATGAGATCCAGAGTTTCTTTGGGTGGAAAAAACAATAATCTGTGCAACACTCCACCAATTAGGCATTTTTGGTAGAGTGACCAGTCAGAAGCAATTCCTCTCTTACAGACACACTGCTGGGAATTTGGTGGTTGCTGCATGACTTTGTGGGAGTGATTGGGAGACCAGTTAGGATCGAGGGCCAGATGGATAAAGAAAAATACAGAGCATGTTTGAGTGAAAACTTTTTAGAGTGCTTATAATTTCTAGCTAGTGAGTAGATTATATTTGAAATGGAAAGTTCTTTTAAGTGGAGAAGAAAGTAAAAGTTTTTAAGCCAAGCACGAAGCATACTGTAACACTATGATCAACAAACTTTACGTCTGTACTAGATATGCTGCTGTTCATTTATATCTGATAAGATCCAGGCTTCTTGGAATATCTGTAGACACAATATTACTTGTCTTCTAGGCTGGTGTGCAAAATTCACGAAAAGATAGTAAACCAGAACCTCAGTATAACTTTGAAAGTACACGAAGGAAAAGTGGAGGGCCGATATTCAATTGAAGGCTCAGCTCAGATGTCTGGCTTCTCTTTTGTGGTGAGAATTTTATATCTTATACAGTTAAAAAAGAAATGCCAATTCACTCATTCTGCATTTTTTCATGGGAATAAGACTGCAAAATTATTTTATTTTACCTCCAGGAACCCTGCATAACGGAGATAAAACCTGACTTTGGCCCCATGTTTGGAGGAACAACAGTTACAATAACAGGCAATTATTTTAATTCTGGGATAAAAAGAGAAGTTTTTTTTGCAGACAAAAAGTGTGTGATCCAAAGGTGAGCAGTTCAAATGACTATATTTCATTAATAATGCTAACACATGACAAGAAAATATTTATTTCAATGACTTTAGAGCTTCATTTTAACTGAGCTATAAGGTATTTAAAATTTAGTTACCATTTGTTTTTGGTTTTCTTTTACAGTGTTTCTGAAGGAACAGGAATTTTCTCTTCAATCGTCTGCCAGACAGCCGCTGCAGAAAGTTTTGGAGAAGTATCTGTGAACGTTCTTATTGATGGCCTTCAAGTGTCCTCTCCTAAGAAGTTCTTCTACAAGGAAAATCCTGTAATAACCTCAGTGTACCCCCTCTGCAGTTTCCAAAGGTGAGACTCTGACTTGGTTCTTGTAGTAAACTCGTGCAAAGTTAATATATCATCAAAAATAGTGTTTGCTTACCGATAATATTAATTGTATTGTTAACATGATCACTCTCTCACAGAGGGTCCATGCTCGTGATAGAGGGTCACAATCTTGACTCAGCCCATAAAACAGTGGTTCAGTTCACACTCAAAGATTCCCGCATGCCACCTCTTCAACAAGTAAGCCGACTCTTTAAATATATTCTTACCAGTTGTTTTTCCTATACAACTTATAATTTAGACACACAGATTTTATCTATGTCATTAAACTTTGTCTTGTAAGTAGATAAGCAAAAAAGAAATCAATATAAATTATGTGTGATTTCAAACAAAACATTTTGTGCTTCATCTGTTTTTTTTATCTGTTTTTTCCACTTGAGATTTGCGATGGCACACGAAATAGTACACATATGCAGTGTTGGGCCCCTGCATTTCCAAAGGAAATGCCTGAGGAAAAGTTTGGGGAGTATGTTGGAGAGATTACTTTTCACATGGATGGAAAAAGTGGCCTCCTGAAAAAGCGTTTTAACTACCACCGAGATGGCGATGTCATCCCTTTTGAACATGATGACAAAGTTTTACTTTTAAAACCAGGAGATACTGAGGTTTCACTGCATGTATGTATCACAATTTGAATTGTCATGTCTACAACAGTGATACTTTGCATAAAGATACATGTAATATCATAAATCCATGTTTCACAAAAAGCAAATGATCAACTTATAACAAATATTTAATATGTTTTTCTATATATGTAACAGCATAACAATCTGAATCCAGTGAGCTCATGTATGAACATCACTATGAGCATCGGGAATGAGTTTTGCCATGCTAAGGTTTTGGCAAATGAACTGACCTGCCGGATTTCTAAAAGCCTGGTTATCCCTAGCAAGGGATTACCTGTCAGGGTAAGAAAGTCACCTGAACCAAAGCAAATATCCAAACTAATAGCAAACTGAATGAAATGGATGAAATGAAAAATACTTTAATAATCCCAGATGGAAATTCCAGTGTAACTGTATGTAATATAAACATAAATGTAACGAAACTGGAATGTACTAACAAGAGTAATCATCTGCTTCATTGCTGCAGGTGTCTGTGAATGGAGAAGTTTATGATGTGGGCACAGTAGTCGTAGACAACAGCAACAATTCCTCTGTGATTGCGGGTATTGTTCTGGGAGTCATTGCTGCGCTGGTTGTAGGTGCTGGCCTCGCATTAATTGTGATGATTCATTTGAGAAAGAAAAAGACAAGTGAGAAAAATTCTCTTTTTTTATATTTTAACTGTCTCTCTACTGTATATTCTTTATATCTTTTGGAGATGCTTTACCTTTAAAATGGTGAATTGCTCATTGATTTAATTAATTTTGTTTATCCTTTAAGCCAACGTAGAGATGCGTTTATCAACAACGTTTTCCCGTAGCCGCATAGGCAGCAATCTTCAGCCTCCGGCAGGTGACTACAGACAAGGTGAGACATTCAAATTCATAAAATCTAGAAAAATGGAAAATAATTTATTGCTGAATTGTATGATGTGGTAAGGATAACTACATACAATTCTGTTTACAAAAAGTTGTGAGGTTGTGTAAAGCATACATGGAAGCAGAATCTAAAGTTTCATTTAAATTAATATAGTGACAATATTTCATTTGCTGAAACCAACAAATTTCAATATTTTTTCAAATGTGTTTGTTTTTACTGATGCTAGCAACATATTAAAAAAAATTACTGGATATGGGCAGCAAACAATACTACAAAAAGTAATGCTTAAAACACACACACACATACACACACACTTGGATGGACTGTTTGGAATAATAAATTCAGCTCCCTAACTTGAACAAAAAGCATCCGAGAACAGCAGACTGAAAAGTAAAGATGGGGAAGGGGGCTAACGCTTTTTTACTAACCTTTATACGTGAACCTGAGTTCATTTTTTTCTAAGTTGTGCATTTTCTCATTCGTAGATCTGTCTAGTCAAACATCTGGTTCAGGAGGAATGGCCTTCCAAGGTTTATTGTACTCTGCCAGCTATGATCATCTAGCTGTTCCTCTAATGTCACATGACAGTATCTCGATGGTTAGCTTGAGTTCTGATCTGCTTGAAGAGGTCAAAGATGTACTAATTCCTGAAGAGATGCTCAGATATGAGGAAAGCCAGATTATTGGAAAAGGTAAGTCTCCAGCTGTTTGTTTATTTCCTTATATATTCTTTTAAATGCATTTCAAGTCTGTCACTCTTTCTTCTTGCACAGGCCACTTTGGGAAAGTTTATCATGGATACCTCATGGATAGTAATAAGCAAGAGACCCACTGTGCTGTTAAATCATTGAACAGTAAGTGAATTTGATTTATAAAGGAAAGTTTTGTAGTTATTTGACAGAGACATGCACAGTAATCCATTTACCTCAAAGGGAAGCATATTTGGTGCCAGGCTTTAGCATAGCTGCTAATTTCCACCTGAATATGTGAACTTCAAAAGACTTATACAAGGATATCTTTTATTAACAGGAATCACAGATTTAAGTGAAGTGGACCAGTTCCTCAGAGAAGGCATCATCATGAAAGGCTTCCACCACCCCAACATACTTTCTTTACTAGGCATCATGCTACCCAAAGAAGGGCTCCCTCTGGTGGTTCTGCCGTATATGCAGCATGGAGACATGCGTCATTTCATCCGCTCTGAGCACAGGGTAAAATCAAGCACTGAAACTTTCTAAATGCGTGGGTCATACAGTAAATATATGCTCAGTAAGCTTGGCTACAGCTTCTGGTTTTTCCAAAACATTTTGTCGTATTTATTCATACATGTTTAAAATGTATTTGTCTATCACAGAACCCAACTGTGAAAGACCTGATTGGATTTGGGCTTCAGGTTGCCAAGGGTATGGAGTACTTAGCCCAGAAGAAGTTTGTTCACAGAGACCTGGCTGCACGCAACTGCATGTGAGTGTGAATCGTGTACTGTTTACTTTACATGTTTATTTGTTTTTACACTGTTTCTGGTTTCTGTCTGTTAATGACAAAAATCGAATAGGAATAAAACCACTGACATCACACTGTATTAAATGAAGGGTAATAACAGGCTCATTGTTTATTGTTAGGATGCCCCTTGTGCTGTCTGTCTTTTACAAAGCAGGATTCTATATTCCAGTCTTAAGCACAGTGTATTTAAGAAGACACTGTAAGTTTTACCTGGAAAGTTACATCTCAGTTCATTTCTAAAATATTAAAAATACTTAACATATCTGCCTTCTGTGAATAAATAACACATATTTTCAAAATGTCCCAAATTATATCAGATTATAAATCAATATAGTGACTAATAAAACCCATAGTATGATTGCATATTTGCATGTTTTTAGACATTTTAGAATTGGTGTATTTTAATAACTGGACCAATAACTCGGGGTTGGATTCTACCAAAATTCAACACAAGACCAGCTTAATAATTATAAGATCTGTAAGTATCTCAGCAGATAGTAGGAACTAGGCCTGATGGGAGCATCACTTCTTCTGCCTCTTTTCTTACTCTGATGCTCCCATCACTCTGGAACAGGATAAATCTGGATTTATTAGACCACATGACCTTTTTCTAGTGTTCCAGTTCTCAGGATCTCAGGTTTTAAAAATAAACCTGATTTAGACATGCAATATGTGAGCAACAGCTGGTTGAAGGTTAGACGAGTCCTTAGATATTTCCTCTTTACAGGTTGGATGAAACCTTCACGGTAAAGGTGGCTGATTTCGGCATGGCTAGAGACGTCTATGACAAAGAGTACTACAGCGTTCAAAATCGCAAAAGGGCAAAGCTTCCAGTGAAGTGGATGGCCATTGAAAGCCTGCAAACACAGAAGTTCACAACCAAGTCTGATGTGGTGAGTATGCTTGATGCATCATGTTTATGTCTGTTATTTACATCTGTATCTATAATACAATGATTATTTGTTTTTTAGTGGTCATATGGCATCTTATTGTGGGAGCTGTTAACCAGAGGTGCAAACCCATATCCAGATGTGGACCCCTATGACATCACTTACTTTTTGTTAAAGGGACGTCGACTTCCCCAGCCACAGTACTGCCCAGATACTCTGTAAGCATCATACCATGACTCATTGCATCACAAATTATCACAAGGGAGTGGCACACCCACTGTAAAAATTCTGCAAGTTTCTAACTTTCATCCATTTATGCCATAAAGTCAATACAGTTACAGCTAATGGGTGTATTGTCTCCGTTCCTTATCAGTTTACAGTGACTTGTACACTTTCTCATTAATCTTTCACTCCACAGCTATTCAGTCATGCTGGCATGTTGGAACCCGGAGCCTGAGTGCAGACCCAACTTCCACAACTTGGTTGCTGAAGTAGACCACATTCTGTCATGTCTGGAAGGAGAGCACTATATTAATCTGAAGGTTACCTACGTCAACTTAGACCAGCCAAGGCCTTATCCCTGTATGACTGTACCTGCAGATGAAGCTGAGTCCTCAGACTTGGACTCTGACAGTTAGTTGTTAGCTGAGGCTGCAACTGAGCAAGACTCTCCGACAGGGTCACAGAATCCAGATTAAACCTGGAAAGTATACAGAACACATGCAGCTTTCCCCGTCAGTTAAAGTGTTGATTATAGTTACAAGCCTGAGAAAATGGGACACTTGACTGCTGATTTAAACGTGGTGTAGATTATATAAGCCCTTACTGGAGGCAAAATTATGCTGGAAGTTTCTCATCCTTGTTCCTTGCAAAATGGAAATGTCAAGTAGATGTTTTGCTAAAGCACAAGTATGAATATGACAAATGAATGTAACAGACTTGCTCTCAGATTTGTAAAATAATATGTGGCGGTGGCCACACGTCTGTGGACTAACTGATAAACTGACTGTCTCCGGCCATTAATTGGAACTCTGTGGTCAAAAATGAGTTTTTTTTTGTCTCTCCTTTTTAGGAGAGACTGCATCTAAATCATTTAAGATGCAGCTGTTAAAATATGGGCTTCAGAATTTTTACTTAATACAAGGATGCAGTATAACAAAATCTGCACCTTTTGTATTATGCAGTTCTCTGAACAGTTTAGAAATATGTAGAACCAGTGATTAGCACTAGAGGGCACCCATGGTCTCATTCTAAGGGCGCTAGACTCACTACTGCAGTGATGCTCTGCGGTACAGCCGGTCTCCAGCAGACACATCCAAATAAAGGTATTGCACAAACAGTACAACTATATTTATCATAACCTCAAACACATTGCCCCCCCCTTGAGCAAATGCAACAAAATTTGGTCTTTTAATTGAATCAACACAACATACAGTATAGCAGTGGTTCCCACCCATTTCCCTTCAGGACCCCCTTCATGTATCTACCAAAAAGCTGTGGACCCCCTCTATGCTTGATTTTATGCTTTCACTAGCTCGCTTCTCTCCATAAATGATGCATTCTGGCTGAGACCTGTCAAACCTGGCAGGGACCCCTGGTTGGGCACATATTTTGCAAAGATTGTTTTTAAATAAAATTTTAAAAAGTCTCCACACTACAGCTGACAATCGAAAGAAATTTATAATGTAAGCACTGATTTTTTTTTAATTTTTTTATACAACTTTCATACTGTTGCAGGATAATTTAACCAAAACAAGTTTTTTTTTTTAAATAAAAAGCAGTAACTGATTTGTGTTGACATACTTGATTAATGTCATTGTGTGTTTTTTTTTAATACAAACTTGATTTTATTTCTTTTCAGTAGGTTGCACTGAGTGTTTATAAATAAATATGTGATCAATTTGAATGTATTCTTCAATGTGTACGAAAAGAGTGTTTCTGTCTTAGTCTTATTCTGAATAAATATTTATATGAAACTTGCTGCTTTCCAGAGAATTACATAATTTAATCTAAATAAATCTTTTTTCCCCCCTCAAAACTGTCTCTGAAAGGCAAAAAGACAAGAAGGGGAAGTACAAAAGTTTTCTGAGAGTGGATCATCAAAGCTAAAGATGGAAATGATGCTGAATGCAGTGACACAGGTCTGATGCAGTAGAGCTCTTGTTCTCTTGTCAGGTACATGAGAGGAAAAACACACTGTTAGAGGTCTGAATTATGTCAACTCAACCAGAGTAAAACCTACGTGCCTCTGCCCAATCTGTGTATCTACTCGATGAATAATTTATAGTTCCGGGGGGGAAAAAAGTTTTAATCCCTTGCGTTTAGGTTTTGAAATTGTGTTTGAAAATAATGACAAGCCCTGGTTGTGTGTAGGTAGAGGTTCAGGTTTTGAAAATGGGGTGAGCTTCCCACCGAAAAATTTTCTATCCTGCAGACGATAAGACAAATGCCTACAATATGTTTTTATTCACACTAGATGCCTTTTGTTTCAATATTGCTGACTGCTTAATGGGTCTTTTTAAAAACTAAAACAGAGTTAGAAGAAAAAAAAATGGCTAAAACTGTATATTCATTTTCATAATCATTCATAATAATTCCTAGTTCATCATTTAGGTTTGCAGCAAAAAAATGTGTGGCACTGCAGATGAGTGTGCGGTGGGGATACGATATAATTGTTCCTCAGTTTGGCCTTTATATTCTTATGGCATTGTATCTAAAGGTGCCACTAATCTGGAAAATTCAGCAATTTGAATGCACTTAAACTGTTTGTATGTGTCTGTATGAATGCTCAGTTAGCAGTGCATCCATCTTCCATACAGGAGACCAGAGTTCAATTACCCCAGGGAACAAACTTTAAGACATTAAAACATTTCCTTTACAGGGAACAAACATTAAGACCTTCCAGTTGTTTCTCTTAGGGCAGACCCTACCTACTACCTACCTACCCAGCATAAGATGCTTTTGTCTGCTAAATGAGTGATAGAGCAAGTGTAGTAAGATGTCTCAATGGTTAAGGTAAAAGTGCAAGGCAGGACATTTGGCCAACAAAATAGCCTACATAAAAAGTAATGATTAACCATGAAAAACAATCGTCTCATTAACTTGTCATGCCTTGAAATCAAGTGTCAGAATAAATTTTGCACAGATTTCTCCATTTTACTTTTTGTTGAGACAGTTTGCAGAGGGATCTTTTATAGCCTTTTCCTACTAGTGCCTACTTTGCTCAACTTAGTCTTCAGTATTTTCCATTAGGTAGTAAAAACTGGTACCAGGTACACATTTAGTGCCTTCTCAACCGGGGTTCCAAGTGAACCGAATTGAGGTGAAAATGTGATGTTGTCTGCAAACTGTAGGTCACTGATTGGCCAGGGATCGATAAAACTGGATGAGTCATGAAAGCAACTTATTCACATACTCTCCAATACATTCCCAGTTTTTTGAGGTGTGGGTGTGTTTCAGAACTTTGCATTGGCATTATAGCTTGCATACTTTACTCATTAACCTTTGGTTTAGACACTTTGAACTGTATCTATTTAGTTGACAGTAATCATCCGTATCTTTAAATTGGCCTGAATGTAGCATGATCCAATTCAGTCCAAATTATTTCTAAAGTACATTTGAAACAATCAGCATTGTACCAAAGTGCTGCTCAATCATAAAAATATAGGAGTAAATGATTAACGATAAAATAAACAATTAAAAATATTATGCATGATAAAAAAATAAATCATAAGAATGTATGAACATAAATATGCATATACACACACAAACATAAGAACACAGAATAGTACAAATAGTAACATTAGAAAAAGCCTTTGAGAACAAGTGTGTTTTTAAAAGAGATTTAAAAAACAGACAGCGAAGAAGCTTGTCTCACATTTAAGTCAAGAGTTTAGGCGCTGCCACTGCCTTAGCCAGATCCTCTCTGAGCTTGAGGTTCATCACTGCGACTCCAAGGTGAGCAGTTAGCAGACCTTAGTGGCCTAGGAAGGACATAAGGCTGCAGCAACTCTGACAGGAGGGGTGGAACAAGGCCATTTAGCTATTTGTAAGCTAAACAAAGAATGTAAAAATCAATTCTGCAGTGCACAGGGAGCCAGTAATGGGAAGACAAAACTGGAGAAATGTGCTCATGTCTGTGTACTTCAGTTAACAGACGAGCAACAGCATTCTGGGCTGTAGGCGAGAAATGGAAGTTTGGCTAACTCCAACAAAGAGAGCATTACAGCAATCCAGGTGGCATGTGACAAAGGCATGAATTGTTCTTTCCAAGTCCTTCCATGCTGGGTTTTAACTCGGATATCTGCTTTAACTGAAAGAAAGCCTCCCTAATTTACAATCACAATCCAAATGAACCTCTAAATGATGACCATGTTTTTAATGTAAGACCCCAGGGAACCAAAGTCAGGGAAGACTTGGTCCAAACAAAAAACATCAGTTTTCTTCTTGTTAAAAAAAAAAAAACAACAAAAAAAAAAAAACAATCATGACTTGGTGGAGTTTTTGTTATTATGCTGAAAGGAGACCAAATATGACAGTTGTCTGCATAAAAGAAATCCCATGTTTCTTCATGATAGAGCCTGGGAGGAGCAAATGTAGTGAAAGAAGGAGTGGATCCAAAATTGAACCCTGCAGCCCCCCAGAGGAAAGAGGATCTGTAGAGGACACTGAATTTTCACCACAGACACAAAAGCTTCTATGAGTAAGATAGGAACAAAACCAATCTTTTAAGTCCACCCAGCGTCCAGGCAATCGGTGACAATACTATGACTGAGTATTGAAGGTAGCAGTAATATCTATAAGCCCCAAGATAACAGTAAAACCAGAATCAGTGGCTGAAAAATGCCATTAAAATCTTTAAAAATGCTGTTTTAGTGCTATGTGGGACTCTAGTATGCCATACCCATCTAAAAATGCATTTAACTGGATAAAAAACTTAATAAACCTGAGGGCATCACATGGTCAGTTTCCTCAGACAGCAATGACAAACATGATCTTTTTTTTCTATTTTGAGTCAATTAATAGTTTTTAAGAGGAACATTGAAAAAATGTTGTACTAATCATTCAAAGAAACGCATAGGGGCACTAAACCGAGTTTTATTTGGTCCTTTTCATTCAGATACATAAGGCTCATGCTTTATATGTGCACAAACATCGTGCTGAAACAGATAGCAAGCTCCTGAAATGTTTGGTCTTCGATTCTTTTTGTTGCTTTCAGCTGTATATTTTCATAAATAATTTACACTTTTATTTCACACTGCCCTGCTTTTGGTGCAGAGTTTGGCTCAAACCTGTGAAATATCATACAGCAGCTGTGGTGTGATCCATGAAAAAGCCAAAGTAACTGAGGCTGTAGCTATTTCCCATGAGGACTTATGCAGATTTGGTCTCCAAAGATTAAAGCTGTGAAGATAACAAATGTGTTATTAGGACAGTTAAATAGCGCTTGCCCAATTAACATTATTTCTTGTAAATGATATGGGGCTGCCTCTGAATCACCAAATGTATATTGGCTAGATTTGAATGATGGGGTCAGTTAGGGAGCTTTTTGGTCTTTATGGAAGTGCGGGCATAAGATAAGCCACAATGTACTGCTCTTTATTTTAATATCCTAAAGCAAGAGAAAAATATATGAAGTTGATTCACTGTGGTTGAATCCTTGCAGTTTAGAAAGGTGTTTCAAAGGCATTCACAATCTGAAGCTTTTCATTAGTGTTCAAGGACTCTGTGTTTTCATGATGCTGTTTCAAATAAGTTTGCAGAGGAAGACGAGGGGAAAAAGAATAGAGTGAGAGCAAAGGTATTTTGTTACTTATTAACAAACTGACATAGTACTTGGCTGCCTGTTTTTTCTTCTGTATTCATGAGAAAAAGTGCACACATGAAATATAGTTCAAAGGACAAATACATCATCCTCAAAAGTATTTCTTTGACTTTGAAATATTTTATGTAGCACCATCTAATCCAGTATTTCACATGAAGTTCTTACATTATGATATCCATTTTCCACTGAATCTCCCTGCAAAATATCTAGTGGATTTGTAGCTTCACTCTTCTGTTCTCTGAGATGAAATTGCTATCCTTGAGCTTGTGTACCATCAGTAGCTGCCTGAATAGCGAGGCAATCTTCCTCCTTCTTTTGCTCTTCGCTATTGTCGCACTGCATTCAGAGGGAGGATGAGAACTTGGGAGGTCACAGATGGAGAGAAGTGTTATGTTTGTTCCTGTCTCTGCTCTCTGAGTGAATGTCTCCACAGATGGGAATATATTGAAAGGCAAACACAAATTTGCACAGCAATGAAAGAGGTTTAGAAACACAAGGTCAGGCTCATATGTAATCGTACCTTTTTTTTTCTTTATGGCAGTTTTTCAGCATCCTTCATCCCTGTGCTTGTGTGTGTGACAGAATTTATACCATATATGTATATATGTTATTAAAATGACCACATAAATGTATTAAACTAGTTTCGGGGATCATCTGCTGACTATATGCCCACCTTCACTGCATGTCAAAAGTACTTTTTTCTGTAATTGAGTTACTTGAGCATCAATAATGAAATTGATTTAATAAACTATAATTATTAATTCCTCATACTTTGAGGCAGTAACATTAGACCCCTTATATGATCGCAACATTCACACAGAAACCAGGATATTCAGTATCCTCTCAACATCCCTCATTTCTAAATTATAGAACCTGTGAGGAGAATTTGTGATTTTTCAGAGCTCAGTCCTTGATTGTGTTTGCAGCGTTCTTGCTCTTTTTCTGGATGTATCGTTGTTGTTACTGCATTCTCAATTTTTTTCCTTTACAATGACTTGATTGTCCTTATACATGTGTATGAATGATTCTTCTGCCCTTGCGGATCCGTAACATGATTGAGCAAACGTAGTAGTACCACTGGAAACCGTGGGGACAATGTTGAGCAGTATAGCTGACGTATGTGTGGCCTGCGAAAGGAACAAAGAAGAACAAGAACCTGCAATGTATTCAATGGCCACCACTGTCATTATGCTGCCTCTTTTTATGTCTCTTTCTGAGAATATACATTATCATGATCTCCTTCCTTGTCACCATGTTTACTATTGAGTAAAACTGACATCTAAAGTACAAGGTCAGCTCCCAAAATAAGTCTAGGGGCTCATGACCATCTTAATCCACCCCTGGTGATGTGGTGTGTAAACGGAAACTCAGCTGAATCATCACGTGACATTCCGGAAGAAAAAGTTGTAAAGTGTGGTTTCTCATCCTCAGGACTGGGCAGCGACAGCTTCAGAAATATACATAAAAAAGCCACTTTGCTCGTTTTAAGGTTGGAAAGTTACATAGTGCATTTTTAAATTTATGGTTACTATACTTAATGCAGTGGTATTTATTTATTTACCAATAGCTCCAATGAAGTCCGATTTATTAATATGACCTTCCCATAAACAATTAGACACAGTTAAAGTTCAGAGGACAGTCGCAGGTTGTATTAAGTCATTTTAGTATTGTAGCTCCTCAGCTTTGCAGTTTTCTGCCCTTTAGTAAATTAGTACCTATGAGTAAATAAGCTCCTACAAACTTGTATCTACTTTGCTGTGTTTGCATGAGGATCCCTTTACTTGCAAGCTATACTGACTATCTAGGTCAGGAATAGACAAGTTCAAGCCACAGTCCTGCAGGTTTTAGATGTTTCCCAACGACAGATTCGAGTGTGGAGTGTAAATAATTGTACCTGCGTCATTCATTTAGTTCAACATTATGTCTTGGACTTCCAAACATAATACTGGGAGTCTAACACCAAATGGACACCCAACATTATGGGGTTCTCCCCCAAAAATCAAGACAAGAAAATAACTGAGATATTTAATCATGCAACATATTGTATAGTGTAATTTAATGTTTTCAGTTATGGTTTTAGATATAACTTTCTGAAATACCCAGCAGTTAACTTGCTTTATTGCTTTTATTTGTATAAAATACACAAATGAAAGGAACAAAAAACATTTGATAGTACACTGAAAACAATATGATCAGCAAAACAGTAAGAAATGTGAGATAGATAGAACCAGACAAGGAAACTATAACTTCCACTGAGAAACTTCTCCTTTGTTAATTTTCGACATACTGAGAATTTGACAATGATTTGGCTCCTTTAGTCTGTTGAAGTCACACGTAACAGTTGCTGCGACTGTAACTGTTACTTTCACACGAGGCCCAAGAACTGGATGGAGTTCAGCAGAAATGCTATCAGCTCTATTGTTTAGGTGGGCTTGACAACAATGCTACTTATATTCTAAAATACAAACACAGGACACATTCATCTATGCAGTTTCTAACAATATCTAGTTTTGGGTAAAATTTACAAGCGACTTGCTCTGTCATTAGTTGGCCTTATACGTTGCTTGAGAAAGTATTCGACAACGGCCAAAACTTTTACAAAAGCATAAAACATTTTAAATAAATAAGGGTTTGTTTAGGAAAACATTGATTTATGTTAAATACGGTCGATCTACGCTCCTACCCTCACCTATGGTCATGAGCTGTGGGCAGTGACCGAAATTAGTCTTCTCCGCGTGGTGGCCGGACTCTCTTTTAGACACAGGTTGAGAAGCTCAGTGATCCAGGAGAGGCTTAGAGTAGAGTCGCTGCTCCTCAACATTGAGTGGAGCCAGAAGAGGTGGCTCAGGCATCTGGTCAGGATGCCTCCTGAACGCCTCCCTGGTGCAGTGTTCTGGACACATCCCACTGGGAGGAGTCCCCAGGAAAGACCCAGGACACACTGCTGGCCTGGGAAGGCCATGGTGAATGTGGCCGAGGAGAGGGAAGTCTGGGCTTCTCTGCTTAGGCAGCTGCCCCCGTGACCAAACCCTGGATAAGAAGTAACAAATTGATGGATGGATGGATGGATGGATGGATGGATGGATGGATGGATGGATGGATGGATGGATGGATGGATGGATGGATGATTTATAAACAGTCACTAATAGGAACAAAAAAGTTCATCATCTATATTATTACCAAATGGTGTTAACAAATCAAAAAAGTTTTAGTATATGATTATTATAGACAGTAAAGGGCACGAAAGCAGTAACCAGCTGTGACTGAGGGGCTAGAGAAGTGGTATGGGACTGAAAGTTCACTAGTTCATATCCTAATCTCTGGGGCATGGTACAGTATGTGTACATACGTGTGTGTGTGTGTGTGTGTGTGGGAGCAACTGCATATACTTTATTGCTTACTATTTTTAGGAAGTGGTTGTGACATATAGATACATGCTGAGGTCCACTTCATGTGTATGCTGAAAAGCAGGCTTGAGTAAATGAAAAATTCCTACTCTAAAACTTGCACACTTCTGCAAACCTATCAGTAAACACATGAGACAAGCCTAATGCTACATACAATTAAAAGTAAAACAGCATTCTGAGGTAGTAAGTCATAGTAATAGCTACATTCCATAGAATAAAGTCTGTCTATCCAAAAGTTTTATTTTTGTTTTTATTTTATAACCTAAAAATAGAAATAAAAATGTGGTTCTTCAAAAATAACAACAAATATCCTATAATAGCTATTTATCAAAAATGATAAGTTGTCTATTGTCAAAAGGAGTTGTAACGTGCTGCTCTTAACGAGTTTTATTTAGCTGGGCTGAGGGAAAATGGCTCTTTGGACTGTAAATGTTGCAGACCCCTGCTCCAAACTCTAGACCTTCAAGGTGTCTTTTTATCTTGTAAAAGCTCTTCATCTTTTAGCTAATTTAAGTTACATTTCTTGACTGGCATCTACAATTTCCAGTTATATATTCACTCTCAAATGTTTCACAAGATCATCTTGAAACCTAACTTGCATTTTAAGTATGTTAAACTTTATTTCCATCATGAAGAACATTCTCTTATTTATTTCTTCTCTTTTTAACAAGATAAAAAAAAATTATGTTAGAAATCTCCTTTTTGTAAACACATAGGGAAAACACAAATACCACATCAGCTCTAAACTGAAAGGTCGGCTGCTCTCAAGACTGTGCAGACACATTTTCTTATGCTGCAAACCTATGGTGTCTCTGACAAAAAAGAAAGTTGTCATTTCTATGATCCAAGTTAATGAGAAAAGCAAAAACTAACAATTCAAGCTTACATTTGTCTGTTAAAACAGGTTTGCAGACAGAAAATGTGGATAAAAGAGATTTTTCTTCCTCTTATGCTGATATGTATTTGTCTTCCAAAAGCCCTGTTGTGGCTTATGAGCTTGTTGCTATGACAACCACCATTTGAAACCAGTTGTGTGTAGGAAGGCAGAGAAATGTGGTTGAAAAATTAGCAAAGTATTTTATGCATGTTTTATATTCTATTCATAATTTTAAAATATGTTGTGTTGAGGGAATCATTAAAATGAGATTGGAAGACATGAAAATATCATTCATTCACCTTTTGGGTAACATGGGATCATTTTCATTCTCATATATGTTTATTATACTGTTTGTGCCTCAAAATTAATTATTCATTGTGATTACTCTGAATGCAAATATTTTTGCCTGCTAATCCCTAGTAAGAATCAGTTCCACCCCAGTGTCTGCAAGGAACATCTTTTAAGATGCTGGAGTGTCATTTTATGTCATTATCACTTTTTAAATAAATTGCATGTGATTCAAAATATCCTTATTAATTTGGGGTAAAAGATAATTTGTTTTCTAAAGTTGTTGACATGGGTACCAGCAAAGTCTGGAAAAAGTAAGTAAAAGCAGTCATGTTAATACTCTGGCATAAGTTTCCTTTAAAGAAATTATCACCAAAGGTAATAAATGAATAGAAACCATGTAGTTATCATAAAATCATTGCATTTAAAACTGCCCTTCCATTTTTAATTCAAATGTTAACTCATCATTTTTCCATGAATCTTATCTGCTCAACCTCTTGTAGATAACTATGCATCCAACACACTCTCAGAAGTGTAATATTTCTAAATCAGCTGCAGCCTGCAGCAATTATGAAGAAGAGTCCCACTGTTTATGAAAGTGGATAAGCGCTGGTGCAGACCCAAAGGCAGCCCTCATAAACTGTGAATTAGCAAGAAAGAATACAGAGAAAAACTGCCGTTCCACACCAGCAGAGAGACTACAGTGATTACAAGGATATGAAACCTTCACCGTCGGTTAATGTATTTATTGTTTCTTTATCCCAAGAGTATGGCCTAATAATTAAATTTTGGCCTGTCAAGCACAAGTTTGTTACTACTGGGTTTTAAACTCTATTGTGTTTTAGTCTTAGTTGGAAACACATGAGCTCACATTTTACCACTTGGCTCATTTCTCTGTAGTGAAGTTAATGATGCAGTGAATTGTTATGGACTGTTTGTTTTGACACAGAAATCATTGATGCACCGCTAGATCCAGGCTGAGCGACATTATGGACATCCGGTCTCACTGTGTTGTGGTAGCTATGGTAACCTCAGAGAGCACCAAATGTTCTGCTTCAAATGTGAGGGTATCATCTGTGACACTATGTCTCCCTTCCTGTACAAATGCATAATTTCCAAATTCGGAAAGTTTGTCGCTTCTCTTCTCAATAACTTTTCAGGATTGATCTAACAGGCTACAATGAAACAAGTGAAGCCAAAACCTAATTTTTAAGATCATTCATAAAATAATCCAAAATATTGTTTTTAGATTGATGAATGTAATTAGTTTTATATGTTCAAACCCCCAAAGTAACACTGTCTAATGTTTCTATATGTAAAAACTACAAATGTTAGTCTAATCAATTTTATACTGACTCCTTGGCTAGAAGAAGACACAGTTTCAATTTAAAAGATTTTTAATTTCCATGTGTCTTGATATTTATTTCCTGATTAATTTAAATAGGTTTATGAATTAATGTTCACTCTGGGGTGTTTTCTTTCTTTCTTAGCAGTTTTGTTAAATAAAATTATTTGGATTATTCACCCAGGAAACTGTTTCCTTATCTTTAGAGACTGCTGTATTAGCTTTCAAGGTCTCAACTAATGTTGGAGTAGTATGCCTTCAGCCCTTCAAAGGATTCCATCGCAGACCCCATGACTATGGCTTTGGTTTCTATGGCAACTAAGTTGAAATATAAGTTGACTCATCTTTTACAAGTGAGTGTCGGATTGTGTAGAGAAATATTTTGGCCAAAGAAATTACATTAAAGAAAAATCATGCTCTATAAAGGAAAAAAAAAAGGAAGAGGAAGAGAACAAGAACAAGAGGAAAATCCAAAACAATCTACAATAATCTACTATGATGATCTTTTCCTTTCTTTTCTTTTCTTTTCTTTTCTTTTCTTTTCTCAAAAAATGGATTTTTATACTCCAGAGAACACAGCAACATGTAAAATAGCTCACATTATTCACTAAGAAACTATTATGAACACAGAGGAAAAGACAAAAAAGTTGAGATTGTGAAGTAGGGGAGCTATTTGAGTCCATTCATAGACTTACAAATATTGGATTAACTCTGCGCAGCCATGGCAACGTGAGGATGAGCGGAGCATTGAGTACTTTCTGAGAAGCCCAGTGTATTACTGTCTGCAAGCTTCATGACGCAGATTCCACTTTTGCATTCATCAAACAGTTCCAATGACTGCTAAAGCTTTAAGTACTGAAATAGAGTGATTATATCTTATAACATGAATTTAGTTGTGTATTACAATGCTAATGCCATGAAAAGATTTCTTAAGTGACAATAAATGTGGCATGAAGAAAACCTGTGGATCCAAAGTTAGTCTACAAGCATATAACTATAGATAAATTTAGTTTTACACTCCAAACATATGTGGTATATCAATTTAAAAACAATAATTATATTAATAATCAATTACTGTATTATCAGTTATTATACTAAATATATTTATATAATTTCAACTGGCCCCACAGTCTGTGAAAAGGATACTCACTTTGTGATGGCTTGTCCTATCTTCTTCTCTCCAATTGCATGAAACACTGCAATATCCTTGTCCTCAAAAGGCTGTTACTATGGTGACAGCACACCAAAAATAATAAATGTCAGAGTCAATTTAACTGCTGTATCAAGCACATCAATATAATATTATTAGAAAACATACAAATGTTGAGTAAAAACATATTTTGCAAAATGAAAACATTTCTGATAAAATCATCTATGTCAAAGCTGTTCTGACAAGAAGTATAAAGTCTTAATGCTGGCTCGATACATTATGTACAACTTGTTCTGTCATTCTGTACAGTACACTTCATGGGTTAGAGTTATCCATTTCCAGAATGCACCTGTGATTTGTTTCCTATACAAAATTTCCATATATTTTTTCTGCTTGATGAAAAATAACATTTTGTGCTACTGTGTCAGTGGGGTTGTGTTCATACAGCAATTCAAAGCATCTTTAAAACTTTAACCATTTGTCACTCCAAAACACAATTTTGGGTTTGTATCTCAAGTTAAGGTCTGAAAAAAAAAAATCTAATCAAATCCAGTGTCCTGCAGTGAATGACTGGAGGGGATTATAAACCTATGACAGTGTATGAATAAGTAACTGGTATGAAGAATTCTACTGTTCAGATTTGTGATATAGCACAACCAGAAACCTGGAAAGTCATATGATACAGGGAGTCCAAAAAAGAGAGTAGGAGGTTTTGTGGGTAGGTAGGGAGGAAGGTAAAGATTCTTCACCACTCTCTTTCCTGTTTTCCCAATGGCTTTTCAGCTGCATTACTCATTTTAGGAGTGAAGAGACACCCCTGTTACATAAAGCAGTGCTACAGAATCTTCGATCTAAAATCTGTGCAGATCCCCTGTATACCTGTAAATATTTTCAGTTACTGATGATCAGATCAGCGTTTAATGTACTAAGCAAACTATTTAATTTAAAATATAGAAAACAGAAACTGACATTTCTTCTTCAGATCTGTACATTTGTTGACACACAGGTGTGTGTGTGTGTGTGTGTGTGTGTGATTGTATGTAATCGCCTTTCCACTTGAGAAGTACTCATATCAACACGGCCCCCAGTATTGTCTTTATCTGTCAGTGGTTCCAATGTTATTGCTGATCTGTCAGTCATGTTCAAATTAGATTTTGCACTACATTAACTTGACATTTTTTATGTCATCATCATACAAAAGGAGTATCCAGCTCTGGTCCCTGAGGGCCACAATCCTGCAGGTTTTCAATATTTCCGTGTCAACACACCCGATTCAAATTAAGAAGTCATTGTGAGGAACTTCATGGATCATTTTAATTTGAGTCAGGCGTGTTGGAGCAGGGAAACATTGAAACCCGGCAGGACAGTGGCCCCCAAGGACCAGCATTGGACACTCCTGATTTACAGTGTAGCAGAAAATGCTTGCAGAGAATGTAGTGTTGCAGCATAAATGCTAATCAGTACTTGCCTAAATACTGGTCAGTATTATCTCTCACTGTTGATAGAGGCTAAAGAGCTGTAGCATGAGATGAGATTTTTTTTTTTTTTTTTTTGCCACCCATCTTGACTTTTAAAATCAGTAAGACACCTTATTTATGTGTCCAGGAATTTTTGTGTGTTTGGGACAGGTGGCAAGACTTGCGAATAAGTACAAGGAAATGTCATTTTCATGATAGAATATTATAGTGTCTGTTTTAATGGAAGTCGTGTTTATTTTGAATGGTCTACCCAACTGGAACCAAATACTTCTTAAAGGCCTAACTTTTGTTTTAAATACCTAACCTTAAAGCAGTCTGTTTACTCGTACTTGGCTTCTTGGCTTGGCAGTCATTTCTGTCTGTATCCTCAGTCACTAAACCTAAACCTAAACACTAATGTTAACTGTTTCACCTGTTAAACAGCTGATTTACAACTATCTGTTAAAATCCTTAATGAACTCCTTTAAGCGAAGTTAGCTATCTACTTCATATAAAGTCAGGCTGATAAGGCACAGCTGTCTCAGTCTGTCTCACCTGCAATCACTGCCTGAACCACAGCCACACCATCCCCTCTAAAAAACAAACAAACAAACAAACAAAAATACAAAGCAAAAAAATATATATATTACTATTAATCACACAATCCAGTAGACAGATGGTATAGGGAATTTGAAGACTGCAACAAGACAAGATTTTTCCTCAATGTGGACAGTTGGAATGGAGTAGCATCTGCAATCACCTGCTTATGAACATGACTGTGTCAGCTACTGAAATTGTGAAATAAGATGTGTTTTGATGGTTGGTTGTATCTCCAAGCTGATATCAAGGGGTCATGTTTTTTGTTTTGTTTCTCCTTCAGTTTGTTAACGTGTCTACACAACCCATGTATACTTGCTTTTGCAATTCCACGAGGCTCTTTGAACACAGCATTTAGACAGTGTCACTGATTAAATAGGGAGTGAATTACTCAAGTTGACAAAAATATACTTAAATGTAAAAAGGAGACAAAATAAAAAGTATAGTATTAGAAACAAAATAAAGGGAGTAAAATCCTGCAGATATCATTCGGTAAAACTAACATTTAAACCACGAAGATAGTCTCAATAACTTCTGGAGGGACTGCTAAAAAGATGCATTATAAGCAGTGAACATAATCTGTTCAGCTACAAGTTGCAAAAATTCTGATTGAGTCGTAACATTTGATGCAATGCTGCACGCGCAATGAAAAGATTAAGAGTGGTGTGGCGTGTGTCTCGCACGCACCTCCTCCTCCTCCCTGCATCATAGCCGGCTCTCCATCACATTCACGTAATACTCCCGTGAATAAACTGACTTGCTGGAAATGCTTGAGGATCTTGCGTCTCTGAAAACGCGCTGCCTGTAACATCAGCGGGATCAAAGTAAAGTGAAGCCGCTCAGAGAGAATACTACAACATCAGACACGGTGCTGGATTACTCATTATACCAGATTATTTTATTGAAGGTAAGTGGGCACAATATGCATTTGTTTTACTGTTGGAAGAGTCCTGAACACCGCTTTGAAAAATGAGAGAAGAGATCCTCTTTGAGATGTATTTATTCATCAACTGCCTGTTGATGTTACTGAAGTTCCTTATGTTAAGTGTTTTATGTTAATTTCATTCTGATTGAACCCTAAGAATGTCAGTATATTTTCAGGGCAGACTATGAATGATGAAAACAGCTTTCCTGCAATATTTTTCTTATTATGAGTTGCTTGACAAGTAAAACATCAAAAATCTCATCAAGCACTTGCTCATAGAGTTGTGGAAGCTGCGCTTCATGCAGTTAACTGCAGTAACCTACTTCTTAAATTCATTTGAACGTTCTCACAGTCATGTCGTGTCCTTGCCTTTTGCCATTACTTGGTCATTATTTCACACGCCAACTGGTGATTATCTCCGCTTATTTTAGCAATGTTCAAACCACCGCTTCTAACACCCCAAAAGTACAAAAAAAAAAACAAAAAAAACTAAATGTGTTCTCCTGAGCAAATCTAAGCCATGCACCGCACCTGTGTTGTGTCAAACTAAGAGCATATTTAATATACAAAAGTTTGAGGAACTTGGTCAGTTTATTTGATATTATTTATCTGAGTACAAATTTCAATGAGGATTAATTAATAGACATAATTTATATATATATATATATATATATATATATATATATATATATATATATATATATATATAGATAACATATACCAATATATATAGTTTAAAGTTTTATTATATTTTAGATTTAAGTGAAGCTGCTTTAAACGTGAGACAGACTGTTTTTGTTGGAAAGCTAAAAAGTGAATAATTTGATAGTGTTTAAAATGGTTATTTTAATAAAGCTTTGAACCTTTTCAGGCTTTAAAGTGATTTGAACCTCATTTGGTGTTTGGTAGCAAATAATTAGGTATTCATTTATAGCTAATTAGAAGTAGCTACGAAATAACAGGGATTTTAGAATGATAACTTTGTCAAAAAAAAAAAAAAAAAAAAAAAAAAAAGAAGAGCAATAACATATTGGATTATTAGCCATTTAGATTGTACCCCTGAGGCTGAATTAGTCAAAACTAAAGATCAGCAACAGTTACATAAAGTGGCAGCAATCTTGGCCAGCGATTGCTATGAAAACACACACACATTCACACACAGATACACAGTTGTTCTGCTGTTCTACACAGACAGTACCTTGGTGCATACTGTAGCGGAAACCATGGCAACAAAACAACATCAGAAGAAATTGGTCAGATGAGCCAGTGATGCTTGAGAAAGAGATGAATGGTAGACTCGATGCACAACAGAAGCAATCACAAAAGCAGACTGATTCATGCTCATTAACATGTTTTCCACCTCTTTGGCCTTTTAGTTGGAGAAAAGCAAATCATTCTTCATGTCAGTTCATTACTGATATATTGTCCTTGAAAATGTGGAATTGATTTTTGCATTGATGCCAAACAAGGGGGAAATGTCAGTTAATTATTATATCAATGATATTTATTTTAATAATGTTATTTAAATGTACAAACAAGGTATTACAAGCTATAAAATTTGGCTCAAACATCCTCACTACCATCTGCCTCCTGTCACCAAGCAGTTCTCTTTGAAGAGGCTCGGCTGTGGCCAAATCCGCCTCTCTGGCTTGCTTCCACTGTCTCACATTGCTTTGACCAACGATCCAATTTCAAAATAGACTTATTCAAATACACACACACACACACACACACACACACACACACACACACACACACGCACACATATATATATATATATATATATATATATATATATATATATATATATATATACATGTCTGTGCGTATGTGTAAGACTTGGAAAAAAAGAAGAAATTACAGTTGAATTACAGTTCCTCCCACCATCCAAAGACATGCATGTTAGGTTAACTGATGACTCTAAATTCTCCCTAGGAGTGAGTGTGTGTGTGAATGGTTGTTTGTGCCCAATGTGTTGGCCCTGCGATGGACTGGTGACCTGTCCAGGGTTCACCCTGCCTCTCACCTGTTAATGCTGGGATAGGCTCCAGCTTACCCATGACCCATAATGGAATAAGCGGTACAGAGAATGAAAATGATGAATACAGTTGAAATGACTTAAATGAAGTTGCAAGAAAGTTTTATCTGTCACATATCTAGAGCTATATCCTACCCCCAGGGGTCCAGGAGTACAGAGACATATCCAAGGTAAAAAGGACAAATGCAACCACCAACACAAAGGTTAAAAATGGGCCAAGACTGGGCCTGTGGGTAGATTTTTCAAAAGTTATATGACATAAGTAATCCTTGATTGGGCAGGTGGATGAGCCCATGGCTGCATCACTAATGAACGCAAGATGCCAGTCCGAGTCAGGCCAGGATAATAAAGAGGTACTATTATGATGTGCTTTCATAAGGATGACCTAGTTGGGCATTTTCATGTTAAAGATTGAGTGGAAACAAACACTTAAATCTGTTGGCAGTTTCTAGATAACATTTTCTTCAAGCAGATAAATAAAAAAAGTCTGTGACATTCAAAGAGGATGTGATCTCTATTCAGAACAATGCTGTGTCGTGTGTGTCCAAATGCTTAAGTGATTAACTGCCCAGCAGTGGCTTTACAGCTGAATGAGAAATAATCTAACCCTTTAAGCAATTCTTATCAAGAACCTGTTCGCTTCTTAAAATAAAGTGAGACAATTCAACTTTCACATGACAGCTAAATGTCAGATCAAATGACAGATTCAGTGACTTATCTGTAGCAGGTCTGTTTTAAGCTCTCAAAAACCTTTCTCTCTAGAAGGTTTTTAGTTGCTCTTCAAAGAGATGTCTCCTTTCCACTCTGTAACTCTCAGGTTCTCAACTGAATTTATGTTGGGTTAGAAAAACATTTGATCAGCCATTTTTCTGGTAAGCTGAGAAATACTTGGGTACTATTAATTATGAAACATTCTGCAACATCCAATAAGACCATGGCTTATTGAATGTATCTTCAGGAACTGTCTGAAGGTTTAGAAATTTGTCTTTTAGTCCATTTTCAACTGGAAGAGGTCCAGGTAACTCATTTGTATTGAAACTGAGACGCACACCTTTCTTCCACTCTGCTGGGTCTTGGTATGAAGCAGGCCATAAGTAAGGCAGCCATGGGTCCATCCATCGGCTGCATAAAAGCCGCTCTTATTTAGTTTGCGCATGCAATTTTTAAAAATCTGTCTTCAGGTTTTTTCTTGGCCCAAACTTTATGCTATATTTGTTAGTACTATTCGTTGGTGGTTGTGCTTCAGTTTTCATTATGTTTTATCTGTCTTTTCTTTGAGCATTTAAAACTTAAAGTATATGGTGGCACAAAAAGATGATGGCCTTCCTAACAGCTTTGTGTTTGATTTATTTTGCACTTTATTTGAACATTTTCTTCTCCAGCAAGACAACAGTTGAGGTGGAGAGTTTTGCTAGAGTGTTGCATCCATTTAAATAATATTTCTTTGCAATTGTTTCACAGCTTAAAAATCTGTTAAATTCTGTTTATGATGCTTTTTACTTGAGACTGTAAAGCGACATAACAAACATGCACCTTAATACAAAGTCATTTCTTTACACCATACCACCACCTCGTTATACATCACCCAAAAAAAAAAACCAAAAAAAAAACACACAATTTAATAAGAATTATATTATTTTGATTGGAAAATAGAAAAATAAGCTGAGACTACTTGGAAGTCTAATGATTGTCCATATTTCAGGATGCTCATTTTTAATGTTTTGTCAGATTCAATCAACATGCCAATAGGTTTTATCCCAAAAAAAATCTTAACCAACAGTTCATGTACACAAGTTTAAAAAATGAAGTTTGAAAACAGCATTAAGACAGCCATATACCTGTTTTGTATTTTTAAAAGTTAGACTATTGATCGGTAACTGAGACATATCTAATGTATTTTTGACACTGGTAGACAAGAAAAGCCAAACTAATTACATTACTGTGTAAGAACGGCTCAATTCAACTCACGTTAAATTTGAGCTCCTGCTTGTGTTTTTTCAAATTTTTTCTTGCCATACCACTCTCTTTTGTTAAACTTCCATTTTGCCAGGGTATATTGTTTTTATTGTGACTGAGTGATTTTTAAAAACAAATAATCCAAATCTCAGATGTTTTGTCTGTAGCCATCAGAAAAAAGTCAGACACTGTAATCTGTTTATCAAATTAAGGAGCTCTGTTATTAAGTTTTTCTAAGTGCTTAGTGCTATTACTTTAAAACAGAATTTGTATTTGCATTTTCTCTAAAGAAGAGCACGTTTTTCCAGATCTCTTAAAAGGTATAAGATGAAAGAGCCTCTGATTCAGCAGTAGTCAGGTGCCTTTTATCTTTTTTTTCTACTGATGAAGAAAAACAGCAGTTTATCTTGGTCTGCTTTGAAAGAGGAAAACAAGTTTTCACAAATTCTGTCTGACTTATAATATTTGCTGTTTAGTGTTTTGTGCACTGTGAGTCATGCTTCCGGGAGCAGGTTTGGGGATCTATGATTCATTGTGGATCTGATGATTACAATAAATGGTTTCATATCAGCAATACTCATTAATTCTGCTTGGCATATGTGGTTTTGTTTCTCTCTGAGGTAGCTATTGATGATGTGCTGAAGTGAAAAATAAAGGCAACAAAACAGTACCAGAGGCCTTTTATGCATGATATGTAATGTAGTTTATTTAAGACTCTGCTCAGACATTATCTTGGTGCGCAATACTCTTTTTTTTTTTCCAAGTTATCTCACAGGATGAATATGATGATGTCTGATGATTGAATTCACTTTGCAAAAGCTATTACAGAGAGAAGATTGTAGGGTTGTGTGTCTCTGTTGGTCTGAATAACCATCATGACAGAGGACTGAAGCTAATATTATGAAACGAAATAATTATGATACCCAGACAGCACCTTCATATAAATTATTGTGAAAGAAAAAACACAAATTGTTTGGCTGGGTGTTAGTTGCAGTTAGTAAGTTGCAGTGTATCTATGAAATACTCATCATGCTCCAGTATGAACTGAGTGCTCCTTTAGGAGCCAGAAGGGGCATCCTGTTATATCCTGCATTTCAACAAATAGTGCACTGAAATATTGCTTTAAGGCTAAAGCTCTGCTGCAAGAGATGGGCTCTTTGTTTAAGCAATTTTCAGATTCTTTCTCTTTCTTTTCAGTTGCCGCAAGGAAACATCTTGTTTACTTGTGCATACCTCTGGAATACAACAGCCTTCAGTGACAGTACATGAGTGCTAGGTATAGTTTGCTTTGTACATTTCAATTTGTCATTTATCTTGCAGAAGAAAGAAAGTCTTTCAATATTACTTTAAACAAACAGAAAAAATAGTATTATACTTTATGTATTTCATATATACAGCACTTTATCAGTACATAAGTGCAGCTCAAAGTGCTTTACAGAGCAAAAACAACATGAAATAACATAATTTAAAAAAGAAAGATGAAAATCGTATCATTATAAAGGCAATTTGGAATAATGAGTGAATAATAATGATAATTGCAAAAGCAGACATTTGCTTTGGTTCCCACATTAACTTGACCAGCTGCCAATCAGAATTGGGGCGACCACAAGGGAGGCCATTGAAATTTCCTGGATGTCCCTTGACCGCCATTGATTAAGAGGCTTAAAAGAGCATTATTTGAGACAGGCTTGCTTCAAGTGTAATAGTCAAGAAACCAACATATGAATCTGTTCCAGTCTGTGCTGACTGGATTAAAGACTAATGAGTCCCCTTGTGGACAGTAGCACATACACACACATCCAACTGTCTTCAGTTTGAGGGCCTTATGGTTTACAAGAAAAGAGAACAATTCAAGGGAAATTTTACATTGACACTTACATGACACTTTTCCAGCTGATTACTGTAGTATAATTTATAGTAGTATTTTAATCAGAGCCCTCCTGGATTGAAATGTTTGAATAATCAAATGAGGAATATAGATTTGATTGCATTTAAATTAGTTGAAGTCTGGTATAAATTTCTTTTGGTTACTCAATCTTGGTCCTCGAAGGCCAGCAGTAGCAGGTTTTAGACGTTTCCCTGCTGCAGCATATTTGACTCCGACTCAGACTTGTACAGAGTTTGATGTCAAGCGCTGCACAAATCTGCTAATTACCAGTTGATTTATATCAAGTGCGTTGCAGCAGGGAAACCTGCAGGACACTGGACATTGTTTTACATTTTGGCTAGTAGTCTTTTTTTTTTAAATTATTTATATTATATATGTTGGTATTCTATTTTATTTATTGTTTTTTTTGTACTTTTCTTGTATATATTCTGTTTATTTGTGTTTATCTATCTATCTATCTATCTATCTATCTATCTATCTATCTATCTATCTATCTATCTATCTATCTATCTATCTATCTATCTATCTATCTATCTATCTATCTATCATGAAAATGTAATCTGAATGAGGTATTAACATATGTCACTCTGCAAACCCTCTAGAGACTTTCAGATTCCATTTTGAGATCACACATTTTTGTACTAGAGTGGCTGTATATCAGCCCTCTGGATGTGATAGCTGTGAGAAATTCTGTTTCCTCTGGTTTTGACTAAGGCTACAGACAATCAGAATCTTTGTACTCCCACTCTTCTGTGCTGGCTGCTATTTCCATTGTTCAGCCTGCCAAAAAACTTGTCTGTTATCAACACAAGCAGTCTATGTCAGCAGTGAGGCTTAGCTATTAGCTGTGGAAGCGTGTAGTATTTTCTGCAGGGCAGCAGCAGTAACGGAAGTTACTACTGAAATATGAAGTTGTTTTGTCCTTTGAGGTCAGTTGCTGATGTATTAGGTTAAATGAGGTATAGGAGATGTGATAATTATTTTCAGAGAATTTTGAGTAGCATTTTGTTATAAATCCCAAAATTTGTAGAGGACAGTTCTCTTTACAACTTGTGAAATCTAGTTCATAATACATTCAGGTTACTTCCTAAATGTCTGAATAGTGTATTTTTATATTGTACAATTTTTCCACTAGATACCTAAAATATAGTCACAGTGGAGAACAATTCAATGAGAAACAAACACTTGCTGTCTGGGATGCAACATTGATTTATGCAAATACTATTGGGAAGACTGGTGTAAATAATAAAATACAGCATAATAAATTTCAAGTGTGCATTGAAATGAACATAACTACATTAAAGACTGAGTTGGAACTGCTCATATTGTTTAAACTGAAAAAGAAATGTTATATTTATCTCAGAAATGGTTGCATTTATTAAATGATGTACCTCATGTTCATTCCAAATATAAACACTTGGCTTGAAGTGTGCTGAAAGCTAGGTGTTAAACAGCAACCTCAACAATGCATGCCTGACACTGAGATGCTACTTTAAGCTAAAGGTGCTTCGATGAAAAGAAAACTTATTTCTGCACTGTCTGCAAAACGCAGTGTTTCCATTGATTGTTCATCTTTCTTTTGTCAAAAGGACCAACAGGTTTTGGTACAGTACTGCCACTAGCCGGTCTGGAGTGTGGACCAGGATGTCAGCTGCAATGACTGAGCAGAAATCGTCCTTTAGTCATCCTGCGCATGTGTTACCGCGTTGAAGAAAACTGATGCATTAATTCCACAAATGAATCTCTTTTCATCAATGCATTAATTTTGACAGCCCTGGTTTTAGATTTTCTTATTTTTATCTATACTTGATAATAGGTTTGTTACAATTAACACGTATTCAGAAATTCCCAGTTATGAAGGAAAATTGTGATTATATCTCTGCTGATTTATAATTAAACAAATGGATAAACTTCCCAGCTATTTAGAAGACTGACTCATAGAAATTATACACTTTTATGGCACCATTTCACTGTAACCACTCTTCCTCTATGAACAGGTATTTAAACAAAATGACTTACAAAAAACTATATATATATATATATATATATATATATGTGCACTGCCTCTAGCGCTACATGACAGCACCTTGGTCCCAGCAGTCTGACTACCACTTAATTATGATGCCCCATCTTGTTTGAATTCTCGCTTGTGTTGTTCTAACTCTCAAATGTAAATCGCTTTGGATAAAAGCGTCTGCTAAATAACTGTAGAATAGAATAAATAGAATACAACATATCATATTGTATGTGTTCACATTTTTAGACAGTCTACAAGCCTACCAGGCTTCTTTTTTTTCCTGTATTTGTACTAAAAATATATGAATATAATCTACACACAGTTTTGAAGTTGTTATGACAAAGCAGTGAAGAGCTGCAGCATTTGTAGGGTCCAGTCCATCTTCATATCCTTTACTTTAGAAAGCAGACAAATGAATTCTGCAGCATTTTCTGTTGTTGCTGCAGTACAGGGTTGACTCACTGCAGAGTGGAACTCTGAAACAAGCTCTGCACTGTTCACTGCAGATAACTACACTACTGAAATTCTTTTGTTGTGCCACTCCTGTGGTATTTTGAAATCATTTGTTTCAACAAGCTCAACTACACATACCTTCAGTGTTCTCAGATGTATAACCAGGCTTTAGAGAAAGAATCAATCACAAGTCCAAACTGCTCCCTCTAAGCGTTTGTATTAATTTACCACATTCATTTTATGTTTAGTGCATCACCAAGAAACAGCTCCTTTATTTCAACTGTTGTCATTAATAAAACATCTGCTAAGAAAATTGTGGTGCATTTTTTACAATATAAATGCAGTTCTATTTTTTTTTAAAATATTCATTATTAAGACCACATCTACAGAATACTGTAATGAACTGTGTCTGTGTTAAATGAATCTGTTCAGGTGACCTACAGATGTTTCTCCTTTTTGACAGGCTGTACTGTGGCAACACATTCCCTGGCTAGGGCACAAGCTGCCATGCCATTTGGTTGTCTGACACTCGGGGAGAACAAGGATTACAACAGTCCCTCAGAGGTGACTGACAAGTATGACCTGGGACAAATTGTTAAATCGTGAGTACATCTGTGTTGCAATAAATTCTGACAAGTGTGTAGCGACTCTGGAAAGATTTGACCCAGATTTGAGTATAATGAGTTTTTGCTTTGTCATCTTTTTATACAGGGAGGAGTTTTGTGAGATATTTCGAGCGAAGGATAGGAACACCTTGAAAATGTACACGTGTAAAAAGTTCCACAAGAAGGATGGAAGGAAAGTGAGGAAAGCTGCCAAGAATGAGATACTGATCTTAAAGATGTAAGTAAAATGCTAAGCTCCTTATTATAGTGCTCTGCTGTCTAAGCCTCCATTCTTTCACTGACACAAACACAGTACAGTGAAACGTTGTCTTTTGCTTAAGTGGAAAAAAATATTATACAATATTTATTTTGATCTCCAAATCTAATAAAACCAACATTTTTCTTTTTACAGAACAGACTAAAATATTCTAAAAATAAGACATTTTACTATTTTATGAAAAATATTAACTCATCTTGAATTTAATGAGCAGCAACGCATGAAAAGTTGGACATTTCTATACTTGTATACTTTAAACAACATATCTAGCAATTGAAAAAAAAGTAGTTGTTGGGCCTTTGTCTGATAAAGGATTTTAGCTATTCAACAGTCCAGAGACTTTCTTGTATTTTGCACTTCAGGACGCTCTAAACGTTTTCAGCTGGTGAAAAGTGAGCTGCAGGTGGACCTATACTCTACATAGCCACACTGCTAAACTGAGTGCTAACAAGCTGGATGGTCTTTCTTTTCTTTAGTCCTGAGGATTAGGCATCCTTGGTTTCCAGAAGAGATTTCAAATTTTTGATTCATCTGACCACATAACAGTTTTCCACTTTAACTGGACTCATATCTGTGCTCCTTAGCCCTTAGAAGACTGCAGCACTTCTAGCTCATGTTCATATATGACTTCATCTTTGAATAATAGAGCTTTAACCTGCATTTGTGGATGGCACAGTGAACTGTGTTCAGACACACAGTGATTTCTTGGAAGTTCCCCTTAAAGTGATCTTTTCACATCCACTTACTGACCTGTTGCTAATTAATTTTATTAGTTGCAATTTATTCTTCTAGCTGTTTTTTTTAAGAAGTACTTTGTTTTCCAGTCTTTCTTTTCCCCTGTGCCAATGTTTGATAGTTGCTGCCACCAAATTGAAGATGTGATACTTTTTGTGAAATCATAAAACGTCTCCTTATCAAGATTTTTAAATGTTTTTAATGTTCTATTAAGATAAAAATGTTATTGTGTGCATTTTACAGTGACCAAACTTTTTTTTTAATTACGATTGTACATTAAAATATTAATGAACTCACACACAACAAAATTAATTGGTTAATAAAGTGAAGGGCACCTATGAAACTGTAAACAATGCATTGTCATCGTGATTTGTATATACTTGAGTGATGTGTGAGTGAAAGCAGAATATAAACAATACCCACAGCTGGACTGGAGTGTGCCAATGCCATGCTGTGCATTTCTTAGTTTTACCTTAATCATCATGACTATTTGTAACTATGACTTTATCCCTCCTTTTTTCCTGCTTCTAATCCCTTTCCTGCTATTTAAAGGGTAAAACATCATAACATTCTTCAGCTGGTTGATGCATTTGAAACTAAGAAAGAGTACTTCATTTTCCTGGAGCTGTAAGTACCATAAGTCATTATAGAGAAACTTTAGCCAAGACTTGTCAGACTTGTCCTTTTGTCTTCACATGCATGTCATCAACAAGCAATATGTCACACATTACTGAAGTATGTCTCATCTTGTCAGAGCCACAGGAAGAGAAGTGTTTGACTGGATCTTAGATCAAGGTTACTACTCAGAGAGGGACACCAGCAATGTTATGAGGCAGGTGTTGGAGGCTGTAGCTTACCTGCACTCCCTGAAAATTGTCCACAGAAACCTTAAGGTACATGGCACTGCTGACACCTAGTGATAAAAACCAGTATTTAACCACAGGCCAAATAAAAATACTGTGTATGGAAAACTGTATAACACCCCATACAGACATGAAATACTGTTTGACTGAATAGAACGCTTACTAGTTTAATGAAAGTTTATTTTTCCACTCATGCAGCTGGAGAACTTGGTATACTTTAATCGTTTGAAGCACTCCAAAATTGTTATCAGTGACTTCCAGCTGGCAAAACTGGAAAATAGACTCATCAAGGACCCATGTGGAACTCCAGAGTATCTTGGTAAGTGACACAAAACTTGCCTTTAGATCAGTGAAATTCAATTTGTATGTCATTTTTATTATTAAATTGTGATATAAATAATTTGATTTTAGATCTTCTAATAAACTGTGATCATTCAGTCTACATGATATTATCAGAACACTTATTTTGCTTGTAGCTCCTGAGGTTGTTGGGAGGCAGAGATATGGAAGACCTGTGGACTGTTGGGCTATTGGTGTCATCATGTATATACTGTAAGTGCTCATTAACATGCTCTCAATTGTATTAATTATCACACAGAAGTGTTTTATTTCAAATAAATAAATAAATAAAATAACTTTATTGCTCTTGTTTTTCCAACTTCACAGTTTGTCTGGCAACCCTCCTTTCTATGATGACAGTGATGAAGATGATTCTGATAACCGTGATAAAAATCTTTTCCTAAAGATTTTATCCGGAGACTATGAATTTGATTCCCCATACTGGGATGACATTTCAGATTCTGGTAAGACATTAATTCCTAATTACTTCACAGATTACTTTTCCAGGGTATAATTAATATAAAACATATTAATTCCTGTATGTATTCTTCCTGTGCTTCTTTTTTGTGCTGCACAGCCAAAACCTTAGTGGCATCTTTAATGGACGTGGACCAAGATCAGCGACTGACTGCACAGGAAGCTATAGCCCATGAATGGTAAAAGAAAATAATAATAAAAAGTAATAATTTAATTAAGACTGAATGGTGGTTAATTATATTCAAGTATATGTAGTACATCAAAAGTAAATGTCTGCTCTAACACTTGGAGAAAATAGAGCCACAGGAAGAGAAGCGTCTTTCTTCTTTTCCTGTAGACGTGTCATTCTTTCTCTCAGGATTTCTGGAAATGCTGCTTCAGACAAGAACATCAAAGATGGTGTTTGTGCACAAATCGAAAAGAACTTTGCCAAAGCCAAGTGGAAGGTAAATTTACTCATTTACATTTCACTCAAAGGCTTGATTTGTGAATTTTGCTGCACAGTATCACTTTAAACAAACAATTTGTTTTTGCAACTCACAGAAAGCAGTAAGAGTGACCACTCTCATGAAGAGACTTAGAGCATCAGAGCAGGGAGAGTCTGGGGCGGTTGGTCTTGCTGCAGGAGCCACAGCTGACCCCAATGCACCCAGCAGTGGTCCTGCTCCTCAAGCAGGCAGCGGCAGCTTCATGGCTGCCAGCATAAAAGCCGCTCTTAAAGAAAAGGCACCTGACACACAGACTGCAAACATCGCTGCACCCTCCTTGCCCAGTACAGCCCGACAGGATGAGCAGCAACAGGCACGTTGCAATGGCGATGCCCCACAGATGTTGCCACAAAGAAAAGGAGAGTAGGCATCAATTAAACACAAGAACAGGACCCTTGAGAAAAAACAAGCACATCTACAGCCAATAAATTTGGCATAATGTTTTATGTCTCTGCTGTCTGGCTTCTCTAATTTGCAGAATTATTCAGTGACAGCAAATGTTTTATCTTGTGTCTTCTGTGCTGATTGATGGTGTTCTTCAGCTTCCTTTTTTCCTGTTATTTTGTGTACAGGTCCCTTTAAAAATGGTTAAAAAGTAGCTCTTCTGTTGTTTGCCTTTTTTTCCCCTGAAAACTGTAAAAAGTCATTGGGTCATTCATTGAGTATTTATGTAGAAATTTAGTATAATAATTAATCTTTTCTCATTGTATATAGATGTATTTGCCTCAACTACTTGCTACTTTTTAGCTTCAAAAAGTATAAACCTTAGTTTATATCTTGTGACTTAAAATTGTGAGTTGAAAGATTTGGTAATTTGATCGCATAACAGTTTGTTTAAAACCAAATGTATACAAATGTTGACTCTTTCCAGCATATCTGAGCAAATATCTGTGCTCCCAAATTAATTACATCTGCACAAAGTGACAAAGTTGCCACTTTGATTGGCAGATAAATTAAGCTAAGTTTGAAAAGAAGCTAAATAAAAAAAAAATTGTCATTGTGTTTAGATATATCAACAGATTCATTCATAATAGCTACAACTTACAATAAGACAGCTTAGAATTTTAAGGCAGCAAGACAGCATATTTTAAGTTAAAGTGCCTTAGTATTTGTTGCAGTCATGTTTTCAGACTTAATCATAAATGCTTATTGAAATCACTGAAGTGTTTTAGCTCATTTATTAGGTCTTTTGTGTGGGGGCTAATTTGCATATTGATTTTTGTGTACTGTCCTCTTTCATGCTTCATTTAAAACACAGAAAGATAGGTTTAGAGCACTTTATGTGGTGTGGTGTTTTAGTTGTTGCTGTGTTGTATCCTGTAATTAATAAATCAAGAATTTATTGCAGAGTCCATATATTGTACGCCTATGTATAGTTCAATTATATGTGTATACACGTGTGTGTAATGTTTTTTTGTTTTGTTTTTTTCAATTGTGTGTTTGGCAACATTTAGATGAGCTAACAGGTTGATAATATGCTCGTAAATAAATAAATGAGCAATATCGATATTGCTGAGATTGGCATCTTTCTGGACCTATAATGCTTTTTTCTCTCTTTTTTTACATTTTGTCCTATATTTAGGCATTAGCATATTCAGAATATTTATCTCAATAATAAGTGAAACACAGAGAACATCATGTTCTTTTTTACAACATTGCTGGATCAACAAGTCAAGGGAGTTGGATAGAGACATTAACATTCTCAGTTAAGAAAGATATCAGATGCCAGTATTCAGAGTGGAGCTGCTATCAATTTTATAATTACTTTGGTGTGTGAAGGATGGTAATCCAGACAGCACCATCATGTGTAGTAATTCAAGTGTTTCAGCAGCACTTTAAACACAAAAAGACAAATGAAAACAAGCTCAAGATTCACCCTGAATATATTATTGCAAAAGTAGTTTTATTTGGTTACCAGCCCATATGCAGACAAGGAAACAAGGGAGCAGCTAATGCAGTTCACAGGAATAAAGTCAAAATTACTTTGAAAAATGGACAAGTTTGTAACTGAAAATGTAACTGAATAGAAAAATGTAAAATTATATAGAAAATTATATAATTTTGATATATAAGATATTTTTATATTATATGTAGAATAGAAAATTAAGAGAAAAAAAATCCCCTGAATATAGTGAGAGTGGAAGTGTGTACTTTTAAACATACAAAACAATAGAAAAACTATTATAAATTGAGTTAACTCTGTTTAAAGATAAGACCGAAACAACCTAAAACAATTTTCTTCTTTTAAATACTTGTAGTAGTACTTGACGCACCCAGAGAACCCAGACCTACGCCAGTTTTTTTTTTTTTTTTTTTTTCCAATGATTTTGAGCATTATTATTATTTAGTTAGCAGTTCTAATGGCAGAATTGTCTCTATCTCCTCATTGTAAATAACCCCTATAAAATTCCTTGATCCAGGTGATCCGGATATCCCCAAAGATTCGATTTTTTTCTTTTTTTTTTTTTTTTTTTAGATTTCCTGATTTTTTTTTTTTTTTTAATCGAAATCCGTCCATAACTTTTTGAGTTGCGCTGCTAACAGACAGAAAAATCAACGCCGCGGATACAAGGCGGAGGTAATAAAGAGGAATATCTACAATGTTGAATGAAAAAAATACAAAGGTGGGAGAAAAGTCTATCCATAAGAATGTAAGGACAAACAGTAGAGGGCAGTATTTTGTCTGCCTAACTAGCAAAAAGAAGAAGACGACGACGCGCTTTCATCTTCTGCGGCTACAGAAGAAGAGCGCTAGTCTCCATTTTTTTAATAATCAGTTTCTACATCGACGATTTGGGCGACGATCATCCATAACAAGAACCAAGGTTTAAGAAACGCCAAGGTAGGTCTTCTTAAAAAAAAAAAACTCGACGTGGTTGAGGTTCAATCTAAGGCCACTGAATGACACTGCTAAATTGCAAGTTAACGCAAAGAAACCGTCAATGTAATGTTAGCAGGTGAAGATAGCTCAGAAAAAACGTCTCCCGGTGGCTTGTTTGTGGCGATGTGCTGCGGTTAAAATGATCCCTTTAATTATATCTGGCCAGCGTTGTCACAGATCTCTTGATTTCGTATATGTTGCCGTCGTTTGCGTTCCTTACACGATCCTTTCTTGTTGTGGCGTAGGTTTGCGGGGCCTAGTGCTGTCTACAGTTAGCGGGCCACTCTGTGCCACCATTAGCATTCACACTGCGCATGGTTATTGGTCACTGTTTGACGTAAAGAGCCACATTTAAAGAGTCGTCACTAGTCGTTATCGAAATGATCGACATATCGCTCGTATGTAGTGCTCTAAGGTTACCAACTTGTGTCGAAAAAAGTCGACTTGTCCAGTCAAAGTACGTTCTTTATCAGCTTTATAGTTAATGGTGTACCTTCCATTGTTTTGTCAAACATAGTAAATCATCTGCCTTTTATGACGCTAACCCTTTATTTCGACTTCAGGTTGCATAGTTGCAAACATGTGGGATGGACCAGGACATGGACCACGGGGAGGACTACCTTTTCGGTAAGGCAACATTCTTTATTCACATAGACTTAAGACAAAGTTCAGCTTAGAAGTGAAAAATAAATTCATGTTTTCTTTAACTGAACTTTTTTTTAATGTATTAGTATTTTCAAATGCCAGGCTGTATACTTAAAACTTTGTGTCAAATCTAAGTTGTGTGATGTGTAACATGCATGGGCATTAGGTAAAATTCCTTCGAGTCATATCTTGGCCCACAGTGTCTGTGCATTTACTTTTTTTTTTTTTGTTTGTTTTTGACAATAATGGTTGGAATCACTTGTCACTTTATGATTTGAGTACAATTCAGAGAGGTTTTGACCATTCAAAACCATGGTGATTTTGAATTAAACACCTTGTCCACACGGAAACGAGTTGAAGTGTGTCCACTCAAGTTTTTATTTTTATTTTATTTTTTTCTTCCTCCTCCTTTTCAAATCAGCTGAACATTTTGTTTGGAGCTGGTGGCCAGAAGCCCTAACTTTTTAAACCAGATCTCAAAGTGAATCAATGGGGATCATAAAAACCTGCTTTACAGTATTTCAACACATCTATCCTTATTAAAAAGAAAAAAGTGCCACATATAAGGCTACAGCTGGTACATCCAATCAGTTTTCATTCATTTACAGGGGTTTAGTGAGGGCAGTGAGCAGTTGGAGTGCTTCATTTCTGTCCTGCTAACCTTGAGTTTTCCTGCAACATATAATTATTAAAAACATGTCTGAGAAACATTGCAGGGCAGATGATTTGTTCCCATTAAAAAATAAAAAAAAAAATCAATACAATATATATTTAATTCAACTTTTGTTTCACTGAGGGACGGGACTCAGCATAATACATTATTGATGCTGAGAATTTCACTAATAAAAACATAAAACCAAGTATGGTTTCAGCACGGTGTGGGGCAGGGGGTCCAGAGCTTTTTAGTATTTGTATTAAGGGAGACCAAACTTGTGTAAATATCCAGGTAAAATACAATTTGACATTTTCTCTCAATATTCTCGCTGACACATAAGCAATAGGAAATAAAGTGACATCTAATCAGTAACAAGGCAAAGATATTTTTAGTCTGTACAAGTTATTGTAACAACTTTTTTAAATCTTAAAATGATTAAAACTTTCCATTGTAATTCAGCCATCCCCAGTCAGGACCATCTGTGGCTTGTTTGTGTATTCAGACCCAAACAACCTTTGACAAAAGTAAAAAAAAAAAAAAAAAAAAAAATCTTCATTAGTGTGTGACAAAGTAAATGTTGATTTTAATTAATGTGTTAAAGCGAAAATGATGCATCAACATGCTCGGCTCTATTTTTCTGTTACAGTAATGAGTTTTTACCTTTTTTTCTTTTGTTTTTTTTTTTGCGTACTTGCACAGGTGCATGTGCAGTCAAAAATTAGGTGCACCGCTGCAATCTTACATGCACAAACTTGCACATTCATGCAGTATTTCAAGCCCTGTAATGTAGTATGAGATCTTAGATGTACCAAGATTGAATATTCCTGTTTGAGACTAACTGAACTGGGGGAAAAAAATAAAATAAAATCAGGCCTCTCCTGCTTTGCTCTTAGTTGTTTGTATTTCAAACCAAGAAGTAGCCTTTTATATTCATGTGTGTTTCAGGGGTGATCACCGTGGAGAAATGTTTGGGGGCAGAGACCGTCCAATGCCAGATTACAGAGGCAGAAATGGAATGCACATGGGTCAAATGGGCCCAAGACATCTAGATGTGCCACCTATGGACATGAGGAGAATGGATGGTCCACCCATGAGGGGACGTGATATGGATCCGCGTGATATGCGAGGCAGAGAGTCAAATCGAGAGTTCTTCAGACTTGGAGAGGAGCCAGACTTCAGTTGTAGGAGGCACTATGACGCTTCTGTTAGAGACAAACTATTTCCAGGGCCAGGCAGGGATCCAGGAGACATGGGGGGGAGGGGTGCGCATCAGCGGGAACCAAACGACCGATTCATGGACATGAGAGAAAGAGAGTCATTTCATTATGACATGCCACGGTTCAACAATCCTAATTTTAATGAAAGGAGAGGGTTTCCTATGGATCGAATGGAGCGGAATGATGGATTTAGGGACATGTATGACAGACCCCCAATGGGTATTGATGATGCTGATCGCTATGATATGGACTTACCTCCACGTGAAAGGAGAATGATAGATTCTGACAGAAGAGGTGGAAGAGGACCACCTTTCAATCCTCGAGGTAGATTTGACTCAGATGTGGATTTCAGAAATCGGCCTGGACCATCAGCTGAATTTAGAGGTAGAGATAGATCTCCTTTAAGATTTGGAAAGAGTGATGTACCTCCAGTGGACAGGGAGAGATCAGACGTTGTTGGTCCTCAGCGGTCAGAGTTTATGGGTGCAGTTGACAGTAACCGAGAGTATCCAGATTCAAGTGAAAGCCCCGTTATGGATTATCGGAGTGGCGAGGAAATGACTCTTGCAGAAGAATGGAAAAACCGCCAGAAGGACAAGAATCCTTTCGTAGGTAAAGACATGGGAAGTGTACCTGAAACCAAATTCCCTGCAGGTTATGGCAGAGAGATGAATGTTTGTGGTCCACCACCATTTCATGAGAGGGATAAGCCTTCGGGTAGCTTCCCAGAGAAAGATATCTATTTCCCCCGTGGTGACCACTTTCCTGGAGTAGATCTACCATCAGTTGGCAGTAAAGCTCCACAAGATCATCTACTCCCAGAAATAAACCCCTTAACTGGCCATATGGATAGAGAAAATAAACAATGGCCTGGAGAAGGAGACCCAAAGTACATTCAGAATAACCCAAATCGGGATAAAAGGCCCCCTTACCACCATGAAAAGAATCAGCCCTCACATGAGATTCAGGAGCCAAAAGATTGCTTTGAAAGGATGAAAGACACGCCACACAATCAAGGACTTTCCAGGGATAAGCTAGGGGAAGAACATGACTTTCAAAGCAGCACAGTACAGGCAGGAGACCAGGACTACAGGGACATAGATTACAGGACAGGGTCTGGAAGGGTCTTTGAATACAAACACGAAGATCTTCCAACACCAGATAAACTCCTGAAAGATCCCAAACCAGTCACACCTTCAAAATTCACCGATTCTGGTTCCCAGGTACATGACTTCTGTTCTCCCCCCTCCCCCCCCCCCCCCTTCATCTCCAGCATTGATCTCAAGATTATATTAAAATTTTTATGTTTTGATTTCCCATGACTATTTGAAAGGATCAAGATTACAGGAATGCATCAGTGAAGGACAAAGTATCGAACATTATATCCATAACCGGTATTCCAAAGACTGCCACAATGGAGCAGGTAATAAACCCTAAAGAAGTTTGATTATAACAGCTAATTATATTCAACTGCAGCCATTGTATATATTTTATATAGACAGCCCTGACATAACACAGATTGTTTTCTGCAGATTCTTGGTGCCTTCGCTGTCCGTGATGGCGTGCCAATGCAGGGGATGAAAATCAAAAATGTTGTGCCAGGTAAAAACTGAAATTCTTTGAGTTTGTTTGGGGCAGTCGATCGCTAATATGTCCCTCGACATTTCGCATTAAGAAGATTCGAACCTCCGCCTTCTTTATTTTTTTCATTTTTCTTTTACACTTGGTTGCTTTTGTTGATGGTGATGTCTGTGATCTCGCTCAGTGTTAAGGAAGGGGGTGGGAGGGAGTTCTGTCATCTCTTGTCTTGTATGAGGATGTGAGGTCATTGAGGTCAGCAATGGAAGGATCCAATACTGGCATCTTTTGGAGAGTGATATTCAGTGTTGGTCACAGAAGATATGTGACAAGTGACTCTTTGACTTTGTCCTTTGCAGACATTGTTTTTAAGTACTCTGAAAAATAGAAGTTGAAACTTGAAGTAGAAACTGCTCGGCTAGTCTTTGTTCATCCTCCCGATCTAGAAATGTGCTATCGAGTGAAAGTTTTCCTCAGTGGATTGCTATACACATGGTGCCTACATCCTGCCAAGCCTTTTTTTTGTGAAGATTTTGCCTAAAAGGCCTTCAAATTTTCATAAATATAACTAAATGATTCCTTTTTTATTCTTCCATCTTTCACTTTGATAAAAACATGACTTCTCAACTATACAAGTGTTTACTGCCGATGGTCCGGGATATTTTTTGTTAAGGTTTTTGGCTTTAAAAAAAAAAAAAAGAAGTCTCTCATGGCAGGACTGGTACATTTTCACTCATCGCTATACAAACTAGGGAAAGAATACTCAAAAATGTTTTCCTGAAAAGGTATGTGTTTCATTAAGTGTGAAAATTCGCTCACGCTGATCTCGATGTATTCTCGAATGCTTCTTTTTTTTTTTTTTTTATTTGTTTGTTTTACTGGGTGATTTGTCATTACTGGAACTGACTAACAAAAACCCATCTGTATTTCAAATGCTGTCCCCAGGTTACAGCTACGATATGGCCTATGTGGAGTTTTTAAACCTCGAGGATGCAGTCCACTTCATGGAGTCCAACAAGGTGGCCCATCCTCGTCACTCTACGAAGGCCGTCTCTCCCAACAGGATTACGAGGGGTTGAGAGGGCATTCAGTAGCTGGGAGTGGGAACAAATATGGGAAAGGGTTGCTGTTATTTAAACTCACTTTGGCTAAGGAGATAAGTCATCTGTTGACCTTTCAGTTAACAGTTGGTGCTTACATCATCAATGGTTATAAGTACTCATTCACAAAGCCATGACAGAAATGGTAATACAGGTTTTCTATTCAGTGCTTTAGTACAATTTATTACCGAGGGCTTGAAAACTATGTTGACAGGTTTCGCTCTTATTAGACATGATCACCACTTTTCCAGATTTTGGCTGCAAACCACATAACTCTGGAATGGATTTAACCAACAAATATATATTATTTCTAATGTAAAATAGATTAAGTTAATCTTCATGTTGGATTATCTAAACCCGAAGAGGTTCTAACATTGCAAGAGGACGATTTCTGTTGATGACAAGCTTCTATACCCTGCCACCGTTTTCTGTATTGGATTACTATTTAACGACAAAAAAAGGTTAGAATGTGATCTTTTGTAAGGTTTTTTGGAAAGAGGTTTCTGTTTTCAAGACGGCAAATACAGACTGGAATGATTCATCGGTGTGTGAGCTTAGTTTAGGAGCAACATTTCTCTGGGTTGACCACAGGTGTTTTTGAAGCACTCCCAGTGTGCAGCCAAACTGGCTTCATTCCAGAGGATGGAGGTGGCTTAACTTTTTTTCCCCCCCTTGAGTTTATTTGGTTTCTGTGTGAGTGCAGCCTCATGAGAACCTTGCAAATATTTCTGAACAGGCCTCAGATAGATGCCTTTCGTATGACTTTTGCTGAAGTCGTGCTGTGAGTAGTGTTTGTAAATTATTGTTGTGATTAGTACATTTCTTTAGTTTTTCAATAAAGTATATATCAGAGTTTTTGGCTACACTATAAGTTTTTGGTTTTTTACTGCTTAAGAGCTTAAGCTTTGCTTTCATAGACCATTATTTTATGTTCTAGCAAATTAAGCAGTCTGATTTTTGGTTGTTTTACCTAGGACAGGCACAAAGGGCTTTTTTTTTTTTTTTTTTTTTTTTTGTTAAATCTCTAAAGATATTGGGTTGATTTATTTTCTAAATTTTGCACTTCATGGTTTCAGTGTGATTTGCCTCAAGAAACCACCATGTAATTGACAGGTGTGGTGCAGGTTTTACCTGTATGTGTGAACATAGTTCTTCTTACTTTCAGTCTCATGCCATCATCAGGTCGTCCTTGTTATTTGGATTTCTTGACAGCTTCACTGCTTCACAAAGCTTTCCGTCTGGCTGTTGACTGTTAGTCTTCACGTCTTCAATAAACTGCAGCATTCATTCTGTGGCAACACTTTTCGGGCAATTCATTGTCGCTCATATTCCTTTTTTTTCCTTTGTTATTTTTCCTGAAAGCGTGGAAATCCTCTGGTGTATTCTTGAACTCTTCTTTGCATCCTGGACATTTTGATCCGTATACCTTGGGATTAGTTGCAGCAATGGGATGAAAATCTTCTGGAAAACCAAGTCAGGATTGGTGTGTTTCTCGTCATGACTCGAAAAGTCAAGCATCTTTTGTTTCTCTTTGTAGAAAAAATAAGTTGTTGCTGAAATATGTAGAATTTATGGTTGATTTGTTTTTGTATTTTCTTTTAACTTTATAGTCTCTTTCATTTCAACGCTATGGTCTGTTGCATGTGATATGCAAAGATAAAAACTAAATGACGCAGCTAGTTGTGTGAGAGGTGACTGTAGTTTTGTTTTTGTTTGTTTTTTTTTTTTTGTTTGGGGACCACAATGACGCATTGCATCCATTTATGGTTTTTCTGGTTATTTAAATCTTGTGCAAAAAGTGTGAAATTAACCAGCATTATTGTCAGTCTATATTCAGTATGCATAATCTGCATCCTAATTTTGGATGTGTTGTTGCGTATGTCCAATCAGGTGGCAGACATTGAATATTGACAAAGGCATTGTTTGGCCTGTATTCCTAATCTGCTGAGTGGTTCTCATTTGGCACCAAATTTGCTTTAGATGTGAAAATTCCTAATAACATAGTATAAGAAAGCATATTCATTGATACAGATACAAAAAAGGAAAATATTTTTTAAATATATTATAAATGATGGTTAAATATTCCCTGGTACAAGTTTTCAGTTCAGGATTTGCTCTTTTTCCGTTTTGTTTTCAACAATTTGATTTTGGTTTTTGTTGGGCAAAAACCTATTTGTCACTTTTGACTTTAAATTACAATCATCTTACATTGCATGAACTAAATGGCTATATGAGGTCAATAGCAGGTCAATAGTGGAAGTAATTTGCACTTGCAGCATGGATTTGTATTTCCAACTACACTATCCTAGTATAGGGGCAAAAGGCAAAGCCATGGACCTGGACTTTGCGCATCACCGTAGTGGTGGACCTTTTAATCCTCAGCATTAAAGAGGAGGGCTAAACCTGCCGTAGTGCATGTCATTTGCTTGTTAGCTGGTTCACTATCAAGGTAGAATGCTGATTGGGGGTGTGTTTTTCTTTCAGGGATCCCTAAAGGTTGGCACTAGAACAACTTCCATGAAGTATGTCCAGCCTGATGAGTGTGAAAGAGGTGTTCATGTGAGTGATGATACAAAGTAATCTTTCTCTACTTTTGTTAAGGAAACAAAAAGTAGGATCATTCTAAAGGCTTTGTAAGACTGAATTAGATGTGGTCTGAAAGTTTCTACAAAACAAGAACTTCCTTTTCTACCCGTTTTTCGGAAACAGGAATCAGATCACAAAGTACCTCAAACTCAGGAGTCCCAGCTGCCTGGACCAGAAGAACCTTCAGAAGAGTTAAAGACTAACCTGAATGGATCCAACCAAAAGGCTCCTATGGAGCAGCTGTCGCATGGCCAGTGGCAGCGCATGTCTGACCTGACTCCAGAGGCTTGGCAGCAACAGGTGGATCAGCAACTCCAACAAGAAGCCGAGCAGCAAGGAGAATCTTGGAACAGCCGCAACCCCCCTCATCACAGCTCCCACCACTCAAACTCTGTATTTAAAGACAGTAAAAGTACGTTGCTCTAAGCTCCTTCTGCTACTGATCTTCAAATGAAGAAATGCTACCAGACCACGCATTTTAAAAAATTATATTTCTACGCTTCTTTACAGCCATGATAATAAAGAATGTGAAGCCCACCACCACAGTAGAGGCTATCCTGAAAGCCTTGGATCCATTTGCTTATCTGGATGAAAGAAATGTTCGCCTGGTGAAGGGAAAGCCCCCTGGAACAAAGTGCTTCTGCTTTGTTGATATGGATTCCCATGAGGTACGTTTATATTTCAGCAAACTGTTAAATCATTTTGCATTAATCTTTTTTTTTCATGGGTACCTACTTTGTACAGTATTCAACACAGATCATTATTTCTTCTTTTGTAGCAAGTGACACGTCTGGTTGAGCTTCTCACTAAACCCAGGCCTCTTTATATCGATGGAGTCAGAGTTTACGCTGAGGTTGCAAAACCCCTGAAAAACCAGAAGTAAGTCACCAAGTTTAAGGGGTTGTCTTATCAGCCATGTCCTCATGAAAAATGCCATTTAATTAGTATGTTTGCTGTCTGTCCGTATTAGTTTCAGAAGAGATTATGATAAATCAAACACTTCCATTCTTGGGCACCCCCCTGAGGGCAGCATGATGGCAGTAAGTTGATGTGTAATCACTTTCCAAACCACTTACAGAAATAAAGTCAAATCCCATTATTAAACTGTATTCCTTTTTTAATTAATTAAAAAAAATTTTTTGTGTTTTTCAGCAACCGCCATTCCCACAACCTCCACAGTACTTGCAAACCCAGCAGCCGCCTGCTGGTGCCGCTCCCACAATGCAAGGTACACAAATATATTCAAACAAGCCAATTAGATATCTTCCCATTACCACAATTTTTACTTGAAGCACTAAATTAACGTTCAACTTCCACATCTAAATAGTCTGTTTGCTCACTAGGTGACTTGATGCCTGGGTGCACTAATCCTGCTCTGTCATCTGACCCCAGCATGAGCCAAGTAGGTTACAAAACAAAAAGCAAAGCTATACATGTATCTCGAGTCTTGATGCTTAACTTTATTTAAACTTCGTTTAAGGGTATTGGCTATGCTGAAAGTCCAGCTGTAGTGCCACCATACCAGACTGGTGGACTACATGTGCCTACAGACCCTGCTGGGATAACTGCAAACACAGATGGATCACAGACGTATCTTTATGGTAAGTAAGAACTCAAGCTTTAATATATTTAAAATGAGCAGTTCTTATGGAATGATTTAATAAGTCAGACTCGTATCCTACCAGAGTCATGAGCACAGGATCTATGTAAACTTTTTTTTTCATGATGTCAGACATCAGTGGATTTTATATTTCCAGTTGATTTGTATAATATATGTATTTGTTGAATTTTCTTCAGGCTCTGAAACTCCAGACATGTCCAACTACTTGTATGACTCTACGTCAGGGTTTTACTACGATCCTGAAACGACACTGTACTATGATCCGAACTCAAGGGTGAGATTCCAGTGCAACAGTGATATATGTCTATGGTCTGATGGGGTAACATCTGGGAGAAAAGCAAAACCAAAATGCAGTTTAAGTCCAACACAATCTGAAAAATACAGGGTTTGCCATGAATTAATTTTTTTTTTAATGATAGCCCTCCAAAATTAAACTTAATTCTTCCTTTTTGTGTTGATGCTGTGCATGTTGAACTTACTCCCCGAACAGTCTTCACCGTTCACATCGAATGTACCCGATAAACTCTTCAGTTCACATCAGTTTGTAGGACCAAGCGAAAAACTTGAAAGACATGATGCATTCAAATACTAACACAAAATTGCTTGGTTTTGAAATTGAGTTTAGATTGAACTGAAACCCTTTACCATCACAGAGAGAAAAATACTTTACGACTTTGTAAGCTGAATTCCAGACTCCCAGATGGTATCGAGCTCTTACAGAGAGATAATACTGTACATCAAAGATTTTGTTTATATGCTTTAATCAGTTACTTGACATAGCTATTAAGTTATTTATATTTATTTCAGCTTTAAAGTATAAAGGTATCTGTGTAATGTTAAAAACTTTTTAAACTAAATAATGTTTTTGTTGATAAAAGCATTTAGTTGCTGCTTTGACTTAGACAAAAGATTTTTTTATTTATCTGACGAGTGACCTCTGTGAGATAATGACATTTAGCTCTTCTAAGAACTTCTATATTCACTAAGAAAGGCAAGTTTATTTGTATAGCACAATTCGGTGCTTTACAGAATACAAGAAACCTAATTTAACATTAAAACAAAAGAAAAAGGAAAAAGAACACTGGATAAAAACCATATTAAAACATGATCAAGTTTTTAAAAATTTAAGCTTAAAAGAAAAAGATGCAGATTTGTACCTTTTTTAAAGTATCACAGCTTTAGCTGCCACTTGTTTTCAGGGATTTTTTTCCATTAAAACCTGTCTCCTTTCTCCCCCCAACTACTTTGTTGTGTTTTAGTACTTCTACAATGCTCAGACCCAGGAGTACTTGTATTGGGATTCTGCATCAAAAACATACATTCCAGTTCCAGGAGGGCACTCTGCAAATAACCAGCCTCTGTTCATGACTGCAGAAGACCAGGCCATTCTTTCCAACCCAGCTGCAGATGCTCCTTTAGAAATGAAGAAACCATCGATCCCTCCGCAGCCTTCAGCAGCTACTCCAGCAGTTCCTGTTTCAGCTGCCACCTCCACTCCAGAGGCTGTCCCAGCTCCTGCAGCGGGTCCTGACAAAAAAGATGATGACGACTCTGCTAAAAAGGACAAAGATAAAGAGGAGAAACCGAAAAGCCTTGCTGCAGTCAAGGTTACACTTCTATCATATTACTGCTAAATATCTTCATTTCATTCATATTTGGTCATTTAGTAGACACTTTTATCAAAAGTGACTTTACATTCTTCATTACAGCAGTGTAGAAGGTAAGTAAATAACATGTATGTTGTTACTGTTTTCAGATCATGAAGGATATGGAGCGCTGGGCAAAAATCCAGAATCGTCAGAAGGACAGTGTTCGGGCTCCATCTCCAGTCCTGAAGTCTGGATTTGACGATGATAAGAGGCAGTCTAAGTCGGCTGATGCAGCTTTTGCTATATTTGAGAGAAAGGTTAGACTCACATTCAGCTTTCATTTTCAAATAAAGAATGTAGGGTATTATATGAATGCATACAACATTTTTTCATCCTTTGTTGTAGATCTCAGGTGGGGAGGATCTTTTTAAGAAGCCCCTTGCTCCTCTCAAGAAGGAAGAAAAATCAAAGGTAGGGTGTGCTGTTTTGCTGTACTCTAGGGGAGCATTGTTCACCTTTTGGTCTTTTAGCGACAGGGATGCACCAATGTGACTTAGAAATATGAACAATGTTTTTTTTTATTTTCCGTCTTGTTTTTATTGCAAGTTTAATTGCTTATTTGCCTTAAATCCCAGCGTCCAATGGGCTCCTTGGGTCTGCTGGCATCAGACTATGCAGCTGGAAGCGATGAAGAGGTGGAAGAAGATAAGGAGGAGGGAGCTAAAAGCACTCAGAGCAACCAGCCAGAGGACAAAGAGGACAAACTAACAGACTGGAAGAAAATGGCCTGCTTATTGTGCAGGAGACAGTTCCCCAACAAGGATGCTCTGATCCGCCACCAGCAGCTTTCCGACCTGCATAAAGTACTACGCTTATCCAGTGCCTAAACACACACTGACAGTGATTCATCAAATTTAGGCTCTAAACTTTTTTTTTGTTTTTCTGTCTCAACAGCAAAATATGGAAATCCACCTCAAAATCAAAAGATCAAAGAAGGAGCTAGAAGCATTGGAGAACCAGGAAAAGGAAGTAAGTGGGCAATAATGGAGTAGGGAGTTTTGCCGTAGAGACCATTGAGGTGTCAGTTGGATACTTTTAAGTGTTTCTATACTTTTCTAAAAGTGGAATTTGCCTTCTACAGTTAAATGCCAGAGAAACTTCCAAATCACCAGAACAGAAAAGAAGAAAACACCATCACCAGCAGCCGCAGCATCATAACACCTGGGCTGGAAGCTCCAGGTAGGCTCAAAGCAAAATGTGTTAAATGTGAATGAGTTAGAGAACTAAATAAAATTCAAGGTGTTTTATTTTTATTTCTTTTTCTTTATAGCAGTTTTTCAGTTTATATTCTGCCTTGTTTTCTATGTACAGGGAAATGAACAAAGTCAGTGAAAGGCCTGGTTTAGGGGCTGAACCTGTCCAGGTAAAAATGACATTTACATGTTCAGTTAAAAATAAATAAATAAATACTAAATCTGTGCATTCTTTTTCTGAAGCAGAGAGCTAAGAAGGAGCCTGTTGTTTGGGACCATGCCACCTACAAACAAGCAGTGCGCAAAGCCATGTTTGCACGGTTCAAGGAACTTGAGTGATCTCATCTGAACACATCCTTACTTTTATATGTGAAATTAATGTTTGCCCACCTGGCATGAGAAATCCCCTTGTCCATATTTACCATTTCTCTGCCTTGGACCTTCCCACACTAGTTTTCTACCCTGGAACGATGCAACAATGGCTGTGACCTGAACATTGCACATCTTTGGTAGATCTGAACAAGAATTTATTTGATGTTTATGTAGAAATCATGCTGTTGATTTTTGACCATATTTTTCATGTGGCCTATATGTGGAATTGTTTTTTTTTTTATTATTATTATTCTTTCAGGCTGGAAATGAATGCATTTTGTTTTAAAAATGAAAAAATCAATTTCATGGGTTGAAATTCCTTTTTATGTTCACATTTTAAGTAAAAAAAAAAAAAAAAAAAAGTTCTGTGTGCACTTTTGTTTGACATTTGCAGTGCAATCAACTGACCACCAGGTGGCAGGAGGATGCCATATTTTGACGATGAGCTGTATCCAAAAAGTGAAGTACTGAACCAAAGCCTTAGTTTCTATCTAATGTATTTACCAAGTATAATTATTCTATCAGATCTTGACCCCCTGAGAACCACCTGTTTCTCCCATATCAGTAGGTAGTTTTTCTCCCAGTTTAATTCAAGTCCACAGCTATAGTTTTAATGGCCCCCATGTTGCACAGGATTTAGAACATGAAGCGTTCTTGCTGACCTTTTCTGAAGGAATCGGCCCTCATACTCTGAATGGCTGAAGTTCAGTGAATGTCAGGAATTGCATGTTGTGCTGACAAACAGGCTCTGGAGCTGCAACAGCCATAGGGAGCATGAGCAGCTGCAGTCAGACACGAACGGCACATGAAGAGTGCAAGAGGAAGCATGTTTTTTTTTTTTTTTTATTTGTAGTAAGTATATGACGGTAATTTTATTCAGACATAAAAACCTGGTGAATTAATCCTGGTGATTTTCAGTGAGTGGGATTCTGGCATTTTCATACAAGTAGAAACTACCAAGGAGCTAGTTAAGGGTGTGAATAAGTTTTTAAGGGGCTGAGCTGAGGAGACAACATGGTGGTAAAGCTGTTGATTTTACAGCAACACCAGTATTCAGGTTCAGATTTTTATGCACTTTATTTTTTATTTATTTTTTTTAAACAGCAGCACTGTTATAATTATGGTTTTCTGTAAAAATCGCGCCTAAAACCAGCCCCCCAAAAATTTTTTATTTGTTTTATTTAACTTGTATTTTACCTAGTCAAGATGCAGTCTAAAAGTTGCAAAATTACAGTTTAAACAAAAAAACAATTAACTTTGCAAGCAGATAAATAAATAGAATGCTGTGGAGACTCCACTGTGGAGTTGTCCTCAAGAACTGTTTAGATTTAAAAGCACTCAATGAAAGCTCAGTTTCCAGTCTTTCTGCAAAAGATGCAGAGTAGGCAAAAGCCTTTTCACCCAATTCATTACAGGAATATGGAACAGAAGGCAACAAATGATAAGTGAACAGAAAAAGTAAGGATCAGCACTTCTCTAGGCAATTAAGGTACAGACAGAGGTAAGCAATCTTGCCAGAACAAGCCGTCTGACTTGAGTATAACTTGTAGTGCTGAATTGACATCTTATAATTTGTAATGAACTTCAGAGAAGCATTTTAAATAGTGTCAATCATTTGAATTGAGCAGAAGCATGAATTTAAAGCAGATCTTCATAATCCAGCATAGAAAAGTTGTAGCAACAAATCACTTTTTTTTGCATTAAAACAAAAACCTAACTTTAGCCTCAGCTCCACAAGGGTCTACATGTGGCTTAAAAGTGAAGGAGTCATCAAAACCCATATATTTATAAATATGTTTAATTTAATTTTCCTCAAGAGTGGTTACCAATGGGATCATTTGTAATCATATTCTGGAACTGGAAAAACAAGCTGAGTCATGATTGTGCTGAGAAGTTTCAGGCGAAGTAATGAATGAATGAGCCATAGTTGATATTTTGACAATGGCATTGAAATATAAAACTCATTCACTTGGTCACTTAAAAGAGCATCAATAATGTGGGCTGGTGCTGATAGATTAGATATTGGTCTATAATAAGTTAAAGTTGCCGGGTAACCCCTTTTAATAAAGGAAAAATAAAAGTTGGTTTCCATACCAGGGGAGTACTACTAACAAATTAATTGAAATAGCTCCAACTGTGTTTGCAGATATCATACTTTAACCTACCCATGTTTATCTGCAGTAGCAGTAATCTAATCTGAAATAATCACAGGATTAATGATTTGTTCTTTGCTTAGTCACACGTTGTACATTCAGGTGGATGTGTTATGTATTGACTACATTTGTTTATTTATTCACATGACAATTAACATAACAATTTGTGGTGGTCGCTGTTCATCCATATATCCCTTTTAAATCTAACAGATAACATTTTTAGGCATTGGAAAAATTTTGTTTCCATATGTTCAGTCATTGTTTTTTCTCTTTATCCATCTGAAAGGGTGAAATTATAACTTTTTTTTTTTTGTAATTGGTCCATGGGTATCAATCAAAACATATGCTTTGAGTACACCAGATTTTAGATGATGGTCTTTGTATTTATCTGTAATAGAAAAGTCACACAGACTCAGGTGTAGATGGCACAATACTATAGTTAAATATAGGTTCAAGTGAATAAAGGAGCAATTTATTGACCAATATTAAGAAATAATTGTTGCTCCAGTTGAATTAAAGTTGTTAAATAATTCTAAAGTCTTTGCCAATTCTAAGATAATTATGACATCACTACACTGTGTTAAAACAGGGTCAGCGGTATCAGTAGGTCTTAGTATTGTGATTTATGCAGATCTTAAAGTCATCGGGTCAGGGATTATCTGGTATTTCATTCCTTTTGCCAAATGGCAGAAGGGATGTGACGAAAGGATTTCTGGCTATTGTTAGTGGACTGATTTCCATTTCTTTCTTTTTATTTTTTTTTTCCTCACAATTCTGTCATAAGACCCCAAAGACACCCCAAGCTCCCAGTGACAGATGTCATCATTACCCAGTGCTAATGGTCTGTGGAATGAAAATAAATGTGCAGTTAGTCTGTGAGGATAAGAGGCTAAAAAGAAAGCCAAAGCATGGAGAACTGTCATGTTTCTATCCCTTCATGTGTGTGAAGGAGGGTGCTGGGAAGCAGTGGGGATGACAGAAAAAAAGTGGACAGGGGGACCAATTATCCCAGCTTGATGTCTTTTAGCAGCTGGCAGGTGGAGCTGGAGTGGCGGTCTGGGGACAAGACAGAAGAGGGCACAGTCAACAGGACTCTCAGATGTTGAAATGTGCTGTCAGACACAGTAAAGACAGGAGGGGGGAGAAAAATTTGATTGCTTCTAAAGGTTTTCCAATAATTTGATGTAAATGGACTAAGACACTCTAATGGGAAAAATGCAGTTTGAGTTTGGAAATGTTAAACATCCATATTTGTTCCCACATGTGTTTTTTCTCTCTAAGAAGCCTCAGAAATTAAATCCAACAAACACTAATGATTTTTTTCTACAATATAGCTAAATGTAGGATAAATGTTTGGTTCTCTAAAATCTCTCTTTTGTCCTTTATGATCTAAAACATGTCCTCTGTAGAGTGAGTCGCTTGAAGGGAAGCATGTGTTTGTGGTCACCCAGTGCAAACAAAGAGACTGTACCATCTCAAGCTCATGGAAAATCACGCTTGTCTGAGCAATGTCACCATCTGGCATATCCTTTCAAGTTTAAGTTGAAAGCTGATGTCTGTTATTGATTGTTTATCTATAACATCATCTTAAAGATGTCCTAAGAATCATCATGCATGGGACATACATCAAAACAGAGCTTATTTTGAGAGACTTTGGCCCACTGCTTGTAGCAGAACTGCTCATTGAAACTGTTACAGACACAAGAAAACATTTGGAAATGATGTCATGGTTCTGCACTTCAGCTTTGAAAGAGAAATTACAGCAGTGATAGCACCATTTTAAAACAGAAAACAGTCAGTTGGAACATTTCCCCCAGTATTTGCCATGTCTCCTCTGAAAGAAAAAGTACTCTACCAAGTTTTATATAATTTACAGTTGTCTCATTTAATTATCACTCAGATGATTTTGGCATTTTCACAGCTGAACAGACTTTATCTTCTGTGCTACATTGCCTTTGTAAATACACTGTGAATCAACACACCCTGTGAGAACTGTCAGAGATGTATGAAGCATGCCTGACTACTCTAACTACTGTGATTGAAAGTGTTCAATCTTTTTATCCCCAGTGTTACAACAGGCATCATCAAAACATGGCAGCTGCTTTAAATAATCTGTGACTGATCGTTGTCTTCTTACAAATGAGACATAAGTCTCATTGCCTGAAGTAAACGTGTTTCTGAATAACTAACCTAGGGAAACACTACAGCTCTTGTTATAATTATATAAACAAACCTCATGGGAGCACAGTTAAATAGAAAAATGTACTTAAAATTGTTTCATAAATAACAATAATTTCAAGCTTCTTTGTCATGGTTTCCTGCTTCAAGCAGGAAACATGTATTACGAGCTAAAAAAAAAATTTAAAATACAAAACTGTCTTTAAGACAACATAATGACTTTGCAATGAATATGTACCATCATATTTCACCAACTGTTCCTTCTCATGCTGTGCTTATATTTCTGTTAACTGTATTAGGGATAGAAATCTAGAGGATTTCTTTTTCTTTTATGAAAGCTGAATTTGCATAAGCAAGCAACTACTTTGCCTCTAGGCAGCAAAATCTACCCCCACTTCACAAGAAAAAGCAATAAAATCATAATTAGCTAATTGTGGCTCCTAAAATTAGATTTAAATGATAGAAAGACAGGAGATCCATCTGGTCCTAGGCGGCCCTACATGTCCAAACACCCACCAGCTGTTACAGTATGTGCTACGGTACAATGTTGTGATCACTTTATGTTTTGTAATGGAAACTTTACTTCACCAGTCATAGACTTACAGCGGTGAGTGCCAGTGAAATGAGTGAAATCTCCCTTTAAACGTGCAGGTATTCTGAGATTCAATTTTTGTCTCCTTAATAAGGTTTCTCAAGGTCATCAAGTTCAGGCACTCAGATATTTAGATTTTCCTCCTAGTATATTATTAATGGCATGATTAATTTTTAATTGTATTTAAAGTTGAGTGAGCAAAATGGTCGAGGGGTTTAAGAGCATGGGGAGCAAACTATCTCCTGATTCAGTATGAGGTGGAGGGACCATGCTGGACCTGCAATTCATAGAAACAATCAAATAGCATACTGGGATTTTTTTAAATATTTTTTTTATTAGGAAACACTTGACAGTGAGGTCTATAAAATTTTGCAGTAATAATAACATTTCAGAATATACTCTATGACATTCACAAATGAATAAAACATAATTTTGTGTCAGTTATGTGCCTCAGTTGAATATAATTGCCCATTACCACTGCACAGTGCTTTTGGAATGTTGCTTCCAATAACCCATCATCTCCTACTCACTGCTGCAGCGTCTTTTCTCTTTATTCAGTTTGACCATCTATAAAGTTACTACAGTGAACTTGACAGCTGATAGACGTTGAAAGATTTCCCTCAAAACACTAATAGTGATGCTGATAAAAATCTGTTCAAGAAAAGCTGGCAGCTCTGAAAGAACCTGTCCTCATCACAAAATGTGTGTTTTTTAAACTCATATTTCGGACAGATAAAGAAAAGACTGGGCTGAAAATGAATGATGTGAGACAGTTGAGACAGTGAGACAATTTTCTTATAACAATTTTGTTATATGTTTTCTATTTACCTTTATGTTATGTCACTTGACTGTCAAAGAATGATGTTTTTGCAGCAATGAAAATATATCAAGGAAAATCCAGTCTGTTGGATCAGTTGTGTTAGTTAAAAACTATCTTTTTGGATACCTGTATGGACACATATGCACACCAAGAATCAAAGTTGTAGTTGTTACAGTGAATGCTAACAGGACTTTTTAAAACTGTATGCAGTATTTACCACACATTCCAAATCAAATCTTCATCATCACCTCTGAGATGTTACAGGGATGATGAGTTCCACTCCAACAATATGCTCTCACAATAAATAAATAAATAAAAGGATAAATAAAACATTTAGCTATTCTACAGCTTCAAATTGGATTGGGAATGTCGACTGTAAACCCTTTCATCCTGTCTGTATGCTTATGGCGTACAGCCAAACACAGTGGTGGGAACCTATGGGGAGCTGAAGGTAACAGTAGAACAGCGTCCTCCCTCCTCCTTTGGTGCCCTGTCTGCCACTTTTCCTCCTTGTACTGAAATTAACCAACAAAGCCTTCACGACATCCCACTGGAAACTTAGACGTGAGAGTGATCATCCCCTGCTGCTGCTGCACCTCCGTTTCTCAGTGTATCACAAAGCTCTACATGGCAAGCACGCTTTGGAATAGCTGGAGGACAGACCCCCAGTTACAGACCCCTGATGACAGAAACATGACCATGTTCTTCAACTTCCTTACAGAGCTGTTACCTGTGCATTTGAGTTAATGTGTGCTGAATTAGAGTGCTGAAAGGTACTTGTAACATCAGGCTTTTAGTCAAGAGCAGAACCTTTTCTTGGTTTGCTTGGTCTTTCCTCTGCAGGGTGTAGAGGAAACACGGCTAGTATCAGCAGCACTAGGTTTTCATACATTTTCTTGAAATGATAAACCTATCAACACAGTATTAGAAAACAGATGGAGACATAGTGTTGCTGTCTTTTCTCATTTACCCAACATTACAACTTGATGTATGCCAAGCTGGCTTCAGGATATTTTCATTTCGGTTCTTGGCCTTACAACATTCAATGTATTTTTTTTTTTTTAAAAACAGCATTATTGTAACACAATCACCTGCACTGATGCCAATTTCTTGAGGGAAAACGGCTGTGCAAATCATTCACTGTCCTGGAGGCACAAACCACTAACATTAACAGCCATGTCACAAATGTCAAGTTTGAGGGATTATAGCAATCTGTAATGTTGCCTGCCTTCTTACACAAATGAGAATAAATGGGGCTGGAGGGAATCATGCAAATGTTTGTGAGTACAGTCTGAGCGCAGGCATTCACATTCACTTTTTTTTTTCTCCCACTGTGAAACGTTGCCCTACAATTGTGGTCGTCTACTGTATTTAATTGGCATTGAAAACCAGGAGACTTATGAATTACCATTTCCTGATTAATGCCAACAACATCAATAAAATGTAGGCAAAAATCAACTGAAAGAGACACAATTTCTATAACAAAGTCAGCCTGTCTGCCATTTGTATTTAGCTCTTCAATGGCCTCCTGGGTGAAAAATGTCTTTAAATCATTAAATCTCATTTTAAGAAGATGCAGAATCATGTCCGGTATAAATTGCATCCAACTTTATGTGTAAAACGCCATCATCTGCTTCTTTCAATGTAATGCTTCTAAATGCCACACATTCTGTAGAAAACCGAGCCAGGCAATGGTAAAGTATAGTGATATTTCAGTTTGTCTTTAATTAGTATTCATCCATTAGCTTTATTTTGTACAAATTCCTTTTGAACATCTTTCACTCATAAATGCCATAAGAACTAAAAGGACATAAAAAAAAAGGTAATACAAAAATACAAAGAACATTAGAATAATTTCTTCTTCCAAATCAGCCAAATGGCTAGTTTTTCTAAAAAAATTTCAATTGTTTCACAATAAAATCTGTATTATTTTGAACAAACAATTAAATATAGAAGACCTTGATCCTACTTCTAGCTGGTTGCTTTCAAAGAGAAACCACACCAAGTTGTATACTGGTGAGTTGCACCTGCTCCTCGTTATAGTCTAATCAGTGGTGCAGTTCCTGCTGTGTAAAATTAACAAAATAAAAACTCAGCAAGAGACTAAATTATTAACAAAATAAAAGCACTTAGTTTCTTTCTCTCTCTCGGTCATTTATACATTCAGTAATAGAAGAAAGATCTTCAACCTGAGACACTTCCACCTCGCAGGAGACAGTTCTTATGACAACACAGCCGTTCGGGCCGGCCGCACCCTGACTGCAGCGTGGGTGTGGTTGTAATGTGTGTGTCTTAATGGGAGCCTGTTAAATCTCAAGTACTCCATGCATCGGCAAATTATATCAAATGTCACTTTTTTCCCCTTGGAAAAGCATCTAATCAACCTGCAATTTAAATGTGATGTTATATTCATTCAAAATACTTTTACAAACTAGGGCCAAAAAGTAATTTAATGTTTCAAAAAGTGACTAAAAATAAAAAATAAAAATAAAAAAATCCACGGCTCTGCGGCCCCCTTTTGCTGCATTCTGGATGAAAAGCAGTATCAAAAAAAGACCAGTCTGCTCTAATAACTCAAAAAAAGCAGACTTGAAATCAACTGATCATCTTGTGCTTGAGTTTTATCTGTCTGTCCCTGCCAGATGTGAATAACTGGTGGAAGCAATATAATACATCTGGATCAGCTTTGCCTGTTGGAGGGCTGCAGTTGCCTGGATGTACAATCACAATGAACTGGGACTGTTTACAGAGAAAACTAAACTTAATTTTATTGAGTGCACTTATTTGTTTTCCCATCTTAAAGCACAGTTTTATCATATTTGTGTAACTATCATGAAACATAATCATATGATTAACTTGTGACCTGAGACAGAAATTTTTTTTTCCCTTTTAATTTAGTTTACTTAATTGTTTTTATGCACGAGGACAAAAATAACTGCCCAGAAGAAAATGTCACAAACAAGTTATTGTCAGCTTTAACAGGGAAAAGTTTGTTTTTGGTGAGATTAGAGAGCATTGGTGGTTAATTTCACACAATTATCAACAAGATGGCGATTCATTTCACTTTTGTCCCTGTACTTTCTGCACAAAGTTTAGTTTGAAACAATTTTCTTTCTTTCTTTCTTTCTTTCTTTCTTTCTTTCTTTCTTTCTTTCTTTCTTTCTTTCTTTCTTTCTTTCTTTCTTTCTTTCTTTCTTTCTTTCTTTCTTTCTTTCTTTCTTTCTTTCTTTCTTTCTTTCCACATTTTCCCAGCTCACTGGATGACAAATTTGGACCACACTAGATAAAACTTCCTGCAGATACATCATCAAAAGTTATGTTTTAGTAAACATTCAATGTGAAATTTCCGAGTGCAGTTTTCTGTTGTCAGCTTTATCGTGAATAAAGACATATTGGTCTTAGTTCATTTGTTAGCTCACCATTTCTCTTGTGTTTTAACTCCGTAAGAAAAAAGAAAAAAAAAACTCAGAGTAAGAGCAAAAAAAAAAAAAATCTTTTGAACTTCTGTATCACAAGATCAATAAACTGGTAGACTTAATATTATTAATTATGATCAATAGACTGGTGCTCACCCAAATCTTTCAGGTCTCTATCCCTCCTCTGAGTACATCGTTTCCACAAAATGTACATACTAAAGTTGTTTCTGTCCCAGTCACACTGTATCAGGGCTCATATTATTGCCTTTGAATTCTCAGGCTTTTCCAAAAGCATTTTCTCCCTCCCAATTAGGCTGAATACAAAAATTCTTGCCTCCCATCTCACCATTTATTCTTTTCAGCCCTCTTCAGCTTATTAAGTTAGTCTATCTTTTCACTTTAAAATGGCAAATAAAAACAAAAAACACGAAACAAACACTCAAAAAGAATAAATAAAACAGCTGTATGTTAAGCTGGAGTGTAAAGGAGGAAATGAAATAGCTTTAAGTCAAGCAGGACTAGATTATAGATATTATTAAAGCAGTCAGATCAAATAGCCATAACAGCCTATAACAGTGAATAACAATGTTAGCAGGATTTTGCAGATCTTTATGGAGAGGTGAGGCTAAAAGGTTAGGAGCAGATCTTTCTGGGTGCCATACTGTAAAGTTCACTCACACAGACATTCTTGCACCTACATGACTATTTGGTTACTGGTGCAGGTCTGCAGTTAAAAGAGCAGACAAGACTCTCAGCATCAAGTTATTTCTCATGGCGGGCCTCCATTGCAGCTAATTGGTGTGTGAGAGAGACAGGAAACACTAGAAGGGCAGATAAAAGGTCATACACAGGTGGTCACAAACACTTGGAAAAAGGTCATACTGCTTGACTACTGGAGAATAAAGACAAGGAGCAGAGTCAGTGGACTGAGCATGGCTATGGAGGAAGACAGGTGGGGAAACTAAACAAATACACAATTAAACCAAACAGAAATATTAAGGATGAGAAATATTTTAAATAAAACATACATACCTTATAAGTTAGTATTCGTAAAAGTACTGAAGAAAGATGGCAGTCAAACAAGTAGCAACACTACAATATATGTTTGTATGATAGTACAATGTATGATTTGTATGCAGCAGAATTTAAGTGGACACAGAAAACATAAATTTTACTGATATACTGCAAAACCAGAACTAAAATGCATTAAAAATATGATCCATGAGAAACTGAAATAATGTTCAAATCTTGTCTGACATGAGTGTAGCATGTGTGATTACATTGATGTACAAATTAAGGCAAGACTCCATGACTGAAACCTAAAATTCACAATCATCTTGTGGTAAAACTGAGTTTGCCATGAGTTTATTAATGTGACCACAGAGTTTTTTTATTAGATGCCTTGAATTTAATTTAGTAGACATATCCTCAAAGTTTTATTTCAGTGACTATTTGATGGAGTATTACATTACAATTAATTAATCAGGATTACATTGAATAAATTTTTTTTTCTTATTTCATCCTTAATTTTTTTCTCAAAATCTATAAACTCAATCATCATCAATATCATCATCATTGTTATTTTACTAACTTCAATAAAATGTTCACGTTAGATTAGTCTCGGGTTCAGTGTGTGTTTGACCCTTCAGTGTTTAGGAAAATGTCTGCTAAACGTGGGATTCTTCATGTTCTGAACTGCATCATCTCCAGAATATTATGTTTAATGTAAATAATGAGAACATGAAAAACATCTTCCCTAGCTCCACATTATCTAAAAAGAATAATTACGCCCTTCGGAAAGCATGTTAGAGGTTGCTAATGCTAATGAGAATGCTAGTCTAGTATTATAAAGTCTAATACGTTTAATAATATGAGGTGCTGTGTTTATTTATTCCGTTGTTTAGAATCATCCATTCTTTTATTTTCCATACCCACTTTATTTAACTCTGTGTTAAAAAGTGTAGTTCTCCTTTAGGAAGAAAAAGCCTGGATAATATTTCTAAATTGTAGTAGGTCAAATATGACCCCAAAGCAGTTGGTGATGTGTGATAAGAGTAAAAGGTAAATATGGACAGTGCAAGACACTGTAGGACAAAAAATGGACTACCTACTGCCAGCAGACTTGATGTTTAATTTAGTATGTGAGAATAATAATAAAGCATTATTAAAAAAAAAAAAAAAAAAAAAAAACACTTTTTACCAACCAAAACTTTTGCTGCATGTACTTTTTAAACAGTCACAACAAAAGTCTGTTTTATTTTCTCTTTTTTTTTTTTTTTTTTTGTTTGTTTCATGTTTTTTTTTTCTTATTCCACAACTTTCCTGCTTCCATTTATTTAGCATTATCTCATTCCAGCATATAATAGTTTCTTTTACAGGTCATTTGTTGTGCTACCATTACTACCATTAATGACTTAAGATACAAAAATAATGTAACTAATTAAAGTAAAAACGGACATCCCTTAACAGTTCCTTCCATGTGTTGTTTGTGCTGTTCAAAGGGAATGTAGCCTTAATATTTACAGTACAACTTTCTTCACAAAATGGGAGGCAAACATCTGTAAAACTTTCTCTGCAATTGACAACTTTTACTAAAAGCAAGCTGCTGCTGTAACAGAGCTGTAGCAGTAGCATCATTCTGCTCAACAGTGCTGTGGAGCTTGTGCTCAGGTTTCAGATGTCTGTTTAGATTATCAATACAGCACTTCATAGCTTACAGACACATAATATCATCCATGCACAATTTGCAATTCACTAAGATTATGTTTCATGTTTTTTCATCCTTTATGTTTTCAAACTTAAAACAGTCGAAATTCCACAGTTTCTGTCGTTTCACTAGCTGAGCTAGATATGTACACTAACACAAACAAACCTTCCAAAACAACTAAAACTTAAACATCACCAATTTGCTAAATAATAAATAATCAAGCAACTGCAAGACAACTGCATTATACTAGAATGTAAAAAGAATGTGAGCACTTTAACCCCTAAACTGCATTAATCACAGCCACCCTGGAAAGTATACAATTCAGGTTTATCTGAATATTGATACAAAGCTCACCCATGGTGTACTAGCAGTCATTTCATTAAGCTCATGACCCATGAACACTGGAACTGTCAGCTGTCTGCAATGTGCCTGGATCACCTCCAACCAGCTACAATTCACTGTGCCTCCCAGTGTATTAATCTTCGTCTTTCCTCTGACATGAACCTAATCACTTGCAGAGATCATCAAACTGTACCTGCAGATGGCTGAAGGACAGAGGCGATCTGCCTTCATGTTACGTGTGTTTCAGGCTTGCCTGGCATCTATGCCACCTCTGCAGCTGTTCATGCATAAATCAAACAGAGAAAGTTGATGAAGCCTCCTTGTGAATAGTATATGAGCACACTTGACTAATCAGTGAGCATGAATAACCTCATATTAAATTGTGTTGATTCCACTAGTGTCCTTGGTTGTTAACAATGGAATCAGTAAAAAACAACAACCCTCAATACTCTTACATACACACAAAATCAGTTTTAAATATGAAATTTGTCAAGAAATTTTTAATACTTTCAAAACTTGTTACTACAATGTAAACTACTCTGCCAAAGTTCAGTAGCATGGGTCTTTTCCAGGAGCTTGTTTTGTGTTACACTGCCTTCTCTTAGAAAGTGTTTGATCTGCTGTTCTGCATGTGCCCAGGGCCATTAATGTGTCCTTGGCATATCAAATGGTGCAACAATGACATGACAATCTCTTTGGCCTTGACTGCCATTTGAATATTATCTGTTGGGCTTCACAAGAGGAGATCTTCTCCAACAAAAAAATGCCCGTCTGAAATTACACAGCAATTTGTATGTCATCCATAATTGTTCTGCATGTACTCTGTATCCTGTGACAGCCAATAATTATGGGTGCTTTTTGTCTCCCATCTACTCTGCTTTAGAAATCTACCTGGATTCTCTGGTTGTTCACAATTCCAGCTTTTTATCCTAGAGACAGTTCTGATAAAAGGTGATTAACATTACACTTCAATGAAAGAGGATATCATTTTAGGCATCATTCTGAAAAAGTGAAAACAGGAACCATTACACTTTTAAGTGCTGGGTAAGTTATGTGATAGATTTACTGTGGCTGCATGGTTACAAATAAATATTTATCCTTTATTGAACTGCTGTGAGTTGTTAATACAATAATGAAACAATAAAATTTTTTCACCCCAAAGGAGTCATCTGATTATAAAAAAATAAATAAAGAAATAATGAGATTTTTTTAAAAGTAGGCCTGTGCCTGTTAAGTAAATTCTGCTGCCAAAGAAGCACCTGGGCATGTTAAAAGTTTTGTGTTGACACATTTTGCACGACTAAATTCTAAAGAAAGAAAAGAAACACAAAATCATTGTAAACTATTTTTACTGGGACCTGTCTTTAGCAGAGTGCTGTGTATTCCAGTTCAAATGGCTCAATGTGGTTTGTGGCTTACAGTATGCTGAGTAACAATGGCATTGTTTTGAGAAATACTGTAATTTTGTGGTGCTGTAAGACCACGGAATGAATTTGCATTTGCCTTTTTAATGTTGCAGTGGGAACCTATTTATCTAAACTGGATTGATAAAGCAAAAATATGCAGGACAATATTCTATGACAAATGAGGAAACGTGTAATTATATAATATGAATTTGTTGACCTAATATTTTCCTTTTAAAAAAATAAAGGTTCCTGGTTTCTCACTGCTTTGTCCTCCAGAGGTTTATATAAAAACATTTAAAACATATTAGAAATATAAATGCAACATACATAACAAATATTATCTTTTTAAAGGCTAAATAATTAGTTATAGTTTCAGAAAAACCTAAAAAGCCTCGGCATCCTGCTAATAAAAGCAAACGACCAAAAGATGGAATAAAACGAGAATCAGTATGGGAGAATCTTTTGAAAGGTGGATAAGTCTGAGAGACCAAATTAATTTCAAGATGGATGCAGAGCTGGCAAAGTTTCACCTCGACAGGTAACACTGGACTTTTGCTTAAATTAACCAAAAAGTTTATATTGATTTACAAAGATTTTAGTCTAATTTATTTCTCGGCACTCACTAAATTAATTTGTGTGACTGTATGGATACACTACTCCCTGAGCCGCTACCTTACCATGGTGGAGGAGTTTGCTTGTCTTGACGATCCTAAGTGGCTATGTTGACAAAGGCTTTATGCCCTTGTTAGGGTCACCCATGGCAAACAGGTGTCTAGGGGAGAGACCAGACGAAGCACGGCTCAAAACACCCCTATGATGACGACAAACCATGGACCCAGGTTTCTCTTGCCTGGATGTGGGTTACCGGGACCGGGTGAGCCCCATGGGCAAAACCCCCCTCTGGTGGGCTCACCAGCTGCAGGAGGGGCCATAGGGGTCGGGTGCAGTGTGACCTGGGCGGCTGCCAAAGGCAGGGACCCTGGCGGTCTGATCCTTGGCTGCAGAAGTTAGTTCTAGGGATGTGGAATGTCACCTCTCTGGTGGGGAAGGAGCCTGAGCTGGTGCGTGAGGTTGAGCAGTTCCAGCTAGATATAATTGGATTCACCTCAACTCCCGGCTTGGGCTCTGGAACCACTGTACTTGAGAGGGGCTCGACCCTCTTCCACTTTGGAGTTGCTCCCAGTGAGAGGCACCGAGCAGGTGTGGGCAGGGGCGGACTGGCCATCTGTGAGTTCTGGAGAATCACAGAACGGCCGGTGCTATAGGACGGCTGGCGGCCGGTCCGGCCGTCACATACAGTATGTAATTTGCATCAGCTGTTATGTAACGGCCGGCCGCCAGCTGTCACAGCAGCTGATGGCCGGCCGCAGACGTTACCAGTGCTACAATCTGCTGTTTCACATCTCAGACCTGTAGGTGGCAGCAATGCGCTTTAAAGTTGAATGTCATCCGCCAATGCGCACAAATTGCACAGCAGAAGAAGAAAATCTAAAACGAAGAGTAAGATAAAATCGAGTATGGAAAGTACTACGAATAAAAAACGGAAAGAAAAAGGTGGAGCAGAAAAAGCAAGGGATAAGAAAAAGCGTAATTTAGATGATGAAGCTGCAAAATGCCACAAACTAACAGATATGTTCAGGAGCAGCAGCAGCAGCAGCAGCGCCAGCGGCACAGAGCCAGCCAGAGCTAGCAGCAGCGCCACGGCAGCACCTGTTCATAATAATGAGGGACAGAGAGTCGAGCTTGTGGAAGTTCCACAGACAGACACAGGGCAAGTAAGTATGGAACATAAGAAAGTAAGAGAGAGTGACATGCTTGTGCTGACATGAAATAAAAACATTACTGTAGGAGTTGAAATAGCTAAACTTGAAACAGTTATGCTGTTAAATGCCACATGTAGGATTATTATTGAAAAATAGTAAATAAAAGAGAAATAAAAAAAGACAGTAGGCAGTAGATAGTGCTTTCAGTTTTTACTTCTACGTTTTATGTTTTAAAAATTGCAGTAACATACAGTTACTTCTCAAAAACTAGACTTTGAATAAAAAGGTTATATTTTTAATCTGGTGTTTTTCATTGAAATGGTATATTTGTGCAGTAAGATAATTTAAGTTACTGCTTTAATAAAGATTATTAATTGATTAAGTTTAAAAAGGGAAATAGCGTGAATATATTATTTTGTCTTTGGACAACATTATATTGTATGGTGTTCTGTGTTAAATACATAAAACATTTTTTTAAATGATTTTAATTTTTTTAATAACTTTTTAAAAGTCTATTCATCATTTGTTTATTCAGGTCGAGCATAGACCAAGGCCCAGAGACCCCCCCAGCTCCACTTTAAACTGCTTTGAGCGCCCCAAGCCTGATAATCACAGTCTGGATGTTTTTTTTTCCTTCCATCCACAGAGAAATACCAAGCAGCTTTTGGTACAGAGGCTTTTTAAACACAAAGATGGCACAGACCGAAAGTGGCTGACATACTGTGAGGCAAACCATACACTTTATTGTGTGGTATGTTTAGCATTTGCAAAACCAAATGTAAACAATCCATTTATAAGTGGTATGCAGGACTGGAATCATATCAGTCAGAGAGTTGAGGAGCATGAGCGAAGCAGCATGCACAGAGGTTGTGCTGAGGCATATTTTTTGAGGGCATCCAAGTCAGATATAGCCAGCTTAATACATGGCCCCCAAATTGTGGCTCACAGAGATCAAGTTAGGAAGAAACGACAAGTGCTGGAACGTGTAGTTGATGTGGTGAAGTTCATTGGAAAGAGAGGACTGAGTTATCGAGGACAGCAGTCGGAGGCAGCATACACTCTTGATGACCACAACATCGACCATGGCAACTTTTTAGAGCTCATCACTCTTCTAGGGAAATACGATGTATGCCTGAAGGAACATCTCACTGAGTGCATAGCAAAAAGTAAACAGATGCATCAGTCACAGACCAGGGGTCGTGGTGCTGCTGTAACATTTTTATCCAAAAACACTGTGAACACAGTCATCTCCACAGTACAGTTGCTAATTCAGGAGACCATAGCAAAAGAGGTTGCTGAAAGCAAGATGTTTTCTGTTCAGATAGATACAACCCAGGACATCACATCCCATGAGCAGTGCTCTGTAATTTTGAGATATGTTACAGATGCAATTCAGGAACGGCTTCTTGCAGTGGTCAAGTGTGAGGCATCCACTGGCCAATATTTTGTTCAGATGCTAACAAATGTGATGGAACGCTTTAATCTGGACATCAGTAACTGTGTCAGCAATGCTACCGATGGTGCATCAAACATGCAGGGCCAGTACAGAGGCTTCTCTACCCTCCTCTCACTCAAAGCCCCTAACCAAATACATGTTTGGTGTTATGCTCATGTGCTAAACCTGGTCCTGGCTGATACAACTGAAGTGGCCATATCTAGTGGGTCCCTCTTCTCACTCATGAATGACATTGCTGTGTTTATTCGTGAGTCTTATCAAAGGATGAACGTGTGGGAACAAAGAAGTCAGGAAACCCGACACAGGCGTCTTTCTGTTATTGGAGAGACAAGATGGTGGGCCAAAGATGTAGCCTTGAAGAGAATCTTTGGTTCATTTGGAAAACCAGAACAAGCTTTGTATGTAGATGTCCTCATGACACTCAGCATCTTCCAAGGTCAACCCAACTTAAAAACTGCAGTGCGTGTCAAAGCTAGGGGATTCTTAGAGGCGTTGATGAAGTATGACACAGTGTTAACTGCCCAGCTTTTCATGCGGATTTTTGAGGTCACAACACCACTGTCAAAATATCTACAGTCAAGTAGACTAGATATCTTAAGTGCCCACAGGATGGTCATGGCAACTCAAGATTCTGTTAAGAACATGGCAAGAGATTTTGAGTCCATTAAGCAAGCTGCTGATACCTTCATCCAATGGGTAAATGCACAACTCATGGAGGAAGAGGACTGTGAGCTTGAGTTGGAGGCAGCACATCCACAGAAGAGGAAGAGGAAAAGGAAGATGATGGCTGGTGAAACGGCAAGTGTTGAGACTTTCACAGATGCAGACAGACAGTATGAAGTTGAGGTCCATAACCAGATTATGGATACAATCACAGAGAGCATCCACAGGCGTTTTTTGACCCATGGTACACTCTATGCTGACTTGGCCCTTCTTGATCCAAGAAACTTTGCTGAGGTATCATTGAACACTCTGCCTGATTCTGCATTTCAAGAACTGAGCAAATGTTTGCTCAGATTTAACAGTGGAGCAACAGCTGTCAATTTGCAGTCTGAGTTAAAATGTTTGGCAGCTCAGTGGCCACGACTTAAAATGTCTGCTCTTGAAGAGTACAAAGTGAGGATGGTAGAGGATAACTGTAATGATGATGAAGACACAGATGTACTAAATAAACAGTGCAAATCTTGTAAGGATTGCCCAGTTTGCTGCTACCAAATTCTGAAACGCTACAACCTCTTCACAGATGCCTATCATATCCTAGGCTGGGCATACAAGTTCCTCCTTACTCTGCCTGTGACACAGGTAGCCTGTGAGAGAACCTTCTCTGTTCTCAAACACATCAAAAGTCGCATAAGGAGCACGCAGTCACAAGAGCACCTGGAAGCATTCATGCTTATGAGCACAGAAAAAGACATCCTCATGTCTCTTGACAATGACTTGGTCATTGACAGAGTTGCAGAAAAAAGTGACCTGTTAAAGAAACTCTTAATCCCCCAACATTGAGGAAAACGCCACAGATCCTAGCTGGGTTTTTTAAGGTAAGTATTTAAATGTAATTTAAAAAAAATTAAATAGTAACAGATACTTTACAGACTAATTGTTTGTGATTTATGATAAACCAAAGATTATGTGTTGTGTGTTTTAGTTACCTGTTTTTTGGCTGAGTCTGAGAAACTAGAGAGAAACTACATCTTCTTTTCATTGTAAGTATATTACAGATACTTTACAAAATAATAGTTTGTGATTTATAATAAACCAAAGATTATGTGTTGTGTATTTTAGAGACCTGTTTTATTTTGGCTCAGTCAGACGGAGAAGAAACTACAGCATCTTCTTATTGTGAGTATTCAAGTTCAAACCCTATACAGTGCTCATAACACAACACCTTATGCATTAACTAAGGCCATCGCTATTGGTATAATTTAGACAGTACAGTATCTGTGCCAGGTGGTGGCGTTGAGTTTGCGTATCAATTTTGGGCCGGGCTGAGTCAAAGTCCAGGGCTGCTTTTTTGTCCCAGTCCGTCCCTGGGTGTGGGTATGCTTATTGCCCCCCGACTTGGTGCCTGTACGTTGGGGTTTACCAAAGGGTGGACTCCCTCTGCCTTCAGGTGGGGGGAGGGGTCCTGACTGTTGTTTGTGCTTAAGCACTAAACAGCAGTTCAGAGTACCCACCCTTTTTGAAGTCCTTGGATGGGGGTATTGGAAAGCACTCCTTCCGGGGACTCCCTCTTTCTGCTGGGGGACTTCAATGCCCACGTGGGCAATGACAGTGAGACCTGGAGGGGCGTGACTGGGAGGAATGGCCTCGCTGTCAATGCCCATGTGGGCAATGACAGCAAGACCTGGAGGGGCGTGATTGGAAGGAATGGCCCCTCTGATCTAAATCCGAGTGGTGTTTTGTTGTTGGACTTCTGTGCTCGTCATGGATTGTCCATAACGAACACCTTGTTCAGGCATAAGAGCGTCCACATGTGCATCCGCAGTTCCATGATCGACTTTATAGTCGTATTGTTGGACTTGCGGCCGCATGTCTTGGACACTCGGGTGAAGAGGGGGGTGGAGCTGTCAACTGACCACCACCTGGTGGTGAGTTGTCTCAGATGGTGGGAGAGGATGCTGGTCAGGGCTGGCAGACCCAAAAGTTTTTTGAGGGTCTGCTGGGAACGTCTGGTGAAGTCCTCTGTCAGAAAGAGTTTCAATTCCCATCTACGGCAGAGCTTCAACCATGTCCTTGGTGAGGCGGGGGACATTGAGTCCGAGTGGGCTGTGTTCTGTGCCTCTATTGTTGAGGCGGCCAGCCGCAGCTGTGGCCGCAAGGTCGTCAGTGCCTGTCGTGGCGGTAACCCCCAAACTTGTTGGTGGACACCAGCAGTAAGGGATGCCGTCAAGCTGAAGAAGGAATCCTATCGGGTCTTTTTGGCCTGTGGGACTACAGAGGCAGCTGATGGGTATCGGCAGGTTAAGCCGATACCCATCAGCCCCAGGGGTGGATGAGGTCCGCCCAGAGTTCCTTAAGGCTCTGGATGCTGTAGGGCTGTCTTGGCTTACACACCTCTGTAACATGGACAATTCCCCTGGACTGGCAGACTGGGGTGGTGGTCCCCCCTCTTCAAAAAGGGGGGCCGGAGGGTGTGCTCCAACTACATGGGGATCACACTCCTCAGCCTCCCTGGTAAGGTCTATTCAGGAGTGCTGGAGAGGAGGGTCCATTGGATAGTTGAACCTCAGATTGAGGAGGAGCAGTGTGGTTTTTGTCCTGGTCTTGGAACAATGGACCAGCTCTACACTCTCTTCAGGGTCTTGGAGGGAGCATAGGAGTTTGCTCAACCAGTCAAAATGTGCTTTGTGGACTTAAAGAAGGCGTTTGACCGTGTCCTCCGGGGACTCCAGTGGGGGGTACTCAAGGAGTATGGAGTGCCGGGCTCCCTTTTTCGAGCTGTCCGGTCCCTGTACGACCGGTGTCAGAGCTTGGTCTGCATTGCCGGCAGTAAATCAGAATGGTTTCCGGTGAGGGTTGGACTCCGCTAAGGCTGCCCCTTGTCACTGATTCTGTTCATAACTTTTATGGACAGAATTTCTAGGTGCAGCCGAGGTGATGAGGGTATCCGGTTTGGTGGCCTCAGGATTGGGTCTCTGCTCTTTGCAGATGATGTGGTTCTGTTGGCTTTATTGGGCTGTGATCTTCAGCTCTCCCTGGAGCGATTTGCAGCAGAGTGTGAAGCTGCTGCGATGGGAATTAGCACCTCCAAATCCGAGACCATGGCCCTCAGCCAGAAAAGGGTGGAATGCCTTGTTCGGGTCGGCAGTGAGGTACTGCCCCAAGTGGAGGAGTTCACGTATCTCGGGGTCTTGTTCACGAGTGAGGGAAGGATGGAGCGGGAAATTGACAGGCGAATCGATGCGACGTCTGCAGTGATGCGGACTCTGCATCGGTCTGTCGTGGTGAAGAGGGAGCTGAGCCAAAAGGCAAAGCTCTTGATTTACCGGTTGATCTATGTTCCTACCCTCACCTTTAGTCAAGAGCTGTGGGTAGTGACCGAAAGAACAAGATTGCAAATACAAGCTGTCAAAATGAGTTTTCTCTGCAGGGCGGCTCTCCCTTAGGGATAGGATGATCCAGGAAGGGCTCAGAGTAGAGTCGCTGCTCCTCCACATCGAGAGAAGCCAGATGAGGTGACTCGGGCATCTGGTCAGGATGCCTCCTGGATGACCCCGTGGAAGACCCAGGATATGCTCGACAGACTACATCTTGTGGCTGGCCTGGGAACGCCTGGGAATCCCCCCTGATGAGCTGAAGAATGTGGCTGGGTAGAGGGAAGTCTGGGTTTCCCTGCTTAGGCAGCTGCCCCTGCGACCCAACTCTGGATAAGCCGCAGACAATGGATGGATGGATGGATGGATGTATTAGTTGAGTAAATTGGTAGCCTATTAGTTTACAACAACAAATTTAATGATGTTTTGGCCAAGTGAATAGTGACTTTGTCTTTATAAACTTATGAAATTACTATCAAATTCATTTATTAAGTGAGACTAAGGGAAAACGGCCGCTGCCTGGCATTTCTTGATAAATGTAGCTTTTGTTTACACTCTGTTTTATGCTAACATAAATTAGCACTTGAAATTAGTGCTAGCATTGCAAAGCATAGCAACTTACTGTGTGTGAATCATCTTAGCTCGTCATCATGATGTTTACTGGTGCTTTGTTCTCCGTCACTCATAGACTGTATATAAAGTAGCCGTTCTCTCAAAAACTGGCAACCTATGCGAAACTCTCTGAGGTGGAGGGGGGATGAATGCTCTCCGTGTTTTTCTCTTTCAACTGCAGTTCTGAATTAAAACGCTAGGTGTCAATGCCACTTGTTTCGCCTTTAAGTTTTTAGGACTTCAGTTTCACCAATGTGCTAATCAAATGTTGGCTAAACATGGTTATGTAGTTATGTACTGTTTTGAACTGACAACTTGATTTTATTTGCATTAAAACATTTTTTTCTTGAATCTTTTATTTTTCTATCCATTGTACAATCACTGGACATTTTCTAATTTCTGTGTAGATTATGAGCTTAAGCTTCAACACACGTGAAATCACTACATCTGTCCAGTCTCTGCTCAACATCTGACTTCATGCAGCTGTTGTTAAGTATAGTCCCAGCAGCACCCACAGACTGTAGACACTGTCATGAGAACTATTACACTTAAATGGCAAAGCACCATTTCTGGGTTAGTGGGTCTTTATTAGAGTGTTTGAATATATGAGCAGAACAAGATAAACTAAATGCCAAAATTCCAATGACTTTAATGAGATATGAAGAAACTGAATGCAATATTAATTAATTTTCTTCAAATTCTACAAATATCCTAATAATGATGTTGCAGTAATCAATCATAAAAAATAAGCCAACTTTAGGAATAAATGACTAACAAACTTGTTAGTCTGACTCAGATCAGTGCTTATTTATCTACAGAGGCAGCAAGCTAAAAACAAACTGCACATGGCTGAACATGTGCAGAAAGGGTAAACATCCTCTGACCACAATGTAATCACAAGCAGAATTTTCCATAACATTACATGAAAAAGATTTTTAAAAAATGAAAAAAAAAGAAGGTTTAAATGGTTATAAAGTCTTAGATGGGTTAACAGCATATATATAGTACCAGTAAAAAGGTTGGACACATTCACCCATTACTACTTATCCTTTTGTATAGAGGATGCCCCTCCATATCAGAGATTAATGTGAACAGACCTCGTGGTAGTTCGATGGAGCACCTAGAGTTTACAGCTCTTCTCCAGTCACTGCATCACACATGGACATCATCTGGACCTCATCAGGCCTCAAGTTAGCAGAGGTGGAGGCGTGAAACTGCCCAGCACAGAGCAAAAAGGTGCTCTGCAAAGGACATTAAGGAATAAAAGTGTGACAGCTGGGTGAAAAGTCACAAACTTAGTGTGAATATTAATATAAGCCTGTCAAGTGATGAGATAGGTCTCTCGCTAATTTAGTGCTGGACTTCAGAGCAGGCCTTATTATTTGGAGTTGATACATATTTATGTTGACAAATTCCAATGAAGCCTCTTTGAGTAAGTTTCACATCATATAATCTTTCAGAGTGAGAGCCAAATCCTCAGGGAAGCTTAACCACAGATTCTGGTGCAAGATGGAAGGAATATATCATAGATTCAGAGTTTACTTAATACATACAGGCCTGTTATTTTTCTTCTTTCATGTTGTAAATTGTTTTTGGTTGTTGAAAAACCACTAATCCCAAAACTGCTTTACTCTACAAAGGCATTCCATAAATGCTATCATTCTCTCACTTGTACTATTAGACTGTCATTGCTATAACTAAGTTCTGTTACTGCTTGAGTTCCAATTTAGTTTAACCTTAAGTTTGAGTTTGGAATTCACTTTGTCATGTCATGCAGACAGGAGGCAGTTTTATTTGAAAAACAGGCACTCAACTTCCTGTAGTGTTTAACGAAGTTTTCTCATCCCAGCGGGACTCTTGTCTGTCACTTGGCTCTGTCCAACCTGTTTCTGGTTAGCAGGTTGACAGTATATTTGACACAAGTCTTGCACCCACTTCCTCACAGTCATAACAGGCCTGAGGGCAGAGCAGGACACAGCAGCACATTTTGAAGGTTAACTCTGCTAATGAACCCAGGCTGGCCAGCAGGATTGTTTTTGGCAAAGTCATCTACATGGCACTCTGCAGGAGGTAAGAGGGCCCTCATACTTGGGTCCAAAGACTCTGCAGGCAGCACTGTCAACAGGCCCAGAGCTGAACCATAGTTAATATGAAACAACCCCTTCATTCAGACTGAAGCTAAAAATACAACTAAGCTAGTATCTATTGAGTTGCCTTTTTACAACAAACCAGCAGACGAGTTCTTGTTTGCAGTCAGAGATCAATTAAGTTAATTTCTTATCAAATACTTATTTTAGTGTACAGTTTTTCTTTTGTTCAAACTTAGAGTACACTGGATCATCAGCACAATAATAAGCATTGTATTTTGAAGTATTTTCAGAACTTTTTTATCTGACTTCATCAGGGTAACATGAATCTAGTGGTTAATTAGTAGGAAGGAGCACATATCCAAGCATGTTCGGAAGTTACTTCTCAACCTCTGTTTACACACATGGAGTTTCCACCATATGTGCTCTTGATTGGGGCCAAAAAGAAAAAGGTTAAACATAGGCTCAGTTGAACTGTGTTTGATCCAGGTCAGTATTACCCCAGAAAGTGAGTGTAAGCACATTACCTACATTTGTCCACAGGGTAAAACAAATGTCACAGTGAATGCTCAAAAACTGTGAGAAGACAAAGCTTTATGCTGCCTATTGTTTTTAAAGAAGCAGTGTTCACATGTTGCCAAACTTTTTTTTTCTAAACCTTGTAATGGTTATTCTTATGGTTTATAGATGTATTTTTACAAACTTCTCCTAATAAAGTGTGATGCCAGTAAAGTATAAGAGCTTAAAAATGTTTAGTTAGATGGGACTTGAACTCATAATGTGATGATCTAAAGGTCATTTCTTCCTATCTTCCTATCCTATCTTCTTAGCCTGCCTATGATCTTTTTTTCACACACACACACACACACACACACACACACCCACACACACACACACACACACACACACACTGTTTATTAAAGTAGCTTTTTCACACTATTGGTTTCCTCATGTTAAGCTAATTTGGACCTCTGCAGTTAATGACTGAATGAGCAGCTGGGGATCAAAATTATTTTACTACAATTCTGCTACGGATTCAAAGTTACTGAACGTTCTACATTGGATAATATCATTGCAATTTGATGTCATAAATAGAAAAATAAACAGATGCTCCTATTACATGAAATCATTGTATTATCATTATATTATACTTAAATTTCAAGTAAGAAAATTCTCTAACTGAAATTAAGGCTTCAGTGATTCTTTAATGTACATTTTACTCTTAACACTCGTTTTTACAGTAATGTAACTTGCTAGGTTAGCTTGGAAGTTAAAAAAAAATTGTAAGGCTAGTGGCTTGATCTACATTTATCTTTCATTGATTTATTGCACATTGTAATCAAATATATATTTACATGCACACCATTCTAGTAAATGAGAACATCTTATTTTTTATTAACTGATCTAACATATTTAGTAACCAAGGAAAGGAGTGACAGAACATGAGGGATGCATGAACTGGAGTCAAGGGGTCATATGGAATGGTTTTACTCCCCAAACTGGCTTCATTGGGGTCCAGTTAATGTAGTGTGACTCGAAGTTTATTGTAATGAGGTGTTAGAGGACAAGAGTTTAAACTGACTCAACAGCAGTTTGGAGAGTTAATCAGGAACAGAATGTGATTATATAAAAAATATGTAAAATTTACAGCAACACTCTCAAATTACTATGACTCTAATCAGAACTGCCATGATTCTAAATATGCTTTAATGCTATATATTGTTAATATTATAGGAGTGATTACCTGTCATTTATAGATCCTACGTGGAAAGATGATAATGAGGTGTCTGTTCAGAGTCTGAGACATGCTGGAACCTTTCTTCAGCTTGGATAACATTACCATTTGGCCCTTTCCTGTTATGATTTCCCATGATACAAACACCCATTTTGTTCCAAAGCATGCATGTGACATGGGTGCACATCTGGAAGTGCGCTACTCATTGCTTATGTAAATACAGCACCATGTCTATTCAAAACACATCTCTTACAAGAAATTTGTGTGGATACCTTCATATCTGGGGACTTTGTGCTCATATGTGCATGAATGTTAGTTTACATGAGTATGAGTGCACATATTGTGTTTGAGAAAAAAATCTGACTCCAACTAAAGATAACTCAACATAGTTCATGCTCTAAAAGAAAACCTCTTTCCATTGCTTTTAGACCCATGACAAAAGATGAAAAAGACTTTCTGCAGATTTAACCTTAGTTCATGTCTATGATATAGAAGATGGGGGTTGAAATGGAAACTAATCCAGTGTGAAATGGACCTTGAGGCCAATCCATTGGACCTGTCCAACAACAAAACATATCACTGATGTCATTAGGATCTCTGGGAGGGAAACCTGACATGTTGTTCACTGAAGTGGCTGTTGACAGCATTTAAATTTATTGTTCCCTCATTATTTTTGTTCCACGACGAGGTATCAACAATCTCAATAAGGGAGTCAGAATAACAGCCCCAGCACTCATAAATAATGCAACTGTTTGAATGGAGGCTCCACAGGCTGCAAGCCCAAAGTGAGCTCCCAAAGAGACCTCACAGAATGAGCTTAGGGAGGTTAAAAAGCCTGTCAACAGCACAAACAACATCCTGAACGGAACGAGAGAGGCCCTCTGGTGTTTTAATCCTGCTTCTTTCCGTCTTGAACTCTTTCTTTGTAGCCTTCACAGAAATATGTGGTCATTTTCTGTTTGCCTACTTTCTTTTCTATTTCCCTTCTCCTGTTACCAACTTCTTTTTCGAGTCCTAATCTTCATCTGAAGTGACTTTTGAAAGAGCTGAAGGCCTCTGAGAGGTCACAGACAGAATTGTTCAAGCTTACACTGCAGGAACTAGAAAGCCACGCAGTCTATGTGGCTTAGAATTAAAATTGCAAAATATAACTGGAAGAAAACCCCTTGAAATTTTGTGTCACACCAGATTAGTTAATCTGCACATCATGTTTGTAAAAGATCTCTAAAAAAAGTGCAATTCTGAGACCTTAAAGCACAGTTAGTAATCAACCTGTTGCAGCGTAGACAATATGACCTACACATATTGCCAGGTATATTCTTCACATCAGACTTTCATTCAGTACTAATGTTTTGCACATCTGGATTTACTCCAGGGTGAAGCCATTTATTGCTCCTTTGTTTCCACTCAATCTCACCACCCAACTCCATCTCTCCCAGCTAACAACACTTAGTCAACCGTGTGTATTAGCTTGATCTTTGCAGAGGAATATGATATCGATTGTTAAATCTCTGTTCTATCTGATGATGAATGTATGGGAGGCTGTGGAAGTTGCCAACTCATCAGGTTTCTGATGCTAGAGGAGTAGGAAACTCATATCCTACTCAATAAAAATGAATAATTGATGCTAGAAGCACCCATTACTCTTTTCAGGCCTTGCACTGGAAACCTTGATTTGTTTACTGGTGTTATGATAGTTTTTAATGGCTTTGGTTAAACGAGCTGCTTGTTTACATTACTGGCAAATATAGTGTATATTTCAGAGCAACTTTACTGCAAGTCTTAAAGAAAGCTAATTTTACAAATATCACATAAGGTGATTGCTTTATTAGTTCTGTAAGCAATAATTCACATTAATGATTCTATAAATGATCCTTACGATAAAACATATTAAATAGTTTTGCAAAGTTAATGAAGCGAGAGGTCTTGAATAAGTCACACAAACCTTAAAAACGCTTGCGTTTGAGGGACTTTTGAGCAGCACATGCACCACAGATCAAGAGATCTAACATTTAATTCCATGTATCTTGAATCCTTGAATCCATGTTACTGAAAAAATGGAAGCAACAACTTGAAGATTTGTGTGTTTATTGCAAGAGAGTAGCAATGAAATTATGTTACTTTTAACTCTGTTTCATTAATAATTACATTAACTGGTCACCAGAAAAGCAGTAAATATATTACACATGCAGCTTTCTCCAAGTCCACAACAGACCCATTTAGCCTCCATGCAAAATTTTCTCCAGAGCAGCATGACTTGCTTTACAGTAAGAAAACATCACCATCCAGCTGTTCTTGTCTTGCACCAAACACCTTTCATTCCTGGTAAGTCTTTCAAAAGTATGAGAATAAGTAGTTTGTAAAACAAATATTAATAGAAAAATGCATCATATTACACTAACTGTAAAAATGCTAAGCAACCCCATGTGACGGTAGAAAATAGTTGTCATTATATTTTCCTTTATATCAGAGGCACATTTAACTTTTGTGACATGTTTAGACCTGTCATGGTGACACAATATCTTTAGATTCACATTTGGATTCTTCTAACAGACAGATAAATAGATTTTGGACGCTGGAACACATTAAAGGAACTTCCCTCTTTACAGTAGCAGACAGGAGCTCCCTGGTCCCACAGCATCCTTTTATTCGTGCCAGACTTTCCCATGAGACCCTAATTAACAGTGTGGCGATGACTGAGTCTGAGTGCTTGCTGTGTGATAGGGATCCACCAGGGGCCTCATGGAGGTCGACCATGCTAGTAAGTTGGTCTGAGCAGGAGAGGAAAGCAGTTGACTTGAAAGAGCAAGGGACACGATGGGCACAGAGAATCTCTCCAGCGGCCCTTTTAGACCATATCAGGTGTCATCACCGCATGCCAGAGTTTATATAGCATCAGGCAACAAGTTGTGAGGAAATCTGATCCTCTTAGAGGCGACTGCTTGGCTTTCCTCACACTCAGGCAGTCTTGTGGCTAGCCACCAAGCCACGGTTTCCCCACTACTTTGGGTGTGCATTACCTCCTCAACAGTGCTAAACCATCCCTCTCTCACCTCTTGCCCCCAGTGTGAAGTCTGTCCAGCAACTCTCAGGTTTCACAGACACCGCCGGTAAAGCCCCCTGACGACAGCCCTGTCGGCGGTGTATGAAGCAGAGAGCAGATCATCTGACGTGGGCCGCTCCCTGGATCTGGTGTGTGTGGAATGCCCTGCAGAAAGAAAGGAGGACATCGCTACTTTTAAGAGGAGGACACTGCTACATCTGACAACCCCTTCATCTCTGCATGTAACACAATATCTGCTTATATATTATGCCAATATACAGTAGTAGCTTCCTTCACTCTAATTGAAGTTGTACCTTTACTTTACTACACATCTGACTCACTTCTATCAGTGTCTTTCAGGTCAGCACAAGTTTGGTGTATCACATCTGATGAATGGGGAGGATAAAACCTTTAAATTTGTGTCTGACTTCTTATTGCATTGGCAGTTACTCATATTTTCCCTGAATAATGTTCTCTAACTCATTATCAACCTGCATTGGGGAAGCGATAAGAGATGCCATCTGGCACACTGGCTCAAGAGATGTCCCAAGGAGTCATATCTCTGTGGGTGACTTGGCATAAACAAACAGAAATTTGAATTATGTTTATACAGTTGCCTTAAAAATAAGATAAATACATGATAAAACAAAGATTGTTGGGTGCGCAGTCTTTTGGAAAATAATGGAAGTAGGGTGAAGAGTTTAAGTAATTTGGTTGGTATTAACCCTGTTTACTGCTGATTCTGCACTAAGAATGGCAACTTCAGCTGAGAAGAAAAAGAAATTCTGACTAGAAAACTGATCCACAATCTCTGAAGCTGGTTTTGTTAAAGAGCATGTTGCTTTCCTGTAAATTATCTCATTCTAGATTGCTGGGAACTGTTATGCTTTTGCTCCTCAGTGAGGCATGTCTCAATATTGGGAGATGGATGAACATCGTCTTTCTTGTGGGAATAATTCCTCTCCACTGTAAAAAAAAAAATTATCCCTCTCTGGGAAAGTTTCTATATGTGAGACAGGATTCCTTGAATTAGTGCCGATGTAAAACCAGGCATTTCTTTAAACTCCTATCCTGTTTTACTGGGATGTATTGTATTATCAGCTGTACTGTGCCAGGCAAAGCAAAGCACCTGACTTGTTTTAACAAGAAGTTATGGAACTTTTATTAATGAGAACTATTAATAGCTTTATTTGACAAATGTATTCACAGATGCCATATATAGAGCTGAAGAGCCTCCTCTGCTCTTATAAACAATCTTTTCATGTGTAAGGGGATTTCAGACAGGAAGCGTGGTGGTAGAGATGTTGTAAATATTGCTTTAAGAAGGTTTACACATTGAGGTGAGAGTTATTGGTTTATTCAGTGTGTGGTTAGTAATGTGCACACTAGAATCTTGCAGTGAGGTGATACATTGTCCTACAAAAGATATGTTTCTGCTGTTGCCACAACCTTCTCATACTGATTACATTTTCCCCATATGGCTTAAATTAGATTGCAACATATGAGTGACTGAGACATTTCAGGATAAGTGTGCAATATATCTGAAATCTGCATGTGATTTACCAAATCTTTGATAAATGATACAGACTGTCTTTAATTAATCTGTGTTTTTTGGCTGCAGGAACTAGGGAAGTAACTGTTTCCAGATCGATCCACACAATTTATTTTATACTTGATTAAAAGATATAGAGAAGTTTACAATTGCATGCAAAACTCTCATCCACTACCCCTACAAAAACTTTATCATATTCCAGGATTTTAAAGCCATCTACTATTTTGAAAGCTTTCCACAGATGTTTGCTGAGGGACAGTGAAACCTTTAGCTCATGCATTAAGCAGGTTTATTGATGCTGAACGATGTAGATGCTGATAGTTGACACAGACTTTGAGGAGACAGAGTAAGATTTGAAATTCATATCACAAAGCCTTAGCATCGAGCTTGTTTACATGCACAAGGAAAAGCTGATAATTATTTGATTTCTGGAGTTATCAGATAATCCAGGTACTCATGTAAACAGCATAATCTGATATGCTTTTTCATATAACAGAAGTTATCAAGTAATAAAAAATCTCAATTCTTTAGTGTCTTTGTGCCTGTATACCCTTTTATCTGATTTATGTTGGTTTTGCTCTATCTGAGCATGTACAAAGAACTGTGCCGCTTCCATCTTTTAACGTATCCCATTAAAAAGACATAATCAACATAGTCATGTGAGCAGAAAACAAAAGAAAAACATGATGACATACAGCAGCGGGAAACCAAGTAAAGTATTCATGTGCTCCCAAATTAGCAGCTAATGCTAAGCCCCATGGCACCACCATGCTCAAAAGCCTGGATGTTTTGAAAATAATATATATAATATATATAATATAATAATGCAATAATAAGTTACATTATGTACGTACTCCAAAAGAAATTATGGACTGGAAAAGTAGAAATAGGTTTTTCAAAAATTGCATTTTGGAAGCGCATGTAGATTAAATCTGATCATTACAATTATCTTATTATTCCCAGTTATCAGTTTTTGATGATCATATAAACAGGCTGATTGATTGTAAACACACCATAGTCCAAGAAAGATAATTATGTTCTAGGACCTTATTTAATCCTTCTAATCTCTCAGAGTGCCAAGTTTTATACAATTTTTGCCCCCTTTTTTTGTCTCTAACACAGCCTTAAAACATGTACAACAAAGCAACAATATGGCACTGATCCACTCCAAATGGCACTTAACTTTGTCTGACTTGACTGACATATTGGTTTAATCAATTCAACATGCTGAGAGAAGAAACTAAAGACCAATGGATAATCATGACTCAAAAATACTAGCTCCGTATGAATTTACTATTTCACATGAAGTATAGGTCCCATAAGAACTTAAATGACTAATTCTATTTAAGGCTTTCGAGTTTTAAAAAAAAGTCATCATAATTTTCCTCTGAGATTAATAAAGTATTTTTAATTTAATTTCATTTCCTTTTAACAAAAAAAGAACATAAAACTGCTTGATTTTTTTCTGTATTTGTTTATTCTTTTGTCACCTACCCAGTCACCGAGTTTCCCTTTAGCCTAAATACTAGCGCTCCAACAAGATTACAGCAAATAAAAGGACCAAGCCAAGAAAAAAACATGCTAAATTTACCAAAGCTAAAAGCTGCAGGCTGTAGTTTTATATTTACAGCAAAAATAGTATTAAAAGTTGATAAAAACAAAAAAGCTAAATTCTACAAGCATGTAGACTGTTTGGTCTGGTAACCATGACAACAGATGCTTGAACTGGTGCCCAAGTGGGTCACGTGTAACCGCATAGCGTGTCGTCCTCTCTCCGGACTTTGCGTCTATGGCTGGATTCCAGCGAACTCATGCACAGATAAGAGTCAGAGGAAATCAAAACAAAAAGCCAGATCAAATCTCCCCCTTCAGTCTGTCAGCTTTGCCAGAATGGTCCCTGATAAGGCGAGTCCATCATGCTTTCAATTAGTCTTCCAGTAAAGAACCTCAGGCTGGTTGGAACACAGTCAGCCTGGGAGCAGGAGAGAGAATGTGAAAAAGAATAAGCAACTGTCAGACATTTGTTTGTTATTATGTAGACAACATAAGTTCTAAAACAAGTACATACCATATGAAGTTAGTGAGCTTGATGTTTCCCTTTCTAATTTAGTCAAAAATAATAAAAAGCATATCAACATCCCAGTATGAGGACCTCCGTCAGCATGAAAGAGCCTTGCGTGAAATTATATCTGGGTGCTCCAAATGCTATCCAGGAGATCTAACTCAAATACCCCCATCCCCTCCATGCAGCAACAGCAGCAACAAAGGGATGCTCTGCTGATAATCTGTATTCCGTGCACCGACAGTGAAAAGAAGGGGGAAGCTCTAAGTGAGTTGAAAGCAGCAGGAGCATCTTTAGCAGCTGTTTGACAATGTTTTTCAGGGAGAGAGTGACTTTTGTTTGAAGTGGTAGATAAAGGCACATCAAAAAGAAAACGGATGAGAGTCCAATAACACCCATGAAGCAAATAGCGTGCAAAGCAGAGGGAAAACAGCAATGACATGGTCATCCTCGTACATGGTGGTTGCAATCAGATGTTGAGTGCAACACAGCTAAAATCCTGTTGTAAATGCATTGAGATATTATTCTATAATATCAACATCTCTCATCAGGAGAACCTAGTGTGTCTGCTGCATCATCAATGGGGAAGGTTTTATTTTATATTTTACACCAAACTGATGTTTTTCCTCAACCTAACCAAGTATTTGTGTTGCCTAATGTTAGCCCAACAAAGATTAGGGAATATTTTTTTCATTTTGGAATCTCAAAATGTTAAATGACAACAATTGTCTTTGTCAACTGAGCTGGGAATGAACACTAACCAAGCTTAACCTGGTGATTGTAATGGTGGAAACAACGGGCTCTCAACAAAAGTGAAAGAAAAAAAAAAAAATCAGTGTCTACAATGTCCACATAACCTTCCAGGCAACATGAACTACAATCAAACATTCTTTCATTCATTAATTTTCTGAACCGCTTAGTTCATTAAGGGTCGCGGGTAAGCTGGAGCCTATCCCAGCATTAACAGGTGAGAGGCAGGGTACACCCTGGACAGGTCAACAGTCCATTGCAGGGCCAACACATTGGGTACAAACAACCATTCACACACACATTCACTCCCAGGGAGAATTTAGAGTTATCAATTAACCTAACATGCATGTCTTTGGACGGTGGGAGGAAGCCGGAGTACCTGGAGAGAACCCACTCATACACGGGGAGAACATGCAAACTCCACACAGAAAGGCCACCGCCCTCAAGGTTCGAACCTCCCCGAAGCCGAGATTCGAACCGGCGACCATCTGGTGCTAACCACCACACAAAAACAGTCAAACTTATTTCTGCAGCTAGAGTTTGCTACTCTGGACCAGTTTTAACCATGCTAACAAAAACCAACAACAACAACAAAAAACAAAGAAAAAAATATTGCAACTTGCCATAATAAATATCACAATATGTACATGAAAACTTAGTTGTCAAGTTGGAGACATCTTGGCTTTTTTGGCTGCAAGTTGGCTTTCACACAAATGTTACTTTGACACTTTGTTACCTACTTTAATATTTTTGCAGGTAATTTTAAAGCAAACCCTTAAAAAGTGAGCTTTAAAAGTGCTAGTTGTTACATTTAATAACATGTGGAATAAAACTGGCTGTTTTTCCTTGTTTTCACTGTTTATGCTGAACAAAGCCGAGCAGATCTAAACGCACTTATCAATTCTCTGTTAGATATGAAATTGGATGGAAGTACACGAAACTGCAATCCCAACAATTACACTGATACCTACTTTCAGAAGACAGATAGATTTCTTTGATTCAACTGATTGCCTCAGAAACATACAATACTCATGTCAAATAAACTTTACATGACAACTCTCCATGTCCACAATTTCATCCAAATGCTTCAGAAAGATGGATTTCAGCTGAATGCCAACATTTGAGGTTTTAAAACAGCAGTTCACAAAGCAATGGATGATGGAATGATGGCTCCATCCATCATTAACTTGCAGTGAGGGATAATTACCTGGTAGATGTAAGAGTGTTATCACTCTTATTATATAATTGTCATGAACAAAGCAACCTTAACCTTAACTTACTCCCAATCATTATAAGCAGCCGCCTCCTTCACTTTTTCCACAACATTCTGTCATTTTAAACAACTTTATATAATGTTAAAATTAACAAAGATATTTATTCTTACTTATATGCAGTCCCACCAAATCACATATTCCTTTGAGCTTATTTATAACCAGGTATGCAACTGTATTTTGGTGTTTATACTTCTATTAATAAGCAACGGACAAGTTGACAGGTTTCTTATCTCATGACACAAGAGCTGGGACTAACCATGCCTGTCCTCTCTTCTCTTTTTCATGAAACATTTATAAAACTTTTTATTTGGAATATCTCTAGGAATATCTAAGTGGATGTGCCACAAGTGACTTTATAAGTTTCCAAAATGTTATCCAGTTCACAAGATTCACATCAAAGCTGAGCAATAGTTGTCACACGAAAAAGGAGATCTCAACTTTTTCTTAATGCTTCAAACGATGGGAAGACCTCAGGGGGGAAAGACAGGAAGACATCACTTGAAGAATGGATGCAGGGTCGTGGGAAGTTTCTGTCATCACTGAAAAGATATTTCAGAACTTAAAAGTTGTCATCAGATTCTGTTAGACAGAGCAGATGAAGAGAGAAATGTTCAAGGACTTACAAAGAAACATTCTCAGACTTGAAGGTTGTTATTTTATTAAACTTTCCCTGTTCCTCTGTTTAGATGAGAAACAGTCTGACTTTATTTAAGAAGCAGTTTCACTATATCTGACATATGGAATGCATATTTCTATTCTGGTAGGAGCATATCACTATCATCCCTTTTTTGACTTGCCTGCTCTTACATTCAGTATCTTCTTATACAATATAGCACAATACAACATATAAACTTATAGCATGTATTTATCTATTCTTATTATGTTTATATTCCATGTGAGCTTTCTGTTGTTACTTATCGACTCATGCAAGATAGACTTTATGTAAATTGCATGAGTCTGTAACTGCTAGTTTCAGTGCAGAAAGTGTGTCCTTTATATGCTGAGGCAGGAAGTCAGGATAGCAAGTCAAACACACTATAATTCACATTCCTGATATATATGACTATATTCAAGCTGAGTATTTCCACTGTTTACAATGTGATTGTCACAGTGATGAATAAGTTGTCTGCTTTCATCTTAAGATGAACATAACAGCTGCCATCTGCAGCCACAGTTGCACAGCACTGCAGCCATGTGCAACTTTGGAAACAATGCTGCCATGGTAATAAATGTACTTAACAGAATTTTTTTGCATTACAATATAAACATCTTTTGGTATAGTAATCCATTTCAATTTGCAACTGGAAAAGAATTTCCAGTTTTTAACCTGGTAAGTGAGTGAAGACATTTTAGACTTCAGGTGTACTGGTTATGAGCAGGAAACACTTACTCACCAGTTATGTAGTTCAGCCCAGGAGCCAGAATTAACTGAGGATTTATCTGATGTTTAATGAAATCAAGAACAACAAAGAAAAGGACAAACACATTAGTCAGGATTAAGAGTTAGTCCTCAAATTCCAGATTTTGCTGCAATTTCTTTTTTTTTATTTCTTCTAGCCTGTATAGCAAATATTGCATTGATTGCAGTGTTTGAGAAAAGAGGCTGTTGTTATCTTCTTCTATTAATAGGTTGCTTCTAATGGATTTAAGGGTTGTTACAAAATAACGGTTGCTCTGAGTTTTTTCCACTCAGCATCAAGCCCACTCGAAAAGTTTTTTTTTTTGGGGGGGGGGGGGGGGTTTACTTAGAAGCACTCATCTCAAACAGGCCTGGTTTTCTTCCCCAAAACATCACCAAAAAAGGTTGTTCCAGGCTAAATGTCCAGGCCACCTTAAAACAGCATGCTAATTCTTACAATTGAGAAGTAAATACATTTAAAACATATGTCACAGTCAAAGCAGCAATTATCATATCACCTTGTAAATAAGTAAGCTCCAAATTTGCAATGGAAACAGAAAGGCTGAACAGGATCATTACGAGCACCCTATCTTGTGCCTGCACTGCAGCTGCAGTCTTGATTCATGCAATCCGAATTTCATGTCATTGGATGCAAAATTTCAATTAGAGAAAGACCTTTTGCCTCTCATAATTAGCCCATATAATTTCTCCCTGGAAGCCTTGGCTCACTAAGCACTGTTCTGACTGACAAGGACCCCTGCACACAGCGAACTGGTGGAGCCAACACTCCCACACACTGTGACGAGGGAATGGAAACAAAGAATATTTTGCAAAGAAAGCATTGTTTTCCCTCCATTAACAATAATACATAGCTGTGGTGTAACTTGGGTATCCTCTCTTCCCATTAGGAATATATAAAAGCTCCCAAGGTAGCATTTTACTTTAGCAAAATGTTTTTTCTGCACACACTGTGTCCGTGTCTGGCCTTAGGTTTTTATTTAGTTTTATAATTGGGGGCTAAGACAGTTGTGGCACTGAGTCAATACTGGCCTAATTCTTATGGGCAGTAGGCTACAGGCTGTGTGTAGTACTACAAAAAATCATTTTAAAAACACACAGCCATAAAATGGTAGACCTCCAGTTTAGACAATATTTGTTGGCTGAATAAATTCTGGGTTTCATATAAAACTTGTTGAAACTTATTAACAAAGACCAAAACTAACAAATGTTGGAATTAAACCCGCAGCCTTTGTGTTGTTCGTTTTCTTATGCAAGTAAAGTTTCACCTTTAGGTGAAAGATGAAAGGTGTGAAATGGCATTTGTTCATACTGGCCTGTGTTTTTGTGTGTGTGTGTCTGTGTCTGTGTTTGTGTTGTCTGGACAATACTTTCTATCTGAGTCTCTGCATTGCATGCCTGGCACTCAAACTATCTGTCTGTTCTGGCTGTTGCCCGGCTGTTGTTTCTCTCCAGGCTCACGGTCTGAAGATAAGGACAGGAGAGGAATCGAGATAACACGGAGGCCCAGACATGCGCCCTCCCTAATCCCCTGGAGAGCCGACGCTGCGATAGCCTCATTCCAACCCTGATTTAGTGTCTCTGACACTACATAATTAGCCTGTAAGCAGAGATAATCACAATCTGTATCAATGAGCAATTAGTGTGGACATGGGCTGAAGATTCTCGTGGGGATGTTGCAAGCCCACAGGGAGGCAAAGGAGGAATAATGCACTTATACTGCATGAACCTTTATGACAAAATGTTAAGTCATAGCTGACAACACTCAGCTTTATCTTACTTACAGACATCTGGTATTGAATAAAAATAAACCTGAGGTTAGTTTGGCCCCTCTTTAACTGCAGTATCGTTTGGACAGCCTTTGGATGTTGGGGGAGAAATGCTATCAGTCCCATTTTTTGATTATCATATTAGACCTGCTGCTCACCAGTGCTGCACACTCTCACTGTGGAACATGTGTTTGCAAACACATGTCTTGATATTTGCGGTATTGTGCATGTTTGTTTTATGGCTGCCATCTCAGCAGAAGGATCACGCAAGCCCAGCGGGGGGTTAGACTCTACATCCAAGATGAAAGTAAACGCAGCATCACACATTATACCAAATGTCAAACAATGTTGGCATTGTAGTACAAATTTGAACATCTGGCTAGCATCTACAGTGCTGTACTGATCAAAACCCTTGGAGGTGCTTACATTTTGCAGATTTACAATTTCACAAAGGCTGTTTGGAATATCTTGCAGTGTAGTTCAGGCTTTACTACTTGACAATCACATCCAAAATTACATGTTTTCACCTCACACATTCATAACTTCAGGTCTGACAGTTGGACAGGCTGTGAACCATGTGTTTTTTTTTTAAGTACTGAGTAAAATATTGTTTCCTTAGATAACAAAAAACACACCAATGTAATTAATTGATACAATATTCATACCAAGAAAGGATATATATTAAATACTATAGTATTGTACAAATTAATAAAGAACAGCAACCATTGTGTGGGGCTGTGGTTGTAGGCAAAACCTGCAGCAGAGCTGAAGAAGCCTCTGACTGATTACAGTCCGAAATCACTGTTTCATGGCAATTGAATGATGTTGCCATTATTTTTAGCAAATGGTGCGCTCTCGTTTCACAGTCAGCATCAACAGCTCCAGAGCAGCACAAAACCAGCTTTCTTATTTAGTTTTTTAGTTTCTTAGAGTCACAGGTTGGGATGCTGCTGCTCCAGTTGAGTTTGTAATAGGTGAACACCCAGGTATCTACATTGTCTTGCTCACATTCAAGATGAAATGTGCCGCAAAGCAGTTAACATAAGCATGTATTCAATTGTGGGAACACACAACCACTGTTTTCCAGCCGGCACTGAATGTAGATTGGTGCAAAGTAAAATTTTATTTTAGCAGCCTTTTGGAGAAGCATAGTTTAATAGTTAAATAGCTGCACTGTGATAATCATGGGCTTCATTGCTCTAATCTAATAGTCTTAATTTAATTTTTCAATAAGAAACTGTGTCAAGGTTCCACCAGTCAGTTTTGGTTCACATGGATGCAGCAAAGCAATACAACTTTACTACAAACTCTATTGTGATAAATGTCTATCAGGTTTCAGAAACACACATGCAAAGGTGATTGTAGTTGATTTTTAAGTCTAGTGGTTTTCATGTCATGCTTTTACAGACCTTTGTGTTAGAGTTTCCAAGAGGGTTAAAATTTCTTTACTTCAGCTCCTGCTGCCCAACGGTGAATCTGACAGTGAATGGAGACCTGTTAAATTCAAGCACCTTATGTAATCATTCTCCAACAAGGGCAATAAATAAATAAATAAATCATAACTCAACACACCAGAGTCAAAGCTCAAGAGACTATTGTTATTCTCTTTGAGAGAATACTTTAGGGTCTTCTAAAATCTTTGCTCGATAGACTATTGGTCAAAAAAAGAAAAAAGAAAAACCGAACATCATTGTGATCCTCTGTTAGAACACCCATATTTTCTCTCCCTGAGGGAGAAAGCAGAGGTCATAAATCTACCTAATCAATGACACATACCTGACTGCTTTAGATGATTTAGATATACATTTTATCTTTGTGCTGTACATCAACCTGTCCCCTAAAGGATAAGTGTAATTATCTTTCAGAATTTTGCAAACAAACTCCACAAAGACAATTTACCCAACTATGAGTGGACAAACAATTATTACCAAGACACCTAAAGTCAAAAGTTGCTAAGAATCCCAGAGTTTTCATTGTAATAAGAGTGGACACTAAAGCACCATTTTATCTGAACAGTTAAACAAAACTATAGTCAGGAAGACATCAGACAAATTCATGTTATCCTTGTTGGTTGTTTACATAATTAGTTATAATTATTTAAAAAGTATCTATAGAATACCTCTTACCCTTAACTATAATTCTTTAGCTGAATATTCATTTGTACTGTTTTGTGTGAAGAAAAAAAAAATCACATGTGCTGCTGTCTACCCCAGCTAAATTATAAGTCTTTATAAGTTGCTTTGATTGATCTTTTTTAATGGGGGTTTTTGTCTGTTCATTTAAGAAAAACTAAGCTATTAACTGGTTATCATATGCCTTCCATTTTTACTTTTTGGATTTAAACAACAATGGTTTTGTCCTAAGTTGAACAATGTTCACTGCTCCAGTGACTCAACAAACTCCTTTAACCACTCCTCACAACTGTGTGGTCCAAGGCTGTAAAAGGGCTTGAATTACTACACAATTCCATCAGACCACAGAGGGAATAGAACCAGTGGTCGGGCTGACTTAAGTACAAGATTAACATGAATGGACATCAACCATCCACATCCGTGCATCTGCAGGAGGGGTTTAACATGACTCTTCTACTACTGCAGATTTTTACTGTTTGTACTTGCGGTTTGTCTAGATTAGACGTTGATCCGCTAAACCAGAACATTGTGCTACCATAGAGGCCTCTGCCTTGATAATATGCTAACTAGCACAATCAAATATTTTCTTTTTATAAAAAAAAAATCAATGGCTCTATGAAAATAAATATTCTTTACTGTATCTTGAAAATGATTTCAGATAACAGAAGTGGTGCATTTTTAGAGTTGATAAAATAATTGCTGAACATCTTTCTCCCAAATCATGGCGTAATACATTCCTGCCATTATAGCTCCGACTCCTCTGAGAAAAGGGGAGTGTTTTCAAACCTGACAGCAAAAGTGTATCAAAATTTTATCCATGAAGACCGTTAACTTGATCAGGTCCAGATGTTTGGCCAATAATCTGTGCTCCAAATCATCCAAAAGGCATCAGAGGTCAGGGATCTGTGCAGGTCAAGTTTGTCAACATATAGAGAACCATTCCTCCAGTTTCTCTTGATCATAATGGGAGGAGTATAAATGTAGGGTAAGATTACTGCAACTATGACGCAATGAAGGAAGGAAACATTTTCAACAAACAATATTGTTTAAAATGTAATTGAATACCTTGCTATATTAAAATTACATTTCCTTTTCAATTATGTAACCAGCTCTGTGACCATAAATTGATAATTTCTGGTATTTCTAGGTAAACAGAACTCTTTGACTTTTGACCTCTCATCTGTGGATGAGACTCTGATGACACCGCAACAGCTGTGGCTGCTATTCTATCAGCTCACAGACTGTGTGAATGGAGTAGCATGCTTGAAGCGTGATGGGCAAAAACGGACAGCATGTGAAGGACTCTGTAATTAGAGACCTTCAGTGCATAAGGGGGAGAAGTCAGTAGAGCTGTAAACACTTACGAAGAATATCCCTCTCCTTTAGACTCATGCCAGTTCAGAAAAGTGCTACAGTAAACTTACTTTGACTAAATAGCTTTGAAAGATGCCTCATAAGTTGTATCTTGCTGTCTCTGCAGTTTGCTTAATTTCAATCCCTGTTTTCTATGTTAACATAAAATGGGTCCCATCTACAGGGAGCTCCCTCAGTACTAAATAAAAAGGTATTTGTTTGAATTTCATGCATGTGCAGATTTATGTTTGTGGCTTCCTGAGTCTGTGTCATTAAGGTTGATCAATTCTGACATAGGTTGACAGTTCTTTTGCAGCAGTGATATACTTTACCACACATGTGCAATGAGTTGGAGAGCAGTTAAACTGGTCACATTTCCTCTGTGAAAGTATCCTTTTAGCTTGATAGCTGTGAAGCAGTTCTGTCTCTCCTAATATGTCAAAAGGAGAATAAATGGGCTTGTGTGAATGTAGTAGTTGAGCCAAGGTCTAGAATTATAACAGGCTAAACTAAGCCCAGGCTCTGTGGTTATTTATATCATGACATTATGATTTACAGTGTAAGGTATTGTACAATTTATTCAGAGCAGGGTCCCTTAAGGTAGAAAGTGGAATTTCTTTTGCAAATTTTCTTTCCTTATTTTATTTATTTTTTTATTTTATATTTTTTGCATGGGAAGCAATAATGACAATTAGAAGATTAAGGAACATTGTGATGAAGCTGAATTTTTATTATTTTATTGGACAATTAGATCAAAATCTTCTATTTATAGAAGCATTTTTATTCTAATCAGTCTTTTCATCTGAATATGTGTGTCCATGTAGACATAGCTTGTGTTGTTTTAGATCTGATATTTCAAATTAACCTAAATATGAGACATTGGACTTGCAGGTCAGACACACATTATACAGAAGAATTCCATCTTGTCATCGTGACATATTATCTAGGATAATATGGGAAAAGAAAGTCTTAAAAACAGGTCGGGTAGTAACCAGGATGACGTCTTTCACATAAAACACCATCTGAAAGACTTCTCTTGGGTTACTATAAGCAACATTCAAAATGTTCTGCATCGCAGGATAGCAGTCATCAACAGAGAGTTAGCTGCATCGTTGCAAGCTGATTATAAGATTCAGCCCTCCAGGTGGATTTGGTGTGCATAGGTTATTTTGTTCTCAAAGGCACACAGGGAGCCTTAAACCAGGTAATCTCATTAATTCTTTGTTCTGTGACATCCAGACTCAAGAGAATAAATAGTGAAACAATGTCATCTGTGATTTTCTTAAATGCAAGATGCAGCTCATTATTTGATTTTAAAATGTGACTCTCTGTGGACTGTGTATGAATAGAGTACCAGATTTAAAATGATAGTTTGGATTAATTGATAAACTTGCATCAAAACAACCTTAATGCAATAAATAGTGTGTAGATTAATGTAGTATGTATACAACATCTTAAATATCAGTTTTCATGGTAAAAGTGATGAACACAGTGGAGTTTATAAAATATTCTGAGCCTCCATCAATGCCTCAAATGGCATATTTCTAGTATTTATGAATATTATTGGCCATGATGCAGAAGTAACTGACATTGCACATATTTCATTATCAAATGGGTATCAAATGTAAAAGAACACTGGTACACTCTGGTATGCCAACTGTGCTTCTCTGCTACTCTTCTCCTACCAGACTGTGTGTTGAAGGATCCGGGGGGATTATGAGATGCAATAATATGCCATCATGTTGACAGACACGTTGAGCTGTCTACATCTGTAGCTGTAGCTGGTATCACATGTGAAACAGTAATTGCCCACACTCGTTCCCTGCAGGCTGGTGAACACTAAACAGCAGATATCCTCACACCTCAGCTGGTATAAAAGAAAATAAAATTAAACAGGAATGTCTGAACAATATAAGGTATTTTCAGTATAATTTTTGAAGAGATATAAAATCTTAAGTATTCTAGCAGATGTGGATGAGTGATTTTCCTCATCCTTTGACCTCTATCTGAAGCTTCTTGCTGCAGCGTTTCAGACATTAATTACAGGCAATGCTAAACATGCCACAGAGCTTGAGTGGATCTGCAAAGGAAGAACGTGCCGCGTAGGAAGCGGAAATCTCTACACGGTCATCAGTGGTGAACCATACATTTCTGCATTCATCTCTCAAGCTGCCTGGAGGCTGCTCAATGCTCTGCAGAGCAGATGGACTTCCTTTAAGGTGCAAAGGGCAAAGAGTTTATTGAGCCAAAATCCTATGGGTGTCTGCCTGACTGAAAAGGGGGAAGCTCATTCTACACTCACATGCACACACATGCTCACTGCATTGAACCAAAAGCACACAGGTTTTTTCCAAACAGGGGAGATATGGTTTTTAGTTGTGTGGCAACTGCACCTGGGGTCTGTCATCCTGGTCTGGAAGAGGGCCTGCATTTCACAGATGGCAGAGCTGATGTGGAATGTGAGCTTTCTGCTCAGAGTTTTTGATTACATGACCTGATTTCAGTGATTGAGAAAGGGTTTCTTTCAAAATGTTCTGCTGTTTTTAAAAACATTAAATCAATTTAGTCTCGGCATTTAACTTAAATGGTGGGACAGTAGAAATAATCCCTGTGATCATTTAAACATTTGTTGGCTAGAGTGACTGTAGCATCATTTAAATAACACCCTTGTTATTGTCTTCAACAGAGGGATTTTACTTTCTCATAACAGGACGGATATTTTCTGAACCATACCATGCTCTGTTTACAATATATTTGTTTCTTTTTTTTATTTTTTTAATCCATGATGGAAAGTTGAATGTTGAAACTCTGAAAAACTGGGTCATTGATCTAACACTTCATCACAGTCACCATCACAGTCACTGCTCACTTTTACCCTCTGTTGGCCATTAGATTTACATGTGTTGCTTTATTCCATCGATCCACTTATATAATTCCCTTTCAGCACCTACAGGTAACAAAGTCTCACCCATGTGAGAACATGGATACATTCATGACTTTATGGGACTTCAATGACCTGGCTTTAAGTCATTTTAAATGCACAAAATATGAAAAATGCAAAGTTACAAATATTGTATAAATCCAACATTTCTTTTTGAATGACATTTAACAGGTATGCATTTTTATTTATAGATTTGTGACCAATATAAAGAAAAAGTATTTGCTTGTTGACAAGAACACATGCCCTCAAGGTTATGGGACTCAGTGAAAATCCAATTTTAGCAGCCAAATGAGCCATCTGCCTTATCTCCACTGTTAATTGGCTGCAGGTTAACATGTTCGCACGGTTTTCCACCTTTCTGTCTCTTTGGACATATGATTTTATGATTTATCTCATCTCACATTTGTAAGTTGTAGAGGGAAATATTACTCACTTCTCTGTTTTTAAAAGAAAAAACTTAAAACTTCACCTTTCGGCAAGCTAACCAACATTTATATATTCATATTACTGTGTTTATTTTAATAAGAAGTGGGAGTTTAGACATTCATCTTCTGTAGTACATTCAGAGAAAATGATGCCACAATAACCCAAGAAGTTGTTCCCCATTACCTCTTGTTTCGTAATGATACCTGGCCCTCTTCGTTAATGCGCACACATACACACAGTAACACATACCCTATCTCATTAGTGTGCTCTGTCTCCATGGAAACACCAAACAGGTGACAATATTCCAAAGAGGAAAGGTTCGAGGAACTGACAAGCGACCATCCTGCATGCGTATGTTGAAGCAAATGTGTGCGTGTGTGTATAGTTAGCTGTGTTTCCTGTCTTGGCTGTGAAGCACAGGACTCTTGCTGTGAGTGCATTCAGGCTTAACTGTTTCTGGAAAGGCAGGATGGTGCCAGATCATAGTGACAGGACATGTCAGCTGCAGACTCGTGCTGTAGGTTGCTCAGTCCTTCATAATATTAAATCAACCCACACCTCAGAGCAAAAAAAAAAAAAGTCAAGAATATTATGGCTCTGTTTGGTGAAACGCAAGCGGTTCTGAGGAGAATGACCTCTGAAGATGCCTGCAGAAAGATTATCTATATTATAATATGCATATGCACAGCTTCAAATTAATTAAGCAATTTAAACAACAAATGTTGACCAAAGGGCTTGACATAGAGATTCAAATATATTTTCATAAACTGAATACAAAAGATCAACAAAAAGTTAATGATTAGCCTACTCAGCTGAAAACATAAACACTAGACAGAAAACTGTGAACACAATACTCGTTAAAAAACTAATCTTAAAGCTTTTTTTGCTCTTGTCAATTGTAAAAGATATACAATGAATCTTCAGTGGTACAATCAGATCATATTACCACAAAATTATCACAGGTCCAAGAGGTAGATTGGTGACACCAATGGGTGAAAGTCCAGGAAAATGCTAGTTCAAAGCTAGCCAGGGGGTGACCTCTGGGGACAGGCTATTCCTAAATTCAGACTGGCCCACCAGTTGCTACCCAAGAATAGACAATCCAAATTCTAAGAATTATTTAGCATAAAGTTACATTTACCTGGGTAAACCCCACATTGTGTAGTTAAACAAGTGCAAGTAAATGCAGTTGTAAATGTTGTCCCATTTCAGCACTACCATGTTCTTTATCTTTAGCATTCATACAGTCTCGATGGAGATGACCACTGTAGTTGTTATAATCAGTTCATTCACTTAAAACATTTTTTGACCTGCCCCTGGTCTCGAGGTATTTTCATGTCAACTATAACAGTCTGAGTGAATCCACTGCAAGTTAGTCGACCTCTTTATAAATGACCTCATTACTACAACAAATGGGGTTGTTTGTGTTCTGCACATCAGGAAGAACAACCAGAGGGTTGTCTACTGGAGTGGGTGCAGGGATAACCCCAATCAATTCAGAGCATGACCAGTTTAATATGTAGGGCAACCTTAACGCCATGACCATGCTGGTAAAAAGAGGCATGATGACAGATTTCATGTGGGAGTGCAGGTCCAGAGTTTATCATGGTAGTTAGAGGAGAGAAAATGTTCACTTGTAAAAGTGCTGCAAAGGTTAGACTCAGTAGTTCTGGTAAATGCGTCACAATAACAAGTTATGCTTACATAGAAAACGTAAAAATAACAATCCTATTGGAATGTTTCTTTTCAGTTTGTAAAATCAAAAGTTAAATAATGTTAATGTAAGTCCGTTTATTTCACAGACAGGGTTGAACAGGAACAGACAGAGCCAGTGCTAGCCGCTCTGGTGCCCTAACATTTATGGACATAAATAAATGACCTTTTGTTTAATTAATTACTGTACAGACAGCACACACAACTGAGCCATTTTTGGCTTGAGGGAAGAAGCAGTTGATACCCTTAGAATGGCTTGAAGATGCTCATTAGTAAGTTTGGACCTGTACAGCCGTCCTGGCTTTGCTTCCTTTTTACTCACCTCATTAATCCTCTAAGTAGCAATATTGCACCAAGCATCTTAAATAAATGAAACAGACTAAATCTCTTGAAAGAGAACAACTCTTCTGAGCTGATGAGGATGCGCTCATTGTTAGTGATAACACCTTTTCACTGTTAAGTACTTTCTCAGCTATTTGCCTATTCTCGTTTAATACACAAAAGAGATGAGTAAATTTACACCCATCATAAACTCAGGTTCATATTCAACATATTTATCATTTACTGTATGCCTTTATATGTAGCACTTCCAAGCTACAACCTTTTGAATTCTATTAGAATTTAATATCTTCTTTGCTACCAGGCTTGGTGTGCTGTGATCATGTGACTGCAAAGCCACATCTGATTGGTGAAAACGTGGCAAGCTCAACAAGTTGGTAAAAAGGTGCATTTGAGAATAACGCGTGGACTGTACTAAAACTAACATTTGATGTAGGGGCCCACAAAATATCAGCCTGCAGGCCACAGTTAGCCTGTGATCTACAGAATCATTATGTGGAAGCAATGCTATATTTCAGCTTAGCTATCCTCTGGCTTGTAGAGATTAAAAGTTAAGCAGCATTTTTAATGTTAGATAATAACACATACCTCTACACTGGAACCTCTTTTCTTCTTTTTCTTTTCTAAATTTTCCAAAAGCCGCTCCTGAGCGCTTGGATGAGTTGTTGATGTCTGTGATTATTAACTTCTACCTGAAATGCGACCCACTATAACTCGTCCCTCCCCCTCTCTTGTAGCGCATGGAGCAGGACAGGTTCGACCAGGTCAATCAAACAATGAGAAACGAGGGGTGGGGGGTGTTGTTAATATTTTTCTGCATAGATTCATCTTTAATTTTAAGACAGAGCACAAGGAAAGGGCACCAGTCTGGTTTTTTGTTATTTTTTTTTTTGTTTTTTGTTTTGTGTTTTTTTTTTTTTTTTTGTTTGTTTGTTTTTTGCTATTATTTATTCTTTTTTTGTTTGTTTGTTTGTTTTGTTTGTCTTTTTTTTTTCTTCTTTTTGTAAAAAAGGCAGTTGCCTATATTGCCTCTGTCAAGGACAGGTTCTGGTTTTGCCCGTGGTAGCAATGTGGCTGTATATTTATTGTAACCATTGAGGTTCAGGTTGCCATTTTTCTAGAGCAGCTATTTTAACCACCGTACAATACATAATGTTGGTTTTTAACCTGAATCACAGTTCTTAGTAGTCGCGGCATGGCTCAGCAAGGTAGAGTGGTCATCTTGTAACCTGAGGGTTGCCGGTCCGATTCTCGGCTAAATCGAGTTCATGTCGAGGTGTCCTTGGGTAAGGCACCGAACCCCTAATTGCTTCTGATGGGTTGTGGTTGAGCGCCTTGCATGACAGCTTCACACACATCAGTGTATGAATGTGTGTGTGAATGGGTGAATGTGATGTATGATGTAAAGCACTTTGGGTATCGTTCCAGGTACAGTAAATCGCTTCATAAATACAGACCATTTACCATTTCTTCACCTTGCCAGGCGTCAAGTTAAACGTTTGGGTTTGGTTGGATGCCTCATTTTTTATTCAAGTGGCCCGGAAAACTATTTTAGTTTTTTACAGTTATGTTTCTTGAACAACCTGATCTTTTGAAAAGCAAGAAGTATTCATTTTACTTTCTGTGTAACCCCTAACACCTGTACATCTGTTTACTTTCACCTGAGCCTGTGGACTTGAAAGGGAGGCATAACAGACGAGACCTCAGTTTGGATGGATGCTCTGGGTGTATTCTGCTGTTGGTAGAGGTGAGCCCTCATCACCCCACATGAGCTCTGATGCATTGACACGCATGTGGCTTCTGGCTGACGTACATGTTGGGAGGATGAGGGAGAGACATCGGTGTGTCAGCAGCTCTCTCGCCACGGTGGGCTGTCAGACATGCACCAGGTCTTTCTCCCACCCTTCCTCTCACTTGTACGCTGCACTGCAGGTGAGTGTCAGGCTTAAGCTTCATAAATATTAAAAGCTGAGTCCACCAGCAGGCAATAAACTTAACTTTGCCTGAGAGCTAATTGTGGGTAAGATGGAGGATTCCTCCAGCTGTGTGAATGGAGAGAAAGATCTGTTATAGGGGGAAATGGCAAAGAGACAAACCCTAAAGTATGGGAACAATATGTGATGCAGAACATAAAGGTTTCAATTCATAAGTGCAGGATATATATATATATTGTTTATGCTTAAAAAATATAATGTAGCAGGGAATACTCATATAGCAACAGCAAAATGCCCCTAAAGATCTGTAGGGATCTAACTCTCACCTGACTTTGTATGCTAATGAGAAGTGACACTAAAGATGTGGCTGATTTCTTAGATGACCCTGGCAGTCGCTTTGCATTAGCATGGATGACAGATGATTAAAGGGGGAGGCAGAAAGTGGTATCTCACTGAGTGACAGTAAAATGAAGGAAACGCAAGTAAGGCAACAACCTGTGAGAAGCAAGAGCTTGATTACTTGATCGCTCCCTCTCTGTGGCTGCTGTGAATAAATGCAAGCTCCCCAGCAATATTTAATGAGAAAAATATGCAGATAGTCCAGCTGAGTGTCTATTAGGAGTAGAAAAATAAATAAATGTTGAAAGGGGCTGAAAGATTTGGTACCTGCATGCTGTTTAATGTGATTCTAAACTTAAAATGTGTCGGTATCTGTGCAGTGTAGTCAACAACACTTTACAACGTTGAAAAATAATGCACCTGTGCCATTTACAGACCAGTAGATAACTGGTTTATTGCACACAAATTGTTGCAGAATTTCATTAGGATTCAACAGCTTTTTAAATCATTATTTACTCTTTTCTTTAGAGACACTTCTTATTGCTTCTGGGTGCACAGCTTTCCTTATTTTTTAATTGAATAGCCACAATTATTTTTTACAGATGGTAACATAAGTTTCTATGCTCCTCTTTGTATTACAGACAGCAGCGTTGAACAAACACCAAATGAGGGCCAGCTAGTTTGTTGGTTTAAGAAAAGCATCCTACTATTCCCTTTTAGCTATTCAAATAGCCATTTCCTAACATTTAAATATGTGACAGTGGTTGGATAATAAAAGCTTTCTACCAATCTACCCCTCACTCTTCCTCCGCCCCCTCCAACTGAATATAAAGTCAGAGGGGACCAAAGAAATGTGGGTCTTTTGTGCCTCAGGGGGAACTGCATGCATGTTGGGTTCCCCCCACTGTTTTCAGGAAGGGATTAGTAAATATATTGTGATAACTGTGGCTTTCTGTTCAACATTTCTTTATCATTGCTTTAACACGGAGGTCATTCCTTGTCTTGAGGCATACCAGCCCACAATCAGAAGTAAATCCATGTCACACTTATTAACCACAACTAATTAATTGCTGTGTTTTACTCAAACGAACATGCTTCAACAAGATGTCAAGACATTTCAAAGAAAGACAACAAAGCATGCATGCCACTTAACATTTCCCATACATATCACTTTACATAACACTGGTTCAGTAAGTAAGTACTGGAGGGTGAGGGGTCATGTCAGACCCAGCAGTGACCCAGGTCCTGAATGTCTCAAGAGTGAAGTCCCAGCATGGTGCGCTGGGGTAGCTCATGTTGCAACAATGCCTAAAAGTCATAATCCCTCAGGAAAAGAAGGGTAATGTCACATCCACTGCCGAACCTCTTTGACCCTGAGGCCGATGTGATGAAAACTTAAAGGCCATTATTTTCCCTCAGTGACCTCTTAATGAAAGCCAACAGATTTCCAGTTTTCCATGTCTAAATCATATTTGCTTATTTGATTTAAAAAAATACAGCTATAACTATTCAGTTCATTTGTACAGCCATATTTCTATTAACATGCTCATGTCAGTGTCTGGAAGTACGAGTATTATACTCCACTACAGTAGCTGTGTATCAGCAACAAAGGCAATATTTGTGCATTAGATACTGTTCACTTTTAAGAGTATGAAGAGTACAGAACAGTAACAAAATGTGCGGAACGAGTGAAGTAATTTCTTCCTGATTATTATTCCATAAACCATTAAGCTTTGGTGGTGGCTGCTGTTTTACTTTACTTGTGTTTTTATTATGTCAGTGCTACTGGTGCATCATGATGAGCAGAAAACAGGAATGAACTAAAGACAGAGATATTCAACACAATATTCAAAACAAAAAACACTAAAAGAAGTCTAATTATAAATCAAACTGTGAGAGGGAGTCCTGCCAAGCTGTTGGAATCCAGCTGTAGCAGAAAACTAATGCTAACTTGTCAACAATTAGACTCTTGTCAATTAACAAATGTGATGAACTCAAGTTCAGCCCCATTTCGTTGAGTTAAATGTGAAAGCAGCAAGTCTGTACCAGAGCTGATATCTGCAGCATCTTAGTCAGGTCAAGTACATACATCTTAACTGCTGAATTTACTACTGACTACCCCAATGCAGCAATAAGCCCTCAAGGGGAAACAATGACGATCCACTTGGATTGCAAAAGGAAAGTTAGGACTTTGTTTTGTGACTTTGTAAAATTATTTACAGATGCAGGATTAATTTGTTTTTTGGTAGGTGCTAGTGTAGTAAAATCATAGTAGATTCAGGCTGTTTAGGCTTCAAAGGAGAAGACAACTCCTCATATCTGTCGTAATACTTTTGGCCTTTATCACTTAGGATGCATGAAGCATGACACACTGCATGCTGGTCAGACTCCAGCATGGATTAAATGTGAGATGCATCATATATCTGCAGGAGTTGTCACAAATAAAAATGCCAATGTGGATTATTAAGTACTGACACATTTCTTTGCACCCATACTCAGCTCTTTAAATAGCTCAAATTATGTCCATCTTTTGCCAAAACGGACTCTCAATTTTACCAGCCTCAGATTTAGACATAATTCAGATGGACTTTGTATTACGTCAACCAACGTGTCAGGGATTGCTGAGAATCCACGTCCGCTTTAAGCGATGCTAGCACAGCCTTGACCAGCGTGCCTGTCAGAGTGAGCCATCCGCGCCCCCCTGTCCTGGGCATCATGCCACAGATCTATTGCTGGAGACATGAACTCTTGGGAATGCTGGGATAAACAGTAGGTCACTGTGAGATTTCAGCACTTTTTTATCTGTAACACAAAACAGCAAAATGAGACTGAAGAAGGAGAATTCTAAAGAAGGATAGTTAGTGTTAACAACATCCAACCTAAGTGTAGTGATATGTTACAGTGCATCAGGAAACAGATTGTTTTGGCAAAAACTGACCCAGATTTTTGAGAAAACATATTGTGTTTGGCCTCCACTCAATCTTCATCTCATCAATGTGTTTCTGAGATATTGCTTAACCGGTTACCTGTATACATGCTAATTCATTTGACTAAATTTGTTCAGACACAGTTATTCATTTTGCAAAACAATAACACTTGCTAACCTTTTTGCCAAAGGTTTTTTTTTGAGACTTCCCATTCGATTCATCTGGTAAGTGTAAAACTACAGCCAATACCACTGGTTTCATGAGTAAAACAAGACATAGGGAATCAGCTGGCATACTCTGTCTGGGATGTTAGGCAGTCAGATTCAGTGGTTGTAACTGAAACATTAGATCCTTTTTGTTTAACTAATACAATAATCACATTTTTAAAAGCAATTTAGCATTTTAAAGGAGTTTGTATTTCTTGGCCTGGCACTTTAAGTTTGTTGTTAGTACAAGGTTACCAAGGCAACCAAAAGTTCAGGAAATCACTGTTTCCCAGCTTTAAAAAGTAGCTTTTTTATTAAATAAGCCTCATGCTCTTTTTCCATAGGAAAGGTCACATGACTCAGAACTGGAGCACTTCTATGGCTGCTTAAATTATCTCACTTTGCTTCTTTAGCTTCAATAGTATTTGGCATCTGTAGAACCAAGCGTTTCAAACAGTTATAAGTTAAACATTTGTTTTACTGTACTGACTTGTTCCTCTCGTGAATTACATCTCTATAACATGTTTTATTATTATTATTATTATTTGACCTGTGTTCCATGAAAAGTGACTGACAGAACATGATTTCTCAGAAACTAAGTTGAAATAATTGAGGGTAGTGGCCACAACGTAAACCTATTTAGTCATTATATTTTAAGTGGGAGCAACATTGAGAACATTGTTTAAAAAAGATGGAAACACATTAGTGAGGAAAAACACTTGAGGATCCAACATCCCCTCTCATAACTCTACAGTCCCCCACACAAAAGTCTTTAAAACAAAAATGTTAATCAATGTTAATCCAAGAGACATAATAGCATTTTACCCTGTTTATAAAAGGTATAATAGGTCTAAGCCAGTGGTTTTCAAACTTTTTCTGAGCCACGACGTCCAGGATAACATAAGTGGGTGTTCACGACCCCCACTCCCATACGACTTAGTGATTAATTGTGTGACGTATCAAATCAGTCTTCCTGCAGTCATCTTCTAAATCTAAGGCTGGAAAAGTGTCAGAAACTGTCAGAATAAGGAGGATAAAGTGGTTTTTGGTGGTTAACCGCTGTAACAAGGCACCTTCATGCCCAAAATCAACTTCTTTCGCAGAGATAATTTAGATTTTTAATATGACATGTGTACCGACTTTGTTGTTCATGAGGTGATGTGTTAAAAAAGGCTGATTTAAAAGATTTACCCCTTTATTAATGATTTCATTTTGACAGCCCTGGTAAATAAATAAAACACTACAATTATTTAATAACTGTAGGCTATATACGTTTTTAAATTATCAGGCAACCCCCTGAAATTATCTCATGACCCCCATGTCGGTCCTGATCGCCAGTTTAAAAACCACTGGTTTTAAAGTGGTACAGCATTTTTTATTTCTTTTTCTGGTATCTTTGAGGTTAAAATTCAGTTTTATTTTTATATAGATGACCTGTCTACACAGTTAACAGCTTGTCAAAATAGTGACAAGTTCAAGTGAGTGAACTGTAATCCATATAACTGAACATATACAAATGATCTCTTGGGCTTTATTTTGAGTAACACTGGCCTCCAGGAGCCCCTTGCTATTTGTTATGCATAGTGGAAAATTAAATCAAATATAATACTTGGAAGATGGTTATCGTAAAGACTTGGAAGACAAATGTCAGAAATTCCTACACTTCAAATTTTCTGATAATCTCAGTGCCTGTAGTAGGGTTACATATCTGAGGTTTTTATCACAAAACAAAATGACAGGTGATTAAGATATTTATAGGCAATACCACATGATTTATTCACAAGCAGAATTTTTCCCATACAAATGCCATGTATGGACAGAAAGAGAAAAGATTTCATAGATTAGACTGTGTTGTATATCACTCTATACTGCACATAGCTAGCGACTTCCAGTTGCTTAAAGTGCTGCCATGAGAATTTTATTGAAGAGATTTTTTTTTTTCCAAATAAAATATTTTTTTATTAAGTTGAATGGCAGAATTGAGAATTTTAAATTTAAGCTTTATTGTTTGTAAACAATATAAAATAACATTAATGATGTAACAAAACAATAAAATAACTCTGTCACACACAATTCTTTGGGGAAAAAAATGCGAATTAGCTAAAATAAAACAAAACCTAGTATTGTTGGCTCTCATCCGCATTTTTTTTTTTTTTTTTTTTTTTTTTTTTTTGCCACCAAGCCCTCTGCAAGAAAAATATCAGTCTCATCATGCTGGTATCGAACGATACCAATATTAGCTTGTGCTTTTCATGTAGTTGGTGTCTATTTGTAACTTTGAAAATTAAAACAATTTGCCAAAATGTAAAGTGATAAATATTTCTGTTCCTTCAAAAATGCAGCTCTAACAAAAGTAAATTAGTTCATATTTTTGGATGAGTGTGTGATAAAACAACCTTAAACACCTGAAAAAATGTGAGGAAAATATAAGGTCCACCACCACCTGCCTTCTAACACAGCAGGTGTTACTTTTTTTTTTTTTTTTTTCTTTAAATTTGAGTTGGATGTGTTCGTTTGTTATTATGATTGGCAAGCCAGAGGTGAGAGGTGTGATGAAGGCTGGGGGGCACGTGTAAAAGTGGGCTTGGACCCACTTGGTATGCTATGGGTTCTCAAGGGGCAGAGACAAGGGACGGGGTTTCAGTCCAAGCTAATCTAGTTGGCAGATGACTGACGTTTCCCCGTCCATCAAAGTGTGACCTGGGGCATACTTTTAATGAGATCCATTCCACATGACAGGCGCCACCTCTCCCTGGGCTGTCTGTTTGATCGCCTCCTGTGTTTCAATCGGATTGCTGTCTACATGTGTTGTTGCTTTTTGTATACGGTGTGTGTGTCGAGGCAGAATTTAGATGTCTCAGAAAAAAGATCATGTTGAATAAAAAAACCGAATTAACTTGTCAAACTGAACACCACCTTGTCAGGTCGGGTCTTGAAGGAAGTCAAGCTTTGGGTTCAGTGTCGTTTTCAGTGAAATTACTGGTTTACTTTTAAAAGCAGCTCACTATTGTCCTACAGTCAGTATAACACACTTGCACTCAGTGAAGCTGCTGGATAGTTTATATTGTGTAAGAGCTAAAACTGTATGCTGCATTTTTGGAGGCAAATGTTTATTCAGCAGTTAAATCTGTCAGTTTTGCTTTATGTGGATTTTATCTGCACAAATCAGCATCCATTATATAGCCAAAAGAGATGTACTGGAGCATGATCAGTGGTCGAATTGATTTGTATTAGAAACACATCTTGCTGGGTGGTTGTGTAGCCTCACATATTGTAAAAGAAAATCCTCCGATTTGGACTGACAGAAGAAGAAACAATAAAATACTACAAATCTTCACAAGAGGAGAAACACATGGGGTCCTGGTTTTTGTCTCATCCAGCATTGCTCAATCTATTCACTATCTATTACAGAGCTCCAAAGCTGCTGTCCATGTGGTCTGAAATAATGAAATAAACGTGTCTGCTGTGTGAGTTAACTGCAACAAAGGGAAGGATCCTTCAGCCCACAAATGACAAATGCATGCAAACAGCAAACAAAGTCTCAGTGTGTTTAATTACAGAAATTACAAATTATTTGGCTGAAATTTTCATGCAGATAAGACAATTTAGTTTGGCTTGATTTGGCTTACAAATGCTGGAACAACTTAGACGGGGGGGGGGGGGTTGCTTCTTTTGGAAGAATTTGGAGCCAGATGTGTACTTTACTGACAGCTGTTTGAAGCTGCACCCTGTCCTCAGCAACTGGCCATAAAATTGTCAGGATGTTTAAATATCCAAGTGCAACATTAGTAAAGCAACTGCTTAGATGTTATAAAGATTGTACTGAATTTAATTTAATAGCTATTCTATTTGTTCCATCTTTGTAATGTTCCCAAAAGTACAAAAAGCACAGCTAAACTGAAAAGCACTTCAATCATAATTCAAATATAAATTGCTAATATTTAATCAGTGCTGGAAAGATTATTTTTTGTGCAACGGACAGGAAACTTGAGTGTTTGGAGGAGGGAGTAGTGATAGGAAAGCAGAAGGTGATAAGACTGAATGACTCTCCTCTGGGATTGACTGGAGAGCCACCGACAGTTGTGACATCCCTCCAACAACATTTCCACACTTAATTAAATTGCATTCTAAGCCAGAGAGAAACGCATAGTTTAGAGTATGCTCTTGATCTGCCATGCTGTCTCCAGACAACATAGGACAGGATTTTATACAACACAAGTGGTGCTGGAAATTCTGGGAACAGATGTCCACATAGATTTGCGCTCATTCTGCAGAGCTGAGAAACTTTAATCTAGTCCATGCTGAGACGTGTTCAAACTGATTCTCCATGTTAATTTTCTTCTTATCACTGCAAAACACTATATCTGTTCCCAATTAACTATACAAAGCCACAGGATCCTTTTGTCTTCTGTAACTGGTTCAGTCTGTCAATGTTTCTCTAATGTTTTTACAGTCCATGGTTTAAGATGGAGTCCATTAACTTTAACTTGATTTAGGTGTCCTGGTAGCAAGCTGACTGTCTGGGCAGTGACAAGAATATGAAATAACCAAAAGAGCATTTTGCTTGTTTTTATTGTGTTTGTTTAGCCTCTCACTTTCCTCTTCTGTCTTTCATGGACACAGTTACGCATGCAATAATCCCTCTCCATTTCTATCTTACGCTTAGACTCTCTCTCTCCACACACACACACACACACACACACAACTGTTTGGTCTCTGTCTCTCCTATGTCATTTTGAATTCTTGAGCCACCTGTTTCACGGCCTCATCAGTGTGAGTGATGACAGGTGGATGAAGAGAGGAGGGGTGGGAGAAGGGGTGAAGGACAAGGGACTCAGCATAGTCCAGCTACAGTCATTGCAAAAGCAAAAGGAAACACAGAATGGCTCCGCAGAAAAAATCTAACACTTTATACAAGTATCTTTCAAACAGACATCTGCATGCAATGTTGTCCTTGTTGGTTATATATTCTAAACAGGTTGCTGAACCTGATATGACATAGCATACTTTCTTATCTACCTTACTTACTTATAGTCATTTTGAGTACATAAATACTCTGACAAGTGCAGAATCATGCACTGTCAAAACCTAGACTGCCCATCACTGTTTACTCCACAACCTTAACTGCTGCTGCATGGCTACAGAGCAAAATGAGAAGGAACAACAACTCATTTTAGCCAGAATGAGAAGGATTCATTATCAAATTATTAAATGGTTATTCAAGGATTAACCAGCTCAGTTAACTATAAAAAGATTGCAGAATATTTAATGAAAGCATACCAAAAGAAATATCAGAAATCCTGCAAGAGTTTACAGTTATAGCCGTGCCAGCTGTGGCACATTAGAGTTTAAAAGCTGTCATCTGCATGTTTTCCAGCTCAGAGCAACAATACTAACATACTGCTGCAGATTATGCATGTTCATCATTATTTTTGTTTTTTTGTTTTTTCGCCAAGTGAGATAGCCCATTACTTGTGTCCTAGAGCGGCAGATTTCCCACTCTGTGACAGAAGATATGCTTTTTGTTTTTCTTTTCATTTTTTTTTTCTTTTAATTTTTTTTACCTCCAGATTTTACATCATTTGATGTTATTCAGCAAATTTGTAGATTCCAAAATGCTGTTTAAACATGGACTAAAAGTGTTATTTCCAGGAAGCTTATTTCAAGTAACTGTTTTGTGGTGCATACTACATGGTTTTCAGCACATTTATTTATTTATTTATTTATTTATTACATCAACAGCAAACCTCGTACTTTACGCCTTCTTCATTGAGTGAAACATGTCTGACAAGCTGATTGTTGTAACAGTTCATGTAATTTGGATTTCCACCTTTCCACATGTGAGGGACTCCAAGCTGTGTTTCTGAAATGGCCCTCTAATCTGTCTTTCCCTAGCTCCGCCCTCCCTGTTTTTTTTTTTTTTTTAAAGGTTACCTGATTTCCAACTTGCCTGTTCTCCACTCCCTTCTGAGTTCTTTGTTACATGTACTGATCCACTTCCACAAGCCTTCTGTGAATGTCTCAGGGTGTTGGTTGTTTTTTCGTGCCTGTTGTGCTGGCCATTTTTCAAGTTTTTACATCTGCTTATTTCTGATTTTTTTTTTTTTTTTTTCTTTTGCTATTACTCTGATGTTTTTAAATGCCCTCTGTTCTGCCAAAGAGAAGAAGAAAAAGGAGAAATCATATCAAGAAGTAGTTAAACAGCAAAGTCCTCTTTTATAACCTTGCTGCCAGGCTTACAAGACTCTTAGTTTGTCTTAGTCTTTCAGAAGCTGAAAAAAAGAAACTCAACAATAAGACCTATATTTTTACTCAGCTACTCCATGGCAAAACCCCCAAAATTCCCACGCATTTCCCTTTCAGACCACAGACTACAGTATTCTGAGTTCACCACCATTTTTTGAGTGGACTGAAAATGAAAACGTATACTCATTTCCTCTCATGTCTACAGTATCACCCGTCTGGCCTGAGACCTGCGGCTGCAGCTCAGTGAAGAATGACATTGATAGAACAGAGTTTCAGGAAGCCCACACTAACAACGCTGCATGGGAACGCTATTACACAACCATCCCCAACCACAGGTGGTATGGCTGTGGCACCTTTATCCATAAAGTCATGCAAAATATAACCAGTGCTATTTTTTGGAGTATATTATATGACTGGGGAACAAAAGACAATAGAGAATAAAACCTAAAATAAAATGAGGTACTCTCTCTTCCAGCTGATAATGGTGGAGAGAATCCACCAAAAAAGCAGGGTACAGGATCAGACCCTGTGGAGCCTGTTAGGAAACAGCTTTAATTCATACCAAATCATCCCACCACAGCTGCCCTCCTCCCTCTGTTCCCAGGCATAAGACATGTAAGCCAGATACAATGAGACATACTTGTGTCGTTTATGAAAGGCAGCTGTCCCATTTTTAGCTGCACAAAGCTCCAGCTGAGTCATAGTCAGTCACTTTGACAAAAGACTGAGGAACAAAAATGAGCCAAAAGCTGACTATCAGCCAAACATAGGGAGATCTGAAATGGAAATGTTAATGAATCTTTAGTATACAGTTCAAAAACATGTCATAACTGAAGAAGAGAGAAGTGCAAACTCTGAGAAGAACTTTTGGGACGGTGTCAGTATCTAGTTACAGATTCACTTGCAAGAAATCACTGAGGCTGTTTCAACACTTGAGTGTTTTAAAGTCAACACAGCCAGCATCACATCAGGCCAACAAAAATCCAAGTTATTTTTATAGTTAGGGTTCGCAAACAGTGTGTGGTTTGAATGGGAATCTCAAAACAGAGGCTAAATGTCTCTCCTGCGGCCATAAATGTACTTAAAGAATAATAGACAAATATTGTTGTATTTATTTGGGTAGCACACACTGTGTCTGTAATATTAACAACAAAAAAAATATCTAACTACTCCAAAAACAGGAAACTGACCTCAGAGTCAGCATTTTTATTTGAGTTTTTACATTCATTTCACGTTTTTCTCTTTTTTTTCCCAAGTAGATGATGAGAAATTGTACTTATTTCTTATGCCTTGAAATGTTTATGATAAATATGAGCTTTAAAATACAAGCTGATTTAAGACAGTTTCTATCATAAAACACCACTTCACCTACTTATTGAATAAAATAAATGCTGACTAGTAATGTATCATAAAACAAAACAGACAGTCATAACTTAAGTTATAGGATATAGTTTATCTGTAGTCTCAGGTATCTAAAAACAGCCAAAGTTTTAAGGCTCTAATTCAAGTTTTTTTCCTGTCTGGCAGCTTTGTCATGGAGCTATGACTCTGCGAAGTGAAGAGTTATCTTTTTCCCATTTAAATGCTAATGAGCATATTGCCATACCAGTCAAAGTGCTGCAGAAACAGTGTGAATTTTTAATATCTTATCACACCAAAAGGTAACAGCCCTCCCGGTGAGGTGGAAGAATGAGTACATGTTCCCTCATTAAATTCTACACAATTGATGTGTCCCTCAGAGTGCACAGAGAGCCACTGAATGTGTCACAGCATCTTCAACTGAGTGTACCCTGCTGATGCGGTGTGCATGGTCATTTGTGTGTGGATGTGTGTACATTCACATCTGTCTGTGTAATCTAGGTGTGTGCACACAGGCAGATGTACACAGCAATGTGCAGCTGCACTTGTTCCTCCACCTCATCGGTAATGAACAGCTGTTAATTGCCTCCCCATCATGTGGGAAGGGCAGAGGACAGAGGTTGTGGTTGTCATAGCCTGTTAATAATTACTTTCAGTGGATTATAGAGTCATTGGTGGCAAAAGGTTAAAGGAAAAATTTATTGGATGTAATAACACTCATATTAGATAATGACCTCCATTCTTGTACAATCTGGATTTGTATTCCCTGCTGGCACCTGTTTCCATAAGAGACACTTTTTAAAATGTTAATGGGCTTCTTATTTGGATTCTCATAGTGTTGCCGAGTGTAAAATATTCTTTATGAACAATCAGAGAAGTCTGCAAGAGTGATAACTGTTAAACATGATGTTTTACTTCCAACTCTTTCAAGAAAATGGCAACTTTTTTGGCAAACGTGTTCATTCAAGAGTTAAACTCGTATACTGGCACTTGGAAAATTTACTGTTGTAAAAGAAATATTTCAAGCCAAGTAATGTGGTCATGTCTGTCTAAACATTTAAAGAGAAACAACAAAGATTTCCCTTGGTGCTATTCACATTCAGATTTATAAACCTGGATGCTCCCCTGCAGAATGAAAGGCCTCAACATCAGATTTCACTAAGTCCTAATTGTTTTTCCTTTGTCTTCTTGTACCGAGTGGTGAACTTTGGTTTCAACATTATCTTTCACTTTTAACTCTGCAGTTGCTTCATGAAGGTCAAGGAAAACTGGAAAGCATGAGGGACATTTATAAAAGTGGGCTCTCCTCAAAGCTGAATAATAGCTTTCCCCTCGTCTCACGCAAGTGACAGATGGCAAGGCCAACAGACGCCTGAAGATGGGAATAATATTGTTGATTAAAAAAAAATGTAAGAAACAACATGCATCTGTTGGTTGTGAGACAGAAGTGGAAAGCCAAAAAGAAAGAGGGAAAAGAGAAAATGGTAAGCGAGAGAGTTGGGAAACAAAGAGGGGAACAGTGACAGAGTCAAACTTGGCTGGTCCACACATTTTCGGTGGAGGTCATTTGAAGTGCTGGTGTGGGAAGTCTGGGAAAAGAGTTGTGTTACGTCTTGAGTCCTGTGGAACTCATAGTTGTGTTCCACATATTGATGCCAGTTGTTGCTTATTTGGATCAGGTGGACAGACCACTCTTCAAGAATAAATGCCCGTCTACATGTTAAGCTGGGTGTTTTTCTGTGTCTGTGTGAATGAGACTCTGACTGTCATTTATTGTTATTTATTGTTATTTCATCTGCCTTGTGTGTATGAGCATGCATGTGTTTTGTTACTTGTTTCTCAGACTCTTTCTCACAATGGGGGAAATTTAACACCTCTAATGGCAAATGCATTTTCTCTGCTATAAGCATCAAAGTCTGGAGTCGTGCTTTTACCCTCTTTTGCATACACTAATGTAACGTTTGGTTTTCCAACATGTCTGTCAAACTCAAAACCACAACCACAGATCAAGTGTCTTTATTTTCACTTTGCAGCATAAAAAGGCCTTAGAGGCCTTTTGTAATTACAAATTACAAAACAGATGTGTAAATACTGCAAGTAATAAGCTGTATTGGAATATTCAATTAAAGATTTTCATGAAAGTATGATACTAAGATTAATTTTTGTCTGCTGTGGCGAAATCTTACAAGTAAGCTTAAAAAGTTTGAAGACTTTCCAAATAAAGTCTGTATCCTACAAATTCCTGTCCTGACCTCACACAATGGTGAGGCAAATGCAATGTCCTCAAGACTGCATGAAACCTAAGCTACTGTATCTACCATTCATGGAATAATAAACACGCGTAGTGGGTGTCAGCTGCGTTGTGTGTTGACTGGATAAGAAGCAAAATAAGCCAGTGTGATCAGGCTGGGGATAAAGTGAGATTAAAAGATTTAAGGCTCCATTTGCCCATGAATATCTGATGCCTATCTGAGGCGAGAGTCGGTGATCCTCAATCAGGTCGCCAAGGTGTTGGGGGAAATCTGCCTTATCTGCATCTGGCCATTTTTCAACAGTTTCTCATGTGAATCTGCAGCCTTTGTTTCTTTCCTCTTTGTCTGAGTCAAAACATAGTAAATGAGTCATACATTATTCACACATCAAACGCTTTTCTGTACAATGACACTGCCAAAACAAGTAGAAAATGAGTAACTGTTTGGTTCAAACTGGACATGCAACTTCATGTTGGCTTCACATAGCAAATTTAAATCAGCAGCAAGCAATCACAAGCTAATTACAGAAATGAAATGATGGAAATGACTGTGTGGTCATGTAAGATTAAGCCTCTTCTGGTCTCTTTAAAAACCATCAAGCAATCTTTAGAATTAAGACTTCACCAAACAAACATAAACTCCACATATTCATTTTGTGTTATTAGTATGTTTATTTATGATTCTACCAATCATCATTGTAAAAATATTTAAATGTAAATTATAATTATTATGAGAGCTCCACAGAGCATGTTTTATTTCAAACTATCTTAACTGTCATCTTAATGTGCCAACATTTCCGTCATAAAGGAATAAATGCTAATGGAAATAAAACTGAAACCACAGGTTTTCTTTTGGAGTTTACCTTCAACACTGAATCGAATTTGTAGTAGCAAACCACACTGACATATTTTTGGCTCAATAGCAAATGCAAGAGTGTTCCCACCACTGAAAAAATAAAATTCCTGCAGGAGTTTGAGCATATGGAAAATGTGATATGATAATTGCTGGCAATGAGAAATACAGGCAAAACAAACTGTTCTAAATGCATGTCACTGAAATAAGATTTAACAATTGGTTTACTAACAATGGGTTCAAATTCTAAAGGAAAATCTAATTTGGCTTTATGATAACAGGAAAATTCGCTTATTAATTTCTCCTCGGGATGTTGAAGGAAAGCTGACATCTCGAACTCCCCCTGCTGCGGACATTTTCACTAACTTCAGATGCTTTCCTTAAGGCAAGTTTACTATCTGAACCCCCCTGAAGTGCAAGCAGATGCAGAGCAAAGCCATTTTGTTTAAGACTTTGGGGAAGGACGGGGCACATGGATGCTAAGGTAGGTTCCCTCCCCCATGGGTGTGTCCATAGCCGGGAGACTTCAGCCTATCCACCTGCAAAACCCTCTTCCCCGCACTACACACTTGAGCGTCGCTGCGCACGCTGAACCTTCTCTCCGCTGTTTGCCTCTAGGAGCAACTCTTTGTTTGTCATCTCCTAAAATACTAAATCTGTTGATGCATTTTAGAGATCGCCTTAAGTTGAAGTGACTGCGGCAAGTTAATTTAAATCCAAGCTTTGTTTAGCTCTGGGATAATCGTGCAGGATCTGCGGGGGATACGCCTGTGGACAGAGCAGCTTAAACAATCTGTGTGGATGGTTTTAAATGTTGGTCAGCCATAGCGCAGTATTCCCTGGCCGCAACTAGAAGGTAGGTGAAAATGCAAGAACTACTGTGTTGCGTGACAAGTCAGAACAATTATAATTTTTTAATTATTATTATTTCAGATGTGCTGTTAAATCAATAGTAAGCTATAATTGTTGAGAGTATAGAATAATATATGCGCATGGAAATAAAAACACTAATTAATAAAGTTATGTAAAATAATTTTGTCCTGGAGATAAAGAATTGTTATTTTTAAAAACACACTTCAGTTGTATATTTTCAGTGGTTATCTCGCTCATTGGAGGTCATTTTAATGAGCCCTAATCTCATGTTGAAATCGTGCGAGACGCACGAATTGTGTGTGTTTGATGAGCAGTGTGAGTTTTGGGGGGGGATGGTGGGGAGGTTCAAGTTTATGCTGCATGCGCTGCTTTCCCATACCTTCAAACTAAATAGTCATCTGCTAACACTTTTGACTGTTTAAATTCCCCGATACTGTTTTTAATCGACACGTGGTTTATGTTCATGCCCTCACAACTCAAAGCTCAGTCAGGCTTTATTTTGGTTAACGGTCTGCTGTGGAGTTCTGCGTTCTGGGACTCAAAGTGCAACTCGATCTTAAACCCTGACAGACAATTTGACCCCAAGCTCCGATCCACGTTTACAAGTACATCAGACATACATGGGTGACTACAATGAAACACCGTCGCTAACATTGTCTTGTTATTTCCAAATCTGGCTATGAGTAATATTTCTTACAAGCTTTAGCGCTCGTAGTTGTGCCAGATTGTCTGAACACTGCAACTTGGACAGTCTTCAGATCCTTTCATGAGGATATTACCTTCAGCTCTCTTTGTGGCGGATAACAGAATGCTGATGCGCTTTGTGGTTTAATCTGTGAGCGCAGGCAGTGCGCGCCAGGTTTATTGAGAACTCCATGCAATTGATGAAATTTAGCCCTTGCTGCAAAATAAATTCAGCAATTCCGAAAGTATGGAACATTAATTTACAGCTTGTTTAAACACGTCTTATATAAGAATTATGAAATGGGATAATTTGCATAGAGTTGCATCTTATGGCCACTGGAAGAATCTCACAGTTTCCTCTAATGCACGTTGAGGCGAACGATAGCGAGAACAATTGGGGGCGTTTCAAACCGAGAGATTCGTCAGAAAATCCAAAAAACTAATGCGATCACATCATTAGGAGTCAGTAGACATTTTCTGTAGACTCTAGCACCTTTAGGCTCAAATTTAAACACAACTGCAAGGTACAGAATTTGATATAAATATCCAACCAATATGCAAAGCTGACAGGATTAATAATTCGTCTGTTTATTGTTATTATTATTATTATTATTATTATTATTATTACTACTACTATTATTATTATTATTATTATTACTTTTATTATTATTTTACCTTTGTACTTCACCCTGTTTACTGTAGCACTAAAAGGTTAAAGATCACGTCAAGCCCCAATGTCTGTAATGAAATGACTGATCTGTAGGCCTACTTGTAACTCAGAAGCCAGTTTTTTTTTTTTTTTTGTTTGTTTGTTTGTTTGTTTTTTGTTTATTTGTTTATTTATTTATTTTTTGCTGTGGTTGCTTTTTGTTTGACATTATTATCTGTCTCTTAGCTCCTGGATTCCAATTTTCCTCTGTTAATAAACGGAGGGACAATGTTGTGGGACAAACTTTCCTGGCTGCTGGCCCTGCTGGCCTTATCATATGGGGGGCTGCCCTCGTCCAACGATCCCCTGTCTGCTCCCAGAATCTTCCTGTCCTTCAAAGGTAAGGCACTGAAAATAAATCTGTGACCTACTTTGTGTGGTTTCTCCACAGATGGTGGATCTGTTTCAACATTTATGTCTTCAATTTGTTCAATATGAAACGGGTTAACTTTTGGCACCAGCAGAATTCAGGTCTTGGTAAGCCTGGTTCTTGTCCACTCAGAGCCTAACAAGGAGTGTGATTGTGTGTGAGGGACCGATGAGAAGGGTGAGGAGATGTGCTACTGACTGTCCTATTCAGGGCTTGAGAATTAGTCTTCACCGAATCGCATGGCTGCCAGTAGTTCCCCAAACAGGCCTTTGTGTGACCTCAGCTCCTTTCTGAAATCAAGTCAAATTTAACACTTGGCTGGGCACACACTCTGGGTGCAGATCCAGCATGTTATGAATGTTAGCCAGTGCCACATGAGACCCTTTACGTTGAGATGTTCTGTTAAAATAGGTCTCAGTGGTGCTGTTTCTGCTTCTTTATCAATTTAGTGTCAACACTATGTCCATAAATGTCCTCTGGGTTTTATTGTGCCCATCTTAAAAGAAGTCTTTAATAACAATGAGCTCAGAGATATACTTTTGATGCTGTCTGTTTCCTCTGTTTGCAAAATTATATAAAAGAATTGCCTGGTCAATTTTTCATAAAGATAGGTGGAGAGGTGGAGGATATCCAAAAGAAGAAGTTGTTTTATTTTCTGTTTCTTTCAATTGAGTTTTTTTCTTTTAATTAGTTCTGTGGGTTACTTTATGCATAACAGAGCAACTTCACCTCGCTTAAGACTAGAAATTAACCTAGTATGTGAATTCCTTAATTGTATTGATTTTTGCAACCATACCACTGGGAATGCCTTTTTAATTTTTTATGCGCTGTGTACTTAACAAAGCACTTGGCTTTAGGTTTCACAACAGTTATGCACCACTGCCACGTGCATCACTTGTAATAAGTGTCTTAAGATAATGTAATACACCTAACTTCCAATAAGCATTTTGATTCTGATGATTAAACAAAAGAAGCTGCCATGTGTAGCAGTTGATAAAATCTGTTATACAGCATTGCTGAATCTGCCGCCTATAACCCCAACCCTACATGTTTATCCATAAAGGTCACACAATATTGCTTTTCCACTGGTTATTTGCATTATATGAAGTCAGTGGAGAGGATTTTACTGCATTTGGCTGAAATCCAATTTTGTTACTGGAGAATCCACATTTTTGTCTTTGCTTTTCAGAAATTTGACCTCTATCAGAGCTACAGACAGTGAACCATATGAGTAACTTTACACTTCTATTTGTGTAAAAGAACAAATATATACAGGCAAAATGGCATCAGGGCATTTCATTATATGAATTCTGTAAAAAAAAATGTTTGCATCGAAAACCCACTCTGCAAAGACTGTAATTCAGCTATGTTTGGTCTTGCAGTATTTAAATTTGTATGCATCTTTCTCTGTAAGCATAAGTTAAAAAACCTGACTATTTCTATGTAGAATATAAAAATCACAAAAATCCAGTCATTAGGTAAGCTTTGGTGTCACATCTTATAAGATATAGTTTACAATATAACCCAGCACTTTTAACCTGAACTGATCACTTTGCAGTTGTGCTTGAAAGATGTTATAAATAAAGAAATTACTTACTTACTTTGCCTAAAGTAGCTACTGAGTATGTTAGTGCAGGCTGAGTTATTAACTGTGATAAGGACCAAGTGAGCAAACAGAGGATAAGACCAAAGGAATGTCCATTCAAAGCAGATCATCAACCCAGACTTCAAAAGAGCAGAAAAATAGCAGGCAGACACACTAAAAAAAATCCCCAAACAGCAATATATCTCTCAGAAAAGTATCATTTAATCTCTATATAACACCAAATGTTCGTTTATTTTTAAACATCCATTAGAAAGTGAAGCAAAGGTTTAAAAAATAAGTATCTGAAAACTTGTGTTGGTGAGTCCTGTCCCATAAAGACGGAATGAGACTGTCTTGTATCAGCTGCTGAGAACTCCTATATTTACTTTTAAACAAGGTCTATAATCACATGCTATTTTAGTGTGCAGGGTTCTGCAAGGTTGTGACCCTTAAAACAGAAGCCAGTCACACCAGAGGTTAACTGCCCTCAAACTGTGGGAGAATGGCACCATATTAACAAGTAATAGCTTGTTAGGCTAATCCTCAGGCACATTTGAAAGTGTTTAACTTTGTTTTTCTGTAGTCCAGGAAAACACCTGGGCACAAGGTTAAATCTGGGAAGAAAACCTGGACAGAGGAGACAAAGCCAGGCAGTCCTGTAATTGGACTAATTCTCAGGGACAATCTTAAGATTGCTTCAGCCTTTGTAGTCCCCCCACCCTCCTCTCCCTCTGACAATCTTTCTGTGCCTTGTAATAGGTTGATGTCAGTCACACCCAAACAAAGGCTTCACTATCTTCCAATCTTTCCTGACAGTTTTCAGGGTTAAGATCAGAAATGGGGACATGCCCTTCATCTCTTCATTCTTAGAATAATTAGGAGCTGCTACTGAGTTTGAACTTTCTATTTCCAACTCTACAACAATAGAGAGCTTCCACAGATTATGTTCCACGGGCAGATTTATGAGACTTTTGTCTTCCACATAATATGTCAGTGTGACATTCCTCTATGTAGGTGGTCCTGCTCTGTTGGCATCTTTTTGATGTCTCTGGTGAAAGATAAAACATTAATCACCTTTGTCCTGCCACAAGCTGCATCTTATCCCAAAATTGCTAAAGGGATACCAGAGCTTGCACTTTTCCCAACCTGTTCACTTATGTAATTTTGACACAGGAGACAAGCTAAGAGCCTCAGCCAAGCCTTACTGCACTAAAGTTCAAGCGATCAATGAACTACTGAAAGCTTATCCACAGCTAACCTGTTTGCTAGTGCATGATTCCTGTACACTGAGGATGAATCTAAATCTGTTTAAGGAAATCAAGAAAAACTCAACAAACCAAGTTCTTGCCTGCATTGTTCCCACAGATTTTACATGTCACACAAATCACCACCACTCACCTGGTTTCTCCTTCAGAATCTACTTCTTTAAAGAAAGGGGCTGGACGAAACCATGGTATTTGGTTGGCTAATCACTGGGGAGATGCCATTCAGTCTGCAAGTAACTGACTGTCTCAATAACAGAAACATCAGGCACAACAGTTCAACAGGCAAAGTGCAGCTTCTGTACATGCCATAAAGTTAAATCAATACTCAACGAGAAATTTACAATAATACTGAGCCTGTATGTAATTCTCATAGTCCAAATTAATTAGCTGTATCATTAGATTACATTGCAGTGGCTATTATTATGTGTTTTCACACATTATCATGAGTGTGAAAAGCAGTGAGACACGCTTTGCACAGAAAAACACATTGTAATTAATTTGGGGACATATAGTGATGATTATCAGTTCTCTTATGCACAAAAACAGCAATGTATCAGAGAAAAGAAAGCATATTCAAAACTTCAAGTAAACTGTAAAGGGAAGGGAGATGCTTAATCAAAATTTCCAGCAGGACCAAAAACATTATGTCCACCAAGTAAAGCCTTTCTTTTCTGGATGATGAAGAAATAAGACAGTTTTGAACCAAACATCCACTTGTGAGTTTTTTCTCTGGTTGCATCTGGTCAGCAAACAAAGCTGATGTGACATAAAAGTCTGTTGGTAAACTATTGGTAAACATCTCAAGATTTTTTTGTAATTCGCCCATAGTAAATCAAATCAGTACACCTTGGGGTTATGTATTCAACTTATTATTTTACATTTGCATTGTCACAATTGGTCACTGTACACTTGTATCATGTGGAACAGTCAACATATAATTATGTTACAGATGATTTCCCTCTCCCATTCTAAGGTAGGAGCTAAAAGAGAAAAAAAAAGTTTAATAAGAGTTTAATGAACTTAGATCAGCTTTAGCACCAGGTAAGAGAGGATTTCCTCCATTTGTTCCAGCATAGATAAAAATCATGTCTGGGATTTTGAATAATCTTGTAACTTGAGTGCAAATATGTTTGCTCCAACAAAGGAAAAACTCTAATGGAATATCTCTAAATCTATCTTTTTTTTCCCACAGAGTGAAATAGAAAAGTTTTGTGTTTATTGTTCAGATCATTTTGCTGTTGCAGTATATTTTTTCTAGGACTTTCCCCGATCCCATTTGTTTAATTTTAGTCTTAACGTGACTCTCACAGTAATCCAAACTGTGTAATGATTGCGTTGTCTATTTTTTGTTATTCAGCTGCAACAATATATGGTTAAAGGAGTCAGAAAATGTTTTTAAACTTTTCTTTGAGCTAGATTTTAACTGTATGTAAATACAGTATCTGATATAATTATTTGCTGTCCTTCACTGTCTATTTACATTAAATCAATATCAGTCATTTGATGGAGGGTGCAAAGCTTTTGTTTGCTCATATTAGTGCTCATTTGTTCAAACTCAGATGCAGTAAACTGTTTTTGTGTGTTTTAGCCTGCAGTATTTTAACTACTGGCAGTGTGCTGTCCAAGGCTTCCTCATGTATATATTATGTAAAGATGTTATGCACTAAAAAAAAATCCACAAAGTATTGTGTGGTGGCTATGGCACGCAAGCCCTAGTACTTATTAATTCTTAGGGACTTTTTCTCCAGAGATTCTGCTGGTGGAAGAGGAGAGGGTGGTGTATCCCAGCAACCTCTGCTCTCTGCAGGATACATTCAGTCAAACTATGATTATTCAGGAGAGCAAAACAGAAGGTGACAGCTCCACTGCTAAATATAGTGTCCCTCCTGTCTGTATCTTTATGTTTTACCTTCCTCTCTTCTTCTGCCTTGCCATCCTCCTCCTCTGCTTTTACTCTACTCTCACACCCTCTCTATTTGCCTGTTGATAAGAGGCTGGCAGTGTGAGCTGAGGGAAGACAGCATCCTGGATGGCACCCACAGCAGGCACACTGTTTTAGCACATGCAAAAAGCGTAAGGCAAATTGGGAGAAAGCAGAGGTCTCTAAAGTGGTCAGACTTTCTTTGAGAGGAGCACAGTGAGGGAGCAGGGCGGTATGTAAGGGAGGAGTGGGATGACATAGCAGCTCAACTAAAATCCTGCAAATGTAGAGGTATTTTGTATCTGCTGTTTCAATAAAAGAAATGTCTCCACATTATGTTTCCTTTTAGAAATATTCATTCCAAAAATGAATGGCTCCCCGCTATTTAATGACACACATAATGTTGCTGCTTCAGAAAGGCAATTGATTCAAAATATTTTTTTTACTGTTTTAATGCTGAAATCTCTCTCCGGAAGTGATAAAAAAAATGCACAATATGTAAATCAAACCAGAAGGAGACTTCACAAGTTTGGGTGTGGATGAAATAACTTCCTCTTGAAATAAAAAAAATTCCAATTCTCGATGATTTTAGTCTGCTCTTCTTCATGCATTTTTTCTCATCATTTCCATGTAGCAAAGAGTGAACACTTTTACGTTTAAGACATAAGTTCAAGTGTATATTTTTCTTTAGTTTAAGTTTTGTTTCCCACACAGTATTTGTACTCTTTCTATACCTACAGCTGCTTAGTAGAAGAGGCTGTTGGCTTGGGATTTCTTTTAAAGATATTCACATTTTCCTTTAAGCAAAATCCTCACTTTAAGTCATTCAAGGCAATAGATTTCTGAAATTGTTCTCATAAAATAAAACCATACTCTTGTAATTGTGTAACAAAAACCATGCAAATCCCTTGAGGATTTATTCCCCAAGTTATATAAAAACACATCCACGGAGTGTGGTTAAGAGGAAAAACAAAAAAAAGTTTAACATTGCAACCTTTTCCTGAACCAGACATTGTAATTTTGGAGGTGGAACCTAACCAAAAGCAAGTGAAAATTACCTTAAGCCCAAAACTAAAACACTCTCACCTTCAATCAAAGATGGAAAAGCCTGCAGAAATGCTTTCACTCAGTGAAGAGATCTTTTGTAGAACAAGAAGATTGAAGTGGCTACCAGAGAGCGGTTGGGTCCAACCACCTTCTGGTTTCTATCCTGTCTTCCTTTCTGTATATTTTTCTTTCCTGCTCTTCCTTCATTTCACTGGGTGCTTGCAGAGCATGTTTGCCACTATCAACAAACTCTATGCTTTGTCAATAAAGTGTTTACCCAATACTCCTTAAATGTGAGCAAATTATGGCAGAAATTTCTAATAGATTTATCTCTTTTGTATAAAGTTTGAGCTCATTTATCTGACATATGTATACCAGACATATACATATACATATTACTATTACTGAATTTGGAACAGATTGACTTCTGAATAACTCTAAAGCAGCTGAACATAATTCTTTTGCTCATAGGTGATGCAGTTGCTGGTTTGATAAAATAGCCCTTCTTGTTCTGTCTGTTCTGTAAAGAGAGGCAACACTCAGCAGGAGCAGGACAGCCTCACTAGATGGATTAAGGGTGTGTGTGATAAGTGTTAAGCACTGTGGGCATGTTTAAATCCTGGTACATTCATGTCTCTTGGTCTCTGTTGTAGCCAGATTTTTTTTTTTTTTTTTTTTAACATTGAAAAGTGGCAGTCAGGATAAAAATAGATGTAAGCCACAGCAGTACATCAGACCCGTGTCCTTTTATTTCCTCACACACGAGAAACATCTTACAACATTGTGGTTATTGTGGCCTTTGTGATTGTTTTTTATTATTTTCATTTTTGAAATCATTAAAAAGAGAAGATTATTATACGGCTGTGATGAAACACACCACCTGCAGAAAGGGAGCAGGAGCTTGTGGGGAGCTGAAAATGACAGGTTCTGTGGTTAGAGGTGAGTTTGAAACAGGAATGCTAACATAACATAAGTAACAGGGAAGAATGGGAGATAGTTTTTAAATATTTATATCAGGTCCATGTGGTTATGTCTGCATTGTTTGTTTATGTGTGTGTCTGCATGTGTGTGGGTGCTCGCATGCTTGTGCAGCTTCTTCTGTAAAGAACTACTATCTGTGTCACTGCCTTGGTTCGGTTGCCATAGCAGCCTCTACCTGTCACTCCTCACCAACTGAATCGGGTTCAAATGATTCTCTCCTCAGAAAAGAGGTGGGATGCAATCACAGCCTTGTGCTTATTTCCCAGATGCCCTCTGTCTCGTGTGCTTCCAGGAAATCCTGAAGCAAAGAGGCACCCAGTCTTCAAGGCTTAGCTGAGAAAAATGTGAAAATTAATTTGCTGAAACAATGGAGGTTGATGAGGTGTCGTCTTCCAAGTGAAGTGGAGCTGGCATGGGCAATTTAACGTGAGAACAAGTGAAACATTGATTTCTGTACAGAGCCTTTACTCAACTGGACGTTCTTTCCAGATGTGGGATCCTCTGGAAGGGCGGGGGGCAGGGTTGGTGTGGTTGGGGTCCAAACTGAAATTAAGGAGACAGCAGGTCAAGGGCACCTCTCTACTTGTTTACCTTCGGCAGCTATCATTCATTTTCATTTGTCTGTCAGTGTTGGGATCCTGTTACCGCAGCGCTATTGACCTCATTGTTATGGTGGCCATTTTGAACACTTCTGCTGTTTTAGGTGTTTAGCAAAAACATATTCAAGTTACAGACAATTAATGAATTTGTACTGCAAGAAACTAAGAATTAATTTGAGAGTAATCACATCCAAATTAGAGGAAAGATAAAAATGCAGCTTTATTAACATGCAGAATTCCCCTTTTCAAGAAAAGAAAGAAAAACCATAAATGAACCAAATAAATACATAAACCATAATTTTGCTTTGTGATTATGGAGAATTATGTTAAGACAAGAAAGATTACAAAAATGAATCTAAAACATAACAATATGAGGAAAACATGAACGAGTCTAAAAATGTTCCACCATCGCTATAATCTCAATACGTTTAAATTTAAAAACTTTATTTAGAGATGTCCTCAAATGAAAAAGGCAAAGGTAAAGTGCATAACAGCTGTAACTGCTAGAAATGTGTTGTTCCAGCTCAGAGGTTTAGGAGAGGAAAGAAATAAGAGATAGAGAAGGACAGAGCCAGATAAGGGCTGCAAGAGAAATGAGAACTGTCGGGAAGATGAGCTGAGGAGAGGAAAATGTGAGGGGAGCAATAGAGCAGAATCAGACGGTGCTCTGAGAGCACTAATGGACTACAGGGCATCAGTGTCAGGTTTGCTATCTCAGCCAGAGCATGGATAAATGGAGGGATTTGAGAATGAAAAGGAGGAGAGCAGCGTGGGTGCACAAAGGCATACTCAGGACAAATTGTGTGTCTGCTTCACATTAGCTGCGTGATTGTTGGAGGAGATGGTTTACTTCAGCTGGGGACTGCTCAGACAGCCTCCACAGGTCAGCCCTGTGCCAGGGCCCTGCTTAACAACCTTCTACAGCAAAGCCTGTTGTTTGAGTCAATGCAAACCGCTGACTTTGCTGTCACACAGATTGTCTTGGAAGGAATTGTCTAAGTTATTTGGCTGAAAGGAATATTTTGAACTAATGCCAAAAGTGTGTTTTGAGCAATATATCTCTTCTCTAACAACATAAAATGAAATAGTCAAAGTATGCTTGTACAAATATTTCCTTTTACAGAGCATTTGCATGATCAAAGCCTCACACTTTGCCAGTTTAGCTTAATTTTATGGGGAGTGGATCTTGTCTTGAAAGACAGCTCAAGGTTGTTTTTTCCTCTTGAGATTATTCAGGTGTTGGAGATATATTATAGCAAGCATCTGTGCACATTCGTTGGATGAAAACCAAATACGCTGTCTCTGTTATTGTGGCAGATATAAGGCCTGTGGTTGAGCCTGACCATGATCATGTGGGAGGCTGTAGCGGTGATGTCTCACTATTGGACTCAAAAGGCTGCAGCATTCCTCTATCTCCGCCTGCCTCTTGTCAGAACTGTAGTTCATCATTTTAGTCACTACCCTCTTCCCCTTTTACATTCTCCCTGCATGAACCTAACTGATGAAAACTGAGCCTTCATCAGATGCTAACTTTATTACGGAACCCACCTGCAAAGTTTGAGATGTAAATGCTTGGTGTATGCCAGAGCTTTCCTTGTCAGATTGATTTCACTCCAATCAGATTTGTGTTTCCCAAGTTCCATTAGCTGCTGTGGCTTCAGACGAGTAATGCCTGAGTTTTAGGGTCCGACGTCTGAGTGAGAATGTGTGGCAGAAAACTTCTGGAACCCACCTTGTGCTGAAAGAGGAGAGCAGGCTGGAAGAGGAAGGGTAAAATGTGGCAAAACATGAGGTTTCTGAACCTTGTTTCTTGGTTAGTTTACTGATTGGCTTCCTGATAATTATGAAGGGGAGGAGATGGCCCCTTGACCCTTTTCTTTGTTGCAGTGGCATTGACGTGATGCCAAGATTTTCTCCATGCCTGCCCTGCTCACGCCCCTTTGCCTCCAAGCTTTGTAAGTCAGCCCTGTTCTCAGGAACCATCTCTAGGTGTCCTTCATGGTATGTTGGCAGTGTTGTCCATGTTATTTGTGCCATATGTTTGTGTCTGTGTTCCTGCACACATGAATGAAAAATGGGAGTGAAGGGCCTCCTGTGTTGCTGTTGTTATTGTTGTTGTTGGTGTTTGTGTCAACGCCTCACTCATCCCTGTGAATGGACTGCTTAGACTCAATAGGAGAGGGGCGTTTATGTGGGTTGGGTCCATCATTCATTTACTTCATTCGCATCCCCAGGGAAGCAGAGGGGGAGTGGCATACAATTCTGTCACAGCATTAATGTCCAAGGCATCTCTGTACTTTTCCTCCCTCTACTCGCTCTCTATCCATCCCTCATCATTTGTGTCTCTCTTTTTTGCTCCTTTTGGCATAAATGGTGAAAACAGTCATCACTCAAAGCTTGGCTATGATCCTGGGCTTTCATGTTCTTGTGGATTTCACCTTAGATGAATCGGTGCTCCTCTGGACATTGCGCTTCACTGCACTACATTGATGAACGACCACAGACAGCCTTTCACAGAGCTTCTAAGAGGAAGCGCTTCCTGGCACAAACTCGGAGGCACAAACTTTTTTTTTTCATGGCTGACAGATCTAGTTTTAATGTGCTCAACTCAGCTGAGAATCAGACAAAGAAAATACAAAATGTCGTTTGACATTGGGAAGATCTCCAACCCAACTGATGCTTTGTTAAGTGTAATCGCATTTAGAAAGTAAAAGATGCTTGGAATTCATTAGTCTATAGCTTGGATTATATGCAAGTGTCATTAGCAAACAGGATTGGTGCACAGTGTGAAATTTACCTTTTCTTTACTGTGGCTGGATTAAGCTGTCCTACTAAACCGTCTGTGCATGATTAATTAGTCACAAATCATTGCAATGCATTATGAGTCATTTACACCACAAATACAAGAAGAAGTTAATTTAGCTCCAGCATGATGTTACTTGCTGTATTAAGTCAATTTTTTGTGTTATGTGACATTAGAAACATTATATTTTAATAACAAAGTTACAAAGATGTTGCAATAATGTTATGCTGTCAATGCTAGGGTTAGCTTTAATGTTTTGCAAACATCATCTTTTGTGGAATTACCAGCTTTTGTTGAAGATGAAGTTAAACTCTGTACAGATAGGTCTAACATTGTAACTTATTTTGAAATTAAAGTTCTATGTAATCTACTAAATTAATTATTCTCAAAAGCTGCAAATGAGGATGTCTTCTAACTTTTAACTTTCATACTTATCTGTTTGGCTTTCAATTTCACCCGTTTTCTCATCTCCTGAGATTATGGATAGGTTCTTGTTCTTGGGTTTAATTGGCTTATTATGGTGAACCCATTCTGAACAGAAGCACTTGTCTAAACAGATTACTTTTAGTGTAAAAACAGTGTTAGTAAGGACAGTTATGGTTCTGCTGGAAAAAAATGCCTTTCCAACTAATCCTACTTCTTAATGTTTGCAAATTTGCAAAGGAATTGTAACTTGTCTGAGAAGTCTTTCATTAATAAATGACACTGTTTTAAAGACTCTTAAAATGAACTCAGCTAAGAATAACCAGGAGAAATTAACAGCCAGTATCTTAAAAGTCACCCTAATGAGCCAATGCTGAGCAGATGTGAAAATTGCAGCCCAACTGGAGTACATGCAGGAGTAGGAATGCTCCCTTGCATCCATGCTATTATGCTTATGAATACTCTACTGAATACTGTGCTTGCAGGGCAGAAATACTCCCTCATGAGGATCATTTGCTGCTTGCAGATTTTGCACGCCTGTGCACATGTGCAACTCTGTACATGTACCTGGTTCTCATGAAGCTTTTGAGACTAATTAAGCATAATTATACTTTTAGTACAATACACATTACACAATATGAAAATAGTACATTGTGACCTTTTTGAGAAGTATGTTTCTGCTTGGTAAAACTATAGCAATGACAACTTTTTGGTAGCTTTTGTTTAAATAGCTTTGTTGCTACAAATTGCAGGGCCCAGTTGTATGACTGTCAAAAGACAATCTCAGAGCATTGCCAACTATTGGTTGTGGCAGGGTTGCAAAAGATTCACAAGTTCCTCAAATGATCATAACCAGACTGCTGGAAACACTGCAGAGGAATATATGGCACGCTGCAAACAAACAAGCCTGAAGCAGCAAAAAATAACTTGTCTGCTGCTCAGATCTGATGAATGAAGATAGGAGATGGAGATGTGAGAGTACAGGGTGAGAGAAGCTGCTTATAAAGAAAGAAAAAAGTATCTCTCCATTTCTGGTGTCTGCCTTATCAGTGCAGAATGGATGGCAAAGTGATGATTTATGACAAGGTACGACAGCTGAAGATAAGAAGTTTCTAGCCTTCATGTGCTGTGCAATCACTGGCCTCCTTCAACACTCATATGAGAACGGATGGAGGGTGACTGTGACCAAGATTTCCCTCTGTCACGCATGTTGCCTCCTTCCAGCTGATAAGACTCCTACCTCCCTCTCATTTTTCTACACATATTACTATCACCCACCGTTGTTATTCAATTCAATTCAAAACAAATACTTCCAGCTTTGATTTACATTAAGTTGAAGTGTTTTAGCATGAATACATTTTCTAAGCCTAAAGCCTAAAACAGTAGTTATTAAAATTTATAATAAGTAATAAGGTGGTTGAGGCTCAGATGTGTTACATCATAACTGTTTAACTGTTGGAAAGGTCAGTTCAACATTTCTTATCTCCACTGCGTGCTAGATCCAACTGAACAGAACTGCCAACAATAACATACCAAAGAATTCAAAAGAAATCCCTGAGTTGGTGCATGTCGAGTTTTGTTCTGGAAATTGATAAAGTCAGTAATCTGACTAAGGGGCAATTTCATTTGCTTAGTTCATTTTTGGATTTACAAGATGGATGTATGTGAAGTACAAGTTTTGATGTGATTTAATCAGGAAAGACATTTTATTTTGTTTTTGTGATTTTGTACATCTGTTATGTTGCATCTCAATTTTGTTGCTTCTATCTGTTTTTTTACACATAAATCTCCCAATTCATTGTTAAAATTAATTTAGGAAACATATTAAAATGAATTTAACCCACCAACAGCTACACAGACATCCTCTCCTCACTACCTCTAAACAGACATCCTTTGCATGTTGACCTTTATAGCCTCGGGTGAGAAAAAGGCCGCCGGGTCAGGGAATAGGATGTCCCAGCTGTCTATCAAACATGAAAGACGCCAAATTAACAGGCACTGCTGTTTTAAAAGGATAGGGTGAGTGTGTCAGTCAGCTTGAAAAGTTTTTTAAAAAAAGATTACACAGACAGACAGTAATCTATAGGTCTGTAAGCCTGTCACTTAGCCTGACCTTGGGGTAGCTTTGGTTTAATTGCAGGGTATAATAAGAGTGCGGGCCCCCCCCTTGAGCAGACAATTCCCATTATCCATTAAAGATGTAATGGCTGCCAACACGTTTCATCTTGAATGGCATTTTTTTGCCTTCAAAGCACATAATTAACCTTTTGGAATGTAAACGATTGTATTCAGTGTCTAATTATTTTCCATGAAGTCCCACTTATTTTAAAGTATCTGACCCATTCATGTTTGGATTGATCAGAATATACAACATTCTTCTGTTCACACACTAAAGTTGAGCCTGCTTTGTCAGGGGATATGTATACAAACATGCCTCCAAAGCCAATAGCACTTAGCCCAAAATTGATTCTTATGTATAGATATGATCTCATATTAGATCTGCAGAAAAACAATATTTAGATAATGTTTGAGCCCCAAAAGATGAGAATGTGTGAGGTTAGAGACGTTCCCTCATCCAACTATTTCCATAACATTGTTCAGTAGTAGTCCCACTTTCTGCCTTCTTTCCCCCTTTCCTTCCCCTTATCCCTATTGCAGCCATGTCCACCTTGCAGGCACTAAGACTATAAACAAATGCCCTTGACGTACTGTCACCATTCCCCCTTTTTCATGCCAAGCAGACAGACAGACAGACAGCAGATGCACAAGACAACGTGAGCTCTCTTCACTCACAGCTTTCTCTCAGTCAGCTGATTTCTACCAGCTGGTCTCCCTTCTTTTTTCCTCTCAGAACTTTCCTGGTAATTTTCACTAAATATTTAAAATCCAAATCTATTGTGCATGCGTGTGTATGTCAGGATGTGAGGCTGTCTTAAATTAATTTCATACATGAAAATTTATTAAAATACACAAACCGTTACAGTCTGTTTGTTCGTGTACAAGCACATTTAGCCCCCCAAAAAAAAAAAAAAAAAAAGAAAAAAGATTTTGCCATCAAATGATATTTAAAGAGAAGTCAGTGGGACTTTAAAAGCACACAAATTCCAGGATTACAGGATTTGGCAGTTTTTTTTATGGAAGATTTGGTGATAGAGTATCCTGAATATAACTGCATTAACGGCTGAATTGAAACACTAAAAAAATCTCTGGGTCTGTACAGGACATGGAATGAAAAGATTTTCCAGGGCTGTTTCTAGATGAAGATAACTCTGCAATAACTTGTCAGGAAATGGCAACGTTTGTTTATTTGAGGATATAAAAGATCAGTTACTTTGCTGATTGGTTCGTCATTCTTAGCCAAACTTGTGGCAGAGTTTAAGAGACTTACAGGCAAAAAGTTTTTAATTTATTTATGATTTTTACTCTGAATGTATTTTACCTTCTAGTGGAGTAAATGTGATATTGATCTGTTGGTTGACCAGTACACTGTTGGGCTGCTGATGGAAAGGATTAGTAGAGGAATGTTTAGATTGATTTTTTTGTGGATGAGAAAGTCTCCTGGGGCACTATGTTTTGAAAATATCTTGACAGTGATGTACAGTAAGGCTACCTTTAGCAGACATGTTGGTCTGTAATACAAATTATAAGGGGCAGTCTTAATTTATAGTAGTTTTGCAGGTATTTGGTTACAACAAATAACAAATGAAGGAATAACGGAAATGATCACTTTATTATCGCAGACACTTGATTTTCTATGTCAAATATCATGGCAGCTTCATAAATATCTGTTAAAATATTTTACATGAAAAAAAAATATGAATGGAAAATGTGTGAAGTCGTCAGAAGCTCATCATCTGGGAGCTAGGTCCAAGTTTACTTTATGTTTCAATGGCCAAAGCATTCAGACGTTGCTTGGATTTTTTCAAGCTAGATCAAAACAGTAGACTAGCTTATTTTGCTTGCAGTGTCCTGAGAGTTATGGCGCAAAGAACATGTGTGAAATATCTGTCATCTCAAGAATAAAGAATGCAACTGTTAATAAAACATGGTAGGATATTTGTACTTATGAGGTAATTGCTGCTTATATTAAATGTTTTTGATATGTAGTCATAGTTGTGCAACATTTAATTCCTTGCTATCAGAGCACAAAGCCTGTCAGTAAGTCTTCACAGCAGGCCTAGACACCAACACCCCATCTATGGACCTCACCACATTGTGCAACAACCAGCTGGATGATTGTCAAGTTTTATCTGGCTGTCCCCTGCCTGTCAGATGACATTAGCAAACAAGGCCCGACCCGGGATCTGTGCTGACACGTACCTGGTCGGGGGTGACCCCGCTATTGTCTAGCACTGACATGGGGTCAAGTGGGTGCATGCAGCAGTGGGGTAAGCAGTATTATGTTGATCAAGCAAAAGCAGATGGGCTTCTGTCACATCCGTCAGTGTGTTGTAGTACAATATTGTCACAAACATCAATGACCCTGGAGCTAGTGGCCCTGTTTGACCATAGTAGAGTGCCATTTTAATTTCTCATTGCAGATCTGAACTTGCTGCTTGTCAAGGTTCAACAATGTCCTTAGCAGCGCAATGGGTGCCAGACTTTCCATGCACATTTATTTCAAAGATGACTTTTCTGGGTGGATTTCCATCTATTTTCAGCCATCCATTCACTTGGCTAAGGCTAAAATATGGGTCATAGTCAAGGACACATTCCCCAGTCAACTCCTGCCAGAACACTTTGCTGCTTTCCATCTTTGTGTCTATCTTTGGGTAACTGACAATAATGGCATATGTGTGTACAGAGGAAACAAGTTAATTCATTAAATTATCATAAATACCATTTTGGCTGGGAAACCTCAGTAAAATGGCATCATGTGTTTCAGGTATGTTTTGTTTTCCTTGGTTGGTTTTTCTTTTCTTTTTTGTTTTGTTTTTTTTTATTTTAGAAATGGCCTCTAACATGGCATTAGAATGAAAGCATGATCTCATTAGACATGCTACTTGTCAACCCTCTTAATTCATGCAAGATTTAAATACTTTCATTGGGTGAAGTATTAGCCCGACAGTCAAAGCAAAGTACATCATCTCTGCATGCATTTCCCACATCTTGCTGCCTCTTCCACCTGTGGCATGCTTGGTGCCAAAGAAAGCAGAGAAGGAATCAACAGAAAGAGATTTGTTATCTCAGCTGACTGGTATGCAGACATAAGCTGGTGGGTACTGGCAAGATCAGACAAGCCAGGGAAAAGGAGAGGTGTCAGAGGAAGAATGATAATAAGTAAAAATAGCATTAACAAGGTATGATTTAAGATAGATGTGAATGCTACAATTTTTTGGTAGAATTGCGTGCATGACTACATCTCCAGAGAATTCAGTGTTCTGGGTTTATGTATTGCTGGTGGAAACACTTCATCTGAAGAGGTGGATACAGGAAAGTGATAAAGGATCCAGGGATATTTATTTCCTCATCACTCCTCACTTTGAGATAATCCAGTTTTATTTTGTGGGAAAGAGGAACCACCATTTACAGATATCTGACTTTGGTCATCACTGTAAAAATCGTCTAAATGAACAGCTGATTTCAGAGATTAAAATGAAGAAAATGTTTTGGCTTGTTTAGTTTAAGAGAGTTTTGGTGCAGTGAAATGTGATCCTTTTCAGCCTTATTTGGACACAGTATGTTTGGTGGGACCTCATATCTAAAAGCCTTACTTAAAATTTCCCCTCTCTCACTACAAATACCATTTTGGCAGAAGAGAATAAAAAGGGTTGAAGTCACCAGGAACATCCAAGGCAACAAACCTTCTAAACTTAAAAACGTCCAATATCTGTGTTTGTTTTTTGGAGTTGTTCCTGTACAGGACAAAGGAAAAACCCGATTCCACCAAACAGCAAGCAAGAATCAAGACAAGAACCTGAGCCCTAGCTTCCCGATTAAAGGGTTCTGTTGCTCTCTGTCTATCTCCTGTTACAAACTTTGTAGCTGCTCTAACAGCTCTGATGCCAAAGACACAGCTTGTGTGTCTCTGAGGTTCCAGTTGAGATTATATGTCTATTAGTTTGGATTAACAAATATAATTCACAGATAAATGATGCTGGTTATTGACTTGTCAAAAAAAAAGTTGAATGGACAGCAGTGTCCTGTGACCACAAAACACCCTGACCCCTCTTTCCTCTGTATGGTATTTAAACCTATTCCCACCATTTTACTCCTGAGAGACAGGAAACAAAGAGCTGCTAGACATTTTTGTCACTAGGACGTAAACTTCAGGAGCATTTACTGAAACAACTGTCATGGTTGTTTTCCTTTGGTGGACAGTCTGCCCTCCTACCAAGCTAATGGATTGTTTGGCTCCTCCCACCTGGGAAAATATTTCCCAGAGTATCGTTGGGTTTTAGTTTCTACTTCATATCAGCTCAAAACTCATTTCTAGTATTGACAAATCTATTGAAAAAAAAAAACTGGATATAAAAGCTTAGTACAAGCATTCTAAATTTTTTGGTAAAAATGTGCAGTGAGGGAATTTTGTGTAAATATATAACATCTTATTATTTAGCCTGTTTCATACTCATTCTGGCCTTTCAAGTAAAAATGCTACTTGCAGCTTCTCAAATGGGGTTTACTTTCTATCAAAACTGGCATCTGAGATACTAATCAGTTTTTGTGTTTTTGAACATAGAAATAAGAGTGTTTTGTCTTCTCTCCAGCTCATGATTAGTATTGTAGAGCCTCTTTGTGCACTTGTGAGCTTTGTCACTTTGCCCCTTCTGCAGCAGCTGAAGGGATCTGAGTCTCTCTGAACAGTGGAACTCAGAGTTTGACTCAGAGTTTCCATGGCTCTCTCTGCTCACTTTGATAAATGGAAGTTCTTAGGCTCGCTGTCAGGCTCCTCTACCCACGGGACTCCTTCCTCCATTCTCACTCCTCGACTGCAACATTTGCTGTTGTCGATGAAAAATTACCAGAGGGAGTAGAGTAGATTGTCATTGCTAGACTGGAGAGTGGAACACCCAGAGAGGGTAGTGGTGGCTGAAGTCCCCCGTAGACCCCGAGTCAACACTTGCTGCTAATGGTCTCTCTAAATTTACTTTCTAATTACCCCCTTCTTATTGCCCCCAGCTAGCAGCACACTGGCCATGAACTTGAAACATGAGAAAGCAAAAAGACGTTTTTGAAAATTGGGCTTTGTTCAGATCTACTTCAAATCAGAAGAAAGAAAGCTGACCAATCATCAACTTCACTCAGGAAAGATGCAAATTCAATGCTTCTAATGAAACCAAGAATCAGAGATCTATAAATAGGAATGAGGAAATTCTTTAGAGAAAACATTCTACATCTGGCTCTGTGTTAGCACAGCTGACAGAGACGGACCGTATTTGTTCTAAGTGTCAGGTCACAGGTCAGCCAGGGAGAGGAGGATTTTTCACTCATTCACACCCGCCCGGTCTCATTATTCAGCCCTTTCCATAATCCCTCTAAACTGCGTTGTCACCACTGACCACTGCGGCCACCCCGACCGACCCGCTGCAAGCGACAGCACAGCTACAACAACAAACACAGCTTCATCATCATTATGGTGACTTGCAGCATCAGCATGACCACCAGATTACTTATACCTACACATATAAACATTTGTGCATACAACAGCCAGCCACAGAGTTAATTTCATGTTCTTCAAATTCCAGAAATAAGCGCTGTAGAGGAGGAGAGAAAAGCAGACCTACAAACAGATCTCCTTAACAGCAGGTTATAAAAGTGTAACAGTTGTTTCTTGGCACGATGCATGAGGCTTTGTTCCTGTGAAAACTTGGAATGCTTGTTAATAAAGTATGCTAGGAAATATTGTTCTGAGCTCACATCTTATCTTAAAAGATTCTTGGATACTGATTACTATTATTATTGAGAATGAATCTGCTTTCATTTAATCTTTTGTTGACTAAATGACAGGATCTAGTAAAAGTAGCTCAGTATGGTCATTCAGATGTCTCAGTTTATTGTTGTAGTTGATTCATATTCACACTAAGAAGCTAAAATAAATTAAAAAAAAAAATTCTCTTAAATAAAAACAACCTAATCACTTTATTGTTCTGTTAATTAACTAGTTATATTTTTTAATTATAATGAATAATTATATTATTTCATCAGAGCCACAATTCTTAATCTCTCTTCACTCCCTCTCTCCTCCAACATCCCACCCTGTATCATCGTGACCACCCAGCTTTCTCGAGTGTAAGGAGGCCATGATGAGCTTTCACCTCAGACCCCTCATGTCCTTTAACCTTTCACCTGCAGCCCTGCAAAGCTGTTGAGGGCAGCTGTCCATGGCTATGTGTGCACAGAGAAAAGCCAGTGTCCTGGCCTGAACCCCATCTCTTGCTTTTGTATTTGTATTAGTTTGTGGGCATATTCAAGAAATCTCTTGCTTTCTACAAATTTTGTACTGTTATGTGTCTTTTGTCCTTTACTTTATTTTGGAAACTCAAAAAAGTCATTAATCATTGTAGCAAAAGGCAAATCAAATGTTTTGGAAGTTTCATCTGTGCATGTGATCCCTGTTTCTCTTACCATTAACTACACATACCCAAACTATCACATCAGTTTAATAAAGGTCAGGTTTGCAATTCAGAGACAGAAAATAGAGAAACTAAATGACCTTTACTGTCTGCTGCACTAGCGATCTTCTTCTCCCTTGTGTTTTAATTAACCTTTTCTGTCATGGGAGACAGCAGAAATAGATTTGTTGTAATCTCTCATTTCCACTCAGGAGGTGAACTCACTACTTAAATCAATCTCTCTGCTTTCGATCTGTGCAAAGGAAGATGATTTGACATGAGGATCAAAGAGCTTACTTTAATTTCTATGAACACACACAGACACACGTAAACACAGTGTACCAGTGGCAGACGAGCCTGAAGCGCATCTGAGTGACAGCATCCGGAAGCTTGGAGATAAGACGTAATCTGGTGCCAATTATTTCCCCTTGACGGGTGCAGGTAAGCAATCAGCTCCACTGACATGAGTTCTGAGTCAATAGTCCCAACTCCAATGGGTGGTGAGAGGCTGATTATGAGTTGCTGAACTGTGGCAAATACAAAAGACAAACACTGACAGACTGAGCTGATAAAGCTTCTCACTGCTGTTCAGCCTCAGATATCCAAAGTGACCCTTCCATCCTGTTTGCTGACAAAGATATAAAGACCGCAGACATTCAATATTCAACTTTGGAGCAACTCTTTATTACAAACTTTAAACCCATGCATATATCAAATACATCAAAAAGTCCCTTTTCTTAGAGTATGTTTTAAAATTGTCAGGCTCTCTGAAAATTGAAAAGTTCAAAGTTAATGAAAAGTCGTTATTAGTCATTTTTCACAACTTTTAAGCTAGCCAGTTTTAAAGTCTTAGACTCCAACTGGCTACTGAAGGCTGTTCTACTTGCCTCAGTCTCTTTGGCTAGTGGTCGTTAGCCAGTCTGTAGAAGTGGTGTTGGTTGAATGACTTTGAGAACATCCACCACTTGTCTACCTTAATCATTGGGCAGGGGGCTATTGATAAACAAAAAAGAAAAAGTCACTTTTGTAACTTATCTTGTGCAGCATACACTATGTGTGCGTTGGCTGGAAAGGCCTTGCTGTGGTTTGAGTGCAGTTCACGACCGTTTTATCTCATCCTTCCTTTCCCTCCCTGCTTTCATTTCTACACTTACTGCCCCCATCCTCAAAGAAAGGCACAAAAACTATTTTACTTATTTTCTTAATTCCACTGTGAAATCTTGCCAGCATGGTTTTCATTGAAAGCGAAGATGGAAAGCAGCTAAAGTAATGTAGGTCTCAATATGTCGACCAGCAACTCTAAAAGCTCATAGTAAAATTAAGATCTTTTTTATATATGTAGCAGTGATTGGTATGAGTTAGATGTTATGCTAAGCTAAGCTAATAGCACGTCAGCTTTACAACCCTAATATGTAAGAGTTGTGTTGATCCTCTTTGCCAAAATGGTGAACTACTCTAAACTTTTAAGGCATCGTGATCATGCTATCATGATCAAAGAATAGTAAGCTTGACTGTTTAGATTCAAATGTTAGTCAAGTATTTCCATGGCCCAGAAGTTTTCCAGACAGCCTCAATGAATTTAATTACTTGGGGACACATCCTTGCACGCTTGGCTGCCGACAAGCTTCGGCAAGGTGGGGCCACACCTATTCTTTAAGAGAATGTGAACATGAGCATATTGGGGAATTCAGACAACATGCCATGGATGCCTGGGCAGGTATGTGGGATTTTCTGCTGCCTGCTTCCTCAAACCCCCTTTTTCTTTCACTCAAAAGAAACACTAGTGGTAAGAAAGGGGCTAATCTCATAAAGGCATGAAAAGGAGTGGAGGCAGTGTCTGGGAGGTGCATCATTCTCCATCTCCTTACAGATACAAAACAGGGGTCATTTTGAGGGTTACCAAGAAAACCACAGCTTGGTGAAAAGCTGGGGCAAAGGGGCCACAAAGCTGCAGAAAAGAGCAAAGTAGTGACAGTGCTAATGGATCTCACTCGCAAGCTGATGTCATTCACATTTGTAGACTACAGATTTGGTCAAACAGAAAATATGCTTAACAAATTGAAGACAGTTTGGTCACATGGGAAAAGAAAGATGCCCTGTCGGCCTGTGTGTCTGGTAGTGATTACTGAACGCTAGCTGGGAAATTGGGTGATATACACCAGATCCTGACACTTGTGCCCCGTCGTTACTGAACCCACCGGCTAGTTGTAAATTCACGGCTGTTTTTTTTTTTTTTTACATTTTTCTTTCTTTTTTTACATTTTTCTTGGCCTTGGAGGACAATTTTGCTAAGCTGCAACACACAGGAATGCTTTTGTGAAGATTAATTTGCACTGACAATAGATTGTATGCACACTTTGAGGTGGACTGCTATCATACTTCACTCCTTATCTTACCGTGCCGCAGGCATTATTTAAAAGAAAATGTGTTGTAGCATGTCTCATCCTGCAGAGGTTGTTCATTTTGGGTGTTGTATTTCCACTTCAGTCACACAGCTTGAAATAGCAGAATGAAAAGAGTTAATAGACTGTATGTCTTTTATTGATTTGTTGAATGTTGGCTGAAGGGCTTGTGATGTGGATGTATAGAAAAAAAAAAAAAAACGTAGTCTTATTGCTTTTTCCTGAGTTTTTCTCTTTAAGATGTGTTTTCCTCATTATAACCCATTCAGAACTTCTACAAATAAATTGAATTCAGTTTAATTATGGGAACATATACAAGAAGAAAGCATAGTCTGACCAGCATGTGTACGAATTAATGTCTTTACACGCTAGCCTGACTTAAATTCTTTGTGGAAAACACTACTATATACCACCATAAAAAGATTTATTTACATTAAAAACCTTTCCATCATATTCTTAATTCTCACCTTGCAGTGTGTTTTGAAAAATTACGCAGTTACTCTGAATATGTTTGTTGCATGAAAAAAAATGCCTGAACCACAATTATATATAGATTCCAGATTGCCCTTTTTATTAATATGATATTCATTCAATTTAGAAATGGTTCCATTTGTTTGTCAGAATGAAATGTGGTTCCCTTCAAACATGAATGAAACAGATCCAGAGATACTGAATAGAAAACAGACATGAAAGAAAAATACCAGGCTTAAGTTGGTTTCTTCTAATGGATAATATGTCCTAGTAAATGTTTACTTGTAGTGTAGTAGGTCATCTGTCAGTCTGCTTGTCAAGTCTCATTTGCAGTGACCCAAGTGTCGTACTTGTGGCAGCTACCACCTGCGAGTTCCCATTCTGTTGCCCTTGAGCGTGAACATGAGCCTACAGGTGATAAATATGGAAAATCCGTTGGTGGCATCTGCTGTCCCTGAAGCTCTGTATCATTAAACCCCTGTATAGATTTGATGAGAATAGATAGCTGGGTGAGTGTGTGTACAGCTGATGAAGATGGGATGTTTATAAAGGAAGGGTGGTGTTTTATTGTCTTAAGATGTTCTCCATATGTTTGTGTGTGTGCGGTCTGTGGATGAGTAGATTCTTGACAGGGTTTCCCATAAGACTGGCCAATAACCATTTGATACTGGAAGATCTTACAAGTCTGGCACATTCTAATACTAATACTATTGCAAGCACACTGTTGGGTTTGTTGTTGATTTAAGTGTAGTGCAGCCAAACCCTAGAAAAGGAAAAAGCCAGCATGAGGTTTGTGGACCAAACCATTTTGAAGCCTTGAGTTGCAGAGCTGTCACATCTCATTTTGGTTTAATTTTACTCTCTACTTGGGTGCCAAAGTGCATTTGCTATATACTTGGAGAGGTTCAATGCAATTTTTACTTCCAAAGTAGCTAAAACAAGCTGATTTAGTCACTTCCCTTTCAGAGTTATTTCTGAAAATCACAATTTTCTCAGATAATCAAGCTAGTTTATTATTTTTGACTGGACCACAGATGTGAGTCCCACACAGCAGGACTGAGAGGGGGCTGCCAGCTGTCTTACAGACGGGCCTCTTTTCTTTTATTTCCCCAAGTTGTTGCTGACAATTTCAGACCCCCCATGTGAGATATTACAGTTCGTAAACATCTCTCTGCAAAGATAAAGATAATGTGAGCTGTTGTTGAACATTAGTTTGCACACCTGGGTGGTGTGTATCAATGCTGATTGAAGCTGTGGATTATTGGCACAAAACTCTTTTAGTAATTTGTGATGTGAAGACCTAATATACTATGACTGATAACTGGAACAAAATAAATTTATGTTATGAAACAAATGTTGAAAATGACTGTCTTTTATTTGCATATATTTTAGACACTTAATCTCTGATCACCTCTTTGCATGTTTTACTTTAATGAGAAGCAGCAGCAATATGAAACAGGTTCTTAACACAGCTGTGACACGGCTGGAGGACTATACATGGAGGACGATTCCAATGAGATAAAAAATCATAAGCTGGAATTTGGGATTACTTTTGGCTGTGTTTCCTGGAATCCCTCATGCAAGCACAATAAACTCCAAACCTTAGCAAATAATCTTCTTAGAAATGAATTTTAGAAATTAATCCTGATATGACCATATCGCAGCAAACCAAAAGTTTTCTGTTTCCACGTTAGTGGCAACAGATGTTTAAGTATATTTTTAAGGAAGCAACTCATGAAAATTACAAGAGTGACAGCCATATCTCTTTCTGTTTACTACCTGCATACACTGTGACAGCAACATTTCACAGTGTCTGAAGGGGCTCAGCATGGCAGCAGCTCAGAGGTTTTCATGGAGAGGATTCACATCAGTACTTCAACATGTCCAATCCAGATGGAGAGCTTTATACTGTCCCTCCCTGTGAAGAAGGAAGACCTTTTTTTTTTTATCTATTCTTGTGAATCTTTCCCATTATTATTGACCTTCAGACTTGGCTGCACAGAACACTGGGGCATTTGTCTGGTCCCATTAAACCTGAACCTGAACAGGTCCTCCTTCAAGGCCTCAAGTTTTCTGAAGAAACAAGTGCAGGCTCAGTTTCCTCAATCTCCCCTTTTTCCAAGAAAACTTTGGAAAAAGGAAGGTGAAATAGAGTTTCTTTAACAGTTCAAAAGGAAAGGAAGAAAAACTGCTGCTTTCTATTCACTACTTATCTCCCCCTCACCCCCCAGTGTTAGCTTAAACTCATGTTCACACACTAGTGGTCTGCCCTGAGTGGTATGTGAGTCACCACAACCTGTAACATGGGGGTATGGAGAAGGGCCTGTTAGCATTTGACATCTTTCCTGTAGTTGACTATGAGAAATAAGAAATGAAGAAAGCTAGCCTTTGCTTCAAAGATTCATAACTTGGAAAAATGGTGCGAGGTCAGATTTCCAGGCCCTGGACATCATCAAATACGTGACCCGTTTGAGTTGCTCTAACCAGTAGTTGATCTGCTGCTTGTCTATTACCATTCAGTTCAGCCAGGAGAGTTAATTGATGTCCTCTTTCCTTTGTCAAGCCTGCGATTAACCAGATTTAGTCTGTCCATGACCCCCACAAAGTAGGATGTAATTGGGGAGAAAGAGGACCAAACATGTCCTGTAAATTAATTTAGGAGGGTCTGATGGAAGGATTGGCATCATTAGCATACAACCATGCCATTAACATTAACATACTGTATATCTGTGCACATGTGCAGAAAAATAGCAGCTTACAGCTCTCTTGTGACCGTCAGTGGTTTATGTTTTCAAGTTTTATTGTGTTATTCCTAGAGTAATTACAGACACAGCTTGAGCATAACCATTTATTTTCCTCTTCTTTTTTTTGTCTTCCTTCATAGAGTTAAAGTTGACTGGCACTGCTCACCACTTCTCTTTTCTGCTCAACTCAACTGACTACCGGATCCTTCGCATGGATGAGGATCATGACCGCATGTATGTGGGCAGCAAAGATTATATCCTCTCCCTGGATCTGCACGACATCAACAAGGAGCCGCTCATAGTAAGAAAGATTCCACACAAAGAAAGTGGAAGAGATTTACATGAATTTACAGCTAACCAGCTCATTCATTTTTTTCAGATCCACTGGCCTGTTGCATCCCAGAGGAAGACTGAATGTGTCTTGTCAGGGAAAGATATAAATGTAAGTAATAAAATATGTAGTGATTGTTTTGATGCTTACTGAAGAGGCTTTTCTTGGTTTAAGTTTTTCACATCTAAGATTAGAATCTGAACTTCTCCTTGAGTGCAACTTTGGGCTCTCAGAGATTATGTGGTAAAGTTCTAAAATGTTACAGACTAAATAGAAGTTTGGCAGAAAAGCTTTTTTAGATTTGTCTCTTGAGAGGAAGGCAGTTAGTTTTTTTATTTTTATAACTGTCATTTTTTCACCTATTTTATGTATCCAGGAATGAGGCACACTAAAAGTGCAGTTCAAAGAAACAAAAAAGCAATTTCCACACACACATTTGTTCTTCCTGTTGATTTATCAATACAAAATGTAAATATAATAGCTACAAAGACCTTTCTCAAGAAACATAAACCATAAAAAGACCCAGTGCTTTAAAAAAAATAAACCTAATTCCCTAATAACCTAATAAAATGTCAACCTTTTCTTTTTTAAGTAAATCAACATAACAGTAAAAAGTGTATGAAAAAACCCCTTTTTTTGTTTTGTTTATCTAACGTGTCCTCTGCTAGACTAGTTAAAAAGCAGCAAATGCAGGTATTGATGGAGTTTTATTTTACTGCATTTTGTTTGTTGGAAAATTTAAAATGTCTTTTTGGTGATGCTGATGCTTTAAATGTGTCTCCGGGGTCAGCAGAGGACATTTTAAAGCTCCTCCCACTGTGTGACATGCTGTGAAGCTCTTATTTACTGTCTTTGCATCTCTGATTGCTGATTGCGTACAGCTGCCACCAATTAAGCTCTTGCGGCGCCTCAAATGTGCAACATTTAGTCATCTTCAGTGAGAGCAATTTTTATGCATATTGTACAGTAGATTTTATAATCTCTTAGCAAATAGCAGAAATTCTATTTCCCTCTTTGTTGTCCAGACTGGCAGATAAAATGAATCGGTCAGTGGAGGCAACAGGCCTGTCTGAAGTGTTAATAGGATTCAGACGTTCAAACGCAGCCACCACCTGTGTGAGGAGGTGGAAACTCATTATTGAAATTCATACAAAAAACAGATTCATCTCTTTTGATTTAGTTCACACATTGTACCCCACTCTACCCTCCCCCAACCCACCATATCCTAAAGTCTCTCTCTCTCTCACACACACACACACACACACACACACTTGTTTCAGGGTTTGTGTGGGCTCGCAGGAGCAGTGAGCACTGTAAGCACCAAGGTTCTGGCTAATAGTCCTGTTCTCCCCTGCTGATACAGAGCACAGGCTGTTGTTTATCCAACTGGAATGTTCATTTATGCGTGTTTGGTGACCCGCGCTGCTCATGGCCTGTGGCTATATTGAATTGGCCTACGTATATATTCCTGTGTGAGCCTCTGTGTGTGTGTTTGCATGTGCATTAGCAATGGGTTTAAAATTTCATCACTGGAAGAAGAAATAAAATTGGCTACTGCAAGATGCCTTGGCAGTGGCCGCACCTTAGTGAATGACAGATGATGACAATTCAACAGTAATTCAGAGGGGACATCAGTTCAGGCAGGAGGTCAAAGGCAATCATTCCCACTGTGCTCACTGTGCGGGAGCACAACTGCGCGCTGAATAATACACACAGGCCCACATGTGTAAACACACACACACACACACACACACACAACAACACATCGTCTGAAACCTCTGACTTGTGCATCTGTCGTGCTGCTACAATTTGCCAAAATGGCTCACCACCCCCATCCTGCATAGAATCTTTTTTTTTTTTGTACTAGTACATCCTTTCTTTTGCACCAGCTGTCACTTGCATAAAATATGATATACAAATCCAAGCAGATATCTTTATTTCTGTATTTGGACACACAGTTTGGATGGATTGAAGGCAGGAAGGCAGACAGCTGGTAAAACACACAAAGACTAGAAAGGACTTGAAGAAAAGAGCTGTTTTCACCAGCAGCACCTCTTTGTCTTTAGCCTAAAAAGAAAAATGGCCTTATTTTGACATAAATTGCTCAAAAACCTTTCAAAATCCTTAATAAATATTAACATAAACATTTTATAATGTATTGATACCCGATTGCTTTTTTTGTGTGTGTGTATTCCTATAACAAAACCAACCTTTTCTTTCAGCAGTCTAGTTTGGTCTATCCTAAATTATTTTCATTTGTCAAGTTTGAATTGTGTTTAACCACAACGGCTCTTCACAAACCCAGAGGCACCACAATTTTTCTGCCACACACTTACTTAGTGTTTGGAAACATTTTCAGTCTAACAGTGTGGTCTAACGCGAAGCCTGAGCCAAGGAACAGAGCTGCAAAATGCAGACCAGCCAAGAGAGGAAGTGATAGATGGAATGGTTTTAAGCCAGGCAGAGAAGTTATTAACCAAAAAATCTGGGGCATTATGTATTATGTAACCATTTTTTTTATTGCTTTTTCATGAGCTTCCACCACCCCCCCTAACCAAAGTCCATAATCCTGCTTTTTGTTTTGTCCTTCCTCAGGGGGAATGTGGAAACTTCATCCGTCTGATTGAACCGTGGAACCGGACCCACCTGTATGTGTGTGGAACAGGCGCATACAACCCTATCTGCACATATGTGGATCGAGGACGCAGGTCACAGGTAACCAAAGACACAACTAGGCATCCATGAAGGCATTTTGACCTTTACTCTCTCATTTCTTAAGAACCATATCAGTCAAAACAATCTCAGGTCAGAGAATCCCCTGCTCCTACCACTCAGTTTCATGCTCCCTGCGTCTCTTCCATCATTTTCCACCTCTTAGTTTTCATTGATTTTGCACCGTTTCACTAGCTCATAGCTCATCCTTTTTCAGTCTCTATTATTATTTCAAAATGGCTGTTGGTAAAATACCTAACTGCCTCTGCTTAGAAATCATTGGGGCTCCAATCTTCTCTTACCCCTGGGAATATAATGGTGACACTATATCGAAAAATTCCCCTCCTTAGGGTTCTTCCTCCCCCTCTCACCTGCTTACACACAGCAGGGCCTGTGGCCTGTCTTTCTGTCTGTCTGGCTGAGAGCCCATGAAAGGCCATCATTACTGATGGAGCCTCTCATCCATCACCAGCCTTGTAGCTCACCCCTCCTTCTATCCCATCCTCCATCCCTGCCTCACTATATGACCACGCAAAGCAACAGCAGCTGCCAGCTCAGTTATAGTCAGCACACTTACATTCACCATTCTGACTGTTTAGTCTCACTGTTCAAATGAAGGGTTCAGATTTCAATGTGAAGGTCAGTCTGCCTCTTGTCATGGTACTTCACACTGTAAAGATTTTTCTCTGTAAGAGGAGATGTAAACATAAACCACTTGTTCAGAGATTCTTTCCTGTGTTACACAGCAGGCTGCATATGATTTTGCTGTTTGGTTAACACAAACTTTTTTCTCTACTTGCAGTCAGACTTATGCTAATTCTTTGTTGAACTTTGTCTGCATATTTTTTGTCAACCTGTAAAGATGATCATCAAAAACTTAAACATGTTGGAAGAAAACACAAATAGCTCAATATTTTGGTGATTATGCTTAAGTCATGAATGCCTAATGTAAGTTAAAACTATTTAACTGCTCAGTCTAAAGAAAAGTCAGGAAGCTGTGCAGAATGCCGTTGCTTAGAAAGATTTACAAATATTTGGACCCCTAAACTTGAACAAGACAATATAAGAAATGTAAGTCTCCTTTAAAATACAAATGTTCATATTAAATTTGATGCCCTGTAAAAAAAAAAATAGCACAGAGGCATCTGTTGTTTTTAACAGCACTTAGTAAGCATTTATGAACTGAGGCAGCTGCCATTGATCTAAGAGGAAGATATCCTAACTTATTAAAATGAGACTGTAAATCTTCTGTCTCAAAGTACATGTAGTCATGCCAGTTGCTATCATTTATTTCCAGTCTGATTTTTGTGTTCTTTGTATTATTTGATGCTGCTGTTTGTCTCATTTTCCTTTTCTGCTCTTTTTCTGTGCTGCATGGTTTATGCATGGCATTTACAGCTGTTTGCATGACGCTGAGACTAATCTAACATGTTTACTAAATTATTACAAACCTTCCACCAGGCTGTCTTCCCTTTGAGCTCCACTTTGAACTTGTTCGATACAAGTCTTTCCATCTTTCAGAATTCTTCATCTCTGTTGAGTCCGCTTGATTTCTCCACTTCTTCCTACTTGTTTTCTTCTTCAGTTTACATCACCGTCATCATCTATAGAATTTCGCCTTCGTCTGGGCTGTTATGTGTTGATAATGAAGTGGCCCATTGTGCCATGTTTCTTCTTTTAGGGCTTCCACTACCTACAGGCACCTCTGTCAGGAGGAAGAACAAGTCGAGCAGCAGACTACAACACTACATCAGAGTCTTTGATGGCACAGGTGGGCTGGAGGAGTCTTATAGGGTTTGGTGCCCACCTGGACTACTTTTTCTTTGAGTCACAGCTGTAAAAGTGGAGATAAAATTCCTTAATTAATGAAATTGCTTTCTTTTTTACTCACATAGTAAAAGAATAAAACCTGTTCTACATTCTGTTCATAATAAACTGAGAATGTGAACACATCAAAATTACTGAGGACTGTTTCTTTTATATTTTGAGTCATACCTCCAACAGTCTTTGCAGCTTTGCAGATTTTTTCCAGTGCTTGTGTGTCATGACCACACCTTTTTGAGTTATAATGTATCTAAAAATAATAAAAGTGCAGGTTACAGCCACACCTTTGGCTGTAACTCTGCTCTGCTGAACATATTTCCTGTCTGTCAGACATTATCGAAACATCAGTGTTGACACAGATGTCCAACATGTCCTCTTTCACTGGAGTAATGAACTCTTGTTAAGGCTACTAACATCAGAGCATGGTGGATGAGCCTTGGATTGCTCCCAGCATTTTTCTACAAAGTTCCATCTCACTGATAACGGGTTTTGTGTGCCTTTTGTTTTCTCCTTCAGAAAAGCCAATGTCAATAAAAAAAAGTGTTTTATTAAGTGCCTTCAGAGTCACATCTCATGGCTCATCATTGTTACTGTCTTAACCAACTGATCTTATTGATAGTTTTAATGTTGCTATTACAAACTATTAACATCTAAAGTACCTTGTACAGTAAATTATGCATTTAAGCTTTTTAAGTTATTTTAAGTTATGCCTGAATATTCCTCTCTTTTACAGGAATATATTTTCCGTCTTGAACCTGGTAAAGTGGATTCTGGAAAAGGAAAATGTCCCTATGACCCTAAACTGAACAGTGTCTCTGCTTTGATCAGTGAGTGTCTGTTTTTTTTTTTTTTCTCCGTTACACACAAACAGACAGATATAAAAAACTACAGCTTGTTTCTCTTTTAGGTGCATGCTTGAAATAGATTGTTTGTTAAGACATTTATGTTGTAACTTTAAAGTGTAAGTTATTAAGTAGTCCTGTTTGGAGGCTGAAACCAGCAGATAGTTGACATTTTTGCTGGTAAAATGATTAAGGCGATGAATCAATCAACTCTAGCTGTTTGGGGGTCTGGTAGTTTATCAGTAGTTACTTATCTGGGCAGACGGATGTGTGTGCTGTCATGTCAATGGGTGGTCTTTGGTTGTCAGCAGCTTGCAGGTGGTCACACAGGGTTGTTGATAAGTGACCTCCTGCCCTGTGAATGTGCATGTGTGTCCAAGGCAGACATGTAAGCCCAGTTGCAGCTAACCTGTAAAATCTGTCTTACATAATTGGTTCACTATAGCACTACCAGGCTGAAGCAACAGAGAAACCAGGGAAATTCCACCTTTATGAATGAGTACTATGTTTCTGAAGCATCTTTCACCTCTGAGTTTCTGGTTATTTTTTAGTGCATTATACACAAAGAAAACCATTTCTGATAAGCATTTCTTACGCATGCCATTGTCTGGCATTTTATGGATACTGATCAGCCAAAACATTAAAACCTGACAGGTGAAGCAAACAGTATTGATTGTGATGTTGCAATGCAATGGTGGAACCTTGGAAATCTTGGGTCTTCGTGTTATTGTTGCATTATTAAGTACTGTTCAAAAGACTGTTGAAGACCTAATACACAACAACATGGCAGCGGCCTCCTCGAGCAGAACATTATATCCCAACACAACACAAATCTCTGCAGGAGTGGTTCTGAGAGCAAAGCAAAGGTGTTGATCTGGCTTCCACTGTTCATGACACCTCTGCACAGAGCTGTTTAGCAGCATAAGCTGACCTGTTCAATATTAATCAAATGGCTTTAATGTAATGGCTGATCGCTATTTATTATATGGTCTACATGTGTCTAGCGTCAAAGTGGCTTTCGGCGACCTCTGACCTATACACCATGAATCTGGCTGACATGGAATTGGCTTTTTGAGCACAGCTGTCCTATATGATCACACTGATTGTCTTAATAAGTATGAGTGGGATTATAATATGAGGTCAACATTTTTAGTTTAAACATGATACTTGAGAGTTGAGTATGATCAGTCATTGTGATGTATTTTGGCACTGCCTTGTCATCATGTAGAGTTACAGTTCATTGCTTACATTATTTGACCACAGCTGCTACACATGGTATCATTTTGATGAAACCTTCAGGGATTATACAACTTTCTAATGAAATTTCAATCAGACTTGGTGGACATGCTGTATTTGAACCTGAGAATGTTTTCATTCTTCATAATTTCTCCTCCACCTTTTTTTCCCCCTCTGTGACTGACAGATGGAGAGCTTTATGCAGGAGTCTATATTGATTTCATGGGAACAGACTCTGCTATCTTCCGTACTCTGGGGAAGCAGACAGCCATGAGGACCGATCAGTACAACTCCAGATGGTTAAAGGGTAATGTCTCAACTCACAGCTTGGTCTGCATCCGGCTTTATTCCTTCACTCATCTCTCTCCAAACCATTTTTAATTTATGCCTCTGCAACTTGCAGATAGGATGTTGCATTTGTGTTTCACAAAACTTGTCGACTGTAGCTTCAGCACTGTTCTTCAGTCCTGCAGAATGTTGTTCTTTCCAGCCTGCTCCACCTGACCCAGTAATCCTTTGAATGAAAGCATAAAATTCACTATCCTAATTATCTCAATGCTTGCAGGGCCTGCAAAAGGGTTAGTGTAGTATCAGGGGGAAATTAGAGAATGTCAGTAATGAGTCAGAGTAGCCTTCACTGTGTAATTAACCATGATTGTCACAGTGATATAACTGCTGGCTGGATGCTTTTGGTTGATGTTGCCGAATCAATGGCTCCCTCAGTGTTGCTGGATCCCAGATTTGCTATTGACCCTGTTGCCCTGACAACAGTCCCCTGCACTGAATCAGGACACCTGAGTCCTGCTAATCAGCCATGTGAAATCTCTCGGATACTACCCTTCCCCCACATTACAGGGACCCTAATTGCTCCCCCTCCTCCTGCTTTATGGTTTGTTCCCATTTGGGACACCGGTGTGTCACAGTAAGGAGGGGCTGACCCAGTGAATTAGTCAGTGGGCATGCACTGTGATGCCATTATCACTGGGAAGAAATTTATATGGTTTCTCTGACATCACCTTAGGTTTTATGAGGTTGTGAAAGTAAAACAGGACTAAAGAGCTGTGATATATCTTGCCGTTGTTCTTTAGGTCTAATGCTATTAGGGAAACTTGATGGACCTTTTTTCCACATTTATTCATGTTTCAGTTATTTTTTTTACCACCACCCCTCTAATATCATGAAAAGAAAAACTGTTCAGGAAATCAGAAAGAGGGAGTTTCAGACTGAACTTAACTATGGAACACATCCACTGGATATGCAAGTTAAATCTTAGAAGGCTTTATTTATTCATTCATTCGTCCTGAATGGGTATTCCCCCCCCCCCATTCCTTAGCATTTGGCTTTTAGATTTTGCAAAAAAAAAAAAAACTGAGAGAACTTTCCAGACATTCGTTGTAGTGTGGGTAAGAGAAACCTATTAAAATGTTGATGCAGTTCTGGATCACTTTCTTTAAAAGTAGGAGATGAAGAATTCATCTTGGCAGAGAACTGTGTTCCCTAAGTGGACCTGTAGATTGTTTTTTTGTTGTTTTTTTCTGTTTTTTTTTGGCAACATATCTGGAAGTGATCTTTTTAATGTCCCATATGAACAAGAGGAATGATTACAGCTGCCAAAAAGCTGTTTTAAGGTGCATATGAGCATGCTCATTTTAAATAGAAGGCTGTTAAAACTAAATCCCAGCTCTTTGGAAGTCCTTAAAAAGTCCCTTTCAAGCTCTCTTTCACATGTAAACGGAATCACAATTGAATGTACATCAGCACATACTGCAAAACCCCTAAGCACTCCATAATTTTTTTCTTTTCTCCCCTATAGATCCCACTTTTGTTCATGCACATCTCATCCCAGACAGCAATGAGAAAAATGATGACAAGCTCTACTTCTTCTTCCGCGAGAAAGCCTCTGAGATGGGCCAGAGTCCCATGACCCAGTCCAGGATAGGGCGGATCTGCCTGGTGAGTTATCGCAGCAGTCAACAAAGCTCATGTTGAAAATCACCAGTGCAAGGTTTATCTGTCTTCAGAATGGTTAGTTATGGTCTTTGGCTATTTATTTATTTATTTTTTTAGTTAGTCTTTTGAGACTCAAAAAGGAAGTCTGCTGTGATAATCAGTGTTTGCTAAACATAAAACTTTAACACACACCGCACAGTCTTTTTGAGTAAATTCAACTTGGGGCCTGTGTGTTAACCTTAATGTGTGTTAATCAGTGGTCACCAATAAGCAGACCAAATTCTGGGTCTGGACCCACAAGCTGTCCCATACAAATCCAGACATCCAGCCAAAATAGAAAGTTGTGATTTACAACCTGGTGGAGTGCTTCAGGCACAGCTTTTGTAGTTCAGTGGACAAGAATAAGTCCCAAAAAAAAGACCAACCACATGCTAGTTAAGCCACCCCACGTGATACCACACAGCCAAAATGGTCTGTTTGCCGTCTGGAATCTGTAAATATTACGACTCAACAGTTAGGTTAGAGGCAAGAAACACCTGAAAAGATGGTGGAAAGAAAAAGAAAGATAGCAATACACATAGAAAATAATAAAGGAAAAGAAACGGATGACTTCACTGGAGAAAGGTAAGGTAGAGAAAAATATGGGAGAAATGGAACTCTCCAAATAAAGAAAAGTGGAGCAAAAACAGTGCATTAAATCTGGAATGGACAGACACATTTCTGTTCATATTTCCACCAGGAGCATTGAATCATTTGTTACGTACGCTCACAAATTGTGGCACTTATTTAAAAGTGCCCATTTGAGATGCCTTTATAACACAAAATATAAAAGATCTGAACAAACATACTAAAATCTGAAGCTTGATCACAGAAAATGAGTAGTCACACATTTACTGCCCAACAATGTCATCATCAGTGTTCCCTCAGTGAAAAAATAATTTTATGATGGAGGGGTTGTCAAAGAATGCATGAGTGCAGCAACTGAGACACCACTGGAGGGAAAAGCAAAAACAACTAAGTATTGTTCCAGGTCCACCAACATATACCAACTGTCATACACCAACATGTGTATGACAATGGTTCTGACTCCACTTTTCTCTGTTTATTATATTTTCATCTATATTTGTAACATACTTAATTTTAACATTGTATTTTATTAATTAGTCTGAATGTGAAATCCTGCTCTACTTTTATTTAGTAAATGAAAGAACACACAAATCCTCTGTCATAGATGTAGTTCTATGTTACATGTAAATAAAGATTGACAAAATCGTTTATTTTAATTGTACTAAATTCATTTGATTAGACAGTCAGGTGTTGATTACATGCAGATGTTGATCAAACTACTTGCCTACTTAAATATATATCACACTAAATACTTAGACATTATGATCTTCCAGACCATAGTTTCAAGAAATGTTACCTAACTGGGGGTCCTTAAAGTTTAATTGAATACCCCTAAACGACATTATGATGGTCAATTAAAGTATAAAGCATTAAGGTTAGGGGTTTCTATTCATATCTATCCTGCATTTAAGTAAAAGTAACAATTTTTTTCTAATGAATTGAGTCACTTTAATCTGGTTACTCCAGGCAAAGTACAAAATTAACTCATGTTTGTCTTAGTCATGGTGATTCAGAAGTTGCAAGAGGTTGCTGAAAGTATGCTATGACTTGTCTTTCAACCACAGATCTTTTGTTCCAAGGACCAACCAATATATTATAAATTATTATATAACACTGCATGTTACTCTACTACAATTGGCATCTTGATATGTAAAAATGCATACATATGGGTGCTTTTGAGAAATTCTGGTCGGTGTAGAAATTGTTGGTGGTGTAGTGATACTGTGGCTGCCTTACTGCCTCACTTTTTTCAATCACTCCAATTTTTACTTCTATTAAGGTCATTCATCAACACCCCTATAAAGTTAGAACTATATTTAACCAGATTTGTGAATGATGAGACTTCAGAACCTTCCGTGCATGGACTTCAGATAAAAAAATCTTCCCGAGATGGTACTGTTTACAAAGTTCATCCTGTGAGTATGCATTTCAGAGGATATGTATTAAACAAGGCTAAACGCCTGCAGTTCTTCACTGAGTTACAGCTGTGCTCTGAGGTAAATGCTGCAGTAATATCCTTAGATGTGCACACTGGAGTTTCAGTTGTAACAGATGTGTCATGTATTCCCTCAGATGAACCATCAAGGTATTTTTTGGACTTAATGCACAGATAATGGCATAATTGTCAAAATAACATAAAATATAATCAGTAATGTTTTCATGCATGATAGAAGTTAATCTGAATAATTTCTGGAAGATATTTAAGCATGTCATGCTCCCACCCAAAGTCCACAAGAAACTCTAAAAACAAAATTCCTTCTGGGTCTTTATTGCAGAAGGTAATAATTCACACAAAGTGTGTTTCTTCAAGCACCAAAACTCATCTGGACTGTGTTGAACTCTAACCCAGGAATCTTTTTTCCCAGGGCTTGACTCTTTACCTCATAGTAGCAGTTGGCTGACCTCTTATGCAGACTGGTCAAACTGAAACACAGAGTTGATCTACATTCATACAGACTCAATGACAGTCTCACCTCAGCTAGTTTGACCAGCTGTTTCAGGCAGCTGATATTGTTGGAGTGGTAGCTTTGATTGGTTGTTAGAGCACTCTGAGGTTAAATTGTGCATATATTTGCCTTACAGAATGACGATGGTGGACACTGCTGTCTGGTTAACAAGTGGAGCACATTTCTGAAAGCTCGCCTCATCTGCTCGGTGCCTGGAGCTGATGGAATCGAGACACACTTCGATGAACTAAGTGAGTTTAGACATTATTTTCCCCTTTAAGGATTCTCCTACCACCCCTTACCCTAGCCAAGCTTCTGTAATCCTTGCGGTTATCTCTTAACAACGCCTCATCCCCTCATCATCTGTGTTCTGTGCGTACCACCTGTTGCCCACTCACACTCAACATATCAGATCCAAAACTGCACATTTTTACACGAATAGGGAAAACACTGCAACTGTAGCATTTTACAGATCGATTTCCACAATTTAGGGAGCTTGTAATGGATCTGCTGGGAGCTAGTGTGAAGCACATAATGAATGTGTCCGTGACCTCACAGAAAACCCAGCAGATGGAAAGAGCATTCATAAATGGCCGCGTAACCACAACTACTCAAAACAAGGGTTTGCAGATGGACCCCATGTTGACAGATTCAGTATCAACAACTTTGTCATTTGTAGAGTTCGCTTCACATTTGCTTTGCATATTTTTACCATGATGTTAATCCACGTTTACCCAGATTTGAATGCAGTATGAGTGTGTGTGGGGGCCAACGGCTTACTGTACAGTAGGAACACATATCCAGCTGTATTCAGCACGTCTTCCCAGCGAAGCTGCAGCTTTAGATTAAGGTATCACCGAGTCATACATGTTAATCTTGACATTTGTATTACTTTAAATATTAACATGGCTCTTGGGCAGAATGTATCTTTTTATGAAAGCTGTTGTCCTCAATGTGGGGCAGTTGTGTTTTGCTTTTGAGCACCGTCAATGTTGTAGTGAGTTTTGCATTTAATTTTTTTTAAGACAAATATATACATGCACACAGAGTAATAAAAGGAATGGGCATCTGGAATCAGCCCAAGTCCCTGTGGATCATCCCAGCCCGTCTGTCATACACGCAGGATTATGCAGGAATATACTGCATCCCTGAAATTATAATGACAATTAGTATGAATGTTTCGTTTTGGGTTTTTTTTGTTTTGCTTTTTGCTATTTCATTATCATGTAAAAATCTGACTTTATAACAATTTAATTGTCAAGCTAAAATTTTTTGCTTGAATTGTATTTTGAAAGTCAAGCCATTTTCAAGCCATTCACCCATCATGACATCTTTACTATGTAGGCTGGCACTTAGAGTCATGTGACGTACTAAATCCTTTTCTGTTTTAAACTTTTTCCACTACTGAAATTAACTGAATGATAAGGAGATTTGATTACATGGTATGAATCATACGAACCTTAGTAGAGCCAGTGGTTGCTACTAACAGCTAAACTATGTGGCCTGCTTGACACTTAAACTGCACTTTTTCTTTGTTGCTCGAATGACAAAGGGATGCAGGGATCCTTTCAGTTTTATTAACATTTCCCCATGGAAATGATGAGTTAAATAGTATAGCAAAGTGTATTCAAATCCTGGCTCCTGCCCCTTATATTTTACACAAGTTCCTGCTCCAGCACACCTAGTTGTTGAATGGGTTATTACCACGGTTCTGTGCAGCTTAATGATGAACTGATGAGCTGACCCATTTATCTGCATCATGTGTAATGGAGCAAGGGAAACATGGGAAACATGTAGAGCAGGGGGGCTTTGGGACAAGGACGGGGAAACTCTAGCATAGCTGTTGTCCAAATAAAAAAGGATCTGTATAACTTTACAGACTTCAAACATGAGATTTAACAAACCTACTTTCAATCATCTTCATATACATTTTCAAGTTTGCTGCAGTTGTTTCAACGTGAGATAAAAGGTCAGCTGACCAATCATAAAAACAGTTTGGACTATACCTTTTGAACTTTGTCACATAAAACCTGATTCCCCTGATAGGAGACTGGACAACTTCTCCTTCTCTGCCTGAGACTGTTGTGTGGTACAAGCTAGCAGCAATGGTTTCTGTTGAAGCGGTAATGACTGACACCAAATACTGTTATTTATTTTGATTGGTTGTTTTCAATCAGGTTTGGTGGATATTAGTAAACTGCACTGGAATGTCTGTTTTATGCATTACTTTGCATAGTGATCATTTCTGCATTTTTATTCGACTTACCAGGGTCTGCCATAAGTATGTGTTTGATGTGCCTTGTGTGCTATTGTGCCATTGGAAGCTACTGTACCTTACTTCTGTTTGACTATGCAATGCACACTTTGCAACACAAGCAAGTTGTATGTTTTTGTTTTTTAAGCACTGCTTAAAATGTTTAAGTGAACCAGTCATACCTGAACAGCAATACAACACTCGCCAACTTTGTATTCAACACAGCTGTGACCTGAATCTGTAGAAAAATCTCATACTCGCGATGATGTTTTGCAAATGTTTATGCACCAAGAGCACTCAGAGCTGTGACAGAAAAGCACTCATCTGTCAGTGTTGCTGTACTTTTCGTAGTCTCTTCACAGTACAGCAGGTCAGGTCAGCCTCTGCAGATGAGCACTCGTACTGAGGTCATTGTGAGTCCTGAGGTGCAATAAAACATCCCACAGCACTGTGGTCGTTCTTCCCACAAACCACAGGCAGTCTGGTAGAAATGTACTCTGTCTCCAGGACTGCTGGTCCTGGTGGAGCCCAGCAGAAGCATCAGAGTAGCTGTATGAGGACTCGAGGGAAAGAGTGGAGTAGATTCAGATGGCAAGGCTAAGAAATGAAAAGAAATTCAGTGTTTTGCAGAGGGAAGAGTGTAACAAAAAGGCAGAAAAATGCACAAATGAAATAGCAATGAAAAAAGCCTGCCAGACAAAAACAAGAATAAATTTATGGGGTTTGAAATTTTACAGCCTTTTCTGAATTGTAATTATGGGCTAAATATTGTTTTAATTCTTCTTTAAATCCCTTTACTTTATACATCCTCAAGCCTCTTTTATCCTTCTAAAGAAACCAGATGTTTTCCTTCTTGATTTAATTCTTTTTGCTTTTTTCCCCCCCTCTGTAATGGTTTAAACAATTACATTTCTACAACATATTTAAATGCACAACTGTTAGCGCTGGTGACAAGAATAAAATCTGTTATAATTTATGAGTTACTTTTCTCTGGTGACTATTTACTGAGTGCATGATTCACATTTTCTTTATTCACATTTACCCCAGTTCTTTCCATTACAATGCTCGTAGCAATTTGAGATGTTTCTCAGCAAATACCGTAGTTAGAAAGCCTCAAAGACTCTGTCTGATCTGACACATCAGAAACAAAAGTCAGAATGATGAAACTTGTTCCAGTTCTCTGCTGATTTATTTCTTTTTCTTTTTTCTTTTTTTCCATAGCCAGGAGGTCTGTCAAACTGGCGTCAGATGGGTTATGAATTTCCTCTTTGTTTGCCAGAAGTTAATTTTTGCTTTAGTGATAGCCAGCCATTACCTGTCATTTTCATACCTTGGCACAAGTGGAGATTTATTTTTCTTTTCAGAAAAGTTTCCAAACTCATGATCAAAAGGGAGTTTGATTATTCAAAAACTTTGCAGAGCTTTATCCTTCTTATCTGATGCTTGAATAGTTAAAGCCAAAGGGACAAACTTCAGATTGTGTGCTATTATATTTCACCTTCTGTTCTGCATAGATAATTGTGCTTTGTTCAGGTTCAAGTTGTTCTCAAGTTCATTCAGGTGATGCTTGAACAAAAAATCTGAGCTTTAGCTCTGCAACTTGTGTCAGATTAACACCTTGCTTTTCACAAATAGCTATGAAAAAGATCTCAAAAAAGAGAGGATCAGATTCAATACCTATTCACTGAAATAGGGCTTGATAAAAGCTTGATTACAGGTAGTTATTTGTCCTAACTGGTCAAGGTCTTTTCAAACAAGTGATCCAAGCTCCTCTTACTAGCTTTCCATTGATTTGAAACATTAAACGGACCTGTGTGTACTCAGCCCGTCTACTTAAAATTTATATCAGTTTTCCTCTGTATTGTTTTTCCTTACACATTTCTCTCTTGAAGCCATCAGAGCATAGTCAGGGTTCACAATTTCCTCAGCCCCATAGTCACTGGATGCATATGGCTCTTATTAAAGCCATGTTTCACCAGACATCTCTATTTCACTTCTATTCCCTGCTGAGACTCTGGCACTGTAGTTTCAGCTTTAGAAGAGTTTGGATTCAGGATCTTATTGAGGCTCTGGTAACCACAGCTCATGGAGAGCTCGCTCTTAACTTCCCCTTGAAGGAAACAGAAAGTCTCCATATGTCTCCTTATTGGGTTGGAACCAACATAAAATCTTAGGATTGTTTAATTAGAGACACTATTTTTTTTGTTGTTTTCTATGACCATAATCTCTCAAGTTAAAACATGAAAAGATCAAATTCAGAAAACTTTTTATTAAACTTTTTATACTAAAACTTCAGGAATATTTACTGAAATGTCTCTATTATTTTTCATGGCTTATAACAACATATTTTGTCATTATCTATTAGGAGATGTATACATTCAGCCAACTCAGGACACCAAGAATCCAGTCATCTATGGAGTCTTCTCAGTTTCGGGGTGAGTGAGTGATGACTTTCTTAAACTCTCTAACCTCAGTTTGGATGTGAAGTGTATTTTGGTTTCTCATTTTCATTCAGCCTGAAGGTTTTCTGCTCTCTGTATGTTGAAATGCTGTACGGCCTGTCACACTCAGGCTACAAAGACAAGACAGAAAGTGAATGTGCAGCCCAGAGGGAGAGGCAGATCTCTGAAAGGCTGTCTGAGCCTATAGTATCTCAGAGCTGGCCAGGTTTGATAGCTGGTTGTCATTCAGCACTTTGCATTAAAATTCAAGACATGTAAACTGAGACTCTTTTGGCACACATGTAGGAAGAGGTGTGCACAGACACATAATAAACATGCCATGATTAATGTATTTAAGAATGAAATACAGGTATTGTCTCCATCCTCAGTATAGGAATCAGGCATATTAAACCCAGCTGATAAAAACACATGTGGTGTTAATGATAGGGGCCCATGACAGGAGGTACAAACATACTACACCCACCGCACCGCAGAAAGAGCCCTTACTCTGGCGATTCTCTGCCATATGTGGGTGTTTGTATGTCACTGTGTCAGACAGCTTGACTCAACTTGCACCAGTTTGAGTTTGTGTTTGTGTGTCATGATGTTTAAGTGTGTTCCTGTAAGAGGCAGACTTACTACGTGGGAAGGAAGTCAGATCCGCCATCCACAGAGAGACTTCACAGTCATTATCTCAGGGAGTGAGATAACCAGCATCATCTGGCTCATGCGTCTGTGTTTTCCTGTTTTTGCCTGCCCTCCTCTAGATCTGTGTTTAAAGGCTCTGCAGTGTGCGTCTACTCCATGGCAGACATCCGTATGGTCTTCAATGGACCGTTTGCCCACAAGGAAGGGCCCAACTACCAATGGGTGGCATACACTGGAAAGATCCCTTATCCTCGACCTGGCACGGTGTGTTTAAAAATACAGAAAATAAGTGTTTTTAACCATAGGCTATGAAAAACTGCACATGAGCAGATTTGAATTTTTTCTTTTTTTTTTTTTTTCTTCCAGTGTCCTGGAGGCACTTTCACCCCAAACATGAAATCTACAAAAGACTATCCAGATGAGGTTATCAACTTCATGAGAAACCACCCCACCATGTTCAATGCTGTATACCCAGTGCACAAGCGCCCCCTGGTGGTCAGAACCAATGTGGACTATGAGTTCACCACAATTGCTGTTGACCAAGTGAGAGCTGCTGATGGGAGCTATGAAGTACTCTTCCTGGGTACAGGTCAGTGCTTGAGGCATTTCCATACTGCTGCCATATTCACATACATGGTGACATAATCAGCCTTTTAAGTATAAATTAGTCATATTATGGAATTTATCAAAACAGTTCTCATTTGTGGGTTTTAGAGTAAGAATGAACTATTTTTATAACTAAAAGTGTCATGATACTAAAGTAAAACTGCTTTTCTCTGTGTCATTTCAGATCGAGGAACAGTTCAAAAAGTTATTGTACTGCCAAGAGATGACTTGCAGACAGAGGAGCTGGTATTAGAGGAGGTGGAGGTATTCAAGGTAAGTCTAGTCATTATTCTATAATTAGGTTATCTGTGACAGAAGAATATAACACTGCCATTATTCCCTGTTTACTCTTCTAAAGTTGTGAACTGTATCACTGCAGGTTCCCACTCCAATTACCACCATGAAGATTTCATCAAAACGGGTAAGTTACTTTGAAGTGGATTGCAGAGAATAATTTATTCAGAATAGTAGCCAACAGACTTCTACAAAGTCATACACATAGTCATTAAATCAAATAATAAATTATATACTGAACAAGAAAGTTAATTGTATTTGATCTCTTCGTATTCCAGGTCAGTATTAATTAGAAATTAAAGACTATAGTTGCTGGATTTCATAATTATTTAAAAAATACAAACAAGCCACACATCACCAATAGCTTTTGAGGGGTCCAGATGTTTTGCAAAATGCAGGCAACATGCTCTTTCTGGGGAGCTGGAGACAATACACAGAGGGTGGCACTGGAGGTTTACATTTACAGAGCGGCAGTGCTTGTAGTTCAGATATGGGACTGGTTTGAAGAAAGTCTTAATGTTAATGAGTGTGAGGTCAGTGGCAGATATGGTGTTGACACGTCAGTGAATGCGCTAATGTGCAAGGTGACCCAGTCTGAGCCTTTAAATATAGTAATCAATTCACTTATGTTTGGCTAACTATTATCACAAAGTTTTACCTTTCATATAGCTTATTTAATTTGGCTCTTTTTTTGGCTCTTTTGTAATAGCAACAACTGTATGTTGGATCAGTGTTGGGTGTGACCCACCTGGCTCTCCACCGGTGTGATGTGTATGGGGAGGCCTGCGCTGACTGCTGTCTGGCCCGGGACCCATACTGCGCCTGGGATGGCAAATCCTGCTCCAGATATTCTGCCTCACCAAAGAGGTGAGTCAGAGTCTTAGTATTTCTGTATATTTATTGAGTTGGTAATGTTTTTTTTTTGTTTGTTTGTTTTGTTTTGTTTTGTTTTGTTTTTTAATGTCGAAGTTGAAGTTTTTACTTTCATTGTTGATTCAACCCCTTTAGACGAAGCCGTCGACAGGATGTAAAATATGGAAACCCAATCCGCCAGTGCCGAGGTTTTAACTCTAACAGTGAGTATCACTTTGGAATAAGACTGCAGAGCAATCCATATTTTTCTACAAATGAAAGTGTAACTCTGTCATATATTGCTTCATAGGCAATAAGAATACTCTGGAGACTGTTCAGTACGGAGTGGAGGGAAGTACTACATTCTTGGAGTGCCAGGCTCGATCTCCTCATGTGTCTCTCAAGTGGCATCTCCAAAAGGAAAACAGTGACAGGAGGAAGGAGGTGAGCATCATTGTAAATGTGAAGTAGTTACAGCAAGGGAGTGGATTAAACTTAATACATTTGCTCAACTGCTGTAGTTAAGTCCTATACTGAGATATTTTACTTCCATTTTATGTTGCTATTACTTCACCTCCAATATACTCCAATGCATTTATTTTACATATCTAGTTACTATCTTTAAATATACATACATTTTTTTAATAATTGAATATCTCACTATAAATTGCTTATTGGAATGCAAAAAGTCCAAAAATTGGGGACAGATTTATGTGAACTTTTTCTATTCTTGTCTAACCTATCGATTATCTCAAGACTCCTCAGATTAATCTGGTGTCCCTGTATGTACAAGTGTATATAAAGCAGTTTTAAGCAGCTCCACCTCCATCATCTTCAGCAGTAACACACTGATGCTTCAGTGTTAGTAATCTCATGATTCACTGCATGATATTATACTAGTCGACATAACTAAACGCAAACCTTAGGCACACTCATGGACAAGGGCCGGAGTATGAACTTTATTCTAAGTTGTAAAAATGAGCTTCTTTTTCCCTTCAGATTCGCTCAGAGGGCCGCATCCTGAAAACAGATCAAGGCCTTCTGATACGCTCACTGCAGTCTTCAGACAACGGCATCTACCAGTGCACCTCCACAGAGAAGAACTTCAAGCACACTCTAGTGAAACTGCAGCTTGTGGTCCTCTCCAGTCGTACAGTCAACAACGTGTTGGTGGAGACAGGCAGCCCGGCCCTCCCTCCACTTCAGTCCAGTGTCTTGACTCCGAGTGCCGGTCAGTATAAGGACCTGCTAACCATCCTCAGCCAGCCAGAGATGGGGCTGATCAACCAGTACTGCCAGGATTACTGGCAGCATGGAGATGGCAGCTTCGGGGACAGCAAAGCCAAAAGCATGAAGGAGCTTAAAGAACAGAAGAAGCCTCGAAACCGCCGGCATCATGATGAGAAGGCAACTCCAGCTGAGACATGAGGAGTTCAGTGTACAACCTGTCATATTCAGACACCACCCTTGTCTACCTTTTCACACAACCTTCCAAATACTACTACCCTCCATTTAGGAGAATGACTCCAGTAAAATGATAGATTATCATAAAGGACGAGACAGACACTTAAACAGAAAGCATCAGTTTCTATGTAACTGTTGGAAAAAAAAATACACAATATTTATTGTAGGTTGTAAAAAGTAATTCTTTGTACCTATCTAGAAAACATGTTTTTGTGAATAGATACATCTGTGCAAATATTGTTATAATATTATTGTTAGTGTTATTGTTTATTACAGTGTGTTATTATGTTGAGAAGATCTTTATGTTTGGTGTTTTTTAAACAGCAACAGTATCCCAGGACTTTGAGAGCATCCACGCATTGACAAGGACCCATTAACATAACTGTCAATGGCAACCATGTTGGATCATCTGACTGCTGGCAGTATTCAGTATCTAAGCTCAAAGTCAAGTCTGGAAGTTTTCATCTTTATCGAACTTCAGTAAATGTCCTCACCAGAACTATTCACTATATACAACCCCCCACCCTTTTTTTTTTTTTTTTTTTTTTTTTGCAAAATATAAGCAGAAAGATATTTAAAAAAAGAGGACATAAAGAAAGCTGGTATGCCCACAGACTGCAGCTGTGACTACATGTTGCAGATATACAGGCACATGTGATTGAAAGGCCCTCTGTTGGAGGGCCTCTGTCCATGATGTGGTCCAGTCGGGCTGAAGTGAAGACGCTGCATCGCTCGTTCATATTCTTCCATAATCAGTTGCTGCCAAGTGTTTGTTTTGTTGATACTGTATGTGAATATCACATCTCAATGTTGTGTTCTTAACCACGTGATCTTTGTGATAAACTGTTATTTGAGGGGGGAAAAAACGTTCTTTTAATGACACAAAAGCTAAAAACATAACATTGCCTTCTTTTTTTCTCTCTGTGGAGATAAGATATTCCAGCAGGCAGCTATATGTGAGTCTGTGACAGTTTGTGATTAAAAAAAATATATATATTAGACAAAGCACCTTCTGTTGCCAAATTGGTGATTTTAATAAATCTTATATTAAATCTTTGTCATGTATCTGTGGCATATTACATATGTCCATAAAAGACAGTTTGTTTTATTCTTTTTTTTTTTTTTTTTTTTTTTTTTTTTGCATTCCTACCATTTTCATGTAAATATTGATGAAAACAAATCATGTAATCTAGCTACAAAAATGTGCAGATTTACACTGCTTGGAAATGATGAATGGTGCTGTTCTTACTGTGTCATCTAATAACAACAGAACTGTTATTGGTGCCACAAACTTCATGCAAAACTGTAAAACTGAGGAACTTCTGCACAGTAAAACGCCACAGGTTTGACCACTAACAAGCTGATCGCCACCAAACTTGAAGAGAAACGTAAGATACAATCTTCAGAAGGTGGATTTTCAATGTGCATGGCATGTACAGTGTATGTATGTGGTACTTGTCTAAAATACAATGTTGCTGTGGATGTCACTGAATGTCTTTCTTCTTGTGGGAATATGGATCCTTTTTATGATGGGAAACGCTGAAAGATTGTGATTTAATTTTTGCTCTCGTTATGAAAAATAGAAATTTGAAAACCAGATGGCATATATTTCAAACATGTTCATCAGTTTTCTCCATTTGGCAGGTTAAGGCGATGTATGATATGCACAGTTGGTGTTAATGTAATGACTTGTATAAATGACTATCTTTTCTTCCTCATCAATGTTGCTAACTAATAAATTAAAGCTCTATATTTTATAATAACATCTGTTCTCCTTTATTTGCCTGGCACAATATACAGGGTAGTTTTTACAGCCTCTCAACAGGAAGTGTGTGTGAGATGAGCTTCAGGACTGTTGCTGCAAAGATCACAACAATAGCATGAAGAACAGTCCTGCAAGGGGCGAAACAGAACGTAATGTTAACAACAAAATACTTGCAGAAATATCTACAATCCCCCCCAAAAACTCTTTATACAGTATGTCCATTGTATGAAATGTAGTGATGTAAATGCCTTCTACACAAGTGTACTCAACATATGAGTGCATCAGGCCTGAGAACTTAATGGAAGAATATAACACTGTGGCACATCTATATGATAACGAGGATGTTCAACTACATTTGTGGTCTCCTGGGCCAAAAGCTGAGTATTTAGGGGGCATAAATTCTTCATATATTTTGAGAAAAATAGGGACTACTTGCCAACATCAAAACCTCACCTAAGCTGTGAAGTATTGTGGAGAGGTTTTCATTGTTTTGGGCCTTTTTGCTACCTTAGTGCTTTAATTCCTTTTAATCATTGAGGGAAGCAAGAATATAGATTATTACACAAACATATAAGAGCATTTACAAAAGTTTTGTAAAGGCCAAGTTTAAGTCTTCATCTTAATTGTGACATTGCCGAAATTTCATAAATATCATTGAAGTGGACTTCATAGTCATTGTCATAACTTCATAAGCAGCAAAAAATAAATACATAAATGAAAAATAAAAAAATTATGGAGGTTTGTGCTGCTAAAAGAGATTTTTACAAGTCACTAATTTAAAAAGTTCCCATACTTCTTCCAGCCTGTTCCATAATATATTCTGTTCTCTTGTTTTTGTCAAGTATGTGTCAAGTATTAAATACAGTTAACCTTGTGTTATTTAACTACAATGATTAAAAAAGTATTTCTCTTAAAGGAGTGATCCAGTCCAGAACAAGGACCCCAAGTAAAGATGCATAGCTGCGTAATGCAAATATAGAAACCACATGAGAGCTATTACAAATATAGCATTTTTAATTTGCCTAAACTATTTATACAAGGTATTTACTGCCGCAGCTGGTCAAGACTGACTTGTTTTTAATATTTTTTATGATATTTTAATTTGTAGAAAGTTTGTATTTGTATCTGTGTGTCTCATACTCATGTGTTGGAGTATGAAATATATAATTCCCTCAGAAATATTTATGACTATAAATACAAAAGAACAAGCTTGTGGCTGAATTAACATGTAAACAAGCTGCAGTTATCCTCATGCACAGTATGACTAAAGCTATTTTCCTCACTGTTGATCTGCAATAGTTCATTGATTCACACCAGTGACTCATTACTATCAACTTCTTTACTGAGGAATGTAAAGTTAACACTAATGCTATTACGTAGTTTTCACAACACTTTTTTGAAAACGGATTTTACAAGTGAAAAACAGATAAACTGAAAACAAGGATGTGGGAAAATATTTAGTAGGAAAATGTGTGGGAAAACATGGTTCAGTTTGTACGCGCATACGGATATGCTGTACGTTCTTGCGCACGTAATTAAGAGTGAGTAGATTAGGATCCTTAACCAGCCTCAGATTGAGGTCAATGAGATCTGTCTGGTGAAACCGCAAAGCTCTTTAAGTACTTCAGAACTCACCTTTAGGTCTGCACTATCCAATGAGAAATATCTCTATGTTTTTCTCTTTTATATTTGACATATAGGTTGAGGGTCTTGGTTATGTACTTCACCAACCCTACTAGTTAACTATTACAGTATGTTTAGTGGAGTGGAAATAAATGTATATTGTTAATCAAATAAAATATAAAGTTATTGTCAATCTCATGCAAAAAGCATAACCGGCCATATTCATTCCCAGATTGATATCTTATTTTGGGGATTTCATTTAGCTTTGGTAACCATGTTCTATACTATGTAAAATACCCAGAACCAAACTATTTAACTTTGCATCCTTCTCTTTTAAAGGCGTCTAAGACCAGCATAGAGATAAGTACTTGAGCCGATGTTCATCTTCCGCTGAGCACAGCAAAGTCCCCTAAAGGTTAGAGCACTCCTGCACTGATGTATGTCGGCTTCTCTTCGCACCTCTGCCCTATAACACCCCTGTCCTTGCATTTCATTGGTCATCGCTGGTCAGGTGGGCAGGGGATGCCCAAAATCCTCTCCTAAGACAGGAAAATATTCAAACATTCTCCAGTGTTTGCTGCAGGCAGTTGATGTGCCAGCTGCGTAGTTGAAGGCACCGAGCAGACAGTAGAAGGCGAGCAGCCAGGACCTGCTTCCATTTTTCCTGACATTTGGCTTTTGAGCAAAGGGGCCCAAGCCGGGAAAAAGTAGGATGGGGGCCGGAGCTAGCGCTGAGGAGAAACGCTCCAGAGAGCTGGAGAAGAAGCTGAAGGAGGATGCCGACAAGGATGCGAGAACTGTCAAGCTGCTGCTGCTAGGTAAAGACAGACAAGCTGGCTCAGTGATCCAGAAAGCAGAATGTTTCAGATACATTAACAGTACAATTCATCATCTCATTATATTGTACTTCTTTAAGAACCCGTATAGATGATGAGATTACTTTTTATTTTAGTCTGTTTTAATAATATAAAACCTAGTTGTTAATGTGTTTTCATTAATGTTGGGTTTGAGAAAACAAAACATACTTAACCACTTTATTTTGCTGAAGAATTTGTTACAGTTTTCTCTCTTGAAGTATTCACACACTTGATTTTAATTTATATTGAGTAGCCATTATGGGTTTGGACATGAAAGTATTGCCATATATAACCCTCGTGATTCTGTTTGGTGGTAGTTTTGCACAATTTTGAATTATTTACTGTGATGAAAAGATGCAATACGTCTGAGTCAAGTAAAAGCTTAACAACTTGTGTATCTTAATTGCTAAGACACTTTGATAATCACACAAGCCAATCCTCTGATAATCCTGATGCAACAGGTTCTCCAGCACAAAGGGCTTAGCCATGAAGGACACAGATACCTCACCAAACCTAAACAGAACAGTAGCACCATAACCTAAATACATCTTACGTATTAGGTTTTTAGATTAATAAGAAGAAACATGTAACTGTTAATGTCAGAGTCTAAGACTTTTTTCCTATTCAATTTAACATCTTGCTGTAGTTTTAATCTGCAAAACATATAGGAATTCTGAATTTAAATTTCCTGTCAAGTACAAGATTTTACCATTTAAACTGGAGAAACATGACCATAAAAATATTCAGTTGTTCCAGGTATTGTTTCATACTTAAAGTCATCATCTCTCGATAATGTAGGTCAGGGTCAGGGAAAAAGATTAAGCCCAAAGTAAGAGGTATTACAATCTGTTAGGATCCTCTGTGTGATGACAGAGATCTCCTGTAATAAACATAAGTCATTCAGACACTTCAATTTAAACTAACTATATTAATAAAAAGAAAAATTTTCTTTCTATCCTGAAATTTTTTTATAATTTTTAATTAAAGTTTGTCATAACAGCAAAGTTTAAGCTTTTTGGGGACAAACGAATTATGTGATTTTTCTCCTGTCATGTAGGTGCTGGAGAATCAGGCAAAAGCACCATTGTCAAACAGATGAAGTAAGATATTCGACTTTGCATACAAGAAGAATCTTATTTATTCTTGAGCTGGTTGTAAACTGCATTACTTTCTCAACAGAATTATCCACAAAGATGGTTACTCGCTTGAAGAGTGCTTGGAGTTCATTACCATCATCTACAGCAACACCCTGCAATCCATCATGGCCATTGTGAAGGCCATGAACACACTCAATATTAATTATGGCCACTCTGATCAGCAGGTAAGGGCACATTTCCTTTTGCTCATTAAGTTCAGTTGATCTCAGTTTGCTAACAGATGACTAACTATGTGCAACTGTCCTTTTGTATCCTCCCTACAGGATGATGCCAGGAAACTCATGCATCTTGCAGACACCATTGAGGAGGGCACCATGCCCAAAGAAATGTCAGACATCATCTTGCGTCTGTGGAAGGATTCCGGCATCCAGGCATGCTTTGACAGGGCCTCAGAGTACCAGCTCAACGACTCTGCTGGATAGTAAGACATAAAAAGCCGGAATTTAAACATTTAACGCCACATGTGAGTCTTGACTGAATTAAATTTTCCCACAGCTACCTGAATGACTTGGAGCGACTGATCCAACCAGGCTATGTGCCCACTGAGCAGGATGTGCTGCGATCAAGAGTGAAGACCACTGGTATCATTGAGACCCAGTTCTCCTTCAAAGATCTCAATTTCAGGTCAGTCAGAGCAATATTTCTCAATTGGATAAAATCAACAATATTGTGGGCTCTGCAGTGTCAATAATGAGAATATATATATATCCTTCTGTTTATGTGCAGAATGTTTGATGTGGGTGGTCAGAGGTCAGAGAGGAAGAAGTGGATTCACTGTTTCGAAGGTGTGACTTGTATCATCTTCATTGCTGCTTTGAGCGCCTATGACATGGTGCTGGTGGAGGATGACGAAGTGGTATGGAAAGTTATATTATGTGTTTTATGATTTGTGTCTAAATATTTTTGAATAACAGTTAATTTCACCTGAAATGTTTCTTACTGGACTTTGAATGGAACTTTGCTTTCAGAACCGAATGCACGAGAGTCTGCACTTGTTCAACAGTATCTGTAACCACCGCTACTTTGCAGCCACTTCCATCGTACTCTTTCTCAACAAGAAAGATGTGTTCATTGAGAAGATCAAGAAAGCTCATCTCAGCATGTGCTTCCCTGAATACGATGGTGAGACCATCACTGCTTATACATCACAGCAAATTTCAAGGAAAATGACTTGCTAACAAAATTAAATGTTTTAATGTCGCCTCACCTAGGCCCCAATACTTACGAGGATGCTGGCAACTACATCAAAGTCCAGTTCCTGGACCTGAACCTGCGCAGAGACATCAAAGAAATCTACTCTCACATGACCTGTGCCACAGACACAGAGAACGTCAAGTTTGTGTTTGATGCCGTAACCGACATTATCATCAAAGAAAACCTGAAAGATTGTGGTCTCTTCTAAAGACCCACAGGTGAGCTATAAGCTACCGTAAGTTGAACTGATGCTGCTCTCGTTTCTGACCCATCTAACCATCGTCACTGTTTCTTCTTACAGGGTGCTGTCAGCCCCATCACATTCCACTAATCCCTCCTCAATGTAAACTGAGGACTAAAGATGGAAATTGTCCCCTCAAAGAACTACCTTCGAACCAGCGAATTAAAAAAAATAAATAAAAACCAATTTGTTGTGTTCTAAACTAACCTGTAGCTTTGACCAAAGACTTCTTGTCAGAGACTTGAAGACAGCTCTTAAGTCAGAAAATCCTGTTCAGATTTCAGATGAGTTGAATTTTTAGTCAAGCTAACTTCTCTTGAGTCTCTTGAACTCATCTTTGGAGGGCCATGCAATCTGTAGTTAGGACATCAAAAGCTTTTGTCAGCATAAACTGATTTCTTCTCACATTTATTAATGTGAATAGATGTCCAGCTAATGCTCCAGTAAGCGTTCAGTACACAGCCAAAGAGAAAAGAAGACATCCTCACCACCTGCATACGCACTTCAGCCTCTGTTAGACTTTAAAATGAATTGGTCACTAGAAATGGCTTTTTATGTACAGACACAATAGAAAAGTTTATAACACAATTTACGAAGGTCACAAGTTGAATGTTTGAGGGAAGTGTTAGAATATGTAAGTTTCTGCAGTAGTAGAAAGGGCCAGTGTATATAAATAAACAGATTTCTATTGGAGAATTGATGTATGGTGATACCATGTTGATCTGTAATATTGTTGAGTGGTAGATGTATTTTTGAATTGAAAAACCAAAGCAAACTATCCTGTACAGAAACCACAGAAATTAATGTAAACCGTCAATATTATTAAAGCTTCTGTAGAAAATTCAGCACTTTCCATTTTTTTTTAAATTAAAAGCAACAAAGCAACGTATTGCTCATAATCTGTCATTTATTTATTTCACAGGATACTACAGGCTCCATTAAAGCACCAAAACCGCTCATGTTTGAGATTAAACAACTATATGTTATATACAAATAGATTAAAGAAATTGTCTTGAATACTGGAGTTATCTTAGTGAATTCAATATCCAAACAGTCATCATGGAAAGTAAATTTGAGGGAAAAGTAGAAATGCTACTTTCACCAAATGTTGCACCTAATAAAAAATAAAATAAAAATCTAGCCTCATTAAATGTAAATCTAAAAGTTTTGCTTGAATACAAAGCTATATTATTAGTATTAGTACACAAAGCTCTTAAGTTCTGTGTACTAACGAGTTGAATACTAAAACCAGGGACTTCAAGGAGACAGAAAATCAGATAACAGCAGTGCTCACATAATTATATTCTATTTTATAAAAAGAAAAAAATTAACTCCATATTTTTGAAGAGTTGCATAAAACACCTGGCTTGTTAGCTTAGCTTAGCTTAGCTTAAAGTGTGGAGCAGAAAGAAATCTACTTTCTGATTTTGTCACATCACAGACAAATAACCACTCTGCCAAACACAAAGAATTAAAACAATCAACAAGCTAATTAAAGGGTTTCAGGTCTTAGAATCAGAGAATATCCTAAGCCCTCAGACTTTAGGGGTGTATCCACAAAACACCTTGATTAACAGATATTCAGCAGACATACATTGGTACAGTGTAAGCAGATCTGCAGATGAAGAATAGAATTAGGCAAAGGATATAAATGATACGTTAGATCATAAATTTTTACCTTAGTCATTTGTGCACTTCCTCAACAATTAATGCTACACATTTGCAAGTTGCAATATCTGGTAGGGGAAATGTAGGGACTAATTTAGCCAGCTTGGAAGGTTGACAGGAGTCATATTAAGTTAAAGAATAAAAAGAATAGTATGCAAGCAACTAGTGAACAACTACCTTTCTGCCAGAGCATGTTGCCTGCGACTCGAGCGCAAGGTTTGAAAAGCAACACGCCATTCTTGCTTTAGTCTGATGGTGGCCATGTGTATAGGTGTAGGCTATCGGTTGATCCTACCCCGTGTGCAATAAAAAAAAAAAGAAAGAAAGAAAACTACATACATTACTGTGAAGATGTCAAATAAAAAAATAAAGAGGACATTAGAAGTGATCCTGAACTCATTTCCTTTGTGCCTCTCCACAATTTTCATCCACAGTTGGGACTGCTTTTACTCCTGAAGCTACTTTTATCTTGGCTGGCGCGCTTCTCACAGACCTCTTTTCTGCTTTTTCTCACTCCACTGCAACATGGATGTTCGACTATAGACCTGTCCTGAACGTCCTAAACAGAAAGCTGGTAGAAAAGCAAGGACACAGTTTAACACTGTAATTCAGTAAAACAGTTTGACCATATTTTAAGTCTCTGTCATCTAATACATAGAATATGTTACCCTGAAAACCTCTGCATTTACTTTATTTGGCCTTTAAATTATGGATGAACATTTGTAAACACATTTTTAAATATCAAGGTTAGCATACTCCATCTCAAAAACTGTAATATGGCATCTGTTTTTGTTTTGTGAGTTTTGTGTGCTTGTAAACCTTTGAGGAGGACAGCCATTTCCAGTTCTTGTGCTAACCTAATTTAACCACTGGTTGGCTTACAATGCAGTACCATTGTTTCATTAAATTTTCAGAAGAGTCTAATTCCTCTCAAGCTAATGTCTTCATGGTTTACTCATTAAAACGCCACAAAGCCTAACTCATTGAGCAAAATTATGTGAAAGCCATGACAGACCAGTCAACTATCCACAATTTCAAAGCAAAACAAAGTTGTCTCCTGTTTAGAATTTGTTACCCAGACCATTTAGATGTATCTGTGTTACTATTTATTTCCTAGCAAGAAAGAAAGAAAGTGAGTATATAAACTTCCCAAAACTCATAAATACACCTTATGAATACAAAGTGAGAATATCAATATATCAGAAAGATACTCATAAGGAGTGGTGAAAGTAAAATGTGCAGAAATGAATAGCCACCTTCCACAGCCAGAGATTATGTCTAAATTGTGACATAATTTAGCTGCAAATACAGTAAATGTACAGTAAGGATATACACCCAATGGCACTTCATATTAACCAAACACTCCTTCACTGTGTGGACTAGCAACACATATTCACAGTATTTCAGTGCTGATTGACTTTAAGACAACCAAACTGTAACAACTGCAATAGAAATACTGAAGATTATCTTAAAACATACTAGACAACATTACAAGAAAGTTTTATTTCTTATGAAAGCATTCATTCATTTATTTATTTCTATTAAACCCTGAGTTCTTACCACATGGCAATTAATAGGTATGATGCGCATTTAAGAAAAACAGTGAAAGACAACTATATCCATTAAACAAGAGAAAATTATAAACAAAGCAGAAGACTATACATGTGTTAAACATGACCTTGCATTTAAAAAAACAACACATTTTATGGCTTGGCTTGTCATTTCTAAACAGAAGAGTGTCATGTCATTATCAGTGTAAAACCGCACATACACATGGAATGACATTTTTTGTGCAATATTGACAGTGGCCTCAAAACATTTTCAACAATGTTATCCACAACTAATATGCACAGTGTGGCATCTAGACAGACCAAGACAAATGGAAGGCACTTAAAAGTATTATCCTGAAACTTACTTTCATGGGGTCATGGCACAGCTATTTGCCCTGTGTAAGATAATAAGTTACTACGAGCTTGTGAGATCAACAATTCTGTTTTTATGAGTACTATATTTAATCAGCATTATGAGAAAATATTTAACAGCCAACAGGCAGGATGTAGTTTGCCCTTGCAATATGGTTAGTGCTGTTTATGCGGGGGAATATCTATAGTGAAAGAGACCCGACAACTGTTTCAACAAATCTGAAAACTGACCTCAGATGTACAAGAGAAAAGCATTGTTTGTGCAGGCACATTTTCAAGCAACCTCATGCAGAGTAAGGGTTTTACTGTATGTGCTTAAGTCATAAACTATTACACTTCATTAATGTGCAGCCCTTATGTTAAAGCACAAATGTAGTCGAGTGAATCAACTGCAAAGAGGCACTGATTATAATGTTCTTTGTCAGGCGAGTGTTTTTATAGGCTATGCTTTTTATATTTGTGAGGATAAATGGCACTGTTCCCATAAACTCAACATTATGATTCACAGCTCAGCTGTTTAAAACACACACACACACATTAACACACTTAAACCTGACTGTACTTTTGTTCCGTTTGCTCCACAAGAAGACATCACTTACTCTAAAACAAATTATTCTTAGTTTGTTACCATTCAAAACTTCAGTGAAGACGACTCCCCATTTTCCAAACAGAGCTGTCATCTATGCTGACGTCATGCTCACTCACCAAATGAGAAAAATACCCACCTAAACTTTTAAATTTAACACAGCATGTAATCAGACTTCTCAGGACTCTGTTAGTGTCAGTTTCCTGTCTGAATCCAGAACAGCAGAACAGACAGGACAAAGATTTTGAACTGAAGAGAGTCTCCTCTAAGATCACAGCATCAGCAACTAGGAAGGTGCACCGAAGGTTTTTTATGTCTCCATTTCTTTCCTTTTACTCAAAAAAGTCCCACCATATGATCGATCTGCCTCATGTAGACGCTCTTTAACGGCAGAGTATACCGTCGCTCCTCTGGGATCCTGTTACACTGCAGAGAGAAATAAGGAAAAACTGTAACTAGAAAATATTCTTACCATTCCCAAAACAGTGGAAACTCACAGAAGATGGTGGTCTCACATTGCTGATGTTGCTAGGGGGTGGCTGGTTATTCGGCTCAGTTTCTGCCAACGCTCCCCCCTCACATGGAAACAAATCGTTCCACTGTTTCTCTCTGAAGCGTTTGTCTATAGGCACGACGTGGCCCTCGGTAGTGAAGATGTACTTGTTATCAGATCTGTGAAGTGGGTTGTCCTCATCAAATAGCTGCAAGGTATGCAAAGAAAATCATTCAGAAAGGCAGTAGCTGCAGACAGGATTTAACTTTGAAACATGGGTCATTCAGACAAAACGGAAAAATAAATGTTTTTAAAAGATTTAACATCTTTTCATTTGTGTATATTCACCTGTAAGTACAGTTTATCATTAACTTACAATGAGACCTTTATACTCACACAATCAATACAACACAATATACCACACAATCAATAAGACTGGGTTCTCTTCCATGAAGCCAGTATCACCCTCCTTGCTCAGCAGCAGAAATAAACTGGTTCTAGACAGGGCCTATCAAGGTTTTATGTGACTTGATGATATCGTGTTTGGCTTCCAGCCTCAGTAAGTGAAAGGTATGGAGCTGGTTAAAAAAAGTATATACACTTACCACTCGATGTCATTATATCCTATACAATGTCCTTATATATGCGTGGATAAATGTTTGTATCATAACATGTTGTCATTGTCAAGTGGACATCTTTAAGCCCTAAAACTGTTAGCTTCCAGTTATAAGTTGGTCCACAGAATAGTTTTACAAATAAAGTTTGAAAATTGTCAAAGGACTACAATTTGAATGCTTCAAAGTCTGTACATACTTACATTTACCTTCAAGAACTCTGGCCTGTCTACTTTTCTTTTTCGCATTTTGTCATAATGTCACAAAAGTAATGTTTGCCGTGTTTCATAATCCAAAAAACACTAGTAAGGAGGTAGATTGGAATGACTGGTGGCTCAATGAACCCAATTTTGTGCCCCGTCTTACCCAATATATTCAGTTATGCCGATTTTCAACTTTGCTGGCAATCTTGATTGGTTAGGTTTAGGCATTAAATGTAAATGCAAAATAACTGTCAGAATAAATCTCACAATTTTACAGCTTTTTTTGGTCCCAGTACTGCATTTTTCTTCTGTGGCCAATTGTTTTATATATTCAAAAATAAGACAGAGCTGCACAGACACAGCACTGATGTATAAAAAAAATAAGGAAAAGAAAATGAACACATGTAGAGATAGAAAGCTTTTGTCTGACAGCAATGATATCTAAACGTTTTGTTCTTATCCACATCAGACATATTTAGGCTGTAACTTACCAGATAAAGGTATTTGCAGGTTTCACTGAGGAAAAAACTCTCCATGCGATCCTCTTTGGATTTGTCCACCACATGGTGGAGAGTGGCATACCCACATCTGCAAACAACATGGCACAGCTTAGCCCAAAGTAGACACAAATCTACCACATATGGCCAAAAAAACGTTAGGGGCCATGTAGAATAGAAAACATAATTAAATGATACGGACCTGACTTTGGCATTTTTCTCAAGGCTGTGAAGAATATCCATTCCAACATGCAAATAGAAAGGATTTTTGGTCGCCTGTGAAAGAAAATTCAATTAAATTCAGGTTCATTTGTAGAGTACCAAGTCATCTCAGGGCATCAATTCAAACCAATTTGAACTAGCTTGAACAATTCCTTTGTCACAGTAGTCACCAACACTACGGAACGCTGTAACAACAGGTCAGTAGTGTCACCTGGTACAGGAGGTAAGTTGACTCCACCAGCTCTGGTCTTAAAGGGTAGAAATGAACGTCAGGTACTTGGAGCTGCCAGTTATATCTCTCCGGCAAAGCTCCAAAGCGCTTCCAGATGGCATAGTAGAATGCATGCAGGCAAATGGCATCATCTACATCACCATTCAGCACCTATGAAACAGAGCAGTACGGTCATATTTAGTTTACCACCACAAAATTGAATTTTTATGTAAGATCTTTTTATGTGATTGGTAGCATCCTAACCTGCAGCCCAGGAAAAAAGGCCTGAAGAGAGTCAATCCAAGTGTTCATTATCTCGCCACTAAACATATTCACATTAACATAAAGAGGCGGGTCACCCTCTCCTTCGTTGCATGACTCTCGTCTGGAAATAGAAGAAAAAAGAAGCAAAAGGAAAAGTGGTTTTACAAGATGTAATGCCTTTGCCTAATCATAAAACTCATGACTTTGTTAGGCCACAGAATCCAGCTTTCCACATGCTCTATTTAGAACATTAACACTGAAAACTAACAGCAGTATTAGTTCCTCATTTTCTAGCCAGTTCCAGAAAAGCTCCGACCCTAATGTTTTGTTTCACATCACAGCAATACCACCAAAAGCCAAAACTCTCATGAATGACTCACCCTCTTCTCAGATGGTTTTGTATGCTTTTATAAGCAGCTTGAAACATCTGGTAGTCCTCTTTTTCACCAAAAAGGATGTATGATTTAAGCAAGTACTCATAGAATGAGTCCATTCCTGCTCCAAGACCACTTTGCTTGCCGATCCATTGACCAGTTTGGATATTTACAACATTTCCTAAAGAAATAAGCCACAGAAAGCTCCTTAAACTTTAAAATGTCAGGGACTAAGGTCAAAAAGAAAATGTAAAGAATGCAGGAGAGCAAAAGGAAAGAGTCTTTCACACAGCTTTTAATCTGTACCCACCCAACAGACCAGTTTCGTTGCTTCTCAGATTCCACAGAGCTCTGACAGCTCGTCTAGCCACCCACTCAAATGTTGAATCTCCAATCAAACGGCTCAAAATCCCAAACTCCACCAGCAGGGAGCCTGCTCCTGCAGTACAGGTCTCATTGACGCTATTAGGAGGAACACCAGTCTTCAGGTTCACCTGTGTTGAAGACAGAAATAAACAAGCTGCTGAGTGATATTCTCACAGGATGGGTTCAAGAAACTTGATATACACAAGATGTAAAAAAAGATGTTTCTCATTTTCTCTTACTCTGGGGAAAGGAATCCCTGTACTGGTGTTCTCAAAGGCTGGCAGCAAGCGGACAGCCAAGTCGTGAGCCAAGTGCAGCAGCTCATTATCATAACCTTCAAAGCCAACCTTGCCAAATGGATGCTTTTGGTCAGTCAACAGAATGTGCGCTGAGATAAGACTTCCCAAGATCCTTTGAAGACAAATCATTAAAAAAAATCTAACTTTTGTTGTCTGATTGTGTAAAACCGAAGAAAACAATTAACATAATTAAGGCCACAGCTTAAACACTCCTGTGAAGATGCTAAATGTTATAAGATTGCCATGTTGAAATAAAAGGTTGCTGAGAAAGCTTCCAACTAACTCGCATTACTAAATATCGAAAAAGAAAACGTCAGTCATATAAAATGTGCTGACACACATGTTTCAGAATTTACCACAAGCGACGTAGCTTGAGTAACAGTCGTACCTGATGTTTGCCTCAAAAACCTGCACAGTTGAATCCTTGTCAAAAGACACCGTATCTATAACCAGTCTGACAGCTCTCTGGAATTCGGTCACATTACCGAGCACCTGGGGAGATAAAACACCCTGTTTAACCAACGCAAAGCCAAGTTTCTTTCATAGTGCCTTAATGTTTTCCTTAGGGGTTGCAAATGCTGCAGTCAAGCGCAGAAAAAAGGAAATACCTTAACCATCAGTTTTCAGATGAACACAGTGACACGTAACCTAATTCTAAGGAGGAGAGGTTGAGGGTGGCAGGAATCCCACAACAAAGGACATTTTAACCATCATTACCCTGAATGTAGTGCAGGACAATGGTGAATATGTATATAATTTAAATATATCATGTTATTTTATCTTTTTGCATAAAGCAAAATGTTTTAAGCTTCTTAAAAAGCTCATGTTTAGATTTAACATGCTACCAAGCACCACATCAGTTCTGCAGATTCCAGTTTTCTATTTCTAACTTTGTTTCTGCTCAAAAGAATTTGATCCAACTCTCCAGAACATTGTGTGAACTCAACAATAAATAAACTGAGTAGAAAAAAAGCTCACCAGCAGGGTGTCCAAGGTGTCAATGAGCGTGAGGGAATAATTCCCCAAGACATCGTTTATGTTGATGTTTGACCTGAAACAAAAGCAGTAAAAACAGACTTTGTGGTTTCATGCACAAATGGGAGATATAGTTCTCCTGAACTGGGTGAATTCACGCTGCAAATAGTTTGGGACTAGCAACACCTTAAAGATAAACAAAACCTGATCTGATGGCAAAGCGTTGTTATTCTCCTATACAACAGCTATAAACACAATTCACAAGAATTTTCATTTCTACAAGAAATAATGTGAAAATTGCAGTTTTATCCTTTATTTGACACCTAAGCCCTTTTTGTATGATTTATTTTGTCCCAATTAAAGGGTCAAACTCAAACACGGTTCATCCTGTTCATTATTCAAAGTGAAAATAAGGAAATTATCAACTGAAGACTAAATCTGTTATACATTAAAAAAAAATGACATTTTTATAGTCTGACTGGAAGATATGTTAATGGACAACAATGTTTATTTTGCATTTGCAAAAAATAAGGAAGGGTTTTTTGGCATGTCAGCAAATACATATGTATCTAATCTTATTTTTATCTTAAATCTATTATTTTGGACCCTTGACAACATCTCATGCTTTGCATCTAGAGTACAGTTTGGCTGTTCAATAGGTGCACTGGGCTCTTTTTATTCAGCCATCAAGGCTTGAGAATAATCTGCCACAACTAGGGAACAACCAATATCATCTTGTACACAGCACAATCAAAAGCAACAAAAATAAATTAATTCATCCTGATTAAATTTGGGTTTCGAAAGTTAGAATACATAACTTTCTGTTAACAGGATGATAGGACCTGAATAAATATTCTTTAATATGACATGTTAAATTAGTTTGTTTTTTGGTTGTTTTTTTTTTTTTCCTAGTTTTAAAAAGGGCACTTGCTCCAACATTCTTGGCAGCAGGTGCAGAGGAACAAAAACTATATCTGGACCTTATAAAACTACAATAAAGCAGTTGTATGTGGGGGTCAGTTTGCAGGATTCTTTGTTTAACATATCTTATTCATCTTCATCCATTTTGCACTTTGAAATAGTATTGATTTGTTTGCATATCAGACAACTAATTCTGAAATTTTAAAATAACTTAATAAGCACATTTCCTTTTTTTCTTTTTATTTCCATTTTGCTTCTATGTTTCAGCAATATCAGTGAGATAATAACAGACTATAGAATCTCAGGTCTTAGCATTACAGGATTATTTAGATTATTTTTGTAGTTTGTGATCATTATTTAACCAGGATTTTAAGAGAAAAGCAAATTGCACCATTTTCTTTAGTTAAGTAACATAATGAGCTGCTTAAATAATACTTAGTCATTTGTATGCATTAGTGAAGTTCTCTCTTCATGTATTACCATTTCTTCTGGTTCCCTCTCTTCCCTGATTTCAAATGACTCACCAGGAAATTGAACAGTGTCTCAATGCGATTAAAAACAAATAATAAATAAAACCCCCTCTTCATCCCCATCAAGGCCCACTGAATCTATTGTCCTGCCAAATGAAGCTGTGAATCATGACCTGATCAGTGCTGAGCAGCGGTGGACAGCACTGTGAGCTGCAGGAAAAGCTACTTTGCCAGCTAAGAAAAGCCAAACCGCAGTCCGCAGAGTAAAGTTAAGATAACTGACTGCCCATCACTGTGTACTGTACTTGACAGCATCAGGTGCAGCCAGTCCAGGGTGACTCACGGGTTTAACACGTCTGGACCCCTCCCTTCACAGTCAATGGGATTCAGCTCGTCCTCTGGAAAGGCATGTTTCATGTAATTGTCGTATCCGAAATAGAACATTTCTTTGGCCATCGCTTTCATTTTTGTTTTTAGGGTGTCCGGAAAAGAGCTGTATCTGCGGACGTACTCGTCCTTGTTGCCATCGAAGAGGTTCAGGTAAGATCTCTTGGGCGAGTCCGCTCCAACCTTGACACAGGTGTTCGCCGTCTCTTCATACTTGGGACCCGGTATTCGTCGAGACCACGAGTTAGCAGTCTGGTCGGATTCCTTTTCCTCCCTGAACAACAAGTCTAATTTGTGCAAATTAAAACTGAGGTGGAAGTTGAACCCCCAGCTAAGGTTGGTTCCCAGTCCGAAGGCTAACCACAGCACACAGCTGAGAGAGAGTCTTAATACGACCAGACCAACTACTATCGACCTCCATTGCATTTTTGCCCCAGGTCGATCTTAAAACGCATAATTCACGTCCACATACCTCCCATGGGTGCCCAAAAGTGAGGTCCGCTGTTTGTCAAGCTAAACTACAAGCACAGAGGGATCGTGGTGGCGAATCACGTCACATGCACTTCCTGTCAACAAACTAGCTCCGCCCAGATCCCCAGTTGTGATTGGCTCTGCTTGTGTGCCGCTGGTTTGCAAGAAAAGCAAGTTCGTCCGCTGATTGGCCAGAGCGCTGTCAATTTCTCCCTGTGTTTCGTGGCATTTCAGCCCTCTGCACCAATAGAAAACAGCCACAAGAACGTTAAGAAATCGAAAAACTATTTGGTTAAATTTACATCTCAAAAGATACAAAGTAATAAAGGCCAGTTACATTCAAATATAATGAAAATTATGGCAATCACACAAAAGATGCATAAACAGATATGAGAGCACTTTCCAAAAAAGCTCCCAATAGTACTGGATTTATTGATTGTTTATGGATTATGGGCCACACTTTTTTTAGTTAAAAAGTAAAAAGAAAAAAAAAGGCAGTGTTCATCTACTGAATGTCCCCTTATCCATAACCATTGACACTGCAAGCACGCTGACACTTGTCAAAATGAATATGTTACAGTTTACGTAGCTGACTTATTTAGAACCCAAAGTTAAAATGTAAAAACAATATATGCAAACAATTTCATAGGCTCAAGGAACTCTACTCCCAATAAAAGACCAAAAGCACTAGACAGGGGTGGTTACAGCAAATTCAGGGAACCTGTGAATTTCTCATCACTACACTTAAACACCTGCTGTCTTCTAAAATAATTAGTGTCTCAAAGATTTTTTTTCAACAATGCATCATATTACGTTGTACCATATACAACAGTAACACTATTTGTGTAATTACTATACATGTGCACAGCCCTCTGGACGTACCTGTACCGAAAAAAAGTCTTTGAATTTGGCAATACCTCTTGTTTATTTAGTGGCCTGTGATCCCCCACGTGTGCCACCAAATGTCAATCAGAGGTCAATGAGAGCAGAAGTGCTTCCCTACCCGTTAAGTATTTAAGAGATATACTGTGCTTATGTATAATACCATATCTTTATAGTGAAGTTGCATACCGTCCATCAGTGTTCAGATATTTTTACATAAACTGTTATTTTCAATATATACAGCTTGAAAAATAGTAAAGAATGCAAATAATTTAAATAGAGTACAAATAACAGAGTCGCGTCTAAATTAAAAAGCATGCCATTTAATTTGATATATATATATTTTATATATCTTATCATATATATATGTGTGTGTGTGTTGTTTTTAACTCTGTCCAAGTAGTCACACCTTTCATGCTGCTTTGCTTCATAGATGAGAGACACTGCACAAGGCACTTTAAATTCTACCACTCTCTCAGCATCAAGGCAGCACAAAAGACATATTTTTAACTGGGGCTATTTTACAAAGGCTAATATGAACCACACAATCCTGTACAGTTTTACTTTTAGTACATTCAGACTTTAAATAGAATCATATATTCATATACACACACATCCCACATTGGTAAAAATCATACTAGATTGATTTTTGTACAGACCTGCCTAATAGACTTAATGCACAATTTTCTAAAACAATAGTCATGTTTTGTTCAAGCAAAAAGTGACAGTCATCAAAGACAGTCACAGAGTACAGCTTTCACCCCCATTACCAGCCATCTTCAAGCATCATACCCTGACTGTGTGAACAACTTTTCTCATTATGTGCGGCCTGTGAGACAGGGTGTCGTTGGAAACCCAATATAAAGTTATGTTCTAAACCACTGGGTATGATGAGTTGATTAATGCCTGCAGAATAAAAGGTGGATCAGTAGACATCTTTTCTCTCTTGGTTAAAGTACAGATTCACAAGATGTATAATGCCAAATACATTTCTTATAACTGGTAACAGATTTTTTTTTTAGTAGTGCATTGTATTGATTTGTGAAATGATCACAGAAAAATATTCTTTAAAAAAAATGTGACACAAGCAGAATAGTGCAGCTCATGACGTGAAGATGCGGCTATACATCACTGCAGGATGGTAAGGATGTGACAAAAACATGGCAAATACAGTTGGAAAAACAACTCCTGCATTTTCAGCTTCTGCGGGACTTTGAGTGCTGAATGAGCCACTGAAGTGTGATATCTGGAATCAAAGAAATATGCAAGATTAGAGAAGCAATTCATCATTAAATCATTGCTAACTTAATGGTAAAACATAACGTGATTGCAGGGCATTTCCTTGCACAAATTCAACTACACAAATACAAATGACATGGTATTTATTTGCTTTCAATAATTAATAGTTTTGCTTATTTTTAAAGAAACTGCACTGAATTCCAATTGTGTTTTGAGACATTTGATGGTATTTTGAACAATTCCTTCTAAAAAGATTTTTATTCCTATTTAAAAGCAGCATTGCCATAACAACAGCCTGATCAGTGTGTCAGGAAGTGCATTGATTTGAGAGAAAATAACTCATTTTGTTACTTTTCAGGCCATTTGCACTCACCACAAAGCTCATAGAAAAATGGAGAATCCCAACAAGAATAAGATTTAATATATAAAAGTGAGGTTTCAACATTTATAACAAATTTAAACCGACTGACAACACACCTAACAAAAAAAGATATATTTATTTTCTACATCCTTTCTGCCAATAAAAAACCATTGGAATTAATTGCAACTTGCCAATGTTGTCTTTTTCTTTGCAGGAAATGGAGTAACAGCATATCTCTCTGTCTTGAATAGCTGCCAGATTCCTAAAAAAGAAAAAAAAAAGGTAAATGGGAAGTAAGAAAAATAAACAAGCAAAGTTTGCATTCAGACTGTCTATCTGGTGCTTGAAGATCAAAAGCACATTCCTAACCTGACAGCAGGGGGAGCCAGTTCACTACAAATAAAAGCAACTCCAGTTTTAACTAAACTTGTTTGGAAGAAGAAATGCTTCTAACGTGAGGCAGAAAAAAAAAAGCATTAGTGTTTCAAATATAAATATTATTCTGATACTGATTAAAAAAGATTGTTCTCCATCAAAAATAATATGTTAATTTTATTGAAGTTGTAATTTACAGTGAACTGGTGTAAAAAGGCTCCATTTTTATGTCATCAATTAAAGATTTTTTTTTCTTAGTGTTTTCTTTTGTCATACTTACATTTTCTCAATGAGCTGCTTTTCATCTAGAGCGGTGGGTAGATCCCTTTTGTTACCAAGTACCAAAACCTGGAGGAAGGAAATGCTCAGAAAGTCATTGAGGCGAACCCACAATTTTTGCATTTCTGCTACAGAAATTAAACAGTGATTTAAAAATGAATTTGAGAGTGGCACTTACTGGAATGCCTTGCAATTGTGGTTTGTCTAATAAATTGTGAAGCTCGTTTCTGGATGCCTCCACCTTTTCTCGATCTGCTGCGTCAACCATGTACCTGAAAATGAGCCACATCACAAACTGTTTGACTCACCAACAGTACTAGTCCTCCATTCATTCATCTGAATGCTCAGTCATTGATATGAAAATTGTCAAACGTGTTAGACACTCACACAATTGCATTAACACCCCGACAGTACCGCTCCCACATGCTCCTGAACCTTGGCTGTCCTCCTATATCCCAGATCTACAGAATGGGCACGAAACACTGTTTGTAAAGTTATCGACAATCACTCCAACCTGATAAAACCAACTAAACTTCTTAACAGTGATGTTCTTATGAAAGCAGACAAATTAAAAGCAAACCTTGATGGTGACGTTTCCTTTAGCAACTTTCCTCATGTTGAACCCGACTGTAGGGATCATATCTTCACTGAAATGCCCAGACTGAAAGAAAAAAAACAGATATTTAAATATTTGAGGGAAATGTTAAGTGATGGTTCTTCCTCTACACCAACAAGTTTCATTCAATTTGCACAAGCCTTGCTTTGATAGAGGCATTACCCAGCTGCGCATTTATTAGACAAATGCGACAAGTTCTTCTAATACATTTCTAAGTTCTACTGATCTTTTCTAGTAAATGATACTAGATAAAATGATAAACTCTGTTTTTCAGCTTACAATATTTAAATGTAAGCTGTAACTAACCAACAACAATAAAATCATAAAAAGCATGGTTAACTAAATGTTATCTTTAAATAAAAACTCGAGGTTTATGGCTTTGTTTTTAATCACTCACAAGTTATTATCAAAGCATAAGCATTTTTAACTGCATCCTTATAGCAAAGTAAGCAGAGACTATAAAATGTTTCTGACAACATTCTGCAAAATATGACTAAAACTCTATTGCATTTACACATCCTGTGAAAAGACAGGACAGACAAGCATTTGAAAAAAGAATATATATATATATTTCTAATAAAATCATTTATGTATTCATCAAACTTACAAACAAGCTGAATAATGAAGTGCTTGTGGGGAAAAAACCTGTTTCAGTACAGTGGCATTCCCTTTTCATACCCAACCCCATGCCTTTCTTTGTATGTGCATACAACATCTGAGAAACACATATTTTACAGCACATGACTTGCTAGAGTCACCTGATGAAGCTAAGTGGAAATGAGTGCAGCAGTCTTATGACTGAGGAAGGAGGAACCAACCCAGCAGCCATTCATGTACTCAAAACTCTGCGTCACAGAAAGGAGGGTGCAGAGTCATGATCCGATCTAAACCCAGCTTTTTCCTTTTGATAACATTTTAACTCAGAATATGTGTGCACTGAAAACCAATTTGGCAAACTCTGTATTTTTCTGTAAATTATCATTTTCTTTTACCCATAATGCCAAATAAAATGAAGGCAGGGAATTAGAAGTCACCTGTGCCTCCTACGGTGCTAGTAATGGTTGCTGAGTGGGAAATAAGTGAATCATTTGGGTAGTAATTATGTTCCATTATCAACAAATTTATATACCTTTATCTTCATTAGTCATTTCCTAATTTTTTATTTCTTTATTTTAATCTGCCATAGTTTCCTAAAGCTGGTGTCTTTAAATAGCAAGTTTTCTATGATCAACAGTCCAATAAAGAAAATCTAAAATGTCCTGACTAAATTTTCAGTTTTTAATGAGTTAATTTTCTAAATGCTTTAAACTGGATAAATTTAAGTTGCCACTAATATGAAATAAAACTTAACGTGAACTTATCAATCAGCATGAACAATTTCTGAAAAACCTAAAATGTCAAGTAGACAGAAAAGTTTACAGAAAACGTAGCAAGACACTGACAGAAAGCAGCCTGGCAAATGGTGTTGGTAAGGAAGATACCTAAAATTGCTTGGCTCTCCTAAACCTTGGCAGCATACGATTCTCAAGCATACAAACATTTTTAACATAGTTTTTTTTTTCCAATGTTATACACTCTACACAATTCTTGGCTTAGAGATCAATTATTAATAAATATCAGGATTTTTAACAGACTAAAACACAGCCCAGGATGTGAGCTTACAGCTAAATGGCTGCATCATTGATCCTGGCGGTTTACATCCTGTAAAGTTAGATTTGATTGGTTTTCAGTAAGAGCTGACGGAGCAAGGGCATGTGTGAAAACCGTTGTGAGATACAACAACCAAATAAGGTTTTTCCTTTCACAATGCATTTCTGGAAAGGGGGGAAACAATTGCACTCTAGTGATTAGGCAATGTACATTGCTCCACCTGAGGTGAACAGTTTTTGAGACATCCCAGCAAAAGTTGCATAACAGGCATCATAGCTTGCTGAAAAAACACCAAACAAGGTTACAAAGGAAGATACTGTTTTGTGCCTTTATCACAATTTGTATCTAAGTAATTTCTGCTTTAATGTTTACATTTCACTGTATGATGTGCAGACACTGTAGATGGTGGGAAAAAATCTGCATAAAAGCATGTAGAATAACTTAGATTCCTCTCTCTCTCTCTCTCTCTCTCTCTCTCTCTCTCTACACACACATCATTTGCAAAATCCCCAGTTTGTCCCCTTTGAAAAACAGGTTTATAAAGAATAAGCTGTTATTGACCAGTGGGAGTCAGTTTTATAGTGTTACTGAAGAGATATGACACAATGTTCATATGACTGTGTGATCCATCCTGTATGTCTGCAATCCTGACAATTGTTAATGGTAAATATATCTTTGTTAACTCCTTTTGACACATAAACCCTGTCAGCCTTGAGCTCCTTATAGTTGCATATTGGAGGGGGTACAAATTCCACAAATCACTACACTGTTTTGGGTTGTAGTTATAACAGATGACCGACAAGCAGCAAACTAGTTAGCTCAGTAACCGAGGCAGCAAATCAACTACAGCCTGACTTCATGGCAGGTGTTTTTTTTCTTTTGTTTGTTTGTTTTTGTTTTTTCGAGTTAGGGGGTGGGGGGTAAACAAGTAAAAGTGAAATACTGCGTCGCCTTTAATCCCAAAGACAGTTTAAGTTAGCCGCACCTGGCTTCATTACTGTTATCTCATTATTAGTGCTAAGGCTATTAGCAATACCCTAGCAAGCTGGCTAGCCGCCGCTGAAGACTTACAGCAATCACGTTTACAAAAGTTGTTTTTCCGGAGTACTGCAGACCGACCAACGTCAGCTCCATCTCCTCCTTCCAAAACAGAGACTTGAACCAGTCCAAAAGCCGATTTATTAGTGCCAGCATCTTGAGGTCGGTGATTACACTCCCCTTTAGTGGTCTCTGTCTCCGTCCCTGTCAGATGTGGCGTTTTCCGGGGGGAAGGGAAGTGGGACACAAGAGCTGTCATATGACCAATGGGCCTAAACATGCTCCGCAGCGCCCCCGCTGGCTCATGCAGGACGTGCACAGAGTCTCATTTGTATTTCTTTTTTCAGAAAAAAAAAACGTATTTTACTCAAAACAACTGGTTTAACTTTCTTTACAATGCAATATGTCATATTTATGTAATATGTATAACATAACATAAATAATATGTTTATCTTCAGTTATGTTTTCAATGTTGATGACTCAGTTCAAGAGACAGAAACTAGAAGTCAGAGTTTATGTTTGTGCAAAGATGGGTGCGGGTTATATATGTGTGCTGTGTGGTTGAGAGAGGGATGATGTGTGTGTGTGAGAATAAGAGTATGATAAAGTGTGTGTTATTGCACTTTATGTTTAATACTTATATATGTTTTTATTATGTAAAGCCCTTTGCACTGCTTTATGTATGAAAAGTGCTTCATAAATAAAGTTAGATTTTATTTGATTTGATCTTATCATGCAGGTGGATTGTAGTAGTAGTTTGTAGTTTCAATGTAAATGGAAGAAGAAAGTGGTCAGTTGCAATAAAAAAAATAAATAAAGGTCACACATTCATATTTCTTTGGACCACTTTTAGCCTTGATTTGCTCTGGCATTGTTTCGATAAGCTTCTGCAATGTCACAAGATTTATATCTATCCAGTGTTGCATTATTTTTTTACTAAGATCTTGTATTGATGATGGGAGTCCGACCACTGAGCAAAGTTTTCTCCTGCACATCCCAAAGATTCTCAAAGGTGTTCGGGTCTGGACTCTGTGGCCTCTTTCACAATTAGAGCCGAATAAATCCTGGCAATGTCATCTTGGAATTTGCTCTAGCCATCCAGGAAGAAAAACAAACATTGATGGAGTAACCTGCTGGTTCAGTATATTCAGGTATCAGCTGACCTCATTCTTTCAACAAATAATGTTGCTGAACCTACCTGACCGCCTACAGCAACCCCAGATCATAGACTGCCCCTACAGGCTTGTACAGTAGGAACTAGGCATGATGGGTGCATCACTTCATCTGCCTCTCTTCTTATCCTGATACTTCCATCACTCTGGAACAGGGTAAATCTGGTCTCATCAGACCACATGACCTTCTTCCAGCTCCAGAGTACAATCTTTATACTCCCTAGCAAACTGAAGCCTTTTTCTCCAGTTAGCCTCACTGATTAGTGGCTTTCTTATGGCTACACAGCTGTTCAGTCCCAATCCCTTGACTTTCCTTCGCATTGTACTTGTGGAAATGCCACTGGATGTGGCTTTCGACGTGGTTGTTTATGAAATGGGAGCAACTCATTGCAACAGTTAGGGTAAAAGAACGTTTTGCCAGCTGAAAGATAATCATCCATACAGTAATTATCCAATAGGAGGCTCATACCTATTTGCTTAGTTAAATCCAGATGGTGAAAATTTTTGTTGATCAAGGAATATATTATTATGGAGATTTGAAAATCACGTATTGTCACAAGGGCAAGATGGTGGACCCAAAGAGCAGACCAAGTACTGGAGCTGAGAACAAAAAAGAATTAATTTAAATGAACAATAGTCGTGGTGAGCTGATGAACGGGCAGATGGATGAAGGTGGAGTCCAAGGCAGCGATATGCGAATGGGAACTCTGGAGCGGTGGTGGTAGTCTGTCCGAAACTGAATGAGACTGGAAAACCAGATTCTCTGGAAGAACAGTGCATATGTTAAACCTGGAGCATGAGCGTGAGCGTGTGCGCGCGCTCATGAGCATGACAAGATTCTTTGACAATAGACAATAAAATAAAAATAAAAATAATAAATAAAAAAAAAGGCCAAATACTGCATGTGGAAGACAACGTCGTATAAATACACCGTTGCTGTGATGAGTAGATTACCGGCAGCCGCGTTGATTGGAAGACTGGCAGCTGCAACTTATGAGCCTGTCAGAAGAAAAACACGCCCACACACACACATCCACACACAGGGGAAGAGTCTAGAGTCTCATGACATGTAGGGTATTACAGACTGATCAACGACATTAATTTCATGGATGATGATACTCTTGCTGGAATTTGGACGGCAGAAAGGCTCTTCTGTTTAAAAAAAAAAAAAAAAAAAAAAAAGAGATACTAGGATGAAAGAATCAAGAAAACAATCACCGCTGGACAAATAGATAGGCATAGGCATAGATGGGAATGATGAAACAAAATATGATGATGAGGAGACTGTTGTTCCTGAATAGAAGAGAAATTGTGTGTAAAAACAACAAATTGGCTAGAAAACACAAACGAAAAATGAGTTGGGGTGGATTCATGAAGATAGGCAAATGAGGAAACACAGAAGAAGAGGAACAAGGACCCTATCATGTACTGAAAGATTAAATAACTGTACCCTGTTCAGAAAATGTGAATATTAAAGTTTTATTTGTGCAATTGGAATCTCAGAGATCACAGTGATGATGGGGGGAACAATTTTGATGCAATCAGTGATATACATCTGACTGATGCATACAAAGAAATTGAATTTGCTAAGGATGTTGAGGCAGATGCCTTAACAGACAAATCTGCGGTGATGGTTGGCTCCTGCATTGGAGAGCCAATGGTTTGCCAACTTGATGACACTTTCATACTAGAGCCCAGCCCACAGTTTGAAGGAGATGAACTGGTTGTCACATATATCACTCAACAAACACATTATTTATTACTTCACATCTAATGGTGGAGAAGACAGCAGTTTTCCTTCATATAACGTTGTATGTGTCACTGTTACCATGCTTTGTATTATGGAGCTAAGGAGAGCTTGGCTCCCCTTAAAACAAGCAGTGCTCCTCCAAAGGCTTATTTTTTGTGGATTTAGTTCACCACTATGACAAAGCACCTATGTGCCAAAAATCAGTTTCTCATGCGGAGATAAAACCAAATTTAGATTTTTAAAATAGCACCAGTGATAACTTTGTTCCTGGACACCTGATGATGATAAACTAAAATGTAAGACTTGAAAATAATAAATAAACTTCATAATTAAGGACAATAAAGTAAAATGTTTGGATGTTCACCCCATGTATGTGTGTTGCTCACCGGGTACTTCGGCTTTCTCCCACCATCCAAAGACATGCATGTTATGTTAATTGGTCACACTAAATTCTCTTTAGGCGTGAGTGTGAGTGGTTGTTTGTCTCTCTGTGTTGGCCCTGTGATGGGCCTGTCCAGGGTGTACCCTGCCTCTCGCCTGCTAATTGCTGAAATAGGCTGCAGCCACCCCACGACCCTGAACTGGAAAAAGCTGTATAGAAAATGCATGCAAAGTGATTTGTGGTGGTTTCAGTTCACTGCTGTGAAATAACACCTATTTACCCAAAATAAGCTTCTCTCACATAGATATTGCCAAATTCTGATTTTTATAGCATGAATGACTTTGTTGTTTATGTGTTATTTTTCTAATTGTGTCAGCTGCGTACAATCGCAGAAGAATGTTTTTGGTAGTCCACATTTCTGACTACGCTACAGTGCACTGATATATATGTGCATACTCGTGACTTGTGAAGTCTCAGTATATGCCTGAAATAAAGGCTGCCCTGAAAGCCCCAGTGTAATTTGAACTCTATCACACTTTTTTTTTTTTTTTTTTTTTTTTTTTTTGTTATTTAAACTTTATTTAATCAGGACTAAGAATCTCTTTTACAAGGGAGTCCTGGTCCAAGATAGGCTGCAGCAAATACAAAGACACAGTTACAAAAGTTACCCAGTTAAAATACACAAAAGACAATTAAAAGAGAAAATCACATTTTCAAGCAAATTATGATAAACAAGTGCAGTGAGTTGGTCTTGAGAATTCTCTGTATTTAAAAGCACTCCATGCAATTAACTCAGTTAGTTTCTGGTCTTTCTGCAACATATTCCAAGCAGAAGGTGGAGACTGAAAAGCCTTTTCACCCAATTCAGAACAAGCATATAGAACAGAAACAACTGATCATGTGATCGGAGAGATTAAGAATCACCACTTCATAGAGTCAATATCCTAGAGAAGAGATTATTAATTATGGGGAGAAATTAGACTCATTAATGGTTACAAAAGTGTAATATGTGGTTTACAAATGTGTGACTTTGGGTACCCCAAATGTGTGTTCAAATCTACACAACTATATCAGGTAAATGAACATGTAAAATAACTTTACACAGGATTTCATCATGATTTTTTTTATCAATCATTTATTATGTTGTACTTTTCGCAGGAACCTCTGGGGAGACATTGTTAAGTTATTGTTCAATGCTATATTACAATGGTTAAATAGAAAAAATGCAGTTACAACTTTCAAAATGAAAATACAGTAACAGTTTTTAAATAAGTGCTAAGTTGTGAAGTGCTAAGATAGATTAAAGCAAGACGTTTCCAGTGAATGAGGTAATATTTTTAAGTTGAATTACATTATTATCACACTTTAAACTAATGAAAAATATTTACATGGTAAATCAAGTATTACTTAACAAATGAGGCACTAATGGGACAAAACCTGCTTCAAAGTTTTTCTTTTATTTGGTAGATTTATTTGAATTAATGCCGTCACTAGAAGGAATTCCTATCTCTTTGCCAGAATAAAGTTCTCACTATTGGCATTTCTGCTTGCAAGCTTCTGCGCCTTTCCAAAAAGCCCCTTTGAAGTGGTTTTGTCCTCAAAAAAAAAAAAAAGAAAAAGAAAAGAGTACATTAGAGGAAGATATGGCAGATAATTTGGGCATTATCTGCAAAAACATGTAACTTTGGCTGAAAATGACAATAAAGTTTGCAAATAAAACTTCAAATCTGAATCAAGACAAAACAGAACAGGAGACACTTATGGATAAATGAGGTAAGCTGAGTGTGAAGAGGCATATTTTGTTCTATAAATGTTATTTTAAGATTAAAAAAACGGAGAAAAAAATTAATTGGGATGGGCACAGGGGTGGTCCATGAACTTTCAGGGGGTCCACATCCCTCCAGCAAGCCCTCCACCCCCCACCCCACCCACCCAACAAATTTTCTAATTGTATGTTAAGAGTCAAGAAACCAACTACAATAGAATAAAATGAAAAAAATGAACATATATGAGAATATATTTACAATATTAAAAAAATTAATTTTGACTGAGAGAACGAGTGTTTTTCATATCTAGCTGCTGTCGGGCAAAAACCTCCTATGTCCAAAATTTGTGATTTTTGTTTTCCTTCATAAATCAGTACTATTGGTCACCCTTTATGTCTGTCTGTTGTTTTACAAATATTTAACCAAAGATATATGCTTAGAACACAATACTAAGGTTGATGATATTATGTCCAGTTTTTACAAAACATTTGAAAATTGATTGTTTTGGAGATTGGAGATTTGCACCTGACAGCAGAGATATATCCCATACCCTCTGATAACTATCATTATTTCATGACAGAAGAATAAAGGTTAGAAAATAGAGATTATATTACAGAGCATTATTTATATATATGTGTGTGTGTGTGTGTGTGAGTGACACTTAGATAAAACATAAATAATCTGTAAATAAACTTACATAAAATCAAACCCCAGCATCTGTTCTATTCAGCAGCTGCACAGGAGCAAACGATGTTAATGTAATAGCCTCAAGAATCTCTAGCGGCATTTAGGTTAATTGTGTGGATAATGTGTTGCTTTAGCCAACTATGAGGCAGTATTTGACTTAAAGTTTAACTGAAGACAGTTAAGACTGCTCTGCGCTCCCATCTCTGATTCAGGCTTAACATGCTGTTTATAAAGCAGAGTCCAGAGAGCATACTAGTCTTTGTGTTTAGCTTTCTTTACTCAAAGGGAACATTTTTAATTACCTTTTTAATTTAGTTATTTTGTGATACAAGTCAATGGCTTTTAAAACAAGCCACTGACTTGAAGTGTGTTGTGGAAGTTTGCATCAGCTACACGTTTATTCTCTGCTTGCGGAAGACAGCATCTATAGTACAGTTACTCATACACCCTATAATCAGATAAGTCAAGTCTCTTCCTTCTTTGTCAGACAGATGAGAATAAGTTTTCTGTTACCTTGACATGTTTCGACTACATCTGTAGTCTTCCTCAGAAGGGTCACATAATGTTACTGTGATGTGTCTTATGATGTGATGTGCTCTGTGGGTCCGTGATCAATCAGAGTCCTGATAACTGACAATTTTTGTATGGTTGGGTGTTCTGAGGATCATAACAGATAATGATCAGTGTGTGTGGGGGTTTCCTGTATATTACACTACTTGTGCTGCTAACATCTTTGTGCGTGAGTGTCATGTTCAGGAAAGATACAAATTTGTTTTTCTTCTGTGTGTGTAAATTCAATGTTTCCTGTGTCTTCCATTTGGTCCAGATGTTCGGTGAGTGTGGATGTCTGTCCTTTTCTAATTATCTCCAGTATGCTGTCTACATACCTTGTCCAGAAACCGTTGTTGCATTGTGTAGGTGCTGTTTTTAATGGCTCTGGCCAGTCTTGGGTCAGAGATGTTTCACGTTTTTACAGTGTTAGGTCTGCGAGTCCCAAGAGAGTTTTCATTATTTCTACCAGATCTTTGGATAGATTGACCAATCCCATGCTGTAAACAATTGGGGCATACTGGTGCGCCTAATTTATGGATTTTGGGGGTGCTATATATGGGGTGTGATACTTGCAGTGGGATCCAAATGATTGTGTCATTATCAATTTTGTTTGTTTCTAGTAACAGTTTGAGTAGAGTCTTTAACGTCCTCTTTTTATCCACTGTTGGATTCTTTTTTTCAGAATTTTGTTGTGGTTGTTTCTTGCAGTAAATCTTCCATTTGTGTTTCATAGTCCTGTATGTTCATTATGTCAGTGGTTCTGCTTTTGTCTTCTGAGAAAATCTGGGACAGCAGGGGGCATGGTTGTCCCCTGCTGTCTGGCAACCCCACCAAAAACAGCTGATTTAACAGCTGATAAGACACGTCACAGTAACATCACATGACCCTTCTGAAAAAGACAACAGATGTAGTTGGAGCATATCAAGGTAACAAAACTTTTCTTATCTGTCTGAGAAAGAAGTAAATAGAGACTTGACATTTACTTACAGAGATTTGATAATCAAGAAGACAGTAGTATTCTATTCTATTCTATTCTTTTCTATTATATTATATTATATTATATTATATTATATTATATTATATTATATTATATTATATTATATTATATAGTCATTTTCTCCAAAGCGACTTAAATTAAATGTGAAAGATATTTAAATGTGTGGTGAGATCAAACAATATATTATATTATATTATATTATATTATATTATATTATATTATATTATATTATATTATATTATATTATATTATATTATATTATCATAAAAATAGGACTTTTTCCAGACTTGGCTGGCCTGAACTGTTGCTGTCCTTGGAATCATCCTGGAACCCGCTCTCCTCCTTGGACAGGGGAAAGTTGCTGCTTTTGCAAAAGGCCACTGGATGAGGTTTTTTATCTGTGGCAAAGACAGTTAGTGCAAATTATGTTGTCAGTAGAGGAACTATATTTTCATCCAGTTTCCACCAAATTCACATTACTGCCCTTTACAGTCTTGGCATCATGGAGTTCACTTTGTAATCAGGTACACTTTTGTATTGTTTTTTTTATGCCAAGTGACAGGAAACACGTTTAGAAATAGCTGGGTGAGTGCTCTTTACCAACTACTTCATGTAAAAAAAATTATTTAGTTTTGTTCGTGTTGCTTTGTTGCTGTTACAAATTATTGGATAATTGAGTGAAATCATGCCTACGTGTTTTTGTAAATTAAATTCACATGCTCTGCTGAGTTCAGTTGACTTTGTAATATGGTTTTCCATTAAAGATTGCTTACTTGCTTTGTGTTTCCTCAGGTTCTTGGCACAAATATAAGACATAAAAATAAAGAGGGAGAGGGAGCACAAAACAAATCCAATGCACAGGCTCACACGGATAAAGTCTTGATTTTTGTGTGTTGGTGTCTCTGGAAAAAAAAGTCAAATCATTGTTAAGTAAATGAAATGCATTATTGTAAAGGTGTACCTGATTATAGTCAACTAATCAAAACATGTCATTAAATAACACTCTGCACTAGGATGTGTCAGTGTCAACATACCATAACAAACTGGGTTGCGAGTTTTGTTCCCTGGAATCCTTTCAGCAAGTCCAACATCGCTGCAACTGTTGACCACAACAACCAGAGTTAATGTTACTTTGAATTTCACTTCTTCCTTTAACAATTTCCTCATTTGCTTTGGTTCAGTTACTGATTGCTTGGCAGTCATTTTCTAATACTGCAGTATCTCTGATATTGACTTGAATACACACTTTTTGTGTAATCCATGGTTATCATGACTCCAATGTGGACATAAAAACTGTCCAGATGTAACTTGAGAACTGTAACATACAACTAGTAAAATGAACTGAAAATGATTCCTTATCATAATCTTAACAAGTTTGTATATACCAACAACCCTGAACAATCTATTTCTCTCTGCATAGAGAGATAAATAGATCATTATTAGGCTAAACTGGCAACACATCAAAACTACAGAAGGAATCTGCAGCATTTCTTGAGTAATGACTGACACCCATGTCTCACACAACTGGCTTTTATCTGAATGGACCAGACTATTTTTATGGACGATTTCACATTTTTTCATTTGCATAAAGATACTTCCTTCTCTCCATACTGCATGGAAACTTTGACTTGCTTATTAATGTGAAAGAATCTCTTTAACGAGCTCCCCTTCAATTAAGCTCAAAAACCAACCAAAACTGAGATCTGAATAGACATCAGAAACAATACAAGCTCAATCTTCCACAGAAAAACTAAGACCCAAATATTTATTCAACCGATATCCTACTTGTACAGAAATCTGGAACACTGTATATTTCAGAAACATATGCGAGGATCCTGTTTATGGATTTTAGCTCTGCCTGCAACACCATCATCCCGGCTCTCCTGCAGGACAAGCTCGCTCAGCTGAATGTGAAGCTGGGAGTTCATGTCTCTGACTCTCTATCTATGTCTATCAGCATCAGTTCCCCTCAAGGCTGCATCCTTTCCCCCTTTCTTTTCTCTCTGTACATCAACAACTGCACCTCCAGTCATCAATCTGTCAAGCTCCTGAAGTTTGCGGACAACACCACCCTCACTGGACTAATCTCTGGTATCTTGGTGCAGTCAGAACAACCTGGAGCTCAATGCTCTGAAGTCAGTGGAGTTGGTTGTGGACTTCAGAAAGAACGCAGCCCTTCTCGCCCCCATCACCCTGTGTGATTCCCCAGTCAGCACTGTGGAGTCCTTCTGCTTCCTGGGCACCATCTTCAGCTAGGACCTCAAGTGGAAGCTGAACATCAACCTCACGCCATAAAAACAGTTTCTTCCCCTCTACAATCAGCCTCATCAACATGGCCCGGGACCCCCCTATGACTCTGACACTGGTTTAACCATATGCTGACAGTTGTAGCCGAAACCACCACAACACAAAGCACCAACACCTTCCAGCAATATACTCTTTAAATTAAAGGTATAGTTTAAATGAGTCACTTTTGTCTATAAGAAATTTTTATTACATTGATTATCATTGTGAACAAAGATCTAAACCTTTGACCCATGCAGCTCCCACAATGACAAAACACCTTTTCATTTGGAGGCAGTGGATAGCTTGTGGATACAAAAGTTAGGTTTGAAGTGAATGAAATGTGTAAACATCCTTAATATTTGAGATGTCTCTGAAAACAACTCGGACCGTAGCACTTATAGCTCAGAGAATTTAAGACTGCTTAAATAAAGGGAATCAAAGTAAATGAGAAAAACTGCTGAACTTTCTTGAAACTTTTCTTACTTTGTCCAGGGTTTGCAGTTATTATTGCTCACATCAAAGTATTCCTGTTCCCGGCATTTAGGCTCACAGTGGTACGAATATGAATCCAAGTTCTCTGCATAGATAGAAAAAAAGATAGATATTAGTGGTGACCTTTTTTCTTATTCATACTACATTCAGCCTACATTTCTAAAAGTAGCTTGTTGGAGGGTTACAGTTATTCACACAAACTGGTTGGCCACTAATAACACCCACAATGAGTAAAGGTTATGGCAGCTATTTATATCTAAGTACTGAAACCTTTTTGCAACAGCAGTACATAAAATTGGAAGCAGCATGTCATGAAAAAGTTTTTCCTTAACTTTAAAATGATTCCATTCTCACCTGTTCTTATGGGGTTTTCCCATATTGTACATTCATTTTTCTGGCACTTTGAGCAGATGTTGTTGGAGCACAGGAAACCAGCCCGGCAAGCACAGTTTCCCTTTGTGGTTGATGTACACTTCTCAGAATATTCTGCAGAAAGACAAGAATTCAAACCACTCAACACGTCTCTTCACTCTCTGTTAGTTTTTGTTGATTTATAAATGCACACTTTATCGAAAAAAAAAAAAAAAAAAAACTGCGCTCTAAATTTAGTCTTTTTTTCTTAAAGTGTTAAATCACTGTCACTCCCATGCATTACCTTGTTCGCATGACTGGCAGTCTTCACACTGGTCAAAAACATGGTGTATAGCTGAGTACTTGCCCTCCGCACAGGGATAACAGACAGTTTGTTTAGTGTCAGAGCAAAACTCCTTCAAGAAAGTGCCTTTAAAGAAAGAAATTAAAAGAATATGTTACCATCAAGAGTTTTTCTACACAGAAACTTCTCTGACAATTTAAGAGATTTATAGATAACACTTTCTTATTTTCAAATATTCAATAAATTGTTTACCTGGGGGGCACTTGTTACAGCACCGACCATTTATCTTAGTCTGCCCAGCACTGCAGTCATGTTCTATGGCTTGTCCTATAGTCCAAACGCTCAGTACGCCCAGAAGCAAAAATGAGAAATACATTGTAAATACTGCCCTGCTCATGTTTCTGGGGTTTTATACGGCTTCATGCTGACGTAAGTGACAGTGGTTTCTTTAGCACGACACAGTGACACTACTCTCAGGAAGACCACAGAGGCTGTTCATGACAGTCCATTGGGTGAGTGTGGGTGAGTCAAGTTCATTAAAACGTCATACTGTATAATATACCTTGTGTCCACCATTTTGGATACCAGTTCCAGAGGCTTTCTTGGAAAATGCTAAGATTTTGCATTTAGCTTAAACACTTTTTATACACTTGACATAAAAATTCTATGTTTACAGTATTTTTTTTTTTTTCGTTAAAAAGCTTTCTATTGTTTCAAAACAGCATTAGTATGATTCAACAACCTTTTCCTTATTCAGTTAATTGGGATTTAATTAATTGTGGGATGTTGTGGTGGTGGTTTGCACTATAGCCTCACAGCAAAAAGCTCAGTGGGAGGCTCTTTGTGGAGTTTACATGTTCTCCCCTTGCATTTATCACTGGGTACTCCAGCTTCCTGCCACTGTTCAAAAACATGCATGTTAGGGTAAATGTGTTAAATGTTAAATTCTAGACTGGAGCAGGGGAAAACCAGGAAATTTTCTATGTGGCAGCCAAGAAAAGATAGAGGTCAGTGTGGGGTTGCCAGTCAATAGATATCTACATTGTAAAGAAGGCTCATTGTTAACTTTGTTTAGAGCCAGTGTGTGAAATAGGGGGATTTTGGGGTGTCTGGAAACCCTTAAACAACAACCTTGAGCCCTTTTCAATGTAAAAAACAAAACTGTTTACAGGTTCTTTATAACTTCTAATAGCCTCAATCAAGACTTTGAATTTTCTTAATATTGCACAATTAAAATAAAATATTGCATTTAAAGCATCTGTACCATTTAAAAGCACTCTCTCACTGCATTAATAAAAATAAGATACACTTTGAAAAATACCTAATTGCTTTTGTTTTGCACACTATGCAACTTTCTCTTCCATGACGTCGTTTGATGTTACAGTTTAGTTTTGCATTACACACCATGTCACATGCTAGCAAGCAGATAGAAATACAGATATATTACTTTTTTTAAATGTGTGCTGCAAAGAAACACAAGAAGACATTATTTGAGGAAGAGAGCAAAAAAAAAAGAGAGAGAGAAAGAAAGGGACAGAGCAAGAGGTAAGATCAATGTCAAGATAAGACTGCAGTGAGCTCACAGTACAGGTAGGATGCAAGATAAATGCTGAATTAGACATCTATACAGGATGTGTCGATGAAAAAATACCATTTAAGGCTTTAAAAACAAGTAATAAAATTTTGTACTGGGTTTTAAAACTAACCGGAAGCTAATGCAAAGATGCAAGCACAGGGGTGATGTGACCACGTCGTCTCGTCCCTGTAAGCAACCAAGCAGCAGTGTTTTGAGCAAGCTGCAGTTGGTGCAAAGATGACTGGTCAATGTCATAATACAGGGAGTTGCAATGATCTATGTGGGATATGTTGAGCAGGTGGATGACTTCTTCTAGGTCATGCTTAGGCAAATAGGGCTTTAACTTGCCAAGCAGTCTCAAATGAAAGAAAACACTTTTGACTACAGAACTGACCAGCCGGTGGGAGTTAAAGGAGCTATCAATAATCACAGATTTTTAACATGGGTTACCCTTTAGGTAATCTACAGAAGTTTTCCAGGCATTTATATCACATCCAGATGTTTCACCGAGATTCGTGCAAAATGTTGTGTTTATTCTGAGACTCTAAATAGTAAATCAACAACAAATAATCCATGATAACACCACTTATAGGAAGGTGGATGGAATTGCCTGTTGGACTTTACTGTCTGTTGCGCCTCCAAAAGCACCAACAAGGCTGCAGCATCTTCAGCCAGGGACCACTGATCATTGGTGCTGCTTTTCCCACTACCTCCACAGGGGCTTTTGATGAAATGTGTAGCTTGCCTCTGAGAGGCCCATTTCTTGAAGCAATCTGATGGTGGATGTGCTGACGAAGCTCATATAGCCCACTTCTATTGCGCAGAATTTGAATGCCCGAGCATTCTCCTTTCTACTTCAGCATGTTCTGCCGTCTTTTGCTTATGAGTAACAGAAGTTCTCTCCTCCCAGGGATAGTCAACTCAATGATTTTGTATTTGCAGACCAAAGTACGATATCCTGTAGCAGAAAAATGGTGGTGATTTCTGGAAGGAAGTTCATTTGTTTTCTAAGGTCAACCCTTGTCTCCCAATCCCTACCATGACAGAGGGCTCTTGAGGGGCCTTATGGAGCTGATTCTTCTCCACATGTTTGGGTTAGGACACCACTCAATCTCAATGGATCATTTCCTGGTTAAATAAAGATTATAACTTCTTCCATCTATAGAAAGAACCCTCAGGACTCCCATCATTCAGTCTGTCTTCTGGCCAGACCTCCTGTGGGATCACACTTCTCCCTGATTTGATCCGGCAACTTATTAAATTCCACCACTTACAACCATTTTGATTTCTCTTTAACTAATTTAGAGAGAAGAAGGGACATTGAACATGTGAAACAACAGACTACATGTTCACTGGTCACATGGTATAAGGGCAGCCATTTTTGACTCAGTCGTTTCCATGACAATGGCAGCCATCTTGTGACCCTCACTCCAACACAACTGATTATTTGTCTTTATTGTACAATTACTAGCATTTGTATATAGTGTGGTAGAGTTAAACAACAGTATTTATTAACCTAAGTATATCTAATCAGTAACCATTGTGCTGTACTTTAATAAATGTGTTATATTTTTATAAGAGAAGTTGTTGCTGATTTTTGTGTGTGTGGTGATAACTGCTGGTTGTGAAGGTCAATGCTCCGATTCATAGCCTTCATTATCTGCTCTGTGTGACCCAGTAGTGAATGGTGGTACTCAATCTGCCTCTTCTTCAGCTCTGGATGCAACACTGGCTGAATTCTACACCCAGTTATCTGGCCAATAGACCATCACACTGTCCAGCAGCTCCGAAGATGGACATGTAACATCGCATCCAGCTCCACTTTTGCCCAAGCCTTTTTAATTGTCATGGTATTCATTCTTCACTTTCTTAATCTTATTTCTTATTTGGTCCTGAGTTTTCTCTCTTTATAGTTGCTCTCTTTTGGATTTATTAGTATATTGGACACTTTTTGTCCATGACAGCTATTTTTGTATTGTGTTTGTGAACAGATGGATTGTGTGTTCTTTTAATAAGTCTTTGGAACATAAAGTAATGCATGAGTCACTTGTAGACCAGAACGTTAGAGTAATATCCATAAATAACTACAGCTGTTGCCATAGCTATGTTGCGTTATCACATTTTACAAAAACAAAACAAATAAAAAACAACCAATAGGACAAAATATGTAAGGGTTCATTGTATCATTCTGTTTCCACTTTATCGTTATCATGCTTCAGTTTTTCTGAAAAGATGTGTTGGTTGAAACCATATGAGAAGTTCTCACCACACATTGTTCCAATAAACTGTATGTTCCAGTTTGTGCGTAGGCAAGCGTGTGCATGTTTTTTGTATGTATTTTTAATCTGGCTTCTATTGTATCAAGATGAAGAATGGCTATATCGGGTTTAGATATGCAATTTCATAAGATAAATATTTCGGTAATGTTAAAAGTGTCATTTACCTACTTTTGCTCAGTTTTCCATTGCATAGGATATACCCTTACTGTGGGTAGACAGCCGATTATTATCATAGTGTGGGTGAAGCTGCAGTGACACTCCAGACACAACTTTGCAAGGTTTATGTCAATACATTGATTCAGCATGTACTTTTACCAAAAGCAACCCACATGTGGAAATATGAAAAACATGTTACTGCATTGAATGACTTTGCAACACGTTTTTTGTTCAGGCAGTTTGAACATATTTAGGCAGTGATTTAGATATTTGTTATCAATGTTGTCAGTTGTGTGCCAGACTTTCATTTGACTTCATGGAACCAGGAAGTGTGCCAGTGTTTGCAGCTGTAGAGGCGATTATTCACTAATCAATGCTCTGCGAAACCTCAGCTGAGGTCATGCAAAGTATTTGATAGTATCATTAAAATGGTACTGCCTACAATGGAAACTCAAATTCAGGATTAAAATAAAGGTTTTCAGTTGGTTCATTATGAGTGGGTTTTTTTCAAGTGTGTGTGTGTGTGCATAGTTTTGCATGAAGACATATTACTTGCATTTCATGTTCATATCAGAGCAGCTCACATATGTAAAATAGTAAATGTCACATTAGAAACCACACTACAATTCAAATATTCCAAAAAGGAGTCATACTGGCTTCTAGAAAATCTTTCGCCTACAAGGTGTTAAGCCTGATGCTGACATACTATAATCTAAAACATATGAAGAGAGTTTGCAAGGTTGTTAAACCTCTATGTTGAGCACACACAAACACTGCAAATGCATGATGGTATGTAAATCATTATTACCTTTCAAATCACCATAGTTGTTGTTTAACTGACCTTTTTTCTCACTGTATGTGGTGTGGTCTGGGGTTTCCTGGAAAATGTACAGCTGAATCATGTTGAAATGGTACGGCTATGAAATGCTGAGGACTCCGGGGAATGAATTTTCAAGAAAAACACAATTGATTCCAGCTTCACAAGTGTTTTTCTGTGATCAGTATTACTGTAAAGCACATGTCTTTGGGTTGATACTGCAAAATGGCAAACAAAAAGCAAAAGAAAACCTGTGATAGTTTTTTTTTAACATGCCCTAACGACTAACGACTGCTCTGTGAATTTAACAATTACAAATTAACTAACAGGCTATTGTGTCATTTCTTTAATCTTGTTTTTTCATATTGTGGTGTCTGATGAAACACAAATCAATCAGGTAGCTTTGATTTCTTTTTTGATTCATGATATTTTGCATGTATAAGATTTACTATTTGACCTGACTAGGCTTGTGGTTTTGTAAAGTTTTGATGTGAAATCTTGCTAATTGCTGTAGCAGTACTACAGAAGTGGTACAAGATTACAGTACTCTTTAAAGTAGCACCAGCGTTTCAGTGGTACTCCCCGATGAATTTACACACATTTGAACTTTGTGATCTGTGGCTGTATCACCAAAAAAAGCAAAGACCTTTACTTTCCGGTCTGTTTCTCACACACATAGGTACAACCACATGGCTGCATGTTGAAACCTCCTTCAGGTTGTAATGCTTGCTTGCTCGCAGCTCTCAACGGGAGCCAGAGGTAAGTGTCATTTTAAAGCCACAAAGGGCAATTCTGACACTTTTGAAACTGGAGTTGCCATTGTCATATGCAAATCACCCATTCTGTAGACTTTGTGGTGTGCAGGGATGGAAAGTAGGGCAGCTGACATATGGTGTCATTTTGGTTACAGTGGGTTGTTTGGTAGTAGAACTACAGTGTTCAACACCCTTCAATGTTTTTATTTGACTTGCTGACAAGAAACTTTCTAAATCTGAGAGATATTAAAATATCTACACATTTGAAAACTGGTGTTTGACTTCTTTTATACAGTGTAAAACTGGAAAAATCAGCTTTGGTGTAAGTCTGCATCAGACAAAAATTATAAAACTGATCAAATCAAATTTAAAAAGAGGAAATAAAAGACTATGCAGCCCACACCTCATTCCTCAAAAGACTTAGGAAAAAAATTAACCAAAAAAAAAAAAAAAAACATGAAAGCAATAGAGAATAAGCAGATTACTACCAGCCAGTTAGCGCAATGAATAAATGCATTAGATTGCTAAACATAAGAGATAAATTTCTAAAACTAATATCTTGAACTAATAGTAATAACTAACCAAACTCAATGAACTTATAAGGATTAAACTAAAAAAATAAAATGTGTCTAAAATCGATGGTTAGATTGAAGGGGAACAGGAAAGGCCTTTGTTAAACAGCAAACGGATATTGGTTCTTAATGGGGTAAAATAACTAGCTGGAGAACTATAATATTAGCTAAAATTAGGGAAGGATTTTGAAGTGAAGGTAAATCATCTGAAGTGTGATGTTGAAGTGTAATGATTACTTTATATCAAAATATCAAAACGCATAAAAATGAATGGTTTAGCAAAAGAAAATGAAGAAATACTGGGAGTCACTTTATTACAGAAATGCAGAGCAAAATCAACTGGGTACATTTCATAAATGTTGATGGGGTAATGTTCATTTTAGACATAAGCATAAAAACTGATCATATAAATCAACACGTTAAGAAGACCAAGACCAACAAAGAAGAACCACTGAAAAATAGTAGATGCATGTGGTTTAACATGAGGTGATGACATCTGCATGTTCAATGAGTTTCTACAAAACTTAGTCAGGGTGTGGTGTGCTTCACATGTATATGACTATTTCTTTGAAACCTGACACCAACTTCCTGGATTACTAACATTTACAGACAGTTACTGCAGGGGCTTTTTGCATTGTTTGTTAGTTTATCCTGCTCATTCCAGTGCAGGTTCGCTGGGGTGCTGGACCTATCCCAGGTGCTATCAAGGAGGAGCAGGGTGGACCCTGGACAGGTCACCAGTCCTTCACTGGGCCAACACAGAGAGACAAACTAACACCCACACTAACACTCACTCCTAGACACTAGTTAATGTAACATATGTTTTTGGACTGTTGGAGTAAGATGGAGTAACCAAGGATAAGCTAATTATGCATGGGAAAACATGTAAATTCCACAGAGAAAGACTCAAACCCAATTCAAACCAAAAACCATCTTTCTCTGGGGCAACAATGTTAAACCACCACCATGTCTTTATTTGCTCATCCCTTTTATTTATTTTTTTATTGCACTAAAAGCATATGAAAAAGTAAACATTTTATTGCTAACATCAAACTTAAGTAACTTGAATATCTCAAGGAAAAACAAAACTGAACACATTTTACATAAATACTTCATTTGAATAAAAACACCATTTACAGGAAGGAATCAATAGCCTACAACTTTTTCAAGGTAGATCCTACAGCTCACAAAGAATAAAACTACACATGACTGTGTGTCTGGTTTCTTAGTGAGATGTAAATGAAGAGAAGTAGCAAGGGGATGCTTTCATAACTCCTCTGACTGTCCTTAACTGAGAAATAACTCCAGTAAGATGTAAACAACATCAAAGGCTTCACATTTATAGAATCAATCTTTCCATTGGCTAGATTACGAAAACACAAGAGGAGGCATTTTTCAGTAGGAAAGCGAGAGGCACCTTAACCTCCACATGGGAACTCCCCCAACCCCTCATACCACAGAACGTTTTTTTTTGTTTTTTTTTCTTTGTCTCGTTCTCTGTTGAATAAACCTGCTACCAGTGGAGCAAAGAACAACAGAAACAGGCTGAAAAAATAGTATGAAGAAAGTCAAATGGCTTTTCAGCAGCTGCATCAGTGGTATTTTCTTCATATTGTGAATTTCTCAGACTTGTCATAGGCCCAAATAAAGTGTATTATATACAGTGTCAGAGGGCTTATAAAATCTGGGCAAACAAGTTCCATTAACCATAATAACAGACTAGAAGAATCTACAGTTATACATAAATGTGCTATTCAACATTTGAAATAAATATGATGTTTATGCTGATAGATATTGTTAGAAAAAAAGATAACATTATAATCAATATTAATGTTATTAAAGAACATAATAGTTTAAAAAGGATGTTAAGTATGATACATACATATTTTTTCACTCTATATTGTTTTACAACAGAACAAAGAGGTCAAATATCAACCAAACTGCAGCTTGAGAACAGACCTGTTACAATACAGATAGTTGTCTTATGTATGTCTACAATGTTTTAGCTATTTCAAATTATTCAAATGCTGATTATCTGATCTGAAAATTCACATTTTAAGGTGACAGGTTAGTGTAATGAAAAGCGTCACCTCAGGGCTCTGGATTTAACTTTATAGTAAAAGACTCGCTGCTATCACCACTTTCTTCAACTGGCGGTCGGCACGAGTCATTCACTGCAAATAAAAAATTAAAGCATGATCAGTAGAAACATCATGTGTGACACATTGCATAGCCACTGCACATGTTCCCATTTCCCTTCATCTTGTTAGTATTATTTTTAATCTTGGATACATTTGCTAAAGTAAAATGCATTTCCAACTATAATAAGATAAGGGGGAGTTAATAATATCAGCTTTCTCTCCAATATGTTTAAGGTATTTATAGAGCAAGAGAATAAAGTGGGTTTTCTTATTGGGTTGATAATGATAGCGCTTTCGTACCTGGGCTGCCCAAGTACTGCCAACATTTGGTCAGCTTAGCGTAGCATAAAAAAACCTTAAAAGCAGCTGCCTGAGCTCAGTTCAAACTGGTGTAAGGCAATCTCACAGCAAGGGCCCACAACAGTATTTAACTGTAACCATGATGGTGGCATCTATTTTGACTCATAGCAAACAGAAGATTTCAGTAAAATGCTACAAACATTTCTCAAGAACATAATCAGTTTACTTGCAACGTACAGGGTGATGTTGGTCCTCTCTTCAAATGAGGGTGGACAGTCAGCTTGCAGGTCACAAGGGTGAGTACAACCAGCATAGCAATTCCAAAAATGAGGAGGGCTTGACCTGGTAAAATGAGACAAAATGCCAATAGATTAGTTTATGTTATTCTTTAATGTGAGGCTGCATCGGAAGAAAAGGCAGTGAGTGTTTTACCAAAGTAGTTTCCAGTGTTTATTTGATTAGGGGGCTGTGCTCGCCCCCTGTCATTGGCCTGAGGAGTTGTACTGGTGGTAGAATGCGTCATCTGTGTTTGAGCCCCCTCATGTGGACGGTGGGTTGTTAAGCGTGTGATGGGAACACTCCGGTTTGTAGTGGACGCTATTGTGATCACATTACTCTCCATTTGCTCATTACAGATGGCATCCGAGGTTTTGGTTCCACGAACTTTCTCTCCTGCGGCTTTACAGCTAGAATGAAATATAAAAGAAAAACAACTTGAAAACTAAAGAACATAGCTGAAGCTGCAACATTTCATATCATGGAAGTGCAAATTATTGAAACACTAGATAACAGCGGTCTTACTCTGTCCATTTTTTACAAGGTACACCATATCCAAGGCTGAAATATCCATCCGCACACTCCACACAGAAATTTTCCCTGTCAAGAGCATATCCCGGATAGCATTGGCATTTTGTGTCTGTCACTTTGGTACACCGTTCCTCAACAAAACCCCCTTATTCCAAAAAAAGGAGAAAAAGAAAAAGAGACATTTCTGTAGTCAAAGTAGTCAGAGAAATATAGGCTTAAAAGCTAATTTGGAAACAATACAAGAAGAAAGAGAATAAAGCATTCCTCTTTTTCTGTAGCCTTAATGTGTGTTACACTTTTTGTGATTTTTCTAGCAAAACTGCGAGTTTATCAGTAATTGTTCATATTATAATTGTTTGGTGGTGTCTTATAAAAGCTTTAACTCTTACCTGAAAGACAATGTTTACATGGTTTGCAACTTGGAGTACGATTGATTTGATCATTGTAATAATCATCAGAGCAAGGTTCACATCCTCCATTAGATACCTTCATACCTTCACATATTTGTCAGTGTGAAAAGAAAAACACATTTCAGTCATATTGCAATACAGTTCTCAAAGTACATTAAGAATAAAATAAAGGCAAAAATATGACTTTACGGTCTTTTACAGAATTAAGAAATGTTAGGTATGACACAAAAAGTCTTACTTTACCTTTACCGCACTCAACAGCATCCAAAGCAACGAGTTCATTAAATGTAAAAATGATTATGAGTGCACTGCTCAGAGCCATCTTTAGTCTTACTCTAATTACAGTGATACAACTTTTCCTGTGCAAAGCAGAAGAGTGTGTGTGACCTGAAACACTCAGAAAGGAAATGAGATCCCTTTTATACTGAATGAAAGATCACCTACACAGAACAGCTTACTGTAGCGAAAACAAATGACGTAAGGAAAAAAAAAAAAAACTATCTACAGTTTACATGAAGGATTTGAGTTTTGAAATGAGCTGAATACATTTTCATTTTCTTTCTTTTAAACTCAACTCAATTACTTGGTAGCTAAAACAAACAATATTAGAATACAATTATGTAATAGTTGGTTACAAAAGTATGATCTACCAGACAAATAAAAACAACTGTTAGGAATAAGAGTGAATGTCAGGGACCTCACAGAAATGAAGAGATGAATGAGAAGTAGAATAGTTTTAATAACAAAAATCCAGGAATGTGATCAAGTCCAAAAAAACTGTGTTCAGCAAATTTGTTCAGCACGATACAGCAACCAGATTATCATTTTGCTTGCTATAATGCTGGACAGGACAAGTTAAAAAAAAATAATAATAAAAAAAAAAACTGTGTTAATGCAGAGTGGCTGGGCATCTTCCAATATGCAGGAACTCTGGTGGCTGAATCCAGGAAACAAAAGGTCATGTAGTCTGGCCTAAACTGAACTAAGATGGACAAAAACAGACAAAATGACTTGAAGTCAAAAAAAACTCACGTTAGATGGCCATACTATACCGCTGATACGCAGACAAACTGGTGCTAAATGAAGAGTAATTCCAAGTTTTTATGCTGGAGCCAAATGAGGAACACCTGTGCCCAATAATCAGCCACTCAGGAGTGGTAGGAGGAAGGAGGAGAAAAAACACAAATCCCAACAAAAACTCCCCGTGCCGAAATCAACAGTATCATGCTGACATGAGCAGCACCTCGACTGGCAGAATAGAGAAGGCAACTCACTTCACCCACCATGCCTCCAGTGTCGACATCACTGGGGTATGAATATGTATGTTGTGGTGGTTGGAGAGGCTGTTGGCATGGACCATGTTTCTATCAGCTTCCCCAGGGCAACTGTGGCTACACATGTAGCTTTCCATCACAAAGTATGAATGTTGGAGTGGATGAGCAATGAATTAACTGTAAAGCACTTTGGGTGCCTTTAAAAGCATCACTAGTCCATCACAGGGCCAACACAAAGAGACAAGCAGCCACTCACATATATAAATCTAAAATCTTATTTCAGCGCATATTTTCTTGCGGACAGACCCCATGTGTTACTCCACCCCATCTGTGCTTGCTGCAGTCTTGGCACCACCACCCTGAGCTGCCGCTTGTGTTGTTCACAATAGAGATGAGTGTCCCCTTGTTGATCAAGCAGCGTGAAAACCAAGAAGTCTGTATTGATTCAAAATCTGTTACACATTTCTGTGGAGTTTTGTGGTGTTTTCATTTGTGTCTTAGAGTATGATCAGTAAGAACAAATCTGAAATTAACACTTTAATCTTATCTTCACAGTTGCAGCTTGCAGCCTGCAAAGGTTCCTCTCAACTGCTTCTCACTTTGCAGTAGAAACACTAGTAAGCATGCTTCCGCACCATTCCCTTAAAATTTCCCAACACATTTTTAGATGTTCTTAATTATACCTTAGAAACAATAGCTGTTAAAGATTGAAGCTTGATGGCTCTGATTTCATTGTTTTCTTTTCACATGAACTCTGTCTCCTTGTTTATTTTGGAGATTAAAAAGTAATTATCAGAGCTTAAATGTTATGTTTACAATTAGCAGCCATTCCCGGAGTACATCTTGAAGTTTGCTGATTTTATAAGCTGTTCAGGATATTAAACCTGAGATGACTGAAATAAAAAAGATGGAAATAAAATGCGGAGAATCAGCCAATCAGAAGTGTTCAGTGTTACTGGCCCCTACCTCAAAAAAGTATAAAGTATAAGTATATATAAAGTATAAAGGTATGGTTTACAAGGCCCTTTTTAGAGAATAATTTTTCCCTAGGAAGTATTTTAAGGCCCTAGTTTCTTCAGTGGAAATGGACAGGATGAAGAAAAGTTCATGTTCATGCAGTGGAAATTTAGCTTAATAGTTCATAACCATCTGAGAAAACCAGCATAGAATGGCAGCACAGCATGCCATATGGACGACCTGAGGGCCCGCAAGATAGGTAGCTGTCCATGTGCAGGATTTTGCCTCCACGTTAACAAAAATCATCCTGGTGATGACATATCTTGAGGGTTTTCATAAATGTAATAAGAAGATGACTGGAAAAGGATGAGTGAAACTTAGCTGGACACCTCTTCACAAGGCTGATTGGGTGCTGAGAGTAGAAGAGGGATTTTTGTTGTGTCACAATGTTACTGAAAGTCTTACACTCTTTCTCACGAAGTTACAATTTGATAACCGTGAGTGAAGACCTGCAAGAAGTGTGACAGGCAAACTGGTGGTCATAAGAACAGTGAGGAACCTTAGCCACATCTTTTCAACCCAGGGCTTGAAGGAACAGTGAATGAGGAACTGTTTCTGATCAGAGGTACTTTTTTTTTTCATATTTGTAACAAATGTGATTTTCGCTATTAATTTTATTGTGAATTGTTGTAATTTTGACTTGTGTGATTGTTTTTCTGTGATACTAATGCTAATCACTGATGGTAATCTCCTTTCTCAAAATGTCTGTATCCTTTTTGAGAGTATATACCCAGCAAGTAGCAACAACGCAGCAACGTGGCCTGTGATGTTAAATTTAGCTATGATCTGAGGATGCAAGTCTACGCAAGGACATGAAACGGTGGAAGGCTAGAGACTATCAAGAGATGTGGGACATTGCTTGATATGAGCTGGGGACACAAGGGACACAGTGTCACCCTGTAACAATTTATTGAGCTCCCCTGCCCCTCCTTCCACTTTAGTTTCTCACCTTAAACACACTGCAGGGGGTGACCAGGTGCGTAAAGCAAAACTCTGCATCATGCAGTGTCGCAAAAGAAAACATTGTGAAGTGCAGTTTCTCAGCCTCGGGACGCTACTGGGCAGCAACAGTTGCAAAAATGTACATAATAGATGTTACTATTCTATTAGTTAATTCAGGAACGCAGAGTATTATGGTCAGAAAGTTACATCATGTGTCTTTAAAGGTTTCGTGAAGGTTGGAAAGCATGCAGAATGGTATGTCCTAACAGGGATTAGCGTTTCTCTTTTTTAACCCCGTCATGCCTGTAGTTATGGCTTTCTGTTATTTTTTATTTCTTTATATGTAATTTGTTTAATTCATTCATATTTAAGTATTTATTTTTATATTATTTATTATTATCATTGTTTATTTTTATTAATTTCTTTCATATTTAATTGATTTGATTTTATTATAGTCCTTTTTTTTCTTGATGTTTTTCTGTATTTATTTTGTTTTTATGTAATTGTAAATAAATTTAGGTGTTTAGGGGTTCATCACAACCAACTGGTTGGTGTATGTTTTCTGAAATACTATGAATGGTTTTTCCATTTCTGAATGAACAAATCATTAAATATTGTAGTTTGAAAATACCCCATTTGTTATTTATCTTTGCTACTATGCTACTCATTTTAGAAACATCAAGACTGTTAAAAGTGTTACTTTTTCATGGTGCAGCAACTTTTGCCAAAACAGGATTTTTACTTTAGGAAATAGATTGATATACAATGATATAACGAGGTATTTTTGGCATGGTTGTTACCCTTTTTCTGGGCTTTTTGTTCATCTCTCAGGAAAAAAGGTAGACTGTGGTTTTGCTGGCGGAAACTGTGCAGCTTTTTGCTGGTTTGCCGGTAAGAACATGACATTGTTCGTTTGCATAAGGAGAGCAGGTGGAAAAAAACATATTCATGGTAGATCTGCAAGATATACAACCACTCAAGAACGCCTCTTGAGAACGGATGTTAAAAAAACACACCTCCACTCAAGTTTTGGCAGGCTGTTATAAAGTACATTATAAACCATAAACATTGTCACACACAGGAAACTAGTTAAAACAGAGATGTAATTTGATACATAAAACAATTAAACTTAAAAAAAATTTCAGGAATAAGTAATTTACTGAATTTTGAAGTGTGTGATGTTATGAAACAACATGGGCCACAAACAACAAGCTGAAATGATTGATGGGTCATAAATATCTAAGCCCATATTTGTTTCTATCCAACATGACTATTAACAACATTTCTAAACTAACTTCATTTTCAGTTCATGAGTTCTTTTGTTTTAGAAGAAGTAGCAATTCATGTAGACCTTAAATAAACAGAACTTATCAAAATTAAATAAGGCTTGTATAGAACTTTCATCGTAATTTATAATGAACGATAAGTAAATAAATAAATGTGAATGCTCTCCAACTGACTTGTGAATAAATTGACATTTAACTTTTCTTTTTGTTTTAGAAAAAAAAGTGTTCTGCAATCTATACATTTAAAACATTAAGATATACATTATTATAGTAAAATAGCATAGTAACATGACTGAAAATACTCAAACAGTAATTAGTGTAGTTAGGTTTGGCTTATCAAGATTTCAGAATGCTAAAAAAAAAACAAATATATTTAGTCTTTTATTGTATGGTTTAACTGTAGTGTAATAAAGTCAATGCAATATAGTTTCTAGAAGTGCAGATATACATCAAAAGATATTGGTGATGTGTTTTGGTTGCTACTGGGCATAGGCATTAACAAAATGGAAATCCAATCATGCTTATTATAGCTTGGTCTTTCCACCAAACAAACTGATATGATGATAATAATAATGATGAGGATGATGATGATGATGTAACCATGTTACATGTCAAGTATATATATATATATATATATATATATATATATATATATATATATATATATATATATATATATATATATATATATATGGGGATCCAAATAAAACAATAAACATTCAGGAAAATCTTTTCGTTGATTTAACAATTTCCTACAGCACCCCATGCCCCAGTCCAATTGGTGGCGGTAAAACATCTTTGAGTTGTTTGCCAACTCCCAAAAAAGCTACAGAAGAAGAAAAGAGGAACGTGTTTGCGACTTGAAATGCGACATGTCGAAAAACGAAAAACAAGCTGAATAAGATGCGGCACTACTGAGCCTTAGTTATTTTGTTTTTGTTGGAAGAGAAACTGTCACTTCAGCCGTTTACCTAGTAAGTCCAAAGCAGTCGATGACTTTCGGTGTAATCGAGGTTTCGCTTTTGATACACTTTTTGACAGGGTGTCTAATGTAAAATTAGTAGAAAGAACAAGTACTCAACCTGCTTTCCTCTGTGACACAAGAAACTACATTAACCGCATTCTGTTACATAGGGTTTGCCCAGTGATCCTGCCTCAAAAAAGCGATGCTGGTCACCGTTTTCTGCGCGCCGAGGGATCGCCCAGAAACTACATTTGCCCTCGATGTGTCCCCGGAGCTGGAGCTGCGAGACTTTGTAGCACTTTGTGAACTGGAGTCAGGAATCCCAGCTGGGGAAATTCAGGCAAGACCCGAGATAGATGTAGCCAGGGGTTAACGTAGCTAACAGCTAACGTAGCTAGCTGGATTGCTAGCATGAATCGGAACTTGTGGTTTGAGCTGTTGCGAAACATGTCAATATTTTCCCATTTATGTCTCATACGTTTAATAACAAATACTAAGATTGTTGTGAAAAATGGTAACTGAAAGCCAGACTTGTGGAAAACTTCTAGTCGGCATGATAACCAAATAAAGAAGTATAGTTTAGATTAGAGACTATAATAAACAGAATAATTACTTTGAAACATGAAGTATGTATAAGATGTTCTCATAATCTCAGGTATGTTTAACTAAATTCTCATTTTTACTAAATTCATATTTAAAATATATTTTTTAGTTTAAATTATGTCATTTATTTTTGATGCAACAGCAGAATGCAGCTTTTCCTTTCTGGCCCTTTTCATGTGGAGTAAGCAACAACAGGAATATTTAATAACAGGTGATCCTGTAAATATAAAGCAACAAAGTGCTTTTTCATCTTCATTGTTGACCATCACATAACTTCCTTTAAGGGCTAAGTTATTAGGAAGTCTGTAAACTGAAGTAAAGCAAAACCAAATAAATATTCTGCCATTAAATGTCATTTTAAAGATACAGATATATAAATAATAACGACTTTATGATTAAAAATTCTAGTTTTAAAGTCACCAGTTTATGTTTGGTAAGGACTAAAAAGCACACAGTATTTAAAATTAATCTTTTTACAACTTGCTGATCAATTTTTTCAGTTTTAAAATGTTAAATGTTTTCTTTTTCAGCCCCTGAGTTTTGTGGAATTGCTGCTTTTGTGCAAATTCTGCTGGTTGAAAAAAAAACATTTGTTGGCATTACACTGTGTTCTCCTCTAACACAGTGTATCTACAAGATCTTGACAAAACAGAAGTGTGATGAGCAAATCAGTCAGTAATTACAAGTCATTCATTGTAGCCCTGTTATTATTTGGAGTAACTTCTACTGACATCCCAATGGAAGCCTGTTTTCTAAGACAACAGTAATAGAGTATATTACTGCTGTCTTAGAAAATAGGCATCTGAATGTACTTTCTTATGTAGCCATTATTATTGCATTTAATTGCTTATTTGATATTTATACAAGACATATCCTAGGTAGGTCCAGATTTAGGCCATGCAAGCTGGCCGGCAGAAATGTTGTCAGAAACTAATAATTTTATGCAGAAATTTTTATTCAATAAATAAAAGAAGATGTAGAGGCACACTGAAGCCATTAAAAGTAATTTCATGGCAAACATGACAAACTGCAAGTTTTGAGAAGCTCAGATAAGTTTCAAGGGTATAAACTGCTTGAGTGGATGCTCTGGAAAAAGAAAGTGAAATAAAAAAAGTCAACACCCTGGCACAGATAAAGTAGATAGCAATGATATAAAAGCATCTAGGACTGGAGCCAAAGGTAACTTTATCTTTATATCAGGTTCTAGCCAGTTAAGTTATTCAGTAAGATTTTATCATTTGGTTTACAGAAATGTGGCATATCTGGATAGCTGTATAATTATATCCACATGTAAAAAAAAAAGTGGTAAGAATTAGTGAATCTTCTTTTGCTTTATTGTTTAATTATTCTGAACATTTCTGTATCCAGATTACATATGTAGACCAGCCCCTAAAAGACCCCACTCGTGCCTTGGGGACTTACGGTGTAAAGGATGGGGATGTGGTGGTTCTCCGACAAGCTGACAGAAGGCCACCACCAACTCAGCCAGCCTTTCCAGGTAATGTTTTCAATTTTTTATTATTTGATGACAATAGCGACTAACAAGTTGAGTAAGTGAGGTAGAATTTATTTATTTTTTTTACATGTCATTGGTTGGATAAGTCGTCAAAAGTATGAGGAATTGCAGGAAGTGCAGTTTCCAGAAAGTATCAAGTTAAACAAGGCAGGTCTTTGCAAATTCAGTATGGTAACTTGTCACCCTTATCATCCTTGATCCTCAGGTCTGCCCCAAATTGACTTTCGTTCCATCGCAGTCCCGGGCACCTCTTCTTCAACTAGTCAGCATGGTGCCATAAAGCCGCAGCAACAGGCTCCACAGCAGCAGCGTGCCGCACAGCCTTCCACGCCAATGGCCTTTCGTGGCTCCTCTCCCCAGGGCCTGGACGACCCTGCCTTACTTCAGCAGATGCTATTATCAAATCCGCATGAACTTTCACTACTCAAGGAGAGAAACCCTCCACTTGCTGAGGCTTTGCTTAGCGGAGATTTAGGTAAACCAAAACACAAAAAAAAAAACACAGATGTCTTATGCCCCAGTTTGTATTAATGGTCATTTAATTTAATCAGTCACACTGGTTTCTCTGCGTTTCTTTTAGAAAAATTCACCAAAGTGCTGCTGGAGCAACAGCAGGATCGAGCCAAAAGGGATCAAGAGAGAATCAGACTCCTGACTGCTGATCCTTTTGATTTGGAAGCCCAGGCTAAGATTGAAGAGGACATCAGGTATAAAAATAATTTTAAAGGCACTCAGTAAAATGGTACTACTGTCAGAGACAGCTGATCACATAGGAATATGTTCTCATCATGGCACCGGTTCAGTTTCACTTAAATAACACATGCAATATTTTTTAGCATGATAATGTTTGTGATTTTCATTCTTTGAAGGTAGGTCTTATTTAGGTCTTTTCTGGACCTAAATAAGAATTTAGAAAACAAAAGCCACTAGTTTACTACACATTGGCAGCTTGTATGATTTTTCAAATCTCTGACTTGTGGATTTGTGCATCTTTCAGGCAGCACAATGTGGAAGAAAACATGACCATTGCAATGGAAGAGGCTCCAGAAAGCTTTGGACAGGTGGTTATGCTGTACATTAACTGCAAAGTCAATGGCCACCCTGTGAAAGCTTTTGTTGACTCAGGTAATGTACATGAAATCCCGATAGCTTTGCTAAACAAGACTCAGTATGTCAATGGTAGTGTTAGTGGAAAAATTATATTTCTTACCACCTTTGAAATATTGTGTCTGCTGTTTAGTGACTTATATTTTTATTATAGAAGTAGAGAGAGAGAGATCTTTTCAGACTTGTCCCTTTTTCATTTCATGGTTGTAAATGGTTTGACTCAGTTTTTTGTTCTGCCATGGTAGATAGTAATATTCAACAATGTTCTCAGATCTGGTCAGAAATTCACACAGTGTGTGACCACTCATCCTGTCTCTTGTCCGGCCAACTTTACAAAGTTAATCGATGATAAGACGCAGACATGCCAAAATTGATGAAATAGTCCATCAGTCAAAGGCAAAGTAGAGAAAAGTAGAGTTGAGCCAAGTCATATCGTGTGATAGAAAAATTCCACTGCTTTGTACTAATTTGTATTAGTCATTGACATGTGGCAAAATGTCAGAAGAAAAACCGTTTTTACCTTACAGATTTTTCTCTGCAACGTTTGATTCATCTTTTTTTTGTGTGCTTACACCTACCCTCATTACTGCCTGTACAACTGTGAATTAATTCATATTACTGACCAAACACAAAGTTCGGAAAACAATAGATTTAGTCTTTTATGTAGCCCAGGTAGTTTCTCTGCACCAGTAATGGCTTCAAAGTTGTTTATTTTTTTTCTATGTATGAAATGACACCAAGTGCACCCGTGCTATTTGTTTCCTTTCAGATACCTCTGATTAGCTGCTTTTAGTTAAAGCTGAATTGTTTTTGATGTATCTGGTTTTTAGGAGCCCAGATGACCATTATGAGCCAAGCGTGTGCAGAGCGTTGTAACATTATGCGACTGGTGGACCGACGCTGGGCAGGAATCGCTAAAGGAGTGGGCACTCAGAAGATCATTGGCAGAGTTCATTTGGGTTGGTGTCAACATTTCCTAATACAAGCGCAGGAATATCCGGCCAGTTTAAAACACATTATGATATGAGTTTTCCAACTACCGTCCCGCTGTATTACTCAGTCATGAAGGCCATGATAATTGTAGGAGCTAAACCAATTAGTTTCTTTTTAGTTAGGTTTAAGATGTTTTCCTCTTGGAGGCTGTCTTAAATAAAGTTATGGTTTGAAATCAGTACTTGTTTAACAGCGTTCAACCCACTGGATGGGATTAACTTTCTACAATAGCTACAAATTAATTAAACCAATCTTTATTTTACTGTGCAATACCCCCCATTATCAATGTCATCATATTCTTCATATCCCACCATCACCATGTAAATATGTATATAGTCTGTGAGGTTGTTGTTATATTTTATTTTATTTTATGTATGGATGTAGTGTGTGTGTGTGTATGTATATATATATATGTGTATATATATATATATATATAATGTATGTGTGTATGTATGTATGTATATATATGTATGTATATATGTATATGTATATATATATATATATATATATATATCTTTATATTATAACGGTACATATTTTTGCTTTTCTTAGACTTGTAAATAATTTCTATTGCACTTTCTTGCTGTGATGCATGTTCACCTTATTTTGCCTCTCTGTACTTTATTCTATAACAAGAGCTGCTGTAACAAGTGAATTTCTCCACTGTGAGATAATAAAGTCTAATCTAATCTAATCTAATCTAATCTAAGTTTACTACCTGGCATATGTTTGAAAATGAACACAAAGATATGTTATCTGGCTCTGGATGGGGAGAATGCTGATCAGTTATTTCACATTTTAAACTTTGTTGTCTTCCTCTGTGTTTCCAGCTCAGGTCCAAATAGAGGGGGACTTTCTCCCATGTTCTTTCTCCATCTTAGAGGACCAACCAATGGACATGCTGCTTGGTCTGGACATGCTGAAGAGACACCAGGTCTGATCACCCTTCACCTGGCCACATGGAGCATAACACTATTTAGATTTGAATGAATGAAATAGTAAAGAAGTTCTGTTTTCACTTTATATTTTTCATGTTTCCCTGGTAGTGTTCAATTGACCTGAAGAAGAGCGTGCTTGTAATCGGCACGACGGGCACCGAAACACGCTTCCTGTCCGAGGCGGAGCTGCCGGAGTGTGCCCGGCTGGCATACGGAGCAGAGGGGCGTGAAGACGCCCGTCCAGAAGAGATCGCTGACAGAGAACTGGCAGAGGCACTTCAGAGGTCCATACAGGAGAGCGGTAAGAACCTGTCTTCAGTCTCTGCACTTCAGCCTGTTGTTCATTGAGCCTCTTTTCTGCTCTATTAGAGCTACATTTGCATGTGCCACTTAAAGCTTCTTACTCTCAACCCCATTATGCAGTCATCTGAATATAATCACTTCATTTCATCGCCTCAGCACTTTGAATGTGCTTAATAATAAGGTGAAGTCAGAAAGTTGAGAAATATCTGTCAAATAAAACCTCATTTAAAAAAGAGATTACTTTAGATCTAAGTTTTTCTTAGCTTAAACAGAAACCCCTTTTTATAGAACTTTTTCTTTATGATGGCTCTTGATTTTTGTTACTGGTGTAAGGATCTGTTATGTTTTTGTGCTTAAGTTGTCCAGAAAGCACTTAAAACTAGATAAAGTTTGGAGAAAATCCTCACTAATGAAAGGTATCGGTGTTAATCAACATTTAAGAGTTTTTTTTTTTTTAAAGATGTTCATATTAAGTTGTGGACAACAGTCCAGATGGATTTCTGCAGAGTGTAAGAACAGTACTTGAAGCCGCCTACACAGACAAACCACAAGGAGCGTTTGGTGGTTTTTCTCATGATCATATAATGCAGATCAAATAGGAGGAGGGGTCAATATGTCAGTATTGCAAAAATCTGTTTTATTAATGAGAGAAAATTAATTGGATAAATTTCAAATTGTGTCATAGCTAAAAAGTAAAGCGTGCCGTAATGGTGAAGCACATGTTTAGAGGAAATAATAAAATGTAATAAAACATTTAATCTGCATTGCCAAAAGAAACTGCTCAAGTTTAAGTAAACTTTCAGACACATTGTATTTCCATTGTTTATGCTTGAACAGTATTAAAATGCATGCAGTGTTGACATACTAATAATATTGCTGTCAGTATAACTAATCAACTTTATTTAACTGTCATTGATTAAAGACTTGCACCATTTTTAGACACATTTGGCTTTGTTATCATCATAACATGGTGTAGTTTAACAACAATCATGCAAATAAATTAAGCTGATTTAGTTGACAATTGACTGATAAACTACTTATTGTGGTTCACTCCAGCTGAATGTTGTCCTTTAATGTCAGTGTTTGAGCATTCTGTGGAGCGGTCCATCTATTTATAAGTTGTTGGTGTCCCTTGTATCAAACAAAATGTCCTTGGCCATTGATGAAAATAAATGAGCTTGAATACTTCCTAGAAATATTGGCATTCTAGATTTCTTTCACATTCATGTGATAAATTTGATGTATGAAGTATTTTAGTGAGTTGATTCTTCAAATTATTATTTTAGACTTTATTTAATCTACTAAATTTATCTTGGGTGTTCTACAAACGCAACTGTCACACAGTGACTGTGCACAAAGTGATGTGTTTCCATCAATATGAGGTTTGTAACCTTCACAAGTCTTGAAAATGATTGTGCGTTTCTATTTAATGCTTATTATGGCGTAAATTATCAATGCAACTGCCATTACTTGTTCTGTTATTGATAGTTTTATCTGATTTTAGATCAAAATTATACTCCATCAGTACGCAGAGCAAGCTGCAGTGAATTCAGGCTCAGAGCTCACTTGGCACAGCAGTTGTTTTGTGAAAAATTAAAATGAGATATAGTTATGATATCACTCAAATGTTCTACTGACATGCCTTCTGAGGTTTAGTGCAAGAATATGGTTACCCTGTAACCTCTTTGTCAGGGTTGGGCTCAATTTGTTTTTGGATGACACTTTTCACATCTGAGTGTGTGAAAAGGTGGATAGTTTGGTTGCATGCCCTGTGTGTGACTGCTAACTTTCTCCGTCCCTTTGCATGATGTGTGTGGTGTGTGCCCTAACCCCTGAGCAGGACAGCACTGATGCATTTGGAGACAGCTGGAAAGGGCCCTACCAACCAGGTACTGCAAATTCACAAGACCATTGCCAGTGCTAAGTCCATTGCTATTTGTTTATTTTGTTTTGCTGTTATTTTGCTGCTCAATAGATGTTGTACCTTTTGTTTTTACTTATTCACATTCTTATTCTGAATAAGTATAAGATGAAAAGTTTCAAAATGTGTAAATTATCTGTGAAGAGAATTCAAAAGTTTCAGTAAAAAATTCTTTTTTGTTTTCTTAAAGATGTTTATACCCACTTAAATGGCTTCCATTTGTCTGATTCCCAGTTATATTTTCTCTCACAATAGACACTGCAGACGGACAAACTACCTCACAGCAACCCCAACCATTTACATTACCCAGAACCTTACACCAAATGTCCTCACCTGCCTCTCCCTCCCAAAGCCCTTCTTGTGATCAACCCCAGAGCCCGACCCTGGATCGCTCCCAGTCTGCCCCTGCCACCATGGAGGAGGCGATGGCACCAGGGCAGTGCCAGGGGCAGCCTGGCCTTCAGGAGTTTCCTCAGACTTCATCTTTAGCGGAGGTTGCTTCTCCACCTCCAAGTGTCCATCCTCAACCTTTGTCTCTCCATAGCAACCCTGATGTGCTAACTGTACCCAGTCCCTCTACAGATATCCTCTATACATGTACCCCTCCTGCAGAAATGTCCACAGCATCCCAGGATCCAGGGGGTGAGGTTCAACCTGGAGCTACAGACGAGAGTCCTGAATCAGTTGAGAACAGCTCCAAGTGCACCACATCAGAGGAACTTTCCCCCATTCAGCCCATGGAGCAGGAAGCAACAGAGTCTGATATAGTAGATACCACTGAGGCCTGTCCAAAGGTACCTGGCCAACCTGACTCGGTTGAAATGGAGTCTCCCACTGCCTCCCACAATCTGGTGTCCTGTGAGAGGCATCAACCTGACGGAGATCGCTGCTCCAGCTCTGACAGCATCCCCTCGCTGGCAGCTGCACTGAAGGAGCTCCATGAGCTGCTGGTATCCAACAACTCTGCTCAATCCCAAAACCGCAGCACTTCCTGCTCCCCAGTCCAGCAGGACTCAGACAAAGCTTCCTCTGAGTCACGCACCCCAACACCTGAAAATACTCAGCCTACCCCTTCCGCTACCATTACCATTGGTGCAGAAACAAGTGATGCCAAAGCTAACTATGCTACTGTTGCATCTGGGGAGGAACCATCTCAGTGTACTGTGCCTGACCTCTCCAATCAGGAACTGCATCTGGGCGGAGACACAGCAGAAACTCTGTCCAAGGAGAGGGGGGCAGATGAACCATGGCATGATGAGTCCAGTAACATCAGCATTTCTCAGCCTGAGCCAGAGGTTCCTCCTGATGCTGCTGAGGACTTTGCGTTCAGGGAACCACCTGAGGGGCAGCATGGGAGAGGGGTTGCAGATGGACAAGCCTCTGGCACCAACACCAGAGACACTCTCCAAACTGAGCACACGCTAGAGGAAGTATCAAACACCTCATCCTCCTCTGTCCCTCCTTTTGCTCAGCCCCCCCAGCTTCCATCTCCAACCCCTCTTCTGCCCTCTCCACATCCCTTTATAGAACAATTTCCAGCTGAGCACATCCAGAGAATCCAGGCAGCAGGCTTTTCTGCCAGGGAGGCTGTGGAGGCACTCGAACAAGCCAATGGGGTCGTGGAGCTTGCACTGCTGGCACTTCTGGCCCGCAGTATCACTGTGCCCACCTAGACTCATAACCATCAACCGTCATGCGAGTCCCCAGCCTCCTAACTCAGCATCTGTCTTATTTATACCCTGTTATTGATCCAGATGTCTCAGCCGCTTTTCAGGAGGAGCACGTAAAGCCACAGGGAAATGCTCTTTCTTGTCATAAAGAATATTCTAAAACAAAAAGGATAACTGGTAATACTTTTCTGGCTATAAAAGATATGTGAGGTGTGTTTGCATGCAGATGTTTTGGATGCCCCCCTCCCCTTTTTTTCGTTGTTTTCCTTTTTCTTTTTCTTTTTTTTTTCTTTTTTTTCATTTTTTATGAGAACATTTGGTTGAAAATCTGATGATTTTCTTCATGTTTTTTTGTTGTCCAACATTTACCTATTAAATGCTAAATATCAAATTAATTCTTGAACCATCGAATGTTAGAATTTCAAATTACATGTGTCATAAAACTATTGGTGTAAAACAGTTTAATTTGTAGTTTATTTGGTTCAGCAGTCAGATCGGGGTAGTGTTATTTCTAATTGGCTGACAAAAGGGTCAAGGTCTTTTTTTATGTTTGTTCCTTCAATTTACAAATCAGAGCCCCGTATTGAAAAAGATGCAGTTTGGAAAGTGCTGAAGCTAAGATTATTTTTTATCATATTTACAAATATTTTTCCACACACAAGTGGAAGCTCCTAATCTAGCTCTTTAAAACACAAAGTATGCTTGTCGACATGTGACCATAGACGGCTTTTTTGATTCAATGTCTTTTACAGAAGGTATCTTGTACTGTATGAATCATTTTCCACAATTTAAAAGCTTTGTTTTATGTGGATTACAAAACTGTTTGTAGCTCCTGTCCAGAAAGTCCTGTTTATTTTTTGTCAAATCAACCGTGTGTCCAAACTTGAAAAACATCCACTTTCATTTTAAGTATGGCCTTTTAGTGGCAGTCAAATGTTTTGTTAGTACATCTTATATCCATGATTTTAATGGCTTTTTTAAAGTCATACCAACAATGTTCAGGCAGATTTAATTATTTACTTTTATCTTGTATGGAATTTTAAATTGCAAATAAAATAAAACTAGTATTTGTATAATTTCTTGGAAGTTTTTTTTTTTTCCAACCAGAAATATCAGTTCAGTGATGTTTGTCATCTTGACAACGGTGTAGTTGATCGAGAGATTTATTTGAAGCTTTGAACAAATAATTAATTCAAATAATGAGTCAGAACAGTCAATGATGGATCTAGTTGAAGTCGCAGTTATCTTTTCTGCCACATAAAAGTCCAAAAGAGACTGTTTGTAGACCTACAAACAGGAAGAAAATCACACCTGTCTCTAGTTTATGTGATTGCGGCCCAAAAGCTCAGAGTGCATGTAGCTCACACTATTTAGTAGTGTTTTGGGGGTAAATGAAAGATGCATTTGTTGTTGCATGTCGGTTAGGGTTTAAGAGCAGTTGTAGCTGAAGTTGTGTGAAAGAAAAGTCCCAAACTAAATCAGCATGGCTCATTTTGGTTTTGAAGAAAAGGAGAGTCACTGTTTGAGAAGAGACATCTCTAACCTGCAGTCCTGTGCTGGAAGTAACCAGCTAAGCAGTACTTTAGTGTCACAAATGCCAACCATGAAGACAAGTGAGCAGATTTGTTTAGGGGTTTCCCAGCTGGAAAACAACCTTGACATGAGCAGTGAGTCCACGAATCAGGTGGAGGATTACAGGTAAGGAACTCTTGCAGCTTACAGTACAGCTGTAACACTTAAGTAAAGCTGTTTTTTATGTAGGATTCTGATAATGTATAATTTTTTATTAGTCCTCCCATAGACATTTCTACAGCTCTGAAGTCAATGGCATTAATGCGCACATGGAATTTGAAAGTTCCCTTAACAATGCCGTCTTCAGCACCTGGACTTCAGGAAGACAACTCAACTTTGTCCCCACTGGATTATTTGAGTAAAAGTCATGAAATGTAAGAAGGGAGATTAAGTCTGTGTCTTTGCAGAGGATTTACATTTAACGCAATGTGGCCTTCTACAGGGAAGCAGATCCTTTTAAAGGGGAAATGTTGAATGTGTCATTCCAGTCAAAGTACATTCATTTTTGTAAGTTTGACGCGATATAGTTCTCAACAGTCCCTGAAGGAGAACTTTTAATGCAACGCAAAGCTGCTTGCTTGTCTCTCCCCTTTTGGTCTGCAGTCCCACTGTATCAGGACTACTGCTTGCAGGCTGTGAGAGGAGATATTCACAGACTCAGAGACGGTTGCCTGTCTGAACTGATAAATCCCCAGAATCTTCGGAGCCTACAGTCACCTCCAAACCCCTGCAGCCATTCAAGCACAGAGTCCCTTCAGCAAAGATCACCTGGTGCAACTCTATACTCGCCTCAACCTATTAGGGTGACTTCCTGCACCCTCTGGCAAGATTTGGATGAGGTTAAGGCATCTGGCCTGCTCAGCAGCTTAACAGTTGGAGAGATTCGCCTTCATGAGGTGTGTGTGTGAGAGAGAGAGAAGCAGTTTCATATTTTACTGAGTATAGGTAATTGCATAAAAGGAAAATATGTTATGCGGAGATAAAAGCTAAGAAGTGAGATCTATGCTTTCAGATACACCTCAGCTATAGCTGAGCATTTTCCATGTTGGCATGTTCTTGTGCTCAAGTTTATTAAATGTTTACATAAGGTCTGTCGGCATGTTTTGTTTCCAAGCCACGCAGCATCTGACTGTTTGGTAGTGTACAGTAACTTGTTCAAATTATTAAAGTACACTTTCTAAGCTGTGTTACTAAAGAACTATTGTGGCATTTATCGCAGATCCCATAAAGATAGCATTCTGTATTTCTGTCTTTTTAATTCAATTTAAATCTCTTTTGAAATCTGGTTAAATATATTAAAGGTTTAGGAAGTGATTAAGGGAGTAAGAAAAGCTAATAACTACTAAACAAAAAAGAAGTGTCAAACTTTTGTTTTTTAATGCTAAAAGCCAGTGGGTCATTATTTTGCTGGGAAACAACACATGCCCACTGTCTGTATGGGTGTTAATTTTAAATGGGAAACACTAACTGAATTAATATGGTACCAGCCATTATAATTATTGCAACAATAGTTTTTAAACATTAAAATCTATATAATTTTTTTTTTTTTTTCTCCCTTCAAAAGTCCATATTTGAGTTGATCAGCTCTGAAGCATCTTACCTAAAAAGCCTTGAAGTGGCAGTCAAGCATTTCTTTGCATCAAAGGCACTGAAGACGACTCTGACCAAAATGGAGCATCATGTTTTATTTTCCAACATTCACCAAGTGAAGGCAGCCAGTGAAAGGTCAGAGCTCCTTATACACCTTGTAGCAAAAAATAATGGCATCACAACAGGTTGATTCAGCTTTATTTGGTAAAAGAATATTCCAAATGAACAATACACATAAGAGACTCTGGTCTCTTAATTGACATGCAACTCCAAAGCATCAATGCCTGGCAATTTGCATGATTTCTTCAGGCCATATTTGTTAGCTGGATTCTCCTCTCTTCTAGGTTTCTTATGGATCTGGAAACTCGACTGGGAGAGAACATGTTCATGTCTCAGGTTGGAGACATTGTGCTCCAACACTGCCAGGATTTTCACAAACTCTATGTACCTTATGTGACTAATATGACGTACCAAGAGTCCCTCGTCAACCAGCTGCTGTAAGCCTGTTCTGATTTTAATACCACTGCTTGTACTTGACATCACCAACTTCTCATAACACTCAGTCTGAACCGAACCCTTTTGGTTCTCTCCCAATTAAAAGGAAACGGAACAGAAACTTTCTTCATACACTGAAAACACTGGAAGGCAACCCAATGTGTCAAAGACAGACTCTTAAGTCATTTCTAGTCCTTCCCTTCCAGAGAATTACACGTATAAAACTGTTACTGGAGGTAAACTTTAAAAGTTTAAAATGAATATATAGCCATCCTTGGGTTACGTTTTTAAGTGTGTGGGTCTTTATTTACTTTTTTCCCTTCCAATTTTAGAGAACCCTGAAACTGACTGAACCAGATACTGACTCTGCATCAAATCTCTCAAAGGCAATCGATGCCGTCCACGAGGTAAAGGTATTCACTGTTGGGTGTATAGATACATCGACAGGCATTAACTGAGACTTGCTTGCACATCTTTCTCCTACTTTCCCTCAATTACCTTTTTTTTTTTTCTCTACCTTCTGTGTTCTTATTAAATGACTTGTTACAAAAGTTAAGGTGATTATTGGAAATTTTAAACCTGGGATTTTGCTGAGCTACAAACCAGTCCAAGAAAAATTTGTCAGGTTTTTCTTTTAAATTTTTTTTTAAACAATCCAGATTATAAGTGGGCAGCTTGGTATTTGTGTGGTTTTTATTTTTCTCCCCATTTATCAACTTTAAGCAAATGGATATAGCCTCTCTTGCGATGGTAACGAACGAGTACTTCCTCTGCTTTGCTCTGACCAGATTGTGACAGAGTGTGACGAGGGGGTCAAAAAAATGAAACGACTGGAAGAACTACTCTGCCTGGAAACACGACTAGATTTTGGCAACATTAAGGTTTGTGTGTGTGTGTTTTTTTTTTTGTTTTTTTTTTTTCTTCTCCCTCCTCACTTTGAGGAGTCTGTAAGGTTTCTTAACAAAGGATCACTAAATTGTAACACATGCTCTTTTTATCCATCCAGTCTGTTCCTCTGGTCATCAGCACACGCTTTCTGATCCTCCAAGGGCCCATGAAACTGCTGACTCTAGAGAGCACTTCCAGCTCAGGAATGTCATTTATGGACATCTACCTCCACCTCTTCAATGACCTTTTGATCATCTCCTCTAAAAAGTAACTTCAACCACACTCAATGCTGAATTGTTGTTTCTACATGGATTTATAAGCCAGAAACCCCAAACCAGAAACATTTTATCCTTGAAGCGTTTTTTGATCCATGTCCAAACTAGCCTGTGTTCTGCTCGTATCATGTTCAGGGATCAGCGGTTCATGGTACTGGATCACGCTCTCTTCCCAGCACATGTGTCTGTGGAGCATCTGAAGACTGAAGTCCTGGGACTACCGCCACACTCTTTTCTGCTACATCTGTCCAAAAGTCAGACAGGACATCCAACTGCCATGATACTTGTAACACTCACAAGGTAAAATAAATGCACACATGATCTTTTAATTTAAAATGTGAAGTTGGGGGTCATGAATCTAACCCTAGTTTGTTTCTTACTGCAGATCGGATAAAGAAGTATGGAAGAAGGAACTGTCATCTAAGGAGTGATGGGCATAAAATGCAGACCCCACCACCACACTGCCTTTTATTTTTTTATGTTTTTTTTTTTTTTTTTTTATATATATTCATGTTGACTCTTGCACACTTTCCAAATTTTACATTTTTATTCTGAAAGGAAATTCAGGTTCATTGTTCACTTTGAATTTTTTTTTTCTCTTTCTCAGTCATAAAACCAGCACTGCAACACTTCACAAATGCACAGAAACTACTATTATAAGAAGAGTCTTTTTTTTTTTTAACTTAAATAATTGGCCTGTCATGAAGTTCCCAAATCAATAAAGTTTTTATGAACTAATCGGATCAGCCTGATGCGAAGCCTCAAATACTGTTGCAGGACAACTTGATGGAAAATCTTGTGTTCTCAAGTGAAATATGTGAGATATGTAACACAACTACTTAACAATATTTATTTGGAACATCTGTGGCATGCACATTTAATTGCTCTACATTTTCCTCAAGTAGATTATAAATCAGCTGCTGAACCACTTCATTATTTCATCCACCATTTTTAGCATGCCTATCTTCTGAGATTTAAGCAATCTAACAATTTAAATGGTCATCCATTTGTACATAATCAAAAAGGTTAGAGCAGGTTTTCAAACTTGGAAAGTCATGCAGCAAAACACAATAGTTTTTTTTTTCTCTCTTTAAAATAGATTCTTGTAACTACCTTTTTTTTATTTTTTATTTTTTTCCCCCCAAAAAAATGTTGGGACAAGTGTCAATGGAGAAAGCAACGATTGAAAACCATTAACTGAAACTGGTACAGAAACCTTTTGTTTCGGTTGCTGTGCCAGCTCATGCTGCTCTAAAACCTGCATCTATTGCATTGTTTCCCTCACAAAAGTAGAAGGCATCCATACATCACAGTTGGTGTGTGTTTAAATGGTGTGCTAAGATGGATGGTCCCCCTTTTTTCTTCTGCTTGGAGGATAAAAGTTCATGATTTCCAGAGGGAATTTAAACTTGTAGTTCTCACTTCACTGAGTCCATCTCAGATGAGTTGGTGTACAGAAGGCAGCTGCATTTCTAGATTATGTTTTGTATTTTAAATTCACAAAACTTGTCACATTAAGCCTAATACCTCAGTCTCATTGTCCTGTCCTCGTCTTTAACTGTGAGAAAACAATCTCGCACTGCACAGAATTTTTGAACAATCATCTCTGGTCAAAGATTGTATCCTATTTAAATTATGAAGGAAGCACTTACGTCTTTCCTTGATATCTCCAGCTCTAATCATGGCTGCCGCTAAGATAGTTTCATCTTAATGAACAAATTACTTTCAGATTGGAACTTTTAAAGTAAAGTCACTGCCTCCTGCAGTGGGTGGTGACAGGTTGCTCCCGCTCTAACACAATCCTGATGCCATAAGTTCTCTGCAAGGCAGTTGAAGATGGGGGCTACGTCACCCAGCCCATTGCTGACCTCTCCGCCTGTACGCAGCACTGGTAAACTCCATTTCTTCTGGAACTCTCTGACATCTCTCTCTGCCACGTCACAGTGCATGAAAAGGTCAAATCGAAAGGAAGGGTTAAGGAAAAAGTTTATTAAAACTGGAAAGTTTCAAAGAGGTTTTAGTGCAATGTCAAGATGCAAAGATGACAAATGAAGATATCAAGATATTGCTGATAAATTGTCTATATAAGCAACATTAAGGATACTTGGTGCCAACCACCACTTTAACAACAGACGGCTCAGTCCATTTAGCTATTTGATTTGACACCTCATCAAAGGATGTTCTGTCCGTGAAGGAGAAGAGGAAGAGGACGGCATCCACCTGCTCCTTACAGGACTAGAAGACAAGAGTGATAAAAAAAATTTTTTTTTCTTCATACATTAGTATTCAACTCATGCTAATAAATTAATGAAACTGATCTGATACATACTGGAAGCAAATGATCAAATCTGCGTAAGGCGGTCTCTCCGCAATCCCACAGCTGCAGATGGAAGAAAAGCACTCTGCCGTTTTCCCTCAGCTTCACTGGCCAATACACCACAGTCGTCTCAATGCCTAGAACAGCAGCTCGTTAGCTGGAGGACTTTCTGAGAGCAGCTTCTTCTCTTTTCTCTGTAATTGCTTATTGAACCTACCTGTGGTTTCATGGTGGACATTAGGAATGTTCAGACCCGCAATACGAGCAGCAAAAGCAGTTTTCCCAACTCCACTCTTGCCACAGATGAAGATCTTATAATGAACTGTGTCCACAGCTATATGTGGGGGCATCACTGGAGATTCCAACAGGCCTGTAAGACGTGGACCATTATTTTTTTGTCAGTATGCCTCTTTCCACTGTTTTTATCATCTGCTTTGTGACCAAACTATCAACCAGAAATGCTCTTGAATAATTTGAGAGAAATCTTCAGTTATTTGACAGCTGTACTGATTAATTAAATGTGATGTGCGCAACTCTAAGAAATCTCATACATAATACACACAAAAAAAACTTTAAAATAATTAACCAGACATAATTTAATATTTTTTTCCTATGCTTTTGGTTCAGAGACTTTTCCAGTCATCTACAGTGAAATCCTGTGAAGTGCTATAACTGCATGAACTCTATACAAACCCTATGACCAATGTAATTGCAGCTGGATCCGACATCGTTTCAAAGAGCTACTTGTGGTGGTATGCTTGACTTTACGTCTTCAAATGCCACCATAAATTTTTAATAGGGGTTGCGGTCAGGCTACTGTAGAGGAAAATCCATGACAGTCATCACTTTTTAGTCTTCAAGTCATTCCTCAAAGCTTTGTGGTGTTTTGGGACTCATTATCCTGCTGCAATTTAAATCCTTCCTTAAAAGAAAAAGAGTGGAGCTGGAGAACAGAGTGGAACTGGTTATCCTTGGTCATGGTGTTGATTACCTGCACGTGTCAAACTCACCTGAATATTCCCCTCACCATGTTTCACTGACCATGTTGTCTCTCTCTCTTAAACGAGTCATCTTAAATTAGATGGACTGTTTTAGATCATTTGAAGTGTTTCACCTCCTGAAAAATAGCTCATTTGTCCTCTGAGAACATCTTTGCTGGTAAAGGACTTAGACAGAATTGGTAATACATCTTCTTCCTTTCACACATTTTAACGCAAATTCAAAAACTTTCTGATTATTTCCAGATCTGTAATGTGGGCTATCAAACTTGAAAACAGGCTTTCATTCACCGGTAGAAAAACACTCATTAGCACCAACACACCACAATATTACAGCTCTTTTCTAAATGTAAAATTTTACATCGACTTGTTTTGTTTTCTGTGATTTCTTATTATTGCTTCAGTCATTTCTCTTAATCCAACATCAAAACTAAAGTTGGTAGATACATATATTAATCTGTAAGTCAGTATTTGTGATGAATTCTGGTTTCTAAAGTTCCAGCATTCAAGGTTTACTTTGTCACACTGACACAGAAAGAAATGGCGTGTTCAAATTAAGAAAGTAATTCGACTAAACATAGAAACTATTTGTCATTACCAAATGTCCTGCGTCTCTTCTTATGTAGAATTTTGTTGAAATATTCTTTGCTTTCTTTACATCGATGCCAGTCAGCGACTATAACTGATCCTGGAGGGGGAACTGGTGCCATGATGCTACCAAAACTAGCAACACACGGCTCGGTTTAATCCCACAGCAAACAACCCGTCGCTTCTTTGTAGAGACAGAAAGCAGCATTTAAATAAAACTTCAGTATTTAAATATGATAAGGCAGTAATGCTGCAGTCATACAGCGTATTCACAGGAACCACAGCGACCGTAACGTTTACACTTAGCAGCCAACTCGTGAAAAACTTCCGTAAACTAAAACGTCCATGACTACTGCTGTCGTCACTTCCGTTAGTTTTTACCGTTGTCTTAAAGTTCTGTCCGAGCCGTCATCAATGAGACTTACTGGAAGAAATTATTAACTACAATATCAGAATCTTTATCCATATTATTAAAAAAACAAGAATAAAAAAAAAACATAATAAAAAAACAAAAAATAAAATAAAATAGCTAAACATCCTTGCATTCTAAAACTTACCCAATTAATATTGTTTTCTCTGATGAACAGGTCTGATGAAACATATAAAGATGTCTACCCAAATAAAGACAAGTAAATTTTTATGACCATAAATGATGTGGGGTTGTATTTCAGCTAAAGGATCGGGGGAGATGTCACTTATTATCCGCCTCAGTAGTAAATGCACAGGTGCACTTTGTCTTTATTCTATCCGTAAAAAAGAGATTTGGTGAAAAATTTCGGTAATTTTCCAGGATGGTTATGCATCTTGACATAGAGAAAAGAGTGTTAAAATAGTCTTTAAGAAAAATGTATCATCTCAAAGCAATGGCCAGCAAACACTTTGTGTCTTAATCCAATAAAAAAATCTGTTTGATTTTTGTTTTATATCTTTAATCACAAAAATAAAAAAAAAATAAAAGAATTCCATGAACATGATCCACACATGGTGATTTTATCATTTTTGCCAACTCTTACATATGAGACAGAACAGCAAGAAATGTGAGATAAGTTTAGCCATGCATTTAATATTTTCGTGAATTTATTAATAAGTATCAGATTTATTAATTTCACAAATTATTCACGAATTTGATTGTTGCTTTTTTATCTCAAATGTCACATCATTGTAAAGTAATTTTACTGGAGATTGTTTGTTTTGTTTTGTTCGTTCGTTTTTTAAGCTTTCAAATTGTATGCAAATCCAAGGGCTTTGGTGTGATGTAGCTCATTTTTCCAGTGTTCCTTAAATGTTGCACCATGTAGTTCAATCGTCCATCGCTTGAGTTCGCTAAAATCCAGCGTTTCATATGAGGTTGAGGTTAACAGCTCATGTTACTTCTGCTGAAATAAAAGAGACGCACAATGACTTAAAATAAATAAATACGTAACTTTTTTGTTATTTAAGTGTAATATACAAAAGGATTAAACACTGACATACCCTGTGAGCTCTCACAGTCAGGACCCCGCTGCTTTCCATGGACATGCTCACAGATGATGGCTCCACATCTGATGGTAGTTTACAGTGGTGGGAAAACGTATTTGTTACGGTGCCATCTTTACCCAACTGCACAACAACAACAAGAAATGTTGGACATAAAAAAATCAGAAATAATATTAGAATTTAATCGGTTATTCTTGTTTGTTTGTTTGTTTTGCCTTGTCCTGTCCACCATCATAAAAGCAAAATGATGGTTTTGCTGCTGTGTTCTGCTGAACAAATTTGCTTTGCCAAGAGGAGCTTTGGGGATATAAGGCCCCTCTTGATAAGTATTATTCTATATTATTCAATTAGTCTATTGCTGATTTTACATGCTGGGCCTGACAAGAGGGTTGGTGAGGAAGGGGGGGGGGGGGGGTGGGGGGGGGGGGGGGGGGGGGGTCAGCATGTCCTTTCATTATACTTTCTTGCCAAAGAGAGTAAATGAAAGAGAAAAGAGAGTGAAGACAAGAAGGGGGACAAAAGGGATACACCAGATATAAAGTAAGAGCATCAACTGTTCAGTATTAGCAGAAAAACAGACAACCAGCTGCTACACACACAAAAAAACCTGCAACATCTTTAAGAAAACAAAAACAAACATGACCATCATCAGAAGTACCTATAAAAGACAGACAAGCTGCAGAAAAAAATATCAGCAGTTAATCTGCAAACCACATTTGAAATGTTTTTAATGTTTGTAATTTGTATGATCCTGTTGTTTCAATTGCAGATCAAGTTTTTCTTTTTACAACAGGAAGTTTGCATTACTCACCTTCTCTGCATGGACTTTTATTAGGTTGTTAGAAGATGTGACAATAACATCCTCAGGTGAAAATTCACTCACATCAGAATGACCTGGAAAATATCTCCAAAACCTGAATCTTTCCTGTTGGATTTGAACGCCCTGAAACAGGTTGTAAAAGTTGAACATTGATTAGAAGTTGTTTAAATCCATTGATTTTTTTTTAAATACTCGATGATTAAATATTTCTTTATTGAGGTAAAATCTTTACTGCTGTATTATGTACAACAACAAAATAACAATATTTGTGTCTGTAATTATTGAGCTGACCTGTAAATCTGTGTTCTTCAGAGCTTTGTTGAGATAATGATCCTTGATCAGAGAAGTTACCCTGACTATCCTCCATACAGGCTAAGGAAGTGGGTTGTCCTTGTCTTTAATCTTGCAAATACTACTTTGTCTGTGTTCCAGCTGTCAGCATATCAGAGTCTCTTATAGGCTACTGGGAATCTGTGGGTGCCACTGCGGGTGGGTGTGAATGTGGTTTAGACTAAATGATTCAGCTATCCTGGAATATGACACGGATTGTAGATATTTAATGTGTCAGAACTGTTGTTGGACTGTTGTCCAACATATTTAGCCGCACCCAGAACAAGGAGCATTTTTGTTTTTATGTCTGCACCAAGTACCGCAGCATTTTCCTAATGATGTGAACCTGTTCACTCATATGGCAATAAAAAACCTTTCTGATTCTGATTCTGATTCTGATTCTGAAAGGGTGTGGAAATGTTTTGGTGTGAGGGGATAACCTAAAATTACCAACCGTCACACACTGCTTAGTGTCAATCACAAGTTTAAAATAAAAGGATCAAAATTGTAGACACATACAGATAAAATCTAATAATTTTTTTTAGGATAAATAAGACTTTTCCTCATGAGAATGACACCGTGCCAGAAAAGTGTTCAGTGAGCCTGGGCAGTTAAACATGGCGGAGCTGCTGTGGTGATGGAGCACAGTTATGTGTAGGTGTAACATTCTTCTCCACCTTGCAAAGTCACACCCCGTCTGGATGACAACCATCGACAAACAAGCACTGTGAAGCAAAGTCAATAAAACTGTTAAAAAATGCTTTAAAAAGTCCAAAATTTCTTTAGGTTTTCAGCTGTAAGAAAAGTCATATTGTAAAGTCAAGACATTTTAAAATGAACAAACCTCAGAAGTAAAAAATGAGCATTGGAAAACATTATGGGAAGAATTCTTTGTTTAACTCCATTAACACCGTTAGCTCAGTTTTCTGATTTGAAATCTGACATTTTGGGTCACAACTGGAATCAGTTTCACCATAGCACCTGTGGTAGCTCATAGGGTTGCTCTAAATTTCCTGTTTGGGTCATTTCCTGATTTGTTGTATTTATGCAAAACGTCACATAGTGAACTAACCATGAGCATACAACAAATCATGAGTCCCCATCTCATGAAAATCAGATCAGAGATTACTGTCATTTACCCCTCTCTTTGAAGTTTTAGCTTAATAACATTACTGGGGGGGGGGATAGTTTGTAGGGTTTGGCTTTACTTTTAGAGTAAGGTGTGGGAAGTCCCTGTGAAATAATTTTTCACTTCATTTCTAGACAAGCTTTGGCAAATCAAGTCACTGTCAGGACTTGCCTGTCCACACATGCAGACAGCAGGATTTTCTTTGGCCATTACATATAAAAGCAGAAGACTATTGGCATGCAACCATGTCGGCCAGAATAATTACTATTCATACATGGTACAATCACAACTCATCCACATTTACTCGGAAGCTGATGGATGGAGTCTGAACAAACTCCAGTCCATTGAAAGCAGACACGTTTCAATAACTTTGGCATGCATGGCTTGTGTTTCAGACCAACATATGCCACTTTTTTTCAGTTATGTTCAGCTTAGGCCCTGAGATGGACTGGCAACCTGTACAGGGTGTACAGGGTGTACATTACTGGTCATTTGGGCCTGACATGAGCAAACCCTCCAGTGAACATAACTGGACAAATGATGGTCTCTTTATTTTACAATAGATTCAGGTGACTAATTTAGTTTGTGTTTTTTTTCCCCTCAAAGTGTTTTTTTTAACAAGCAGTATTCTGCAATCACAGCAATGCCAATACCATAAACTGAAATGCTACTATCTGATGACATCAGCCTATTTTATTGGCTTCATACGAATGAATGAAAATGTGAATAACTGTCTATCAAGAAACTTTTTCAAAACTTTGCATCTGATTAGCTTATTAGAATTGGTAAAAAGCAGCACCATTAAAGACTCTCTCTTAAAGTGTCTTTAACAGTAAAAAAGAAAAAAAAATACAATATTCTAATTTAAACCTTAAAGGGGCAATAAGCGGAAATTCATCATTTCTAGATTGGAGGAATTGTGAAGAACTAGAGGTGTGATTTTTATCTGAATTATAGCATTACGTCACACACTGTCTCTGTGTTGATCTCCAGCACCGTGTTTACCAACCGGTCCGGTTCATATATGTCCTTGTGAATCGCAGCTTCCTCCCTTCTCTCAGAGCCCTCAGCCTCCCTCCCTATAAAAGGCTTCAGCCAGCAAGTTATGGCAGCACATTTTCGAAGCAAAATGGCAGAGAGCGGAACGAAACATTGACCAGAAGACGACCAGGAACCAACATTACCTCAAAAAAAAAAAACAACAGTCATTGGCGAAGAAGTTGTCAGATAGAGAAAGGGACATAATCCAGATTAACATTGGCCTTACATTTTCAAATAGGAAATCACTGCGAGAGCTAAAGAAGCTACAATTTGACTCAAAGCTAGCTCCTCTCCTGGACAGTAAGTAACAGCATAAATGTTGTAAGTTATTTCAACATGTTTCACAAAAGGAAGATATTGTTTTGCTCGGTTTGTTTGCACTTTCGTTTGCAAACAAGGCAAGTGGGAGGAGGAGGTAAATGTGGCTCGTTACACACTTTGTTTTGGTCTACAGGAAGCACTTAACAGCAAACTTTACGGTGAAACGATTAGCTTATTGCCCCTTTAATACAACATGAATCAGCTATTTGCTGAGTAAACTATTAGGAAGACGTAGTAATCTTACTAGATAAAAAAAAGGTCACACTTCATGTGTGTGTAAGGCTGTGCACTGATTGTGTACCCATTTGCACATTTCAGTTGAGCTTATGTTTAGTTCACAAAAGGGTAATCTTGTGGAACTTTACAGAGAAATTAAACAAGCAAAACTCCAGTCAAATGAAACACATTTCAATTAAACTATTTATAATCCAATTATACAAGTCACTGGAAAGACTTAACCTAGATTTTGACTTTTGACATAATGTCTGGTTTGAACAGAAGAATTGCTGTTCAGTTTGTGTCACCAAAAATAGGAATATGTCAATTTTTAGGGTAAAACTTATGGAAAATGTAAAAAAGTTTGTGCTACACTGATATTATATATAAAATTTTGGGTTTTTAAATAAATTTGTGCAATGGTAATACCATTATTTCAAACACTTTATCACTGAATAGTCATTGAATCCAAACATTTAGTGGCCAATTTGTGGTTCTGACACTTTGTATAGTTGTAAATTTGCAAAGTTAGAAAAGGTCTAACTAAATTCACCAGAAGAGGTTATAGTTAATTTTAGGTACGTTCTTATATCATACAAGAAGCCATATATCCCTAAGTTTTTGTTAGCAGTGTAAATATTGTTTTTTGTTTTTGTTTAGTTTTTTTTTTTACATTTATGTTATTACATAGTAGAAACTTAACATGTAAAGCAAAATACATTAATGTGAATGTTATTTTAAGTTTTTCAACATTATATTTTTTGGACTTAATTGTTATCAGATATTGTTGATTCTACATGAAAAGCAGGTCATCTCAGAAATTAATAGGATCCATTTTCCAAGTATCTGAACTAATTTTCACAACAAGCCATCCAGCTGGTTGCTGAGATATTTAAGTCTGAACCAAAGTAGATGGACTGACAAACTGGTCACCCAGTGAGACATGCAGCTGACATGACTAAAAAAAACACCTTGACGGCTGCTGAAAATATAAAAAAGGATCCAGTCAAACGCAGCACTGATTTTATTCAAACACAGAAATACACCACCTGGCAAACATGCACCAGATCAGTTATTTCATATAATAAATGTCATAAATATAAAACAAAATAAATAATAAATTAAAATGAACAGTTGTATTAAGAAGTGATGTAAACAAACACATGGAGAGGTGCGATGAAGCGACAAACTGCAAATATAAAAATGTGGGATTCTTTGCCCTGAGTGGAATAACAATTCCAAAATTTCTTAGAAAGCCTCATCAAACACAGAAAGTGAAAAAGACTGAAGGATCCACAGACGCTGGAGGAAGTTGCCCTTTATCACAAAAGAGCCTTGAAAATTTCAGTCATTCTGTAAATACAAAAACAAGTACTGAGTTTTATTCCCTACATAACATAAACTGTATATGTTCAACATATTACACATTTTATATAAAGATAAATTATCCTCTTTTCTTATCATATAGTACATGGATGTGTTTGGTCTCAGTCCTTTCTGAGTAATTTGGAGGGTCATCTTCAGTCACGCAACACTGTGCCACAGACAAAAAAACCCTGCAGCGTGGCTCAGTCCCCCCCACCGCAGTCCTAGACGTCCATGAGTGAAATGGCATGGTCGGTCAGTGCACTTTGATTTAAAGGAATGCTTAGATCACACTGCAAACACGCTGAGGGAGCTGGTCTCGTCTTTCAGGCCCAGGATGCTGTAAGCTATCCTCTTCATGTGACCAGGCAAGCGCACTCCAATGTTCCTTATGTCTCTGGAAGAAACGACAAACACCATTTCAGAGTGCATACAGAAATAACAGTGGCATTGGAAAGTCAAGGATTAAATTTAAGTCTTTTTTTGTTGTTTCTTGTTTTGTTTTTCCTGTTTTTGGCATACATAACTGACATTGTTAAGTAATGAACGGACAAATGAAATAGTGATTTAAAATAGTGACTGTAATAGTTTAAATAATTCGCCACCAGTCGTGGATAAATGGTTTAAAGGGCTGAAATATCAGTGGAACAGCAGGGAATGAGAGGAATGGCATATGCACAGGCAAAGTGGCTTATTCCTCCATTGACAAACTGGATAACAAATGTTCCAGCTGAGAACTGAATACTTTCCTGTGTAACTAATAAAAATGCAGCCTGTTGCCGGATGAATCAGTACAGCTTTGTAGAGCTGCACCTGTGTAACGTGAGCACTTACTCGTGTCTCAAAGCGACCACCTGCTCCATGGTGGTTATTCCAGCACGCGCAAAGCTCTCGTTGTACTGGCTCATTTTGATGGATTCCAGCCACTCGGGCACAGATCTGAACATGGTGCCGTCACAGCCGCTGGTGCTGGGCAGCCGGATGGACACGCTGCACAGAACAACAGGTATTTGGATTAGTCTTTATTTACAGCTGCATACTTAGAAAAAAATAAATACAGTTTAATTGTCAACATAATGAGAATTGAAAAGTAATTTTCACAAAGTAAAAGATGGAGTTTTGTATTTTTAAATTCCTCCACAGAAATGATCACACACATATTACGCTGACATTAAAACTACAAAAACACCAGCCAAGAAATAGTTACACTAAAGCAAAACTACAAGAGTACATTTCCCTAGTAATCCATTTGTAGAAAGATTAGATTATTATATTTTTCAATGATACAACCACTTAAAATGAGTGAAGCACATTATTGCTTCCCTTTATTCATCACTTCTTTTATTTAATCTATTTTACTTTATCAAAACATGGACTTAAACAAAAAATGACATCCATACCGTGGGTCAAAGTCAGCGATGGTTTTTAAGGACTCTGGATTTCTGAGAAGTTTGTCCAAAATGTTAACAATGTCTGAGAAGCGAGGTCGTTTAGAGCGGTCATGCTGCCAGCATTGTAGCATGAGCTGGTAGATAGCGGAAGGGCAATCCATTGGGGCAGGAAGCCTGAAAGCCTCGTTGATAGCCTTCATGACCTGAGGATTAGAGCGAGCCAGGGTGAAAGTAGCTCTTGCATTCAATGTAGTCAGTTTGAACAGGCAGCAGTCCAATAAACTACTGTGCACTTATGTTGACTTTAACAGCAGATTTGACGAGGATAATGGGAAACCATACACTGCCCATGAGGTGACTTTCTTGCACCACATGCCTTACGCAGGCCAAAACTATCACTCATCACAACCATAAGAGTTGTGACAGATGAAACATACCTCATGGTTGCTCATGTCCCAGTAGGGTCGTTCTCCAAATGCCATGACTTCCCACATGACAATACCAAAGCTCCACACATCGCTGGCTGATGTGAATTTCCTGTATGCAATAGCCTCTGGGGCAGTCCAGCGGATGGGGATTTTACCTCCCTGACAGAAGAGAACCATCAAGAAATCATATTTAATAAGTGAAGGGAGTGGAAATATGAGGCGATGAAAGACTAATACCTCAAATTGGGCACTCGAGAGTGAAAACACTATTAACAATGTGCCCTTTGTTACTATACAAAAAGCAGTAAAGGCTGCTCTTCGCAGTTATGCATTTAGCCTGTGAAATGTAGTAGATAGACTTACTCTGGTTGTATAAGTCCCCTCAGCATCATCCTCCAGGACACGTGACAGGCCAAAGTCAGACACTTTACACTCCAGCTTGCTGTTGACCAGGACATTCCTTGCAGCCAGGTCCCGGTGAACATAGCTCATGTCCGAGAGGTATTTCATTCCAGCAGCTATTCCTCGTAGCATTCCCGCAAGCTGATACGAGAGGATCTCTCCATCATGATCCTGAAGAAAGCAAGAGTTAGCATTCAGTTGTTGTTCTTTAAATTGTAAAAATATACAGAGAAAACAAAAAGACTCGACTTTTCTTTTATTCCTTTTTCATTTTTTAAGTTAAGCCCTCTTACCACCGTGTTCACAACAAAATGCACACACCTTAAGATATGTGTCGAGAGCTCCGTTCTCCATGTATTCTGTCACTATCATGGCATGTTTAACTGAAAGATGAAACAAAGGTTATGTTTATTAAAATCATTCAAGAAACTGATCTAAATAAATGTACAGAGGTTGTTAAACCTCTGCTTGAAGTTGTTGACTCACATTTGGTGACGACTCCCTCCAGGTGGATGATATTTGGGTGTGAGAACTGACACATGATGCTGGCCTCGCTTAAAAAGTCCTGCCGCTGTTTCTCTGAGTAGCCAGGTTTCAAAGTCTTGATGGCTACAGTCACCTCCCCTTTTGGAGTCTTCATCACACCCCGAAACACTTCCCCAAACTCTCCTGGTTGGCAGACAGACAGTAGAAGGAAATGTTGGAAAAACTCCAGAAATTAAATTAAATGGAAAATGGGCAATGTCAAAGTGCTCTTACCTACACCGATGACTTTTTGTTTACTGATTGCATTGGCGTCAATTTCTGTGACAAACTTTTGGATGGCAATGTTAGGGTCCTCATACATATGTGGGTCAACATATGTCTTCAGAGGCTTAAGCTGATCTGAAAAGCACATATTAACCAAAATATTATGCAAAATTTTAATTTTATGTCAAGTTTATTGGAAAAAGATACTGGATTATTGCGTGTTTAGCTGACCTGTAGAAAAGTAGGGATCTTCAGGTCCTCCTCTGCCACGAGAGCTCAGTCGCCTAAGAGGAAAACAAGATTAATCTCTATAAAACAACACAGAATACAGACTGGCTTTTCTGTAATTGCAGGTCAGCCTCAGTTTAAATAGATAAAGGGTGTATTCAATAGCAGCACCATATATTACTCATAAACTCTTCTTAAACTGCCGTCCTTCATTACTTCAGCTTGTGGTGTATAATCACATAGTTTACAGGTCTGTAGATAATATTTATCTGAATGACACACATGTTGAATGTGGTTATGTGTGCTGTAACCTACCGTCTACGCAGCAACAGGAAGGCCACCACAACAAGCAGAATAACAGCCACTCCAATAACTGCTCCCATCACCATGGTGGATTTGCCCTGGATCTGATATTCAGCTGTGCAAATTACAGAGAGACAAACATTTATTATCTTGAGCTACACATTGGAATAAAGAAGTATTTGACAAACTGTTTCAACTTAATTTTAAGGTTGCTGTTACCTAATGGTGAAGTATGAAACTCATGCTCCACACTATAGCTTCCAGGCATGCCTTCAGGACTCAGTGCCTGAACCCTAAACATATAAGTAGTATCTGGGGTGAGATCATTAATCTGGACTGAGTTTTTCTCCAAAATTAGGACAGTGTAGGTGGTCACATCACGCTCGCCGTCAACATCCTGGAAAGAAAACATTTAAATTCCAACATTAATTTTCATTAGAACTCAACATTTCCATTCTAAACTTTGTGAGAGAAAAAAGAAACAAAAAAGATGACAAAGCTCTCAGTCATACTTTTCTGCGGTACATAAGCTCATAGCGGTGATTAATGTGGGCTGGAGGTCTGCGAGACAGAGTCCAGGACAGAGACAGAGTGGTGGGGCTACGATCATCCAGATGGATCGATGTCACCTTTGGGGGATCTAACAGTCAGCAAGAGACAGAAAAGAAAATAATAGTTAGTGACTAATCAAAGTCTTTGGAACAGACATTTGAAAATTAAAACCTTTAGGATTCAGTGGGCCAGGCTAAATTCATGTGTTGGTACAACCCTTTAAGTAAAAGATAAAAGATAAATAAATGTTTTTTTTATTCTCTAAAACTAATGTTCGTTAACAGCTAAAGAGATATTCATTTTATCTCACTGATACTTTCATGGTTTTTCTTCATTTTATCAGAGATTTAAAATCATACACATAGTCGAGTCTGACCCTAAACACATAAAGACAAAATAATAAAAAAAAAATCTCACCAGTATAATCTAGCGCAGTGGTGATGGCCGCAGAGTTCCTCTTGGTGCTGTACTGTGATACCCCAGAATGAGCTTCCACAGTGAATGTGTAGTTAAGGTGAGAATCCAGATCAGTAACAACGACTGTGGTGTCTTCCAGGTCTGTAGGGCCCGTCTCAAAGTGAATCTTCTCACCACAAGAAACACAGGAAGCCTCGTCACAGATCTCACATGTCACACTGTATGTGAGGTCATGGCGGCCTCCGGTCACCAGAGGTGGATTCCAGGACAACAGCAGGCGGCCTTCTGCTGACAGGGTGGTGGAAGTGAGGTCCAGTGGGGCACTGGGTGGAGCTTGGAGAGGAAGCACATGACACAGGACAGTCAAATAAAACCACTATGTCTCCAATGAGCTAAAAGTTAATTTTAACTAAAACTATCAGTGAGTGGCGAGTAGGGTTCTTACCAGAGCAAGCTGAGGATGGAGGGTCCGACGGGGAGCGGAAGAAACCTTCCTCACACAGGCACTCAGTGGCACCGGCTGCAGAGGGCTTGGTGTTATCAGGACAAACTTGACATAATTCCCTCGACACAGATGGCCTGAAGTAGCCTGGTTTGCATTCTGTAACAGATAAAGAGGGTGTGTGTTAGTTTAAACATGACATATGAAACGGACAAACAGGGGAAGGAATGACTGATCAAAAAGCAAACAATCAGCCTGTCTTTGTGAGTCCCCTTCCGTCCAACAGGAAACATTTGTTGTGAGCAACCTATAATCACTGAGTCTTTGTATTCAGAAGAATGAGAAGGGATTTCCCTGACGATCTGCCTTCACTCGCCTTTTCTGCCCGGAGGCCTGATCTCAGGTCGCACTGCCAGTGTCAACCGGAAAGCAGCAGGGCAGTAAATCCATCAGGTGATCTGATCTCCCTCCCCCCCTCTGAACTCTCAGTTCATATTTTCTGTTAAGTTATATTTTTGTTTTTGCAAAAAGGAAATGGCAACTTGGACATTAGTGGAATGTTGTAATGGACATTTCAGTGCAAAGATAAACAGCCTTCCAGGGCATGGGAGGTTAATGAACATGAAGACAGGAGAGAAATCAGAATGCTAGAGCTGCAGTTCTCAATGAGGCTGGTGTTTCCTTTCTTTCTTCCTTCCTTCCGTTAACCCCCAACACCAGCCACAGATTACAGCACGCAAGGCTACAGTCACCTCCCATATAAAGCAGGAAAAGAAGAGCTGGAGATGAGTGTGTTTTCGATGTTTTTAACGGAAGCAGATGCACATATTTTCTGAGTGGAGTAAGGACTTTATTTTTTAAAAAGCAGTAATCTCATGCAACATCTCTTTTGCTTTCATTTCACTGTCTCCCTGGGGAGCAGCCTTTCATCTGGCCCTGTTTGGTAGTTGAGTGAAAAGATCGAATGGACCCTAGATTGAAGGGGCAGTCTTGTTACTTCACCACCAAACCAGAAGGACCTTTGCACCCCAAGTACTGTTGAACTGGAGGAGAAGGAGCAGGTTGAGTCGGCCAGAGGGATTGAGAAGAATAGCTGGGGGAAGGGGGTAAAGGTCAGGAGCACCAACAGAAGCTCTCTCTGGGGAGTCACTTGGCGACAGTGGGGGTGTAGCCGAGGTTATTTCGAATAAGAAAAGGAGGCCAGTCCATTTCATCTTGAGCTGGAACAGCAGGACCTCTGTCACGTACCAAAGAAACTCCAACCCTATTCATCTATTGTCTGTGAGATTGGATGGAGTGGTGCCATAAATATGTTGCATCAGTCATTATACAGCACGCAAATAGCAGCATGTGCACAGTGCAAGAGCACAAACATTGAGGCAAACTTTAGAAACAAGGATTTCTAATTCTTTTTTTATTAATAGATTAGCATTAAACAAGGTTAAAAACAAACAAAAAACTCTTCCAGTCATTCAACAAACTTTTGTTAAGCTATAACTGTCTCATGGTCTCTTTAAACACAGTACATATGAAAAGAACTTAAGTTCCGCACTGGTGCATTTAATAATTGAACCCATTTTTTTCTCTTTGTACTGACCCATTGTTCTAATGAGTGGGAACGTGGATTAGGGTGCTTGTTGCGTGTCTTAAAAACCGGATGAAAGAGGAAAAAAGAGGTTGAATGGGGCATGTCATTGGCTAACAGCTGTCCTGTTGCTCTACTAATCCTCTTGACTAAATTACACTCCACACCTAACTAAGCAGCAACGAAACTAACCTCTCTCATGCACCAACTGTCGACTTGCTCCCTACCAAGGACAACCTGCTTATTTGTGTCAGTCAGCATTCCTCCTCATCTCACTTTGCTTCCTTTTCCCACAACAGTTGGGCTCTTCAGTGGATTCCATGAGACCGGCAGGATATCACTTTCTCTAGTTGTCATAAAACTGGAATGAGACTGAGATTTTTTAGATTATAGTTGGTGGCAAATGCCGACTTTATGTTTTGTTTATGCGGTAACACAAGTTTCTTACATCTAGATAATCAGGTTATGATCCAGACTTTGGAATTGTCTTTTCCTGTCATAAATATTTCCTCTCTTATTGTGCCCACTTCCTGTTCAGGTGCTTGGCTGAGAATCAGGTTACCATCACAATCCTCAAATATGGAAACATTCCTCTGCTCTGTCTTGATTTTTCTTCGAAGTGAAGCACTTATCTATGAATCGTGTGTTGAGCTAAACTTTTCATTATCTGTTTTGTTTTTTACCTATTTATCTGTTCTTTGTTGGGTCTGTATATTGCAGCAAAATACAGGAGTGTATTTAAAAACAAATAAAACTGTGAAATTAAAAATATTCACAAAAAAGTTAATCTGAAGCATTTTGACAGCAAAAAATGATCAGTGAAAAGATTCATTATGATGACTCAGTCAAATTAGGGCCTTTTTTTACAGGCAACATAAAATTCTGCCTGCTTACAGGAAGAAGCAGAAACCACACCAAACTGTAACAGTAAAGGTAACTCAGACCATCAGGAGTCATAAACCGCAGCCTGACTCAGTCTAGGCCCTGGCAGGCGTGTCAACATCGTCCCTGCAATCTGTGGTTCCTGTTGCCTAGGCAACCTTCTCAAAACAAATTCTTGTGAGGAGAAGACACACCACTCAGGTAGTCATTCTGGCACACTCACACCACCCTTCCTGTAGTCAATCAGTGGTGTAGGTAGGTGACGCGACGATGGAAGAATTCCTTTCAGAAATCCCCGCAGCATACTGGGCCCTTCCTCCCTCCTTCCTTTTCACTCTATACCCTCTCTCCTCCCACATTTCCTCCAGACAGTTCAACTCACCACACCCCAGAATGCCAAAGGACAGACCAACTTCCACACAAACAGGAGTGTGAGCAACACAGCTGTGTCTTCCTTTTCTTTCTTTCTTTCTTTCTTTCTTTCTTTCTTTTAACTAACTTAAAAGTCCTTTTTTTGAGGGCACCACATACCACAGACTTTCTGCATACTTTACCTTAACATGAATAAATTACGAGCGCTTTTTTCTTAACACTTCAGTGACTTCTGCATGAAATGTGGATGTTTGGTGCACTTGAATTTAAATACAAGCTCCTCTTAAAAATTCAAAAGTTAACATAAAGTGTGACTCAGATTCTTGTGCCGTACATTATCAACCAGGCCAATAACCTATTTGTAAAACAGTGTCTCACCCAAACCACATTCCTGAAACCTGAGAGATGAGCAATGTTAAGAATGCACCAACAGGTAAAGGTTTGATGAAGCATTAGTAGGAAACTGTTAAAATTTCTTCATAGATTTATATCCGTTTGCCTGCCATGACAACTCTTGCTGGACCTGCTCGCAGATTTACAAACAAATCAAATTTCCTATGTAATAATTCTTAACTCTGACTGATTTGTTACAGTTCTCAAAGGAAGACAAACACAGCTGAGTGTATGGCACATTTCTGGCCTTGCTTACCTTGGCAGGAATCCCCTGTGTTTTCGTAGCCTGGGAGGCATTGGCATTGGCCCATGGGAACCACCCATTCACCCTCAGCTGTGCAGTAGATGTGTGGGGTGGTCTGACTGATGGCATTCTCCACACAGGCACCCTCCACTTTCCTCAGAGCATCTGCCACAGTCTCCGGAAAGACTGCCAAGCTCTGCACGGTAGAGGGGCATGTCTTGTAGTACACTCTGACAGACAGCAGTGCCACACAAGCCCCCATGTCCTGAAATGCCAGGTAGAAGCCTTTTCTCGACAGTTGCTCCACCGTTTTCGTCTCTGTATTGACCTTGAGCACACGGCCCCGGGTCACCTCATCAGGAGCAATGGTGGCCACTTTGCGGAACTGCCCTTTACGGAAGTTGGTTCCCACATCGGCGTCAGCCTCAGAAATGAACAGGTTGAAGGTTTCTTTGCAGGAGACATAAGCATTGTCAAAAGTGTTGCAGTCTCGCACAACAAAACGCAGCTCCACAGAGACGCGGCTGATTCCTGGGCGCCGCTGAATGAATGTTGTGCGCAACCAGTTATCCTGATCAGGAGAGTCTATGCTACAAACACTGTAGGTATAAAAAAGTGAGCCATTTACAACCGTCTGGACAATCTCCCACTGCAGACAAGAAGAAGATAAAGAAAGAGTAGACACATCAATTTATGGTGCAAAAGTCTTCACTGCTTTATGACATAGATCATGATTTAATGGGAAAAATATTTCTTTTGTCAAGCCAAAAATAGCAAAGACATTTGGACGCTCTGCTCTTGCCAAGAAAACATTTTACTGATGCGACGCCTCTATTTTTTCATGATCACTAAAAACCTCATAAAGTACTGAAGTGAGTAGCAGCTTTTTTCCATGTATTAAGATTACTGGCCTGGACATGTGTTGCACTCTCAACGTGTGTGGCTTTCCATTAACACACACAGACGGGTGCATGCATGTGAGACATAAACCAAGCAAATACTAAGGCAGAATACCAACTAACATTTACAGCAGTTAAACAAGCTTTGTAAGCACAGAGTTGTGAGAGGCATGGCAGTGAAATTGGCAGCAATTAAGGGTTTTTTTATGAGAGGGAAGCAATGAAAAGTTAAAAGATTAAAAGATTCAACTTAATATTAAAATTTAAACACCTCATATGTTTGAAATTCAGGTGTGATTCATGTAACAAAATAAAAGATTAAACCTTTTAATTGTTATTGTAAAAAATTGCTAAATTCCCTTGCTTTCTAAAAACTTAGTTATCCTTGAGTCCTCTATATTTTAGTGACTTTAAAAATACAACTTTGGGCAACTACTAACTTCTCATTTTTAACTGGTTACATTGGGTTTTAATGCCAAAGAAGCCAAGAAAGCCTACAGAAAGCAGTCACCCCAACAACAAATCTAAATATATTTTACAAATCCAACAAAGTTGTAGAAAAAACAAAACTCATTTGGATAGACAAGAGGAAATCCTCTACAATACAGTGACAATCCTTACATTCTTAGATCTTTGCAAACAGTCACAGAAAACAGCCCACACACTTCAACTTCCATGTCCTGTTGCTTATTTTAGATGGAAAGCCACTGAACTATAGATAGGGATTAGAGGGATGGTTCTGTACATCTGGACCAGATTTTTCCTTTTTGTTTTTGTGTCTTTGAACTTATGTCTTTCTATCATACCCATTGTCTTGTTAGTGCCATCTCTAAATCAGAAAAGAAATCAGAGGGGGAACAAACATCCTAAAGTTTTGCTTTATGGTTTAGCCATGGAGAAAAATTAATCGCCTATGTCTGTGTAAAATGCACTTTGGTATTGTAAATTTAAATGTAGGTTGAACCTTGACATTTTAATGGCATTCATAAGCTCTTTATGAAAGGGTTAGAAGACTAGCTGAGCTTTGCCAAACCTCACCGAGCTACCGCTCATTCCATCTCTCCCAGAGAGCTTTTTTAGTTGGCTGAATGAGCAGACAGGCCTCTGTTATTGTCACCAAGCAGGTTTTAAATTCTCGAGAGAAAAATCTGGCTTACTGACTTTAAGTCCTTCCATAAGAGAAGAACAGTCTCAAGTCTTGAACCTGCAGTCTTAAAAATGCCTGTTGAGGTATAAATACTCACCCCGTTCCCATATGGCAACGTCAACCATCCCAACTCTGATCCTGAAGCTTTCATATCCAGCAATACCTCTGCAGGGACAAAGAGAAAAAAAAAACTTATGATATAGTTACAACATGCACAATAATGACTAATCTAGTGCATGATGTGGCAAAATGAACATTCATCCATTAAAATAAGTTTAAAATAAGTAAATACATAAAGGATCAGATACAAATTAACAGACTTCTGACATAATATATGTTTATATCTTAGTTATTAGGCTATTAAATTAGTTCAAACACCTTCGACTGGACTCCACAGTTAAATTCTCTGCCTTGATCTCTGGGGGCAACAGTTTTATGGGGGGCACATGCCATGCTTTGACATTTTAATCAAGCATGTCAGTCAGATTCAGGATTTCGCTAAGCGTGTCCTCCAAGTCCAAGATGTAGGACTAATATCGTCTGAGAAAGGCGTGGGCAGTTAAATTGCCATGACGGGAAAAATTCATGAATCTGCACCCTTAGTGAAACAAAAACTGTGACATGTTTAAACCATCAAACAGGTGCCATTCTCCAGTCCCATTTGCCAAGATTGACTGGTATTAACTCAATTTAAAAATACTGAGTTAAAGAAAAATGAGTTATTCTATATTTTTCAGACTTTTTAAAATCATTTTGAATTCATCCCGATCTTTTTTAAAAACGCCATACTTTCTTATCACTTATAAAATTAACTCTAAAAACAAAACATAATATAAAATGCTATTTTTACATGAGGGAGTTCAAGTTGATCATTGCAAAAATGTAAAAGCAGGAATAAGCTTTAAAATTCCCGAGCAAATTCCAACCTCCTGATTCATGAGGTGTGGTAAAAGTTGAGTTACGCGTCTTCTGTTTTTATACAAGTTCTTTAAAATATATATATGTATAAAATACTTACGTTCTTTCGATTGGAGACTGTAAAATATTCGGTTAATAAATAAAAACAGAAATAAGTTGACCCCACGTAGCTCCATGATTCCACACAACTTTTAAAAAGCTGTGCGCTCCTCTCTGTCTGTGGCGCTGGCTCCGCTTCTCTGAATTCTTTTCTGTTCACCGGTTGTGCACGAGCCCACAGCCCATTGAGAAGCAGGTGGCGTCATCGCTCCTCCCTGCGTCTTTTGGACTGGGAAGTTTTCCAAATATGGTGCTAAGTAGGCGGGGCCACAAGTTGAAGCGTCTGATGCACCTGTTTCAATGAGAAGTCCATTGTTATTTTTTTTAGTAAATACACGTTAATTAAAACTTTTATAGACCTGTACAACTGCCAGTCTCAACTGAATAGAAAAAAAATACAGTAACAGTCCTTCCACACTTTTGCAACTCATAATCCCAAGACAAAATTTTGATATTCCAATTAATGGCTATTTCCTATATTTTCTACTGTAAATGTGGGCATTTTTATACTTCTGTTTATGTTTTATATTGTTGCCAATGCTTTATTATTATTATTATTATTATTGTTATTTACGTTTGTTAGAAGGCGTTATTTCTTATAGCATTATTTATATAACTTTTATAGCAAAACTAAAATGAGCCCTTTAGATCATAAACAATGTTACAGTCCAACTTTAACTTTTACAACCTCAGGATTAGAATTTTTACCATTTGTTAGGCTAATCTTGTTGGTCAAAGTCAATATAATTGGAACCTATTTCTATATATTATACAAAGGAACAAATTATTGTGACTCAAATAAATTAAATCACATGAGCAGTAAAAAAAATGTCTATTAATTATGGAAAAATCAAACCCAGTCACAAAAATATAGAATAACCCATTGGAGTATAACAAAGACTTACCTCAATAAATTGATATGTTTATTCCAGTGAATGAAATTAAATATTCTAATATCTGAATTTGTTGTATATTCACATGTGAGGTTCTGATGTTTCACATCTTTTTTGTGATTAAAATAGATTAAAATGAAACACCATTTAAGTTACCTTATTTCATTATCGTATACCAAGTTTTACACATAATTAAACAAAGCGCAACACATGAAAAAGCTTCAGCTTTCCAAAATAAAACATAACATTTTTATTTTGTCTTTCTGAGGTTCCTTGCATATTTTTGTCACTTCGATACTCTCTCCTGCTTACACTGCTTACTGTGTGTTTAAAAACCATCTTGGTAGTTTATTCCATCTAAGGGGGGTTGTAAATGTTTCAAATAAGCTTAAATAATACAGTACAAATACTGTATATCCTTCTTTGATTACATTAAAAGTGTGTTTAAGTTAGACCATAATTAGACCGCCTTCCAAGTAATTGCCTGAATCCTCCACATCTCGTCAAGGTCTTGTCTTTCCCACGACTAGTAAAGGAGGGGTCAAGTGGGGGGGTGGTCTAGTATGAATATATGACTACTAATGAGACAGTTCTTTAAAAGAACCTCACAATTTGGGTATGAATATGTGTCCACAAAGAAAATATAACAATAGCATCACCTAGCAACTCTCGTCTGGAGGAATGTCAGAGTCAAGTCTTTTTGTAAGCAGTGTGCACTTGGAAAGAAGAGCCCCTCAGGCTGAGAGCCAAAGACAGTCGATCTCACTGACAAAGAGCCTCCAAAAATCAACTGAAGGGCTGAACCAACGTTACCATACACGGACATTAATCATACAACAGACAGAATAAAAGATGCTGTTAAAAAAATAGATTAACAAGTTAAGTGTGGGTTGAAATATGACTCTCTGACCCCCAATATCACAGGCACTTTAATTGTTTACAAAGCTAATTGTAGTTTAACCCAAATGTCAAGTTAACAGCACAGCCTTTAGTTCAAGTTAACAGAAACCAAAGGATAAGAAATAAACCAGACCAAATCTTTGTTCAGTTTTTCACAAATACTGTTTATGTATTCTTTCTGCTGTCATTTTTGCATTTAAGATGGCATCAGGACAAAGTTTTCTCTTAATCTAATAACTTTAGTCCAATCGTCCAAGCACATAATGTACTTTTCATCTATTATATCAGCTTTTCAGTAAAGAAAACTTTAGTTTTACAATATGTATCCACTTATGTTAAATAAAAGTCAACACTGTTTTAAGATCCACATATCCCTGACTTACAAATGATCCAAGACATGTAGTTTGAAGTGTAAACTCACACTTGAAGGAAATATCCACCTCAAGCACTCTCACGGCTCTTTCTCTCCACTCGTCTCTGGTTTTGATACACATCGAGGTACACCTAGGTGTTATTTTCGAGTGTGTTAATGCTTGGACTGGGAGAAGTGCTTTCTGTTGTCATCCAGTTCTCAAAGGTGTCAAAGGTTAACACCCTCTCTAACACACAAGTATGCAAATGCTTTCATTACAATACAAGCTTCCTTTCATTTAGCTAACAGAGCATGTGTCCTGCTGGAGAGTGGACTGCCGCCTCACAGATCGCTCAACCCTCCGGGTGCCTAAACACCCCCCTCCCTCTCCTTGCTGCCCCTCAGGTCTCGGGCTTCTGAGGGTGATGACAGCACAAAAGTACTTCACACTGGGGGCTGGGTCTGCATTTTGTGGGTCAGCGAACAACGGCCGTGGCAGCAACACCATGTCATTCAGACCTGGCTGCCCCCCCACCCAACATACCCCCACTTCTTGTGGTATCAGCAAACAGAGAGGTGGAACACTATTGAAAGCACCACAGAGTTTTTGTGTATTGCTAACATAAAATGTGCCTACTGTTTCCCACATCTCTCACAGTGAGAAGCCTTAAACCCCTTGTTAAGAAATGATGGATTCACATGTTTTTGTATGATTATCACCTAACCAGCAGTGAAAAGGGTGGAAGGGGCGAGGGGGGGGGGGGGGGGGGGTTGGGGGGGGGGAGGGGGATTGCAATAAATGATTTATTTACCACACTAATATACTTTTTAAAAGGTACTTGCCTTATACTGATACTAATTAAAGTGAAACTTTATGCTTTATATAGTTGGGGTAGTTTCCATCCAGAGATCCATAATTTCAACCTATGAAAGAATAACAGCAACTGTTGGTGCAGCATAAAAATAAAAATAAGACTCAAATATGACATGGATATATCACTTTTATGACTTTGATTATTGCACCTTTAAAAAGGAATAAATCTAAATTAAAACCAAAATAAGAAGTGGTTCAAATATGAGTTGGAAAAATCTACTGAATCTACTGAAAAATTTACTGAAACATTCAAGTTTTCTTTTAAGAAACTGGCTGATAAACTGGATGTGATTCATTTGAAGGCCACGATTCTGAGGTCTAGAATAACATGAAACTGAATTTTTTTGTGATTATGTGCCTGGTTATGAGAAGTTTCAATGAGCCAACAGGGTAGGAAGTTTCAAACTTCTCTGCAATATTTATTCTGATAACAGAAATCACACAAAGTTTGAGCTATGTTTTACATAATAGAAAACAAACTATATGCAGAGAACTTAAACGCTACTGCTGCTTAGCAACAGTAAGATCCTCCATTTCACTGGTAACAGTGCAGACACATAACTGAACAATACACTAGCAAAAATTTCACAGACTTAATATAAAAAACAAACAATAAAAGAAACTTATTGTCAGGTATCTATAAAAACTTTGCTCTAATGACAACGTAAAACCATTCTCAAACCAGTACCCTTTTATACTCCACAAGCCTAGTGAATAGAGGCTGTGGAAGCTTCTTTACTCTCCACTCCCTTGTCTACTCTTTGTTCAAAAGCCCGTGCATTTTTCCCCCTCCATGTCCTCAGTCATTTCCTTTTAAAAGCTCCACATGCCATCTCTGGAAACACTACCTCTCTGAGCTGGAACTCGAGGAGGGCGTCTGTTGTCAGTGTGGGCTGTATTTTGTGCAGGAGAGCACTCAGAAACAAAAGAAACAACATGTTCTGACAGGTTTTGTATTATGGTGATAAGAAATGTGAGAATGCACTTTAGAAAAAGAGCATTACTCATACGAACATGGGTTTGGTCTGATTGTGACTTTGCTCTGATCAGTCAGCGCTGCCTGCATTTGCACTGACCTCATGTATCAAAGAGCAGCTGCAGAAGAAAAATTAACATAGTGGGTAGCAAGACTAAAAACAAAGATGCTTTGAAATGTTAACCCACCTGAAATTACCTTTGCCTTTAAAGTTACATATCACATAACATCTATTACCAACCCTAACATTACTGCAGGGTTCAATGAGTCATTTACAAACGAGTCTTTCATTCATTGCTTGGTATTATGTTTTCTTTTTAGTATATAACAGGTAGTGTATTCAAATTTATCCCAGACTGAGGTCACTGTAATCCTCCTCGTCTGGCAAGTAAGAGTAAGGGGGGTGAGCGTAAGACTGAAAGTGAAATCGCCTTCAGTAAAGCCTTGTGTTAAATGTAATGAGTGTTGGCAAAGCAGCCTAATAAAGATGACAGCACACATTCATATGCATTCGTTTGTGTGCTCAGCTTGACGAAGTCTGGCCTGCAGGCTTAACAAAGGGGAGGAAGGAAGCCAGGGGGCTGTGGAGAATGTCTGGGGGGTGTGGGGTGACAACACACACAGGCGTAGGGTGCAGCCTGCGTCCTGTGGTCTCTCAAGTCTGATGTTATAGCAGTGACAGCTGGGGTTGCACACTCTGCATGGGCTCATTCTCTCTTCAGCGACCAAGCCCCCCCATCAGTCTGCAGCACACACAAACACAGGATGCTCCATCCTGTTTACTGTTTACACTTCACAGTGGCCGGCCAACTTGGGAGGGCTCCACAGTGTGATTACAAGATCTCTGTAAGGTAGCAGTTTGTCTCCTAATTGTAGGTGTTCCAGTTTCTGTTTATTTTCTTTGAACACTTCTTGTGCCCATCATTGCTCTAAAACCATTTAAAAACTTCTTACTTATGATGCAGCGAAATATATGCAAAATCAAAATATTTCTAACCTTTACAGGATGGATAAAAATATATGTATTTAAATCTTATTCTGGGAAAATTGCAGTTAAGTAGCTGCTGAGTTATGATTATTACAAGAGACTGCTGAGTCAAGGCAGCTATGACGTCAACATCTGTTCAGAGGAATAAAAGGGAGGACCAGAAAGAACGACTGGCAGTGTGGTCCACAACAATCAGATCATTACTAAGCCAAGAGGACACCTGCTTTGTGTGAGGTAGGCCTGGATTCAGAGAGTGATGACACGGAACAGCTGAACAATGTAGAGCAAACAGGAGCTGATGTCCACCCACCAAAAGTCAGACATTTGTATCACTATTATTTTTCATTCCTGTCTTTTTTTTTTTTTTTTTTTTTTAAAGTAAATACAAACTATAGATATGTTCAGGGGTGCTGTTATTTTGCTGCAGTTTTTTTCTGTACTTAATGATGGTAACTTCATACTGAATGGGAGGTAATATGGCAGATGTAGAAATGGGTTATTACACTCAGTGATCAACAGGGGTCCCTCTTGTTTTGGCAATAAACTGAAAGAGTGCAGCAAAAAAAAAAAAAAAAAAAAAAAAAAACAGTAGATAGATGTCATCTCCTGGACCTGAAATGGGTTTTATAGGGGAAAATGTTTTAAGCGTTTTATAGGTGATCTAGTTTAGATTAAAGATACACTATATTTTAAATAACAAATCAATATTTGTGAAAATATTAGTGCCATTCCTTCTTTTTTGCTGTACTTTCTTTTGTGTTCCTGTGTTTTAAGTTGTTTTGTAAAATGTCTTTTACAAAAGCTGTTTTTTGCACAGGGGTGGGTGTTATGTTTTTTTCATTCTTGCATTGTGAATCTTTATCACTATTGTCAAAGTCACAAGTCAAGTTAACTTCCTTCTTTCAAATAGATGCTTTGCATTAATTCCTAAGTGATCCCACTAACAGTCTTCAAACTGCTGACAAGTAAGAAAAAACTGAATAAAGTGATTAAGGGATTACTTGTTTCAGTCTGTTTTTTTAAAACCTCAGCAACGCAGTATGGCTGACTTGCCCTCGAGTATTTCAATGTCACGCACAGTACTACTATTCTTAAACTAAAACTAAACTTTTTGACATTTTATGCCCATCAATTTTGACTTCAGCGATGACGATTGGTAGGCCTATTTTTTTTTATTTTTCTGGTAGAAATACATCACACAAGCATAGTGAGTTCATATTTATAACTCTAATTTTCTATCTCTAAATAGTAAATCAGCAAGTTCACAGAGTTGAGTGTGTAAGTTGCAATATTTCTGGCCTTATATCAGTCGCGACTTTGATTTGCCATTTGGTAACATGTCACCCAACGTACTGATGTTTGTACCTGTATGACCTGCATCCAAGTCAGGACTCCGTTCCTAATGAGGTCTGTGTTTCTCAAACTATAATGTAAACATTACAAGAAAACTAATGTCACTCCTAAATTTCAATATATTTTGGAGAGGGAATGATTTAAAAACACGGTGCGGCAGATCTGAGTCTCAAGAGTAGAAAAAAAGGAAAGGAAAGAAAAGAAAAACAAACATACTCCGCGTGGATTGAGCGGAACTGTGTCACGTGACTGGTACAGGAAGAGGCTTGATGGTGCTGGCAGCACGGGACAGGTTCGTATCCATTTAACTTCTAATGTAATTCTCAATTACCTTGGCTTGTTTATGTCTGTAGTTAAGTCGTTTGACCTGTTTCTGGTGATATTGCAGTTACAGATGTAAGCAAAAGGTAAACGCGCGTATCAGAAAGGGAAGTAAAGTTTGACAGCTAGCAGGTGGACTCGTGGGATAAACGACGTGTTGCCCACTTTTCATCTCTGAATGTGTTTGTCTTGACACGCACATGTATGAACAGTAAACTATTGTTTATCAGTAAATAAGTTAATGGTTTAACCAGCCCGTTCACTTATATATGTGTCTGTGTGCGAGACACCGTCTACTTACTTACTTTCGTACAAAGAGACATTATCTTCTTCGCTAACGTTGTTAAATTAGTGCAGAGCACCAGAGGTTGGTGTTGAATGATGCTCAGTCGGTTACAGTTAGGCCTAATCACCAGCAAAGTTTTGCTTATTGGATCTATTTGAAAGGATCTCGACCGAGTAAAGGTAATTTGAGTTTTAATTTATTTATTTATTGGCTTGTGTGATCATTTGTTTGATGGCGTTGACTGGGAACTGTGTCGACGTGATGAAGATAACGTGAGGACACATTTATTAAGGATACGGAAGTTTACACAACGTGTGGGAAGCAAGGTAAAGTAAATAAAAGTAACCCTTTCCACCTTAGGGAAACGTGATGTGTGATTTCATTGTTGAATATTGCAATGATGATATAAGTTCTGATAAACAAGTATGTTTATATGTGTAAGTTTTAGGTGTCTTTATGAAGGCTGCTTTCCACTTCTGCATTTGTGCAGAAAATACTGAACTAATTCAAGTTGTGGCGTAACCCCTTATTGAAACACTTGCTTTCCCAATATCAAGTCAAAATGTCGTTCTGTTTGTCTTTGTGAAATGGATATTGTACAAGTTGATAATGCATGCAAGAAAACAAACATGCTGTTTGCGTACTGTGCATTTCTGCACATAGAATGGCAGCCACCTTTTCTTTGTTTGCCCTCAGCCACACACTGCTGATGCACCATCTTCTTTACATCATCTTTAAAGCCAGAACTCTTTATTTTTAATTTTAGCATCTGTACTTTTTTATGAGCTAGTGGCTTCCTTCTTTTTTCTGCAGCATGAACAGCCATAATTGATTGGACAGTCTGTATCAGTAGAACTTATTTTACTTTGCATAGTTTATTTGGGAAGAACCCAGGCAGCTTAAATGTCTCACACATGTGCAATCAATTCCACGTTCATCAAGATTTTGAAAAGCAGGTGTGCACATGATTTTATAGACATGGACGTTTCTTTGGCCTAAATACTTTTAAAAAATTGTTGTATAATTTGTTGTCAGTATAAAAGCTGTGTTGTCTCTAATACATGAGGGTGCTGCCCAGCTAAAAAAAACTTCAGTAATAAATGAGTGATCTGTCAAACCCCTATTTTTAAAGGATACCCTAAACACAGGGCACGTATGTCTGATTGCTGTAAACATACTAATACTTTAGTGACATAATAATGCCTCTTTAAAACTACATGGACAGAATAATTAGGATAAAATAATTGTTTAGAGGCCACATATATTTCCTTACTTATAACAACCTCAGTTTCTGTAACAGAAAAATTACTCTTATAATTAAGTGAGAGCATGTAGAAAGTCAGATCAGAGGCTGGTCCACTTGAGTAAATTTCCATGTGACTTGTAATTTATAACATTACCATCAAGGTGTTTGGCACACGTACAGTTTAAAAATGGATTAAACATGGTTTTAAAGAACTTTGGGGACTGGAGAGTCCATTGAAGTACATTAGCTCATGCTCTTGTGCAGGGGTGGCCAACGTCGGTCCTCGAGAGCCACAATCCTACAGGTTTTCCAAGTGTCCTGCTCCAGCACACCTGACTCAAATGAAATGGATCCAACAGGCTATAAGGATCTACACAATGACTCATTAGTTTAAGTTAGGTGTGTTGGAGCAGGGAAACATGGAAAACCTGCATTATTGTGGCTCCCGAGGACCGACGTTGGCCACCCCCGATCTTGTGTCTAAAACCAGTTTGATCTGACTTTGAACTTTTGGTGCTTTATCATGCTGGAAGTCATCGTTCAAAGTAGGCGGCGTTGTACCATTTTAAATCATGATTGCCCAAAGTGTGCAAAGAAAACATTCCCAGCATGGTTGCATCAGTATGGACTATGGACTTGGTGAAAGTTTGGGTTAACACAGTGGTTTCCAAACTTTTTTTTTACAGAGCCCAACACCATGACCACATGCACCCCAACATTCACAATAAAATGTATAAACAAATGCACCATGAACTTTTGAAACTTTCCCATGTAACTTTTTTTAGAAACTGGTAAGAGATGTGTGGCTTCAGCAATTCTGAGCTAGCTTGTTGGTGTACCACAGTGAAGGTCACAGTGCAGCCTTTAATGGTGAACATTAACTGAAGCTTTTGACCTGTTTGCTTAAGGACTGACTGCATCAATAATGTGCACATTCAGAGGATATAAAAAAATGGAGAATAAATGGAAACATAGATAAATATAGCATGTAAAAGCTTTGATACACACAAAAATCCTTTATCACCTTGTGATTTTTTTTAAATAGTTTTTACTGCCACTAGAAAGAAGCCTGAAAATATTCACTTTTTAGATGATCTGTGGTTTGTCCTTGTAGCTCTTTACTTAATCACACTGTAAGCTTTTTTTGCATTGTGCCCTTTGCACTACAACCATGTCTTCAATCTAGTTGCATAGCTCCTCACTTAAACACATGCTCTCATGCACTTATTATCATGCCTTTATCTGGATCTTTGTCCCACCACGCTACTCTTACATATATCTGTATCATCATAATCGTGTAAACATTCTCCTTTTCTTACCATTTTATCTGTACATGCCTGTACATAAACCAGTGATGTTGAACTGAAGGCTGGCAGAAACACGGATCAGTACTAAATATAAATGCAAAAAGACTAAACGTTTAAATGCTAATGAGTGAAACAGTAACGACAGATAATGCAAAGGAAGTTTTAATGTTTCCGGTGACTTGACAGTAACTGTCAGTTAAGTGTTATCAGTTTGAACGTTGGTTACATTTGCTTTTAGTCATTCAGTTGAACATAATTTGATCTTCCTTTGCATAAAAGTGGACAAGTTGTGCATGCCAGGGTAATGAATAGTTTCTGTTGTTGTCAGTGAATCCCTTATTAATTTAAGCAACATATTTAGGTTGTTTGGGAATGTCTCTGTTTTTCTTTTGTTGTTGTTTTTTTTCATCATTTTGCTGGGATGTGATCACGCCGGCTGCAGTCTAAATACACAGTTTAGTTCATTTTCAAAATGAAGATGCTAGCACTTGAACCACATTTTAGAGATTCAGGATTATTGTCAACAAGGTAAATAACAGGCTTTCATTAAAGGATATAATTGTTAAGCCAGACTTGAAGTTCACAGATATTTTTTAAGGCGACATTAATTTTAGAGTCATGTACTTTGGCTGAGGGCTAATGACTTGGTTATTGGTCACATTGCATTATAGATCAATGGGCTCCGGTCATGAGAGAAATTTGAACATTTCTGGAGTTGCATTTAAACACTCGCTGTGACTAATTGTGGCCCAAAGACACAGATGAGGCAGAATGTCTTTCTCAATCCATGAACAGAATTTCTCAGTCTGATCATGCTAGATTCCTCCCTTGCTGGGAAGAAAAACAAAAATTTCATCACACCTACAATATGTGAAAGTCAGTTTAGAGTAATATAAGCCCGCCTGGATTTTATCACTTTTAAGCAAATTAAATGAATAAGAAAGTAGATTTGCAGCATAACAGAAAGCTAACAGAAAATAATGTAGCCTGGGACTGCTGGATACGAGGGCTACAGAGGAGGAATGTCAGTATCTAAAATAAGATACTGTTTTAAGTCACTCTGTTGAGCTGTGATGAAACACACAGTACAAATAAGTATAGTGTACTCATTAGACCATAGAGGGTCTAATAAGTACTGTAGCAGTTTTAAAGTGCTTTTGGAGTAAGACGAGATAATAAGTTGCAAAGAGGATATTGATCTTAAACATGTTCAGTAGATGTTAATGACTGCATTGGCCCTTAAAGTAGATCAGAACTGAAATTCACCTTTTCCTGAAGCAGTCATGAAGTGGCCTTTGCTGTTTGAATTGACACAGAGCAAACATGACTGTGTGCTGCCGGGATTCCAGATGCTGCTCTCAGTCATTAAATCAGCTCCTTTATCCCGGCTTTCTGATCTCTTTTCTTGCAGTTTTCCTTGATAAACTGGATTATTTAAATATTACCTGATAAATTATGTGTTTAACACCCAGGCTGTGGTGCTTATGCTTTAATGTTTATGCTTAGCCTTTTAAACCTTTAGAAGCTTTAAGTTAAGCAGTGTAGATTTAGTTTGCCTGTTATCATTTTGCCCCTTTATATTATTTACAGTTTATAAAAATGATTTTGTATTTAACTGAGTCAAGCATCTCATTTCACAAAGTGAAAAAATATGAACATTTCTCAGATGAAAGTTAACTTATTTGGAGTTTCTATGATTTTCTTTTTTATTTGTGGCTTGTGTAACTTTTTATTTATTTTTGTGCTGTTACTGATAAAATGTTTCTTTCACACTGTAAGTGATGTTTCTCTGAATTTCTTTTATAATCAGAAAAGTTATCCAGACGGTTTAAACTTTCGACCAGTGGAACTTAAAATGAATTATACCCTGTTCATTAGAAAAAAAAATAAAACTCATTTTCTTTGATTAATGTTTTTTCTTGAGTGGTTTTGTTCAAAAAACAAAGTTGTGATTAGCAGATTAATCAGACCAATTATTAGCTATTTTAGAATTAAAATATAGTAGCTAAAGATGGGTCCTTTTTTTTCAGATTATATTTTATCTTGTTTATTTTTAACTTTTTTTTTTCCTTATGACATCATTTAGTTGGGGGTATTTTCCAATGAAAAAACAGATCAACAGTGCAACTCCTGTACTGGAAGCTCAATGCCCCTGAGCAAAGTGCAGAATCACCACTCCTGCCTTGTATCAGCAGTAGTCATTTATCAGTACGCTCAGGACAGTACCACAGGCTCTCGGGGGACTGAACTTTGCTAAGTAAATAATTGTTTTTTGTTTTTTTGAAAATGTGTTTTTGTTTGTTTTGGGTTTCACGTTCATGATGTTCAGCCAACGTTGTGTTCTGTCTTGTCTATAGGACTTGGTCTCAGCTGGTATGATTTAAATCTTGTTTGTGAAACGATAACTTGGAGTTTTAATGCTGTCACAGATGCTTTGCATGTTGATGTCTGTGTTATAAGGAACAGGGCAAGTTTGCACAGGAATTTGTAGATTTAATTAGATTCTTATTAAAAATTTTGAGCTGAAAGGAGAAATCTGTGATCATAGAACTGAACCTCTTTAAGCTTTGGACGGGTCTCCAATACACAGCGATGAATTCTGTCTGTCTGTGACATGTGGCTGCATCTAATGGCTCTCATGGCTGTCTTCATCCAGGTTTTGGACGGTTAGGACCAGAACATGTTTGTGACTGTGTTCCTGCTGCTGGTCGCTCTGTGCGGCCACAGAGGAAATGGAGAGGAGATGGAAGAGGCAAAGAGACCTGGACATATTTCTGTGATCATAGTGGGAGGCACTGGGGACCTGGCAAAGAAATACCTGTGGCAGGGCTTCTTCCAGCTCTATGTTAACCAGGTCAGTAGTGGAAACACCTTTTCTTTCTATGGTGGAGGACTGACACCTACTGATAAAGGCTTACCGGTCTTCTACGAGATTCTCAAAGCAGTTTCTTGCTCAAAAAACGTATCACAAGAGCGCTGTGCTGTGCTAAAAGAGCAGTTCCTGAGGCTCTCGCAGTATCGACAGCTGAAGACTCCAGAGGACTACCAGGAATTGACCAAGCACCTTGAGCAACAGCTTCAGCAGGAGGGAATGACGGAGGCAGGGAGGCTCTTTTACCTCTCTGTTCCTGCTTTTGCATATGCAGATATTGCTGAGAAGGTTAACAGCAGTTGTAGGCCTGCCAGTGGGGCTTGGCTGAGGGTCGTGCTAGAGAAACCTTTTGGACATGACTACAGGAGTGCTCAAGTCCTAGCATCTCAACTTGGAAGCTCACTGAAGGAGGAGGAAATGTACAGAATTGATCACTACTTGGGAAAGCAGGTGAGAAAATCCTACATTTTTCTCTCCTCCTTGCAGTTAAAGTATTTGATCTCATTAGTTTGTTTTGTATGTGTGCAAAGGTGGTGTCAAAGATACTTCCATTTAGAATCGAGAACAGAAAATTTCTGGATCCCATCTGGAACCGGCACCACATCCAGAGAATAGAGATTGTTTTGAAAGAGACTCTAGATGTTAAAGGTGAATCAAAGTTCCTCACTCTGTTGTGTCTCATTGGAGATGGCACAAGTTAATTTCTTTTCATCAATTTATCCTCAAAGGTCGTATTCCCTTCTATGACCAGTATGGGGTGATCAGAGATGTGCTACAGAACCACCTGACTGAGGTCATGACGCTGTTGACCATGAAGCTTCCTAAAAATGTGAGCAACAGTGAAGAAGTTCTGCAAAAAAAGCTGGAGATCTTCAGTTCCTTGCTGCCTTTAGGAAAGAATCAAGCTGTGATTGGACAGTATCAGACTTACAAAGATGAGGTTCAGCAGGAGTTGAACAAGACAAAAGATCATGTCAGCCAGACGCCCACATTTGCAGGTGAATCCACTTTCTTTCATCATCCTGCTGCACTTTATTCATGTTCATGCTGATTAAGAATTCATTGTGATCCTAACATGTGGTTGTGTTTCAGCTGTTCTGGCTCACATCGATGATGCCCAGTATGAAGATGTACCGATTCTTTTGACCTCAGGGAAGATGCTGGATGAAAGAATAGGGTATGCACGCATACTTTTCAAAAACGACGTATTTTGCCTTCAGAACCACAACAGCATTCACTGCAAACCCAAACAGATAGTTTTCTACTTTGGCCATGGCAGCCTTCTGTATCCAGCAATTCTTGTAAGTAAGAATTTATTCAAGCCAGCTGTGACAGACAGTGAGTGGAAGGAAGTGACTAAGCACAAAGATGTCCGTGTTTTAGGTTTGCCCATTTCAGACTACTATGTGCAAACTCCAACAGAAGAGAAGGAAGCTTACGCAGAACTTATTTCTCAAATCTTTGCTGGACGTAAGAATTGCTTCATTAGTACTGAAAACCTGTTGGCCTCCTGGGACTTATGGACACCACTTCTCAACAGCTTGACCAGCTCCTTTCCTCGAATCTATCCCGGTGGTGCTAACAATGGAGACATGTTGGACGTTTGTCTAAAAGGAAAAGACATTAGCTACAACACTGAGGTAGTGATAATCAACTCTGATAAGATGGGTGGCGAATCATCTGATAGTTTTAAAGCGATACAAGGCAAATTTCGCAGTACCGACATGGTCTCTGGCTGGAATGAGCAAGTAGTCGAGATGCTTGCTGCAGATATGCAGGAGGCAGCGGAGGCGGCGATAGACGAGGGCGGCGTTTTCCACCTCGCCCTCTCTGGTGGGTCGACTCCTCTTGCTCTGTACCACAGGTTGGCCGTGCACCACTTCTCCTTTCCCTGGAGGAATACTCATGTGTGGATGGTGGATGAGCGCTGCGTGCCACCAAATGAACTGGAGTCTAACTTTTACAGATTGCATGAAAACCTACTGAAGCATGTGAGGATACCCTATTACAACATCCATCCCATGCCAGTGCAGCTTAACCAGCGTCTGTGTGTGGAGGAGGATGGAGGAGCACTGCTATATGAGAAAGAGCTTAGCAAATATGTTAATGGATCCAGCTTCCACTTTGTACTGCTGGGTGTTGGCTATGATGGCCACACAGCCTCTCTGTTCCCTGGTGTTAAAGTGGACCAACATGGAGAGAGTTTGGTGGCTCTCACTGAGAGCCCCACCAAGCCTCACCAGCGCATGAGCCTCACTTTCAGTGCCATTAACCGAGCACACAAAGTTGCTCTTTTGATAATGGGAAAAGGCAAACATGAACTGGTCACCCAGCTGAGTCGAGTTAAGGACATCCCAGACAAATATCCCGTGACTGGGGTGAAGCCTGCCAATGGTAGTCTTGTTTGGTATATAGACTACGAAGCGCTTTTAGGGTAAGGGGGGGGTTGTTTATTTCCAGCTTTTAATCAAATATCTTTGCAGCTGTTGTCATTGAGCTACTGGTTGGTGATAAAGGATGTAAATAAACCAGCAAAGAAAGGTCCAATAGTTTTTCATGTTTTTGCTTATTAATTACATAATAAAGAATAAATATTTGTTTTTATTTATTTCCTACCAGGTTGGGGTTATAATGGTACTTGGTAAGAAAAGAATCAAGCACAACAGTCAGTATGGAGTAGACCATATTTTCCAGTCTAGAATAGGCCACAATGTGTCAGCAAACTGTAGTAGGTCCGACCGTACTGCTGTGATTTTTAAAATACAGTCGACTCTGTGCTCTTTGGACTCTTTCAAGACTTATTATGATGAGTTTCCATGGAAACAGAAGAGTTGTTTGCCAGAAGGATCAACTGATGATCAACCAAATCCCAACGGAGTTGAAGAGGATGCAAATTTAAACCGTTTCTTTCAGCTGTTCTGATGGGTAACGTGAGATTGTTAGCTAACAGAATAGAGCTTGAAAAGCTAACAAGGTCTCAAAAAGAATACAGGGAATGCAGTATTATGTGCTTCATTGAGACATGGCTGTATTAACACATCTTAGACTCTGATGTGTCTGTACCCTGCTTTAAGATTGTACATGCAGACCATGGTAAGAAAATCAGCAGAAAGCTAAAGGGAGGTGGAATTGCAGTTCTTTTTAACCACTGTTGGTGCCATCCTGGACATGTCACAGTGAAGGAGAAGCTCTGCATAAGGGACATCAAACTGTTGATGAGTTTTTATCCATATTATTTACCCTGAGGGTTTACCTGTGTTATACTGGTAGCAGTTTACATCATACCTGCTGACACAGCATGTGATATCATCACTGTTGTCACTAGGCTACAAACACAGCATCTTAATTCATCCATTGCGATCTATGCAGACTTCAATGTCTCCCTCTTTGCTACATTACCAACATTAGAGAAAATAAGATGTTGGACTTATTTTATAGAAATGTTAAAAATGGATACAACTCCTCTGCCCTGCCTTCTTTAGAAAGATCAGGCCATGACGGAGTCATGGAATTATTGAAGACAATACAAAAACAACTCTAAACAAAGATTAAGAAGTGCAAGGAGGACCACAGGAAAAAAGTTAGAGCTGGAACCCATCCCAACAGTTAACAGGCGAGAGGCAAGGTACATCCTGGACAGGTCGTCAGTCCATCGCAGTCAATAGGTTCAGAACAAAGCATCAACTCCCACCCCTGCTTCCAGCCCAACAGACCATACACTCTACACATGCCTACAGTTTTCCTATCACACCTCTACTCTGTCACCCTGCAGCACTCATGGACCTTAGCACAGCTTCATCTCCCTCCACATCAGAACATAATGAGACCTCTACCTCCACCTCTAGCCTGTTTGTCTCCTGCAGTCCGGTGAAGAAACAACTGGAGAAATTGAACCGGAACAAAGCTGCAGGTCTAGATGGTGTCAGCCCCAGAAAAGAGTAAGAAAAGAGTTCCTATGCTTTGGAAAACATCCTGCCTTTTTCAAGTACCTAAAAAAAAAACATCCCAAATAACAACAGATCAGTTGCCCTAACGAACCACATCATGAAAGCCCTTGAGAGACTGTTATTCGCTCACCTCAGTGAGCAAGTGAACACCTTTCAGGACCCATTACGTTTGCTAATCCTAATGGGCTTGAGGTTGATCATCTACATCAGGGATCAGCTTCTACGGTCCTCGAGGGCCGGTGTCCGCAGATATTGGATGTTTTCGTGCAGCAGCACACCTGATTCAAATGAAATGGGAAACATTTAATTCCGGCAGGAAACCGGCCCTTGAGAACTAGAGTTGCTGATTCCTGATCGGTTCATCACCCGTCAAAAAAGTGCATTTCTGACTCATCTATAAAGGTATACCTGTAACTGTATTCATTGAACGAAATCTGCAGATTCATTGCAAAAAATAAGATAAAAAAAAAAATTCCCCTCTGGGATAAATTAAGTTTTTTATTTAATTTTATTTCAACAGATAAAGATCTGTTTAAAAAGTCTGCCTTTCTTTGGCGGAACTATGTGCTTATGGAGGAATTTAGACTTAAAAGGACCTAAGAGATTTGTGGTTTCTGATACCGAAAAGATAGTTGTCCACCAACTAGTAATGCTTAGCCAATGAATGTGAAGTTTTTCCAGCACAATAAATCATCAGTAAGGTTGCAGCTGCGCTACAATGTGGCATTAAAACCAATGTCAGAATTTTTTTGTCAGGTATTTTGAAATTTGTAGTTAAGAGGTTTCAAACTGATGATGATAAAACTTAATATGGTCTTTTTTTCTTTGTGTGTGAGTGTGAATGCATATGCAGATTTCTTCTTTTTTTTCTTCTTCTTCGATTGGCCCAAGTATAGTTGAGTGTGATGTGACCATGCTGCATACATGTGTGCGGTTTAGAATACAAAGTTTGAAGTATGTGATGTTAGAAATGTCTGGTGATGAAAGCCAGTTGCAGCAAACACAAACTCTGACTTACTTATAACACAATGTGTTAGTACTGTGTGTGTGTATTACATCACATCTCAGATATCCAGGTCCCTCTATAATCTGCTGTTCTTAGTTGTATGTTGCTTTGTTTAGTAGCAGAGACCCAATTATAATGAAATTTGTGAGCAAGTACTCAAAACACTGCTGCTCCAGAAATGTTTTACCTAATAAGTAAAAAAAATACATGTGCAACAAATCTCTTATGTGATGCAAAATATTGGTGCTTCATCTGTCAAAAAAGTGCATTTCTGACCATCTATGGAGGCATTCCTGTAACAATATTCATTTAGTGAAACCTGCTTGTTTGTTTTTTTTTACATTCAAATGATCTCCAATGAGATCAACTGTAGTTCAGTGAGCTTTAAATGAAATGCTCCTATTAAAAACACTGTTTAAATAAAAGCTTGATGATAATAAATCTGAGTAGAAGTTCTTTTATTATGTGTTTGATCGACAATAATAAACAAAACTTGAAAAGATTTTCTGTCAAAATGTGTGAATTTTTGTACAACCCAAGTCCAAAATAGTAAACACTAAAATTTCAATAAATACATCATGTAAATTCACAACAGAACACAGTAAACACCAAATGTTGAAAGACACTCTTCACTATTTCATGAAAAAGGTTAGATCATCTTAAATTTTTAGGCAGCAACCCATTTCAAAAGATTTAGAGACAGTGGCCCCAAAAAAAAAGACAGGAGAAAGAACCGGAGGTAACAGATATTAACATGTTCTCTAGGATTGACAAGGATGGATAGGATCAGGAGTGAATACATCAGCGAGACGGCATATGTTCGATGTCATGGAGACAAAGTCATAAAGGCCAGTGGTTTGAAACTACCAGGCAGGAAGAGGAAATTTATGGATGTAGTGAAATAGGACATGGAGTTAGCTGGTGTCAGAGAAAAGGATGTAGAGGAAAGAGTTAAATGGACGCAGTGTAGTATTTTTTAATAACAGCTCTGGGTCTTTGTTGTATTTTGTACTGCATGATGCAGCATTGTTACTAACTGAATATTTCCAGCTAAATGTACCCTAAAGTTTTAGTCTAGTCTTTGCTATTAACTGTAAATTTAGTTCATTTTCCATTTTGGTAGGGATGCCCTACTGGTTAGTAGGACTGGAGAACCCTGGTTCAAGTCCTCAAACTGGTAATGGAGGTGAACTACTGTGGGCCCTTGAGCAAGGCCTGATCTAACACTGTTCATCATTCTGCATTAACAAAACTGAAATAAGAAATTTCTTAAAGAAAAATAATTACCAGAAAGCAAAATGAGTCTCAAAGATGAAAATCACCATAAAATGCCATTAAGAAAATCTCCTAATTTACTTTTTATCATTGCTGGACCAAATATTAATGCTCAGGTAGCATATACTGTAAGACACAGGTTAAATGCAAACATTTAAATATCAAATTGGATTTTATTGGGAGCTTTAAAGAGACAGAGGCATAAAACATTTTAGAGAAGAAGGAGCCTGGAGGTGCAACAGAAATATTGTGGATTTTTTTTTTAAAGCATAAAAAAGGTAAAAGATGTTTACTTAATCAGTTAAATGTAAATGAGATTTGCACGGGTCCTTTAATGATACAACTTAGAAGTAATTTTGAATTTTTTTTTTTGTGTGCGTGTCTTATTTGTCAAACAATTTTTATTTAGCTGCCTGACTAGAATAATTTGTTTCTAATCTGTGTGATGTTACATAATATATCCTGTTTACCTCGATGTGTAAACTACGTGTGCCATGACAAAATGTCACATGACAGACATTCTGGTGCCCAGCAAACATTTCTAATGAAGGCATCTGCTTTTAAAACATTAAAACATGAGCCGGATTAACTCACTTGCGCTTTTCCCTCCTCGTGGTTTAAAGTTACCATCTGCTGGTGCTACAGAAACCTCATGAATTCTTTAAATGTGTCGTATCAGTTGTCATTGTGAAGACAGCTGGACTGTTTTATCACTCTGTGTTTCTGCTTGTCTCCGTCACGAGCCGCCTGTTGGTTAACCACAATCCTCCTCTCACCATAAAAAACCCTGAACAGACATGAACAGGTGTTACTCAGTCAAACTGCGTTAAAATATATCTTAGACAGAATGTTGCTCACCTGTACTGAAGGTAGAGGCGACTGTCAGAGTTAGGGACATGTAGTACAGCTCTGGGGTGGTTTTATCCTGTGAATATCAAATTATTTTAATGCAGCAGTTGTCTTGTTTTGTTTGTTTTTCTTTCTTTAACTTACACATTCAGCAGCTGTGATGGTCAGGATAGCCGTGCACAGCCCGTGTCCGAACGACAGCAGGCCAAAAACATTATAGGCAGCCCACAAGCTCTGCGGAACTGGATCTAGTAGAGTGAATATCACTGAAAAACCTGAGAGGAGGGCAAATGTCTGTATTAATCATTTTTTAGGACCGTATCAGTTGTGTGGTCTGATGAACTCACCTGAAGCTATAAATGATAAGGCAACAGAGGTCGACAAATTGTTCAGAAGTGGCTGTCTGCAGTATCTTGAGGATTTAGGCCTTCAGTAAAAACAGAAACCATTGTTAAAGCAACATTTCCCCTTGTTCAAGTAACTCATGACCTGCATGGCTGGATGCCAGCAACTGCATCCTAGTTACCTTCCCATGACGTAGAGCTGAGGGGCCAGAACAACTATTATGAACACCGCATTCACTATTTGACTGCAAAAAGAGAATAACACATCAGTAGCACAGAAAAAATATTTATACCACTGTCCAAGAATGTACTTACAATTTCAGCCTCTTATTCCGTGGTATCCATCTGCTGCTATGATACGCCATGAAGATTAGCATGTAGAGAAACATGGATGCTGCACATCTAGGCAAACGTGCTGAAACACTGTTCTGTTGGCTGCATGTGTTCTGAAGGAGGATTGTATTTCATCACGTCCCTGCCCAGAAACTTTGGCTGCATATTGTGTTCCCCTTTAAAGCTAAACATCTGCACTAAAGACTAAACTTGGAGATTAGGCTGTAATGTTACTAGTCAATGCAACCTTAAACATGCAGTGTATTCATGAAAGGCCTCACATCCTGTCAGGATTTATCAGGAACAGAGTAGTTAGAGATCTGCTCCACCCACCCATTCTCTTCCCATGTTCCAAATAACTGGGGAAAGTGTCGCATCACCCTTGCCCCATATTTACGCATAATAAAACATCCCGCACATTAACTGTGATTTCATTCACGTCTGATACTCATGCTGCAAAGTCTCATAGTCAAACAAGCGTCCAAAATGCCTGTCAACTACAGTGGAACATGGGATATTGTCAGTAATGTCAATTTTGAGGGTTATATGGTCGCACTTGGTAAGTCTCCTCTTTTTTTTTTTTTAATAAATTACTGTGACTGCTGTAAAATCTTCAGATTTTGAAGTGATTATATAAAGAACATGATACCCACTCTTACCATTATTTATAAGCAGGAAAAACTAAATTTAGAAGATAGAAAATTCAAATAAAAAATAACTTTATTTGATAAAACTATACTTTTAAATTTCTTTCATTTTGCTACCCAGGCATTGACTTTGCAACACGCAAGATTGCCTCTCTACTGAAGCCTCAGAAAGTGATTAAGCAAGATGGAGACAATTTCACAATCCACACTTTCACCACGTTCAGAAATTACGAGTGTTCATTCAGAACTGGGGAGGAGTTCAAAGAGGTAACGAAGGGAATGGACAACCGATCATGCCAGGTAAAAATGTTAATGAGAAGCTCATTTTTAAGTCTCATAGTTGATCTGCTTCAGTGTGTGATTCCAACAAGCAAATAAAAATGACAATTCTGCAAAATGTCTTCACATTCAGTTTTCAACCCAAATAACTTTCATGTTATAATAATGTAATATGAGACATATCCAGTTCTAATTTGCAGCATTTTATGTCATTTTGGTCCTGTGCTAGAGTGTGGTCAATTGGAGAAATGACAAGTTGGTGTGTGTTCAGAGGGGAGAAAAAAGAAACCGGGGCTGGACTCACTGGATTCAGGGAGACGAGCTTCATCTGGTATAACTGCAGAATTTACTTGTTCATTCTGAACGCTCGGAATACTTCTGACTTCCCAATAGATTATATGGATTTGTAATATTTGTGGGTTCACATTAAAATCTGTATTTTTAATTTGTATTGTAAAAAGAAAATATGTCTGCCTTTAATACAGTCATCCATTTATTAGCTTAAGTTGGCCTATTTATGCAAATAAATAATGTTTTATAATGTTTGTGTTTCTCTCTTTAGGAGCTTACATGTGAAGATCAAGTTTGCAAGCAAATTTATAAAAAGACCCAGTGAGCTTGCCCTTTAATATTGTCTAATACTTCATGTGTGTTTCCACTGAATGAGCTGATACGAATTGAAAATGCCATACTTAATAAAGATCAGATTGTCTATGTGTTCTTTTATTTACCTGCATTTCAAGACCGACATACAATTTTATTTATTTATTTTTATCATACTAGTAGTGACCTCCAATGGCTTAAAGTGAACAGCACAACCAGTACCCTGCTCACTCCCAACCAATCCTCATTTTCCAAGCCTGTAAGGAAAAATATAGTCACTGCGTAAAACAGAGGAGGCTTGTTCATGAGCCACTTGCTATGAGTATATGGACAAATATGTCTTTGATGTGGCTGAATTCATTCAGGTTAAAGATTCAAATGTAAGTGTTAATGTGGATAAGCATACAAAAACTGAGATATAAGTTGTGTCGACACGTAAACATTTAACCTTGTTGCTAATTTGTGCTCATGAAATGAGATAATTTGAGAAAATCTCTGCATGGTAAAACAAAGATTACATCAAAATAAATAAATAAATACAACAAAGAAAATGCTTTTTTCCCTACTTCATCCACTATTGAGCACATAAGCCTATTTCTACTGCTGCCTATAAGCATAAAGCAACCCTTTACAGCTCAGTTCACTGTCCCAACCAGGACACACCAGGAATCTGTGAATAAAACTTCAAGTGAGACTGTTGTCCTTCTTACACATATTCTGTAAAATATTTAATCAATATGTTCAACAAATCTGAATGATTCATACTTTTCTATCAAAAGTGTAAGTCATGGACCTGTTTACTTATGCTTTGTAGATATTTTAGCCTTAAAGTGTCACTTTACCTCATGTGGTCTGACGGTGTGCATAAAGAGCATATTTATTGTAGTGAGATGGAAACAATCAGTTTGTGTTTACAAGGCAAGATTTTCCTGTTGATCAAAGAATAATAAGACTTAAATTAACTAATTAAAATGAAATAAACTGGTCAATACAAAGCTAGTGGTTTATGCCCCCTGGTTTACTATAGTAACCCAGTGATGCAAAAACATGTTCTGGATATAAACTGGTTGTTGTAAGATTATGAACATATTGTTTATATGTTTATCTAACGCTCTTCTGATTAAATCAAAATATACTGTATTATGGCAGTGAAAGTCAGAGGTACACGCTGAAGCTTCAATTAAAGTAAGCGAGGAGTTTATGTTGTAGTACCTCCACCAGACCACAGGGTGGTGCTGTAAAATGTATAACGTAAAGACGGGGGAAAGGAAATAAACTCCCCGATGTTAAAGAAGAGTTGTTGGTTTGATGACAATTTTGTACCGCGAAGGTTTTGGCCCCTTAAAAAATAGTAATAATCGAAATAGACGTTTATTGTTGTTCTCCTTGGCCTGTGATGCCGCCAAATTTTAATTGTTTCTGTCAAAGTCGTTAATTTATTGCAGCCGTCAAGGTAAATCCCAGGTTCTCCGCAAAATGTCAGTAGATGAAGACGAAATTAATCAGGTAAGAGAAGCTTTTTGGACTGTGAAGTTTGGTAATATTTGGCTTTTAGGAACGTTAACTAAACCTAGCTTACATAAGGTAAGGCAAGGCAGTTTATTTATATACCACGTTTCATGTACAGTACATTTCAAAGCGCCTTACATAAAAGATTAAAAGCATTACAGATATTAAGAGGTAGTAAAAGGCAGCAACAGATAGCAAGAATCTGTCGCTGCACCGTCCAGATGCCTTTCAGTAAGATGTGAAAACCTTTTTTCCTCAGCGGTTAAAGGCGGCAGTGCATTATACAGTGGGTCATCTCTGTAAGAAGATTGGAGCAGACCACCGAAAGGAGTTAAGCCGACAGACCGTAGCAGCGATAGCTGAGACGACATTCAGACAGTGTGGTGGGTGACTGGACCAGCCGTAGCCTTAGATACACAGTACATCACGATAAAAACCATAAATTAAGCTCAACATGTGAAATCTCACTGCGATATGTCTTAGAACTGACTTCAGGCCAGCTATAGATATGTTATGTAAGTTCTTAAATGTTTGTGTTTTTTTTCTAAACAGCAAAGGAGTCAATTACAGTGACTACAACATACCAATTAATATTTTAGGCATGCTTTAGTGTTAAAAAGTCCCTTTCTGGTGGGAAAACTTTGAGTTTGTTACAGTAAATTGCAAGAAAAACCCAACTCTGCCAATTTAATACAAATAAGTACCACACACCTACAGGTTTGTATTGTAATATTCAAATTTAATTTAATATAGATATAAAACAATCCTACACATCCATCCTTGTAAGCGCCCAGTGGATTTGTTCAGTTGTCTTTAATAATTTATAGAGAAGCATCATCTAATAAGGTGTCAAAGATAAACACTGAAACTTGAAATCCCTTCTCTAGTAATAATAAGTGAGAGAAATAAAAATAATTGAAAATAGTCAGTGATTGATGGCTCATAACTTAGTATGAATCTAAACTTAGATTAGTTTATCCAACTGACTTTTTTTTCCTTCTCAATATTTAAACTTGTGCAAATCCATGCACACAAACATGCATGATTATTGATTGTACAGTTTCAACATAACACTGCTCTTTTGGGAGACAGATTTCTTTTCCACAACACACTGCTAGCTTTTACAATTATGCAAACACAGACATGGTACATATTCACTAAACCTCTTTTTAACACATGCATTTAAAAAAGAAAAAGTTTAATTCAGCTTTGTTATTGCTTTAACTCAACATTTCATTTTGTGTGCTTCCAGATGTATTTGCTAAAGACTTAGAAGCCTTTGCAAGGTGAGCATGGTGCATGTTATAAAACAGTATTAGCTGTTCACTAAGTACTTTAAACCTTATTTAAAAAAAAAACTGCTTAGGACTATACAAGATTGTAAACAATCTCAAATTTTATTTCAGGCACGCTAAAAGAACCACAGTGTCTGCGGAGGACGTAAAACTCGTGGCCCGTCGCAGTACAGCATTGGTGAGTTGTATCACCAAACTATGATACATCAGTGTGTAGAGCAACTTGAGAATTACAAGGGTTTTTTTTTTTTTTTTTAAGACAATGGTAAACAATAAATTAAGTCAGTGTTGACTACCCATTTGTCATAATTTAGTATACTGGACTTGCATATTTGATAAACATTTTACAGCAGACAGCAGGTTTAATTTTTAATGTCTTTATTTCAGTCTGTCTACATACAAAATAAAAGTGAGGAACTGGCAATGGAGCAGGATTTGAGAAAGAAGAATACTGGGAAGAGAAAGAGCAGAGAAACTGAAGAGGAGAGCAGAGAATGAGGAATGCTTTCAGAAAAGCCTGCAATCTAAATCCAACTTGTGCCCAGCATGAAATTAAACATGAAGTATGACCAGTGCATCTCGAGTGTCATTAAAGTTTAATTTATTTTGTACTTCAAGCTCATGAGTTCATCTAGATAAAAAAAAAAAAAAGACTGGACCACAACATTTTGACAATACTTCACATCAGGGGTGCCGAAATTCAGTCCTCAAGAGCTACTATCCTACAACTTTTCTCTTCTCCTATACACACCAGAATTAAATGAATGGCTCGTTACCAAGCCTCTGCAGAGCTGAATATTCACGAGGGAATTCAGCCTTTTGATTCAGGTGTGTTAGAGAAGGGATGAATCTAAAAGTAGCAGGATAGTAGCTTGAGGACTTGACTTGGGCACCCCAGCTTTACATCCTGTCTGAAAGCAAATACAAAAGACTGTTTGGCATCAACATTTACTACATTGACTATAGCTGTTATAATCTTGTCATGAGTAATGTGTGTTGGTTTTCTCCTTCTATATGAGAATTTAAACTATTATGTGTCGCTTAGTACTTCGGGCAGGGGGTCACCAAATCTGGCCCTGAAGGGTCGGTGTCCTGCAGGTGTTGGATGTTTGCCTTTTGCAACACCTGATTAAAATAAAATGGATTTCCAACAGCTTAAGTTCTCCACAAATCTGTTAATGACCCATTCCTTTCAATCAGGTGTGTTGCTGCAGGAACACATCCAATACCTGCAAGATGCCAGCCCTCAAGGACCAGAGTTGGTGATCCCTGACTTAGGGAAACCTTGGAGCTTGAGACTGCTGGACCCACAGTATTTGATTCCATCTTAAAAAAAAATCGAAGGCCCAGCAATGACATTTTTTTCTAGAGCCAAATCAAAGACAAATAGCTTGGAAAATTGAGGCCACATTGCTGAGCTCATTTGCAAAAAAATTTAAGAATCAACTCCCAAGAACTTACCCCTAACCTTTGGAATAGATGGTAATAGAGAATTCCCTCTAACAAGCCATCAAAAGCAGCAAAAACACAGGTACTACCCCATGTCATGTCTGAGAAGGCCACAAACTGAAAGTGTCGGAACTTCCATCTTCGTCCTTCAGAACAGACTTCAGTCAGGGTTCAAACGGAGACCTCGACCAGCAGAGCCCAAGGTCCCTAGATATGTGAATGGGATTAGATGTTTTTGATTTTACAAACTGACTCAAGTAATATCAACTATGTAACTATTCAAATGAACTTTATTAGAGAACTCCCTTCATTTGACATGTTTTTAAAACACCTCACAAACATCAAGAGCTACTGGGAACCATTGGGCACACCACTCCACGTTCTCACACCATCACTCGCGTCCCCCAGAGTCTTCAGCAGGTGTCATCCACATCAATACGCACTTACAGATCAGTTCAATAACATGAAAGCACACACCATACAGCATTCAAATCAGATAATATAAGCAATACAAATAATCATCACAGCATTCCACTACAATTTGATATTTCTGCACTTGATAGACATACTTAAGAGTAAGGAAAAACTTGCAAAGATTAAAAAAAAAAAAAAATGTTGAAGTACTAATTAAACAATGTCCATGTTAGGAGAGGTGCTCGTAGCATCTGCAGCTTCCACTCACACACTCAGAAAGCAGTCAACTTGGGCTCTTTCACCGCACAACCAGTCCGTTTCACGCTTCTCTCCGTTCGCTCACTCATAGCTTCACTCTTCGTCACAAGCCATCCTCAATCGCACTCATCAGTTCTTAAAATGTCAGTTGCGCAGTTCTTTCCATTTAAAAGTGGATAAAAGTGAAAACACCCACCGTCTCTTAGAACATGCGGAGTGAAGCCGTTCTTTGATGGCATAGCATTTACAGGTAGGAAGAGGGACAATGATACCGATATCACCCCAAGAATGCTGCCAAAGAGGAGCTTCCTCACAGGGAAATGGAAGAGAGGTGAACTGCAGAAGAGATTTCAATGAAGGCTTTTCCACAGAACTTGACTGTAAATAAAGTTGCACTTAAAACAGTTAGGTTTCAACCAGATTCTTTCCAATGCAAGATTGCCTTTTAAGTCGATGACAAAGCCGGATAATGGTAAACCACAAACATTCATGCATTTTCAAGATGGGCATCACATTTCACAATACATGCATTAGAGAATCCAGTTGAAATGGATACAAACAAACAAGACATCAAAAATAGCACTTTAGTCAGAGATCCTGGTAAACAATCCACTTCAACACATCCTAAATTAAATCTTTAGCATTTTTTTTCCAAATGTACAAAACATCTTCCTCAAAAGTGTTTTCAGATACGCATTAACACCAGAAATAAACTTTGAAAAGACTCATCTTTCTCACAATACTTACCATACAAACACTTAACTTACATACCCCACCCAGATGACTTTGACTCCATGCTGGACCCAAAACCTGAGCTAAACCCACTACCGCTTGTCGTAGAGTTTGACCCTGTGCCCCAACCAAGACTGGCTGAGCTGGTGCCATAGTTGCTGTTGCCTGTACTGAAAGACTGACTCTGGTCCCTGCTAGAACTTGTTCCACTGGAGGTGCTACCCGAGGTGGACGTCTGCTGCTGGCTAGCCAGCATACCCATCATCCCCCAACTACTTTGCAAAGCAGCCTGAGCAGCAGCCATCATGGCAGGATTCAGACTGAAGGAACCAAAGTTAGCCAGATTACTGTTGGTGCTGCTCCCCAACCCACCACGGTTACTACCAAATGCTTGGGCTCCAAAACCATTTCCAAACCGTGCTGTACGATCAAACTGCCTATTGCCATGTTTGGGCTCAGCATTTGAGATGTGAACACTGACTCCTTTGATAATAAGGTCCTCTCCACAAAGAGACTGGGCGACCTATGGGGGGGAGAAAAGCATGAATCAGGACATGTGGAAATGGACTGCACTAAAAATAAAAGCTGTCTCTATCAATACAATACCTGATCATCAGCAAAAGTGACAAAGGCAAAAGCACGGAATGGCTTGGGAATAAAGACATCTGTGACTTCTCCATACTGCATAAAGAACTGCCGTAGATCATCTGTGGTCATGTCCTCTGTGCAACGGCCTACAAACACTTTTCGACTTCTTAGTGGTTCATCTGGTCCTTGCTGTGGACAATAAAATAATGTTATAGCGTGTTCATGATAAGATATTTTTCTTTCCATAATGTGTGGGTATAGGCATGGACATTACCATATTCACCTTCGAGTTAGGAAGCTTGCAGTCGCACCATCTCCCGTCAATCATATGGCGCTGGGAAATCACCTTTTCTTGAGCCTCATACTCTGTGAACCTTACAAAGCCAAATCCTTTAGAGTTTCCAGTTTTGGCATCTCGTTTCACCTGAGAACACACACATACTAAAATTTAACAATCAATTGCTTTCTCATGTACAAAGTGTTTTATTCAAAGTTCCAAGTTTTACCTGAACCATGATGACTTCTCCAAATGTACTGAAGTAATCTTTCAGGTCCTGTTCAGTTGTTTTCCAAGGAAGACCCAGTACAATCAGGTCAGATGTTTTCATATCCCCCCTCTTCATCTTTACAGCAGAAGAGGCATCTATTTCATCCATTTTCCTCTTGTTGTCTAAAATGAAGGTAAGAAGATAATGACTAAACAGCTGCTAAGACCAAAGCTGTTTAACCAGTTTTTACTGTTAATTTGAGCCGACTATTTGACTTTTATCTCCAAAATGACCATGGAGTCAAAACCCTTTTAAATCTTAAAAAAAAAAAAAAAATTGACATTTTATAAATGACATACCTACTACATATCAATCTAGATCTGTTCACCTTAGTGAATCACTTTTGCGCCTCAACTCCACTTTTGACGGTGTGGACAAAATATAAAAGTTATGCCATTTTCGTTCCCCTGTGCTCAGGCATGCCATAAATTTAAAATGGGCAAACTGATTTAAGTGTTAAATTACTAATTTTGTGTATGCACAGTAACAATTGCTTACCTTTTGGATAGTTCACCACATACACAATATTTCCCCAACCATTTTCTGGCGCGTGCAGGACCCCTTCCACGAGACGCACTCCCCGCATGCACTGAGACACCGGGCTCCTGAAACGTAGGCCGCACGCCCCTGGAAACTGAGCCGCTACGGTTGACAGGAGAACGGTGCCATCATCCTCGGCCGGTATTTCCATGGGCTCTTCGTTTTCCTCCTCCGCCACTCGAATGTAACCTTCGGCCATTTTCTTCTAAAAAGAAGAAGAAAACTATTTTACCAGGACAAAAACAAAACTACAATTACCTGAATATGCGGCTAGCCTTAGCCAAACTTGCTAACAGAATTAAATGAGTCTGGCCAATTTGTTATTTTACTCCCAAGATAAGTACTCCTAAAGTAAAATGTAATAACAATATTTAATATTTAATAGGCTAAATGTCAAGTCCTGACAAAAACAATATATTTTTCCAATAGTGCTAACGTGTGTAAATGAATCTTACTTTTTCTTTGTTCGCTGATACGACGATCTGTGTCGTCAACAACTGACGACAATCGCTCGAACGTGCTTCTTAATGTAAACTACGCAAAATTCCCCCGATGACAAACGCGACACCGTGATTTTCTTAAAGTAATTTGAGTACGCTTAATTAGTTATTTAATTTTAAAGATGCGCTTGTCTCAATCTGGATGTAAAGTGGGGAAAAAATCGTCAAGATTCCTTTTCCACGAGGCGAAAACAGACCACCATGTCCGACCTACCAATATGGTATTATCTAAGCGAGGAAGGAACTACGTCATTCGGTTGGACGGTTTCATTTCATGGGGGTTTTTGTCTGTTGTCTGACGAGATAATATAAGCAGTGTAACCTACTGCTTAATAATAAACTATTGAATAAACAACATTATGAACCTGTTACTGCTTTTGTATATGAATAATCACGTTTTGGAGAGCTATTTAGTAGGCAAGGCGTTTCATACAGTTTATGCCCCCTTTAAAAGGAATAGTTTAGGCTGGGTATATTTCATCCACGACGACAGCTTCCGTTTGTTGTTACGTTGGTTGGGTGGAAATAGGAAAATGGCGGTTTGTATAAGCGTTACAAAATAATAATTTCAGAAGATCTTTAAAGTTCGAACAAAAGTTGACATTTTTTCAAGCACTGACCAATTTTGAGATTTTAGATTTTCTTTCTTGTCGATTTCCCATACCAGACTAAACAAACGTCCTATACACTTGTTTCTGTTAAATATTTTTTGCCACCACATAAATAATAATCCAATAAAGTACATTTTCTCCTTATAAAAGGGTTTTCAGTCCTTCAATGGTACTTGATTTCTTTTTTGTTTTTTTGTTTTTTTTTTATAAAAAAAAAGAAATATTCCAATATTCAGATTTCTGTTTTGGAAAATGAAGTCAATTAGTGAACATAGTATTTCATATGTTTAAAGATCAAGTTTCAGGAAAATTTCCTTTCAGAAAGAAATCAATTCAGAAAATTTCACTGTTGTAGATCAAAATGTTTAACATTGTTTTCCAGCTCAAGTGTCTCAAATAAGTATATTAGTGTTTTAAGCATATCATCTTACAGGACTATGAATGACAATTGTAATTCAGTTGGTCTTTTTTTGTGTGAAAAGGTGAAAACTAGATATTGCAGCAGCTGCTTTAGCACCTTCGCATTTAATGTGTCAGACCTCACAATATCATTAGGCTTAGTAAACAAAAAAAAAGTTTTCCAATGTCACACATATTCATGTTTAATGACCCAAATGTAAGTGAATATTTACAGCTATTTATTGTAACCAAGGGGAAAAATAAAGTGACATCAATGTGTTTAATGAGGAGACTACAATACACACTCTTGCAAATTAATCAGTGCAGTGTCTGGATTCAACACAACCAAAGAGATCTCAAACAGCTTTTTATTACATTTTTCAATCAATAACAGTACAATTAAGTACAGTATCTATCTTGCATCCAGCTCACCGTGGAACACCAACAGACTGAAATGAAATACAAAAAGTGAGAAGGTACATAAGGGTGCAGAGCTCTATAATATTAATGGAAAAAGAAAAGGGAATCCATCTCAGTTGAATTGCATTTTCACTTGTGGCCACACACGAATATATCACATTTATTGTACATCATTGCAGAAAAAAAGAAGTGAAAATATGTCACAACCTTAACAAAAGTGCTTCTGTATACAGTGAAATGTTGTCATTCAGATGCTCCGATTTTCAATTTAAGACCAAGAAAAAAATGTACAAAAGTTTTAGTATGGACAATATGCAAGTTTGTTCCGTTAAGGGAGAAGATTTTAAGAAGATACAGGTATTTGTCAAGAATAGAATTTCACAATGATTGTTATAATTATTACAAAAATTGGCATCAATAGAACTGGTAAGCATACTTCACACTAAGTATGAAGTTGATGTTTAAGTCTTTCATCATTCTGGTTCGCTCTGGTGCATAGCATTACCAGTATTAGTACAAGATGTATGTAGAGATTGAGCAATAAAATTGGCCTATTAAATTCAATCAATAGGTTACTGTTGTTTTAGGCAAAAAAAAAAAAAAAAAAAGAAACAAAAGAAAAAAAAAAAGGGGGGGGGGGGGGGTTGCACCATTGAAAGCAAGTCTACAGCATGCACATCTAAATTAACCTGTGGCAGACAAAATTAAATGTCTTAAATTAAAACAGACCAATATTTTCAGACATTGATTTGTACATTTCATTCACAGAGTTGCAACTGCAGTCCCAAGCAAAGGAAGTGTGTATTTAGCCAGGTGAGGTGTTTTACTCAAAGTGGATACAGATCAGAAACCCCCAGCTATAGAATAATAATCGAGCCATGCCACAAATTATCTCTGCACCTACCTCGCTACATCTCCATTTCCCACCAAAAGTCAAAAAGGCATGTACAAGAATTAAGGGGTTAATTGGATCATTTACGTACAGTAACTGCTTTTGTACTGGAATGAGCATTCATAACTTAGAGCATGTGCTTGGTTAGTTAACATAGTATTAGTTGAGAGGCAAAGCTTCATGTGCAAAAAGCTGTGATGAAACAAAAACAGCTAGAATATAAATACATCATGGACAAATTGAAAGCTGCTCGTGTAGTATGATCCAAGCATTTACTTCTGCATGTTTTTCTCATTTGTCTTATATGATTTACCTGGATTAGAAAGACAAGCTGTAATTCAAACATATCTAAAACCATTAAAGAAATATGACAAAAAGGAAAGCCATCAAGAATAACAAACCATCAGAATAGAAATCTTTAAAAAAAAAAAAGAAGAAGAAAAAAAGTTAAATAATTTGTACAATTACACTCCAACATTTGCTTTCAAGACGCACACATTTGCATGGGATGATAGTGTTGTTTTCTCTTTCAAAGTAACATAAAATGGTCCAAGAAGGAATGCACACGTTTCTGATTTGATACCACAGGAGATCCTTTCTTAACTAGGTGATAAACAATTGTGCTCTTCTTTGTGTAGGAAAGGCATTGGTTTCCCTTCGTTTTTGTGGTGTCCAAGTCAGTTTTAACAGTGTTGAAGAAGATGCTGTGAACATTCTCAAGTTGTAATGGTCTTCCAGTCAACTTTGGAGTTAAAATAACATCTGAGAAACAAAGACAGAAATTTAGGATATATAATATAAAAAAGGAGCTTGCCCAATTCAACCTTGAATATTTTAAAAGCTAATGGAGAAATACATCAGAAAACATAATTGTATTTGGCCAACCTTCAGGCTTCAATTCCAGATCTTCAGAAAACTGTCCCAGGATCCTGTTGCAACTGCCATACCATCATCAGTAACTCCCAGGCAGCTAACACGGTTGTCATGTCCAGCCAACACACCTTGAAAAGAAGAAAAACTATCTTTTAGTCTGACAGTCTGACTACAGTTTCCCCTAGATTAGCTATGTTTACATGGACAAATATTTCATCTATCTGACTGAAATCAATCTGATCGGAGATTCCAGCTGATATGTTTACATGGAAGCTAGATGAAGTGATCTCATCAGCTTTATTTACACGATAGATTTAATATGATCGTAATGCTTTTGTCATGCACAGTGCCTCCTAGTTTCAGAAGAAATGTTTTTTTTTTTTTTTTTTTTACCTTTTGACCGTCGAAATGCTCAATAATCCTTAACTCTTTCAGTTTCTAACAAAAACATATCTGCCACAGTCCCAGTTTGTTTCCACCCTTTTTAAAGGCTTCCCTGTAACTCATTACGTCACGTAACCCCCACATGGTTTAAGCATGCGCAGAAATATGCACCACAGAAGTGAACAGAATGGATATATACGTTTGGTTTTTTTTGTTTGTTTTTGTTTTGTGGTGATCCGATCATGAAAAGGTTTAAACCACCCCTCTCGATCGGACTGAAATTCTTTCTCATTAAGGTAGATCGGATCAGCTGACATATTTACATGACACATTTTTTTTTAAATCTGACTGGACGATCGATCGGATTAAAAGCACTCCATGTAAACGTAGGTATTGAGTTAGCCATGGCGGCTATATTGGTAACGCCACGCATTCAAAATGTAGACAAATCTTTTCACATGGAGGTCACAATGTCTCAACTGAACCTGAAATGAAGAAGCGCAACAGCTGTAGGCTACTCTGCTGTCTGACGTCTGCTCTGCACGTGAACACAGCATGCAGAGTGCAGTGATGGGAAGAGAGGTGGGGCCTAATTAAACTTCTTTAAGCCCACAGGCAAGGTAACTTCGAGAGCATCTGACAAGCTTACTATGTGTGGAGTCCGAAGAGAGGAGAGGTAGCTGCTAAGTAGCTTTAAATTTACAACTTGAATAGACATTCTAATAAAGATATTGATGATTATATAATAATTCAATACTAGAGTTTTGATAGCCTATTCACAGACTTGAACAAATGTGAAATGAATGCAGTCTATACGTGGCATATTTAATTATGTTTTACAGGCAGGAATAGCCCAAGGGTTAGGTGCAGAACAGGTGAGGTAGAGGAAGTTGGGGAGTCAAGTGGAGGAGCAGGGGAGGCGAGTGACACAGCTGATGTCACTGACACATTTAACTTAATAGATGTACATATTGGTTAATCATAATTTGTTGTTGTTTATGGTGCCTGTGTTTATTGATCTATGTTAATAAATAAAAAAATAAAAAAATGGCATCAGTTACAAGAAGAGTGATATTCAGAATTGGTATGTGGTATATGGTATGATTAATCTGTGTTAACTTCAGTTACAGTGGTATTCGGCCATTGGTACTACCACAGCTACAAAAGTTTGTAGGGGAATCACTGCACTACGCGTTTACTAAGGTCCCTCCCTCGTGTTTATTGTTTGATGGTTATGAACCTGCATTTTAAGATTATATTAACATTACTAACCAGCACGGTCGGCTTTTAGTGTGTCCCACACATTACAGTTGAAGTCATCGTATCCTGCCAGGAGAAGGCGGCCACTCTTGGAGAAAGCAACAGAGGTGATGCCACATATGATATTGTCGTGAGAGTAGATCATTAATTCCTGATCAGCACGCAGATCAAACAGCCTGCAGGTGGCATCATCAGAGCCTGTGGCAAAGGCATTGCCATTAGGGAAGTACTGAAAAAAGAATAAGAAATATTAATGCATAACTGAAGTGGAAAATTAAAAGAAAAAAAGAAATTGTCTGTATAAAAGGGATTTAAAATGCACATCGCAAAACTAAACCAAAGAGTTATGGTTATCATTTTGATTTTGTGTTTAACTTACACAAATGGCATTGATATCAGACTCATGACCAGTGAACGTCTGTCTGCACATGCCCTCTCGGATATCCCAGAGTTTAGCCGAGGCATCACAAGCACCAGAGACGAATAACCGTGAGTCAGGAGCCAGAGACAGGCTCATGACATCACCTGTGTGTCCAGCAAATGTGGTTGTCTGCTGGCCTGTTTCAATATCCCAAAGTGCACTGAAAATATGATCAAAGATTTAAAGAGACATTTCTTTAATTTCTCCGTTTTAACATCTGCACAAAAATGCTGGTTTGATAATAACTTAAAATTTAGTGTAGGTAATGTTTTTACACACCAAGTGGTATCTCCAGAACTTGTAACAATCTGGTTGTCATCAAGAAAACGACAACAGGACAAATATCCTGTGATTCATAAAAACAACAAAAAGTTTAGTCACCGATAGACAATGGTTATAGAAATCTAGCTATCCACAATTTTCCTGCGGCTTCTTCCGGGTTGTGGGCGTGGCCAAAATTTGTGGGCGAAACTTCCGGTTTGAAGCCGCTGTCGCTTGGCAACCGGCGTATTTACTTTACAGTATTATATTTTTAATGGTTCATGATCTTCACTTAAGACATGATGGCGAGATGGGAGCACAGTAAAACAGTGATCAGAAGAGGCGATATATCGTTGCCCATTCCCTCCTCAATTACGGATTGGGAGGATGAGGTAAAGAAGTGGCCGAGAATAACTTATGCTAACATCTTTAGCTACGTAATCAACGCAACGGATTGCGATGGTGAAGCTATGCAAAATATGAAGAGTGCCGAAGCATACCAGTACCTCCACAGCAATAAAGTAGGGCCCGTGTTGATTAGTTGTGTTGGAGAAGACCTGGTGTACCTTAAAGCCAGCGTTGAGCCCAGTCAAGCCCTGACTGTGTCGCACCACCAGGCTTGGGTTTTGGCGGAGCTGTCAGGTGAAATTCAGACAGCGGGTTGTACCTGCATTGCAGGTGCTGGGCGCTCCTGCAGCCACGCTGCTGCCATCATGTTGAAGGTTAGTCCAGTGTACAGTACAGGTCATCACAGGGTTCCTACGCATGTTGTAAACTTTGCAAAAAATAAAAATAGAATATCCTCAACAGCGATCCCGTCCCATTGTGATTTGCTGATGAGAACCAATGCCAACTACGTCACATGCGCACAATAGAAAAAAATCGATCACAGACTTCATCATCAAAGCTTTGTTGTTGTTTTTGATGATATTGATTTTCTACATTTTTAGGTGTGGAAAATGGAAACATTTGTATGTAAATATTTATCTTAATACTTATCTAGGTTTTTCCTCATCTGAAGTTACTTGGTTGATTATTTTGTATATAGTTACAATCTCCTAGAATTATTTCGGGACCCAACAGCAGTATATTCATATTATTGAAACCAAATGATTACATAAGTTATTTACCTGGTACACATCTATTAACCCATGGCATAAAGTATTTTAATTGTTTTACCAACAAGTATGGAAATTATGATCTGCAACCACGCACAGCACACGATGTTCCTGAACTCCGGGACATTTCGTTATTTCTCACTTTCTAACAATCGACAGCTAACTTTAGCCCGTAGCTCCCGCCGACCAACTCGAATCTCCCCAGCTAAACAACCGCTACTTCCGGTTGCGACGGAAGTTTCGCCCATAACTGTTGATAATGGCGCCCCCTATGAACCGCTTCAGGAAAATTGTGGATACATTTTTCAAGAATAAATATTTACTGGGAAAGTAATGTCTAAGTGGGATGTGAAGCTTAGACTAGATTACACGACCTTTTTTTTTTTTTTTTTTTATAATAAGCCACTGAAAACAATTACTGTACCTGTATGTCCAGCGAGCTCACGGCTCACACGTACATTCCCCTCGCGTGTTTTCAGGTTATAAATGGAGCAGATGTTGTCTAAGCCACCACAGGCCACATAGTTTCCTGATGGTGCATATGCACAAGTCATGACCCAGGAAGATCGAAGTGGAATGGCATGGACCTGTAACACACAGTGGCAAACACAAATTTCAGGTTTTCCCCCCTTTTTCTTAAATAAAAGACTGTTGAGAGCGAAAGGTCAGATTTAATACTTTCTATGGACATTATACCCACTTCTACCTCCAACAAGAATACATTCCAATGAGTATATTATAACGAAATAGTCCATTTTAAAGCTATGGCATCTTTTCATTACTTATGTCTTACTCATATTTTATAAAATATTCCTAAATTGACTGGACAGACATTATAAAAAGCCCTGATGTACAGATAACCAAGTCAGGTGCTCTCCATTAATTAGGCCTATATGGTAGAGCAGTTAAAAGAAAAGTCTCAGAGCAAAAGACACATGATGGCCCTTAAAATAGCATTTAAAGGACCTTGAGGGAAAAGATTCTGAGTTGACGAAGCAAACAAATTCTTTGAGCAGACCTCAAAATACAATGTAAGAAACAGTTATTCGCCAAGTTCACCTGCTAATACCATCCTGCAATGAAACACGGTGAAAGCACCATCATGTCATAGGGATGCAACAGCAACTAGGCGGCTGTTCAGAACAACCAAACACTGTGAGGTCCTTGCAGAAAACCTTCTACAAGCTAAAAGAAATAGGTCATTTATTATCATTCATCTTTTGACATGAACCAAAGCATATACTTAACTGGAGGGGTTTTAATTATTTTTTTCTTACTATAGAGAAACACTAGAATATCCGTTCAGAGATGTTAAGATGTAAGTTAACAGATGTCTACCATTCAGCCTCATCTGCCACCATTAACAGAATAAACAGCCAGAATATAAAAGGGCCAAACCTGAGGTATGGACTACGGTTGTCACGATACTAAAATGTCAATCTCAACACCAATACTAAGGATGGGGCTCGATACTATTTTCAATAGTATAGAGGGGGAATCTTTTTTTTTTTTTTTTTTTAAACAATCATAACCACAAAAACAACACTAACCAAACAATACAACAAAAATATATTAAATATAAGACAATAACAGTGTAAAATAAATGCATTGTTTAAAAACTAATAGTTTGTGCAGATACAGTCTTCATACAGTCTCAACAGTGTTCTCAGACTGTTTGCTCACTGAGGTGCAACAAATAAAAAACTAGATAAAACTTCAACCACAAGTTGTGTACTTTTTTTTTAACATACGTCTTTACAATACTTGAGATTAAATCAAATAAAAAGAAAAATAAATTAGTTAAGATCATCTACTTTTTTTTTTTTTTTTACTGGCTTGTTTAATTAAAAAACATTTCAACAGATTAGCTTTTTAAAGCCAGTTGCAGCTGCACAATTCATTTTCAGGCTGGTTATGGAGCAGAAGTCTCCTTCTCTTCCTCCTTCATCTCTTGCAGCTCAAGGACGAGCCTCTTCTGAGTGCTTTTGGACAGGGGAGGGGCCCGTGGTAACATCCGCAACTCACTAAGAAGAGTACTAAACATTAAGTGTTTTCATGGCAGTTTCAGTCTCCAGTAACACCAGAAAAAGTCACTGAATTTGTCGCTAGTTGCTTTTTTGTTTTATTATGATTATAAAAAGGGTCACTAGACAGGTCTAAAAGCTCACCAATTATAGCAACAAGTTGCTAAGTTGGCAACACCTTAAAAAATTGGTTCTCCAGGGAGAAGCCATAGGGGTGGGGCTGCCCGCTGTAGTGCCTGTTTAAAATGGGTAGAGATGGGTCGTTTTTTCCGTGAGCCAGCAGACGCCAAAGTGGCATTAAAGCATTGATACACGTGCCAATTAATATATTACTAGATACAAAATTTTAAGAATCGATTAGTATATGAAAATCAATCTTTCTGACAACTCAAAGAAAACTAAGCTACAAGTGCTGCTAATGGGAAATCTTCTACAAATTGAATGGAACTATGGACAGAAGCATGCACAGCTGTGAGAAATGTGCAACATTTCTTCTTGATCAAATAGCCTTTATCATACCACCATCCCAGCCAGATCAAATACAATAATCATGAGAAATCTAAGTGAGATAGAAACAGAAAACAGTACTCCATTGAGACATCAGGAAGCATCCTGTATAACTTTGCCTGAATAATTTACATTTACTTAGAAAGTTACAATACAGTATTTCAATCAATAATTTGCTCTCTAGTGGTACTTGATGCAGCTTAATATACCAAAGGATGAAATTATCAGCGTTTCTATTTGCAGTACCCTATATGCATTAAGGTATGCTTGCATCAATCTGAGCTCTACCCAGCAAAATCTTCTCAGTAAATCAAGAGATGCACTGAATGTGTGACCTTTTCAAACCTTTATCTTCCAGATGGATACATGCGAGTTTAGTGTCTTTTTTTTTTTGCAGATTAAACTATTACTACTGTACACCATTTGGAAAAAGAAAAAAGCACTTCTTACCTTGTTTGTGGTATAGCTATCCCAAATAATAAGTTTGCCATCTTGAGAAGCACTGACCAAGAGCCTACAAAAAAGAAGAATTGCACCACAACAGTGTTTAACTTTTTTTTTATCCAGTTATAAAAAAAAGAAAGAAACTTGGGGAAAATGGACCAAATTAAGGGTGCATTCACCCCAGCCTTTTTGATTCTAATCCTAGTCTGTTTGCTTGAAAAGTCCGCTTCATTTGAGTAATTGGGAATGCTTAAACCAACTCTGATTGAATTTAAAAAAAAAAATAAAAAGACTCAGTCTGCCTACAAATGAGAGTCTCTGTTCGCTTGAAGTGGACCAAATACAGGAATTTGACTACAAAGCATAGTGTATTGTGGGTTCGGCGTACGGCATTGTGGGTAAACAACCAAAACATTCAATTATGTGGGACGATAGGCAGCTCTTGCCCTGACAAATGTCTTGTGGTCAGACATGTAAGAACTTAATAAAAGTTCTGACAGAAATATGGTCAACCCAAAACTGCTAGGATCTGATGCTTTTTAATGTTTTTCTGTTATGTGGTAAAAACCGAAGTTGTCCCTGCATAAATCAATACACAGAGTTTTTCTTTTCATCATGTATCTAATTTGTTTGAGTAGTCCAGTGTGATTGCAAACTTGGTCCTGAAGAATGTTGCAGCCCTTAACTGAACCGAGTCCCCAGCTGTACTGAATCTAGCAGAGTATCCTGGTGTGAATGCACTCCAATTCAGTAGTTCAAAAACAAAAACTCAAATTCAGGCACCGTCTAAGTTTTGGACCTTGGGTGACATTTTAAATCTGGCAAGACAGAGTTATATGTATTGGTAGTCAGTATACCTTGAATCTGATCCCCAGTGCATGGCATAGATTTTAGCCAAGTGACCCCGCAGTGTTCGTCTTGTTCGCATCTGGATTCGGCCGACGGGGTCAATACTAGCTGTGATCTGCAAAGTATTACATATTCTGGTTAATATCAGGCCGCAGTGAAATGTTTTAACCAAAGACAAAGAATTTCATTCTGTATGATACCTGTGATAGTGTGGCATCTGCGCATGCTTTCCTAGCATCCTGTAGAAATTGAAACAAAGTGAGCACATTTTTCATAACCAACTGTCATGTGCATGATGGAGGAACTGCACTTAGTTACTTACTCTGATCTGATTCTTCAGCTGCTCTGCCTCTTGGCGTAACTGGTCTAGTTCACTCATTTTATTCTGCTTTTTTAATTACCTTCTCCAGCTACCAGGGCACTTGTTGATCTAAGAAGAAGGAAAAAAAGACACTTATTTAATTTTTTTTAATATAAATATAAAACTGACATAATGGCAGTAGTTCAACACTTTGAAGAGAAAAATTAAATCATGTGCATTTTATATTTCATTGCTCAACCTTAAATTCCCACTTCAATGTCACTAACGTAATCCTGACAAACAATTCAGATTGCCAGACAAATCCTGTTAAGGCGTGACTTTCCAGTGATCCAAAAAGCAGTCATTATCCTGTTGACCTCAATCCCTGGGATACTCTGAATTTTTTCCAAGTGATCAATAAGCCACTTATATATACACAGAGTCCTGAGGCCCCTCTCAAAGTTCATTTACTAAAATATATTTTTCAAATTCATGTCATGATACTAGTGCAGGCCCAGATAATGAACATGTCTTAAAGTACATCATGTCTCATTTATCAAAGCAAATTAATACATCCAATTTATAATGTCATTAAGTTATTCTGCTTTTTACAGAAAATAGTCCTTCCATTAGAATACTTTCTAGACAAGACAGACTTGATTTACATCAACTATAGCATTAGAAATATATATATATATATATATATATATATATATATATACACACACACACACACACACACACGTGTGTGTGTGTGTATATAAATAATTTATTTGCACTTTGAAGAAAAGTGCTCAACCGAGAAACTATTTTCCCAGAAAAAAGTAAACCCTTTTGTTATGAAGATATAACTTACAAATATGCTCTTCAGATATACGACCAAAATTACTGATTATGTCAGTTTCATGTGTATGCACACATCTGCAATACTTAAATTGATGGCATATGAACAGCCCAACTGAAGTAATTCAAAACATTTTTATAGGTACCAAAGTGAAAAACTACAGTGGCAACTGACCACAAGCAACAGTTAATGTTTAAATACTATATTGTTGCATTCTCAAACATGTGGTCAATGATATTTTAGACTTCAAGTATATTACCTGTACTCAGGTCCATCTAATACTTCAAACTGAATTCCAATTGGAAACACATCTGTTATTTCATTCTTAATGTGTGCAAATATGAATGTTTAAACAAATTAAAATGAAAAAAAAAAAAAAAATTACCAAATTATAAGCACACAGAAATATGGCATAATTTGGGGATTTCTACAGATTGTTTCTGTAAAGACAACTGAACACTGGCATTGAATTGGCATATTAAATTGTTTTTATCTTTTTTCCAAAAAGGCAACTTTGCACTGATACTGAAAGTGTCCCTGAAAAGACTACAACTCTGAATCCACTTTTTTAAAGCAAAAACATATTTGCACTTAACAGCTCAGGTTACAACATCAAGTATTTAAATAGCACACCCAATAAACTTTCCACCCAGAGAAAACATTTAATACAGAAATTTGTGAGGCTGCAAATAGGAATGAACTATAAAATTTGATCATTTTTTACCTCCCAATTACACTTGTTTTTTCTCTTAAGCAGGTAGTGTTCCAAGAACAAAACAAACAGAAGATGCAGAACACTAGCTGTACAGCCAAGTCCAAAATTGACTTAATTCCAGCTATACAACATAAGAATTATACATTGATGCTCGAAAAGGAGTGGGGAGAAGTAAAGCTTACTGAACCCCCACCCTGATTTGTAAACCTTACCTGATGTATTTCAGTCAGTACACCTTTGCCACCGGAGGTTGTAGGACAATACTGATTATCTTCTCTACCTGACTACATCAGTTTTTAGATTGGCTGATTGGTTGACCTTTCTAACACATATTATCCTCTTACACTCATTAATCTTGTAATAAATGTGTCATAGCATGCATTTATTTTTCACTATCATCCTGTAACAGCAGAATACCATTTTTACCTTGAGAACATCTGAAATTATTGTTGAAATACAAAGTAGCATTTTCAAATTTTCTAAAACTCTAAATTGTGTAGAGACAATTGTTTAAGATAATAAACTTTAATAAGGCTTAGTGTGTGCAAGATATGCAATATATTAAATGTAGCAAAAATGCTTAAGCCTAAGAATTTTTTCACTTCAGTTTAAAAGTTATTTAAGACAGCGATATTAAATTTACTGGGGTAAAAAAAAAAAAAAGGCTAGATGCAATATTTCACCTAAATGAACCCTGCAATAACACTTTGGTCTTCAATTTAAATTCTAAATAATCAAAATGTTTTGGGCATAACCTCACAGTTTTCTATCGCAACTAAATGGTGGATTGAAAGCTAATCAATTTTAATATGCTTGTCAATGAGGTACACTTTGTTCCAAGTCAGTTAACACTTGGTAACAAACGTCTTTTCATATACTAAAACTCCAAAAAGGCAACGGTAAATACTAATGTGGGACATGCTTGAAAAATATTCTAAACTTGTTTTAAATATGCTTAATTTAAAATAATAAAATCAATAAAAAAATCCCATTTACTGCTGTGGATGCTTACAGTTATGGAGTTCCTCTCCCTCATTACTTCTCCTTTCCAAGCGCCTGATCGGGGTCAGCTGACTGCATGATAAACAATGGGCAGTGGCAAACAGCCCGAAGTTGCAGCTTACTAGTCCCTTGAGGGTTGAGTGTGTCTGCTACTTCTGAAGGTGTCTCTTACATTTTCAGATAACTCTGAGAGAAAAATAAAAAGAAGCATATCTTGCAGAAGGCAAATACACATCTGTTCACAAAGGACAAGCTGGCTTATCTCTACTGCTTAACTACGATAATGCAATGTTTCACAGGTCTAAAGCTGGATCACAGAAAAAGCCATAACCAGCAATATCACTGAGCAACCCTTTAATCCTCAAAGCTAAAATCCTCAGTCAATGAGTCTCTAATCCTATCCATGTCCACTAACATAAATAGTAGCAAAGCCAGCCCAGGCATTAAAAAATGTGTATTCACAGTCATAAAAGGGATGGGTCTAATCTTATTTTATTCACGTACACAACAAATCCAGGCACTTTGCTTTGAAAAAGTGCCTAGATTTTAAGCTGCGAGTGAGATGACACACCTTTTCTTTTTTGTAAGTGTTCAGATGTGATCAGTTGCAGAAAAATTTGCAACGCTTATATTCAGTGTGTATTGTTAATAAAACTGAAGCAATGAGATCAATTTAAAAATGATCTACACAGTTGATACGTGATACAAATGTAAGCAGAAATCGTTTAGCCAAAGAGTGTGCAAAATAAAAAAAGAGCACAAATCAGCGGCAAGACTGAGTCTCTAGATATATTTTCTAAGTGACTCCTGAACACAAGTGTATCTAACACTGTTTTCACTGTACAAGCAGTTGACTTAGATGCTATGTGCAGCACTGTGATTTGCGTACCATGCTGTTACAAACAAATCACATAATTTGCATTGTATTTGAATAGCTGCCAGATAGCTGTTGTAGTTAGTTGTTGACATTTGTTTAGTTTAGAGGCCATTCCACCAATGCCATTTCGGTAGTTCTGCGCAATAACGTGGTAAGATTATGAGGATTAAATGGTGACCAAGTCTTGCTGAATGTTTATATTTAGTTAAATGTAATAATACGATATGCACTGATGGAAATCTGGAAAAATGCAGCTAAACGCCATCTTGCAGACTACTGTCAGCTAGTTAGCTTTGCTAACAGGCTTGACGGCGTAGGCCTGCAGGCAGGGCAAGGCTGGTATTCAGTAGAAATGTACACAGTCATTTTATTCTTAATTTTACTTGTGTGTTAACAATATATGGAATATAACCAACTTCATTTGAACTTAAGAGTCGTTTAATTCAATTCCAAGTAAGTCCAACTAAATCATCTGTTGCAAAATAACGTAACGAGTCACTTTAGGGAAGACCCCGCCGCTCTTCCGCAATTATAACGAGTGCTATGTAGTTAGCTTTAAAGCCAACAGTGGGTAAACCTTTAAACAGGTTTGTTGACCGGCCTGCATAAATCCACTTATTTGCATACTGACAATCTCGTTAAACACAACAGTCCCTAGTTAATTTAATTACCACGTACCGGTATATTTACTTGGTTGCCTTATCTTATAGTGGACCTGTGCCTGTAAAAACTGCAAGGTCGGGCGACGATGGGCCTGTTTCACTTTAGGAAGCAGCAAATGCAATAACCGAGGCTAGGGCTTTTTCATAAAATGAATGGGGTTTTACCACCCATTGTTGTATACATAGCAATTAGCTGACTATATAAACGACTATCGTTACTATCATAAATGAAGGCGTTGCACCGGTGTGCCTGTTTTGTTGCAGGAAGGCGGCAGTAAGCTAACTTATTTGCTCGGCTTGTAAAAACAGGGTGGTAACGCGGCAACAATAACTCACTCCCCTAAAAGCTTCTTCACTTTGAAAAATATCTGTACAGACACATACAAAGAGAACGTGTACTAGGTTAGCTAGTGATGCCAAATGCTCAGCTGTCAGCACTTACCATAATCTCATGTTAAATTTGTTTACAGAATATTTACTGTTTCAGCCCAATCCAGTGTGTCATCAAGACACATGAAACACTTGAAGTGCAACGCAACATAATGCAAGCAATTAAACTAGAGGTGCTTACATTATTATTACTACAATTATTCAATGGTCCTCAATGCCCACTGACTACTATCTGTAATTAAGAGCACCGTAATTTAGGCCAAGCAGCACCTTCACTGGGCCGTTGATGAGAACAGTCTAGACGTTCAACATTAACGTTTCTTCCCCCAAAAAACAAAACAGTTCTTTTAAATTAATTGAAACAACACTGTACTAAGTCAACAGATGCAAGTTACACAGAGATCTACAAAATCTGCTCAGCCACTGTCAGTATTAAGTGCTTGGATCTACTGTTGCAAACACGCTTGTACTTATGCTACTTACTCAACATAAAATAGCCAGCTTAAAGTTAGCTTACAGCTGCTATCTAATGCTAGGAAGCTAGCTCTTGCTACCCCACCCCCGGGCAGTCCAATTCTGCCACAATTCATCAGCTAATGCCATTACCAGTTACCATGAAAAGGTGGTAATATAGCATAAATGTTGTATCTTTTTTTGTCTTACCTGATTCAATTTTCGCCTGTATTTGCGTTTTGGCATTGACTGGAAAAAAGACGATGTATTCCTCCGATCCACGCATCAACGAATACCACAACGCTAGCTCACTAACTAGCCAAGCCAGCTAGTGTAGTTTTCCGAGGAGCAGCCCTTCCCGAACGCAGGCTACGGCTGGGGAGCTTGACAACCAGGCTGAGAGGGGAGGGGAGGGGTAGGGGGGGAATCACACCCACTAGTCTTGAATTGAGGACAGTCCACTAACATACAAAAACAGCTAATTTTAAAACTCAGTATTCCTCAAAGAGCAAGATACCCTGCTCTTTCGTCTTTGCAAAGCTCAACACCTGCCCTGTCCGTTGTAAGAGTCTTGTGCAGCCATCGAGCGACGAAATGGGCGCGGTAACCCTGCAGTCGGCGCTGGGAAACCCCACGTTGCAGCATTGACGGGTAGAGAACCTTCGATTGGGGTGTTTTAGGCAACTAGAGGTTCAACTGTTATTCGGGAAATCTCCTGGACGTTTAATTTACTTGTATGTGCATTGCATTAAGGTGGACTTAGAACCTAGAGAACATAAAAAGCAATTTTTCTTGCTTTAGCAGTTTTCTTATCGTTTACCAAGTAATAATTATTAGTAATTATCAATAATTATATATATATATATATATATATATATATATATATATATATATATATATATATATATATATATATGCGTGTGTGTGTGTATGTATAATGACGGAGAGGAAGTCCAGAACTGTTAACTTATTTTAGTTTTTTACACCTTGCCATCGAACATTCATTCCCCTCCACCTATTCTGTAATATCTAGCCCTTGTGCATCTTCACTCTCCCACATTCATTCAGACCTCCTTTCTCTCTCTTCTTGAGACAATATCTGGGGCTCAAAATAGGCTCAAATTACATACCAGTCAGCCCTGCCTACTCAACAATAATTTCTTCATGCTTCCTTCCATTATACAGTCACTGCTGCTCTAGAGAAATAAACCTCAAATCAAGTATTGCTGAGCGATGATGAAACTGCACTTTTTTCACAAGTTATTCAGTTGAAGGCTTGATATAAAGTAGGTTTAGTGCCTCAAAGTTCCCTACAGGTTAAAAGCCATATATACTTGTCTTTTTAAATTTAGACAAACTCCCTTCTGAAAACTAATATTTGCAAAGTTTCTGTACTGTACAATCATCAACATTAATAAAATGAATAATATAATTCCACACATGACCACTTAAGTGTGACTATAAGCATTGTCATAGTCTTATAATACAATTAGATCATAAAGGACAAATTGATAACATAAAATGCAAAAGCAGGAAGTAAACAATATTTTCACATTGCCTTTCTTCTACAAAAACATTGCTTTGTGGATATAGGCCTATATATAGGCCTGTAATTGTCAAGCACTTTAAAATATTGCAAATAATCTGATCAATTAATATGGCACTTGAAATATCAGTGAAAATGTCTTATCACTGTCTTATAAAATAGAGAATAATGTAAATAAAAAAAACATTATTTAATTTTATTGCTGCTTATTACCGCTGTAAATATGAAATTAAAATACCTGCACATAATCAGTAGTCTTTATTCTGATTAACTCAGTAATTCATACCCATATGAATTTACTAATGGCCCCTAAAAGGCTCAATTATACTTACACAGCATCTGAATCACGTTGGTTATGCCGTCACTGACGTAGACTCTGCGTAGGCTCTGCGTAGGCTCTGCGTAGGGCGCAGAGGCTTTACGCATCCCTCTCCAAAACCAGCCATGCAGTCCAGCTATGCAAATGCGGCAACATAGAAGTAATCCATTGTGATGGCTCAGTTTGTGATTATTTGTTTCCGGATTTTTGGATCTTCTCGCTGAATGACTGCAGAACGCCTCCTTCTTCTCATTTATTTGTGCTGTAAAATGTTCAACAGATGGATAATTTCTTCGTCTGTTTCCACGATTTCTCGAACACACTGCACCATGTCGGCTGCCATTGTTGTTCTAAAACAGGAAATACTTGCCAGAACTGAAGCAAAACATATAATAAACTCCGTCCTGTAGATTTACCAGCTGATACCAGCCCTACTGCCACCTGCAGATCCAGAAAAGAAACTGCAAATAACTAAATTTACCCTACGCTCTGATACATGTGCAGATTTCATGTGCGTCAGCTATACGCACCCGACCAGAGGAAGACGCCACGCGAGTATAACTTCAGCTTTACGCTCCCTCATGTATGTAAATAGGTACGTCCATTTCAAACGTTGTCAGGTGTTGCCAGTCTCATACTTCCATGCATCTGTTACGATTTGGTTGGTAAGTCAATGAATCCACTAGTGGGCAGTGCTGAGTTCAGAGTTCCCTTCTGCATTCTGATGTCAGTTTCAGACACCGGTTGGTGGCGGTAATGCACGTAATGCACTTTACCCTAACCCACCCAACACCCACAACACACTCACACTTTCACCTGTCTTCAAAAGTTCCCACCATCTCTACAGTTGTTGTTCTCATCTTCCTCTTCCTGTTCCTCTTCCTCTTCTCTGGTTTGTTCCTGTCACTGGTTGCATGTTAGCTATACTGCTCAACCTTGCCTTCTGGTTTCCAGTGGTACTGCTACGTTTACTGCGTCAAGCAACAGATGTGCAAAGCCCCTCGACAAAGGATCAAATTTGCTTTTAGTGCTATTGTAACCCTGTCAGCATAGGTTACTATAAATCTTTATATCTGTCACCGTATTGTACAAGTGTCCATGAGTTTGAAGGAGTTTATAATTTTTTTACTGGCCGTTGGGATGATTACCTCATTTCAGAACTCGAGCTTGAGCAAAACATATGAAACCCTCCTTCATTTGCTGGACAGGATAAATGGCAAACAGTTCTGTTAGAATTTTGATTAACCCAAGATCGCAAGGATCTTTTGCAGCTCCATATTTAGCTATTATGTACTAGAATCCGAAGTTGTCCAGCATTAACTTACAGATTAACTAGTTTTCTTTTTTGTTATGTGTTTCATCTTCTCCTTTAGTAATTCTTGATGCAGCTCCATCTCTGGCAGAGAAAGTCAGATTCGTTTGAGAATGGCAGAGTGAACGCAATCACGGTCAGGAAGAATATTGCAACCTCCAACTGAACCAAGTCCCCAAATGGACTGAGTCTAGTGGACTATCCTGATGATGTGAATGCACCCTAAAGACTCATTTATGTCGACGGAGAAGAGAGATATGCAGAAAATGGACAGTTTCGTCGGTGCCCTCATACTTTCATGCATCTTTTACGTTTCCTTGGGTAATAAGTAAGTTCATCCACAACTGGGCAGTGCCGAATTCAGAGTTCACTTCTACGTTTTGTCCCTGGTTTCTCTCAACTTCTTTGTCTGAGTCTTCTTCTTCTTTGGATGCTTTTTGTCGGTTCTGCGTCATGTTCTTCCTGTTCCCCTTCTTCTTCTCTGGTTTGTTCCTTTTGCTGGTTGCGTGTTAGTTCAACACACGTGATTTCCAATGGTATTGCTCTGTCTTCTGCGTCAAGCAACAGTTAGCTAAGCTTCTGACAGAAGATGGACAAAAGTGTTCATCAGTTTGCACATCTGTCTTCTGCGTCAAGCATTAATGGGCCGTAAGGCCACGAAACAAGAAGATCTTTTAAAGAAGCAAACTGCTGAGCTGCAGGCTCAAATTACTCAATTAAAAATAAATAAATAAAGAAAAGCAAAAGTTACATGTCAAACCTAAAAACATACACAAAACTGTCTACACAAGTAGCTTGAGGCAGTGCCAGCTTCAGGAAAACTGGCTCCCTTAAACCCAAGACAATAGTATTGCTTTTATTGTGGAGATGATGTAGCCTGCCAATGTAGTAATGAAGCAAACCCTGTTCTGGTGCCATCAAAAAAAAGACAGCAGGAATTGGAGGTCTTGCAGACCCCAGTCATTTAAACTGAAAGCCACTCCCGCTGTGGGACAAATAGGACTTGAAACAGACACTACCTGTCCCTCAAATATGAAATCTGTAATTAACAGATAAATAGAGGGCCAGCCACTCACTACTCCCAGAAGATTAGTGGGGAGCAAATGCATTGCTGAGGTGATTCTTGCAGGTCCAAAGGTCAGTTGCCTTTTAGACACATTGTCTCAAGTTACAACTGTTCCCCTGTCCTTCTATGAAAACAACCTAAGGCAACAAGAAATCAACCTACTCAATGGTTTGCTAGTGGTTGGAGGAGATAACGGTGTAGGGCCCATTTATGCTTGAATTGATATGCAGACGGCTGGACAGTTTTGTCTGTCTTCTGCGTCAGTTACGTGCATACTTTGGTCCATTTTCAGGGAGCTTAGCTATCTTTCGCTTGACACAGAAGATGGAGTAATATCATCTGATATTGCAGGGGCAGTGCTGAGCAGAACTGCTGACATGCGACCAGGGAAAGAAACAAACCAGAGAAGAAGAAGATAATCAGGAAGGGAACAAAAAAGCAGAAGAAGAATGAAGACAAGCAAACAGCTGTAGAAATTGTACAAGCTTTTGAACAAAGGTTATATGTGAATGTTTAGGGCGTGTTGGGCAGTTGGAAACAACTTTATAGCAGTGCATTACCACTGCCAAACGATATCTGAAACTGAAGTCGGCTCGCGGGAGTGAACTCTGAACTTAGCACTGCCTGCTAGTGGAGGAACTGACTTAACAACTCTGGTAATACAAAACACGCATGGAAGTATGAGAATGGCAACATATGACAACATTTGAAAAGGACGTTGCTATTAACATATCTAAGCGAGCATAAATGGGTCTTAAGAGGTCCCATATGGTTTCCAACCTTCCTAATATGAGGAAAAATGCTCAAGAGCAGCTCCCCATTGGCCCTAATACTCTGGATATGTTGTATTCAGACTTTGCTCCTTATATTTGTGACTTTAGCCAGCCCATTCAGTATGGTTATTGAGCAGTTCTCAAGGTTTTGGCGATCAGAAATTAAAAAGGGGGGCAAACTAGCATTCAATGAAGTTGTGGTATTTGTATAAGGTTTATTAAAAATGCAAAGAAGCAGAGGATCTGCCGGAACAATGTGTAAAATAAATCATTAAAGTATAAAATAGGGTATTTGTGGTGTTCATAACAGCATAATGTATCATTTTAATATAGTCTTAAAATTTTACAATTACAATGTCTTGGTGATCAAATGTTTGACTGTCAGTAATTCTTAACACATACACATGCGCACATGATCTTCACACCCATCCAGCAGCCTGCAAAAATGACTATTTTGATCAACATAAACAGGTTGGTAGCGGTTGCTGTTGTTGAGTTATTCAAGTTTGATACATACTCAACGAGAGCAGAGACCTTTGTTCTTTTCCATTAGGATGAAGGGTAGTGAATATGTGCAGCATGCACATCTACGTGCTGTCCACAGGCAAGTGGCTTCAACTGTGCTCCTTGTGAGGGGGGGTGCTTATCACTTTAGCTGTGCTTTTTTTCAGCACAACACCTGTCACTTCCGCCATTGTCACCTGTAGTTGCTTCAGATGGTGCTGTTGCTGAAGAGGAAGCTCAAACATAACTACCAGCAGTAAACGTCTGTGGTATTTTACCATATTTGGCAGCATCTACTTCAAGGGCCTGTCTATTTTTATCACTAATTTTACAGCCCCTTGATGTAATTGGTCCAGCCCAGAATCAATCGAGACTAATGGGCCGATCTACCAGTTTTGTGTACCACTATTACGATGTTACCAACTATTACGAATACTAGTACAATTAGTAAAAAAATAAATAAATAAAAGAAAATTAAAAATAATAATAATTTTATATATATATATATATATATATATATATATATATATATATATATATATATATATATAAGGAACAACGTATATAAGGAACAAGGAAAAGGAACAAGAAAGGATTCATGAATTCACCACCAATCCCGTTCAGTGATGGAGAGAACTGAGCTTGTTCAGCCTGAGACAGTCAGAGCAATAGTAGCAATAGTAGCTGTGAATAGTATGATTTACTCTGGTAAAGCTTAGAGCTCTGCTCCCTGTGATCACTCTGCTGCACTAGTTGAGTCAATAGCCCTCACCCCAGATGCTCTTCCACAAAATGCTCCCTTATGTAAAGCACTTTGCGATTCGCTTGTGTTTGAAAAGTGCTATATAAAAAAGTTAATTTAATTTTATTTTGCTTCCTTCATTAATTCAATAGTCTGCAATGTAAAATACAGTAGCCCTATAAGTAACCCACCTATTTTAAGTCTCTTCCTACTAGTTTTCAAGAAGATTCTGATAATGGTTTGCCAGTGATTCTACCTTTGTCATTTGATGGGCTGTCAGCAAAATAACATGCTGAGCTGTCAGTTAGTCTTACCAAGAGAACTGAGAGACTTTGTACTGATAAGCCTGCATGATGGTATGGGGCATCAGTGTTGACTGTACTCTTGACTTAGTAAAAGCTACATTCTCACTCAGTACCCAGATTTTGAGTCCCGCACCATCAAAGAGTAGTGTGAAATTGCAGGGATCCGAAAAACAAGAAAAAACCTTTACCACCCACAGGGAAATCCAGTCTAATGGAACACTTTTGCAGCAGATGCTTGACACTTAATAATAAGGATAAGTACCAGTGTGAAGTCACTTGTACATGTATATAACCACACAAAGCACAAGGTCACAGGATTTGCCCCATATGAGTTAACATTTGGAAGAAAACCAAGACCTAGCTTTTCTGCTTCCTGTTACTGACTATTGCATGCCCCTTTTGCAGCATTTGCAATGCCCGAAGAATCACCTCAGAGAGAGTTATGAGCCGGCAAATGCTAAAAAATCTGCTCAGCATAATAAAATTATGATATGATAAAAAGATGGTACACTCTATCCTTGAAACAGGTGACAGGGTCTTAGTTAAGAATGTGCCCAAACTAGCTGATAAATGGGAAGCTGATATAGACATGGTTGTTTCCCACACTGGTGATCTACCTGTATACGCCCTGAGACTAAAAGTGGTCCTTTGCAGACTCTACGCAGAGACCTTTGCTGCTCTGTGGGTTTTCACCTGTCAGTAAACCGGAAGCTTCAAAGCCACCTGTGACATAAAAAAAAAGACCAAAAACTCATCAGAATCCAGGTGTTGTAAATAAGGACAAGTAAGATGTTCATTCTGATGATGATGATGAAGAAAAGTATCCCCTGAGATATGTAACCATAGAAACAACTGTGAAAAAAGCAATGACAAATGATTTTCACATCTCACGCAATGTTTCACTGCCACAAGACAAAGCTAAAGAAGCAACTGCCTGTGTCAGAGAATCATCTGCAGTTGAACCTGTGCTGGATGACCCAGTAGAAGTGGATCAAGAAACCTCAACAGAAAGCCCATTGCATCTGATAACTGTATCACTGTATTGTACAAATGTTCATGATTTTCAAGATGTTTATTATGTTTTTACAATAGTCTGTTAAAAAAGGGAATTTAATGTGTAAAACAGCTGTTTAGAGTGAAATGTAACAGAAGAGCTGACTTTTCCCAGTGCACAATGAATGTGCACAGACACAAATGAGCAGTTCAGCATTTTCACAGTGCACAGTGAAGCACAGAGTTTACCCCCCCCCCCCCCCCCCCAAAAAAAAATATTGGATTAATATATATATATATATTTAAGTCTGTGTTGCTGTTATTCCTTTCCTCATGACACCTTGTTGTTGCCATCTAGAGATACCAAGGAGCCCTGTATTTGGTTGCTCTTCTTCAGTTTTATTTTTTTTATGAGCTTTTACTGATAGAGAACCCCATACAGGGATGGTGAGCCCAAAGCTAGGATTCATTGTTCCAAGTCATGAAGATAAGAGAGTTCAATCTGCCCCTGGATGGTTGATAAACTATGGATTTGCAACTGGTATGACAAATTTTTACTTAGCGCTGTCCTGCACATCCTGCAGGGGAAAGAGAAACTGAAATCAAAGACCTTGTCTCTTTGGCGCTTCTTGACAACATACAAACCTTTAAAGTTCCCTGCAGAGAATTTTGAATTTTCTTTTATAAAATTTTGTTTTGGACCCAGTTTCTTTCAGTCTATTATCTTATTGATTTTTGTGTATAATGTGCTGTTTCTAATACATACAGTGCTTAACTACATTTACTGTGTTTGTGTCATTAATAATTCATTTTGCTCTAGCAAACGAGCCTTTGATCTGGCCCAGCATCACCTACAGCCTAACCTTACTATTTAAGTTGCGCTATTTGAGCTGGGTGTTACACTATGAATACTTTAATTTACAAACTGTTTTTATGTATTTGTTTTGTTGCCGTTTCCTGCTTTTGTAAAGCACTTTGTGATTCACTTGTTTGAAATGTGGTATATAAAAACAGTTCATTTGATTTAATTATTGCTTCCTTTGTTTATTCAGTAGTCTGTAATGTAAGCTACTAGTAGCCCTATAAGCAACTCACCTATTTTAAGTCTGTTTCAGGTCAGCCAGATTTGAAAAGAATAGATCATAGAGAGTAGACAGGCTTTTTTCCAAATGTTTGATGATGAAGGAAATGGAGATATGAAGACACAGGAGCTGGAGAGACTGATGAGTTTAATGGGAATTAATCTCTCCAAGAGAGAGCTCAGCCAGTGCATGCCAGCTTCCACCATCAGTGTGTGAATGCGTGTGTGAATGGGTGAATGTGATGTATAATGTAAAGCATTTTGGGGATCATTTCATGTACAGCTATATAAATACAGACCATTTACCATTTATAACACCTTTCAAAAGCCATTAAACAATAGCCTGCAATTAGCCTGAGTTGCTTTTGGAGGAGTGGATTTTAGTAGAAGCTTAATCTCACTAGCACTACATTTAAAACCTTATAAGTATTGGATTATGTTCTGCAGTCGAAGTCTGACCATTCACATTTATTTAAGTGCTGACAGATAAGATGGATGTCTACTTGTTGTTCTGTTAATTTTGAGATAAATTATATTTAATTTATCCATTGCGCCTACTGTAGTCTAGAGCTTTAATGCACATCCAAACATGCCTGGGATTTAATAAATCCTATCTATGTACAACTTTGTCTGGAAATAAAATCTTGCAAAATGCATTGTAGAAGTGCAAGATGTTATCTAATACTGGAGCATGGCTGCAGCTTTCCTCAGTTATCTCAAGGTGGCAGTGTTTCACAATATGCAAATTGTGTATTGTCAGCTTTATAAAAGACGATCTAAAACGCACATTCACACATTATTAAACTTGACTCAGTTTTGCATTGGAGTAACAGTCAGCATCCTATAGTTGAACCTTTTAAAAATATTCCTTAACATGTTTATTCCCTGTGTGTATTTTTACTTAATGTACTTTACTTAATTTTACTCCAACCTAATTCTACATGTTAGATCTTCTGCACTTTCATATCAGTATCTTTCAGTATTACTATGTGACAGTGAATTAAGACAAAAATAATAATAATAATCCTAACAATAAGTTTTTCATCACTGTCAAACAACCTTTAAAAGGAGCTTCCTCATGAGATCTAGCAATGCACTAAGATACCATGTCCAGCTCACTGAAATAGGATATCTTCTACATAGACCATCTAGATATCAAGGTAGTTCTCATGTCAGAGTTCCATTTCACATAAGTAACACTTATTAGCTATACATTTGTTATTTCATCTGCTGGAGGACATCAGTGCCATTTCCCTTCCTGTTTCCTATTTCCCCTATGCTTCCCTGCCCCCTTTGTGCCTTCCTTCTCACTGTGAGCTGAAAAGAAAAAAAAGAGAATGTAAGCTGAGCCAGTGCAATTTGAGATTTTGTACGAGATGCTCTGTAAATATTTGAAGAGTATCTTCCCTTTAATGAGCGAGTTACAACTCAGTTTTCAAAAATGCTGGGATGCTGTGTAACATGTATAGTCAAAATGTTATGATTTTAAAATAATGCAAGTCCCATATTTAAGGGAGAATGGAACAAAAAACAGCATATTTAATTTAGATTTTTAAGTGTTCAGCAGTGTCAACAGATCTTTGCTGCACTTAAAGTGGTTTGACACTGTCTTGCTGTAAAAAGGTCTACCCTGGGAAAAGAAGAGAGCTGAATATGGTACAGCAAGCATGCATATTTAGTTGTGCATTATTAGTGCCTTTTTACATGAAAAAGTTACGTATATCATGTGAATTAGTGTTTTGCTTCCACAGGCTACTGTAAAACAGTCCTCTACGCTATCATTAATATTTTAGATGTTCAAGTTTAATGTAATGATGCGGCTGAATCTTTTTATGAAAGAGAAAAAAAGCCTTAGTCGGAAACAGGTTATGGTGGGGGAGGACATTAAGAAGACCCAGACCTTCAAGCAATTGCTAGTTTAAGATGTTAAAAACATATGATTGAGAATAAAAACAAACAAACAAAAAGAAAAAGTCCTGGACAAGTGCCTAAAAAGCACTGTCATCTCACAATTTTGAAGCCTTGACTCTGAACAATGTCTTGCACATGTGGATAAATGTTTATATTTCACTATTTCTGGTGAGGCGACGCTGGCATTTTACATTTCAGCTCAATCAACTGTACAAAGAAAAAAAAAACTTTTTTATTTTGTAATGTCAGAGGTAACAGGCTATTTATTTGCAAGCTTCCTGGGTTTACAAAGCTGCTTTTAAAGCCCCATTTTTGCCTTTTTTTTTTTTTTGTTTTTTTTTTTTTTTTGCTCTTTGGTACCCCCTATACTTGTGGGATGGAACAGGAAACACAGCCCATTGACAGAAAGAACAGAATTTGTTGACATAGTAAAAAGGCACCAACAGCAGTCACCGGAAATGTGGAGCATCATGGTATAGTAACATTATTGGATCAAACAATACTAAGACTGAACATTATACAATATGATATCTGCAATGAGTTAGCACAGAAGAAAATAACATAATTCAAAATTTCAAATTTTTCTATTTTCTTTGTATCGTTTGCTTTTAGTTGATAACAACAAGGTTATATTTTACATTTTACATTTAAGTCTCTTACAAATAATATAACAGGGCCAAATGCACTGCTGTTGTATTAATTTCATTAAACTGTGATACAGAGCACTGATGTAAATGTCTGGATCGTACAAACACATTTCAATAATTTTAATAAAGGAATCAACCTATATTAAAGCTTTAATTTACAACCTTCGAAGAGCAGGGGGAGAAATAGTTTTAACTATATTTTCTGATGAATAGAAACCTGCATATCTGCAATTTTACCAACAGAGCCCAGCAAAGAAAATGGGACACAGAAGAAGAAACCAGTTATCACTTATCAACAGCAACAACAAAGCTAACTTTGCATCTTTCTGTCATCCTCTGCCCTTAAATCCAGTTTCATGTTAATTTGTCTGTGTCTCGCTTGTACATTTTATTTCTTTCTCCTCATTTCCTTAATTGTCTTAGGTCTCCTAGTTGCCTATAACAGTATTTTTTAAAAGACATTTGTCATACTGGTAGTGTCTTTTGCAAAACTTTATTTTTAATAATGTCAGTTTTTTCCTTAAAAAACTTTAACTTTAATGACTTTTTTAAAATATTTTTTTATTCTGAAAAAGCATAAAGTGTGCACTACAGTACATTGTAATGGAAAGCAAAACAGTGTGTTATGCTGGTGTGGAAACCAAAGTTGTGAACTGCTGCATCTCGGGGCTCCAGAGCAGTTTCAGGCCCAGGAATGTGTATAACAACGGTTGATGTACCTCAGTGTGTTTCAGAAGCATGTAGTTTTTAGGTTCGCAAACTTTTTGAGCGTTGCTTTAAAGTGTTTAAAAATTATATGTTGACTGGAACATGCTCAAGTAAGATTAAATTGTGAGTAAAACTGTCTTAAACTTTAAGGTTAACCCACAAGGGTTACCCGACGTGACACATTTGTCACATACAGTCACATACAAGACATTTTGCTTCAATTTATGGTATAAACTTGGCTCAAAATCCTGTTGAACACAATCTGATACTCGTCTTCTGTCCCCTAATAGATACCCAGAAGCAGAAAACCATATTATATTTTTAATATATCACATCGTGATAAATATATTACCATATGTCTTAACTTAGTTTAATTATGTAAATATTGTCAAATATTTATTTATCCGTGCTTTTAAAAGTAAGATTTTACATCAAGTACAGAACAAGTTTTTATCATATAAATATTATTGTGTTCAAGGAAGAAAATTAGTTTTATTTTCATTCGTACTTTTGATGCTTTACAGGAAAACACTGAATTGTAGTAATATTGAAAGCACTGTTATGTTATAAGATTCTTTATTTTAAGAGTCTGCATTGATTTACTGTTCACTCCTACTGTATTTAAATGTGTGACTTAAGAGTAAAATGTACAATTCCTGCGCATATACAGAAAAAAAAGCATTAAAAATGACAAACATTGATTTATTTTCTGCTTCTGTGATTAATTTAAGGTAATTGAGATTTATACACAGGGCATCATAGGGTTAATTTTTTCAGCCTTGCCACCCGGATGCAGTCATTCACATGGGTCTGACAGCATCTGGTGTGCAGAGCCATTAAATCCCATTCTCATCCCTGCAAAGCCAAACAGGCAGCTGTGGGAGCCAACCACATTTATCATCTTGAAGCCATTAGACCAATTGCAGGGTGAAGGGGGAGGGCGCTTGCTGCAGTGATCTCTGTTTGCAGCATCCCAAGAGCAGCCTCTGTTGTGTGAAATACAAGAAAGGGCAAGACAGCGGGAGTGGATCCAAGGGGGCAATCGAAGAACTGGCTGGGAATCTCTTGGGGGCTGCCAGGATAGGGTTACTTTGGTGTGTGGAGTCCTTCTTCAGTGAAGATGGCTGTTATGTCAATGTAAACAGCCAATGCAATACCTGCATTGCTAAAGGGGGAAACAGAAGAGGTTGAGGAGGAGGAGGGGCTGACACTGGAGCAAATGTTGCCTCTTCCAATGAAATATTACTGCCTTTAGCTAGCCTCAGCCTGCCGCAGTCCACCTCTGAACATGCATGTTGGTTGTTAAGGTACGTATGTATCTCTAATCTGATGGGAAGCAGGAGTAAGACTTGCCCATGTTGGCAGGATTAGAAGCTCAGCTGCTTGAGATACAGTACATCTTAACTATAAATAACATTTGTGTGTATACAAAAAAAACAAAGAAACCATAAAATAATCCTAAGAAAGACTACTATGTAAAATTCTGCAAGCGCTGTCCTTGTGCAGCTCAAAGCTAGTACACTGAACAACAGCAATGACTGAATTCAGTCTTTGTTTTTCATTGGTTGGCTTGAGTTGCACATGTTCCTCATTAAGAGCACAAGCAGACAGGATGAGGAGGGAGGAATGGATCATATGTCTGTGCCTTCCTGTGTCACCATATAACACAAATAGAAAGCATGCTCCTGTTTTAAAATCCCCTCATACATGTAAATCTTCAGGAAAAATTGCTTTTCACTCTCATGGGAAGTGCATAGTATGCGTGTAGGTAGGAGGCAACGCATACTTAAGTCTTAGATGCAGTGGATATTTATGGAACTTGTGTGTGTTTGTGTGTGTGTGTGTGTGTGTGTGTGTGTGTGTGCGTGTGGTAATGTGTGTGTGGGTGAGTTTAAGTTGATTCTGACATCTGAAAGTGCTGCCAACACATTTCCTCACATTGAACATTACAGTTTGAGTGGTTAGTAGCTATTTCTCTGTATTTATCAAGTTGTTACACCAGATTTCTCTTATCCGTTTGCTGACCACATCCTGCCCAAAACACACACCACAACCCTACTGGTATTATCAGCCATCAGTTGGATGAAAATGTGGATGTTACTTTTTCCCTCTATTTTTATTTATTTTTTTTTAGATTCAAGCAAATCATCATGCACAGAAATCAAGGAAACTATGATTTTGGTATTTTGTTTTGCAAGAATCAGAATATTACATAACTCTTTGGTTATGATTCCTTTAATTAATGTCACATTAGATTTAACAGATCAAAGCCTAAACTTTAGTATTGAAGTCCTTCATCAGTGTTTTTCCTTCCACTCAACAGGTCTTATGGCAGAAGCACCATTAATACCTCAGCAGACCCGAAAGCAGCTGGAGGACTCCTTAATTGATCATGAGAAACATTAGAAACTGAGACTAAGATCAGACTTAGACTTAAAACACATCCTTTAGTTGAAACACTTACATCTGACCATGGCTGTAAATGCGGCTAAGACAACTGCAAGTTTTCTCTCCACAACTGCCACAACTACCACGGTCCCCCTGCTCTCAATGAGTCCAGGAGCCAGAGAAAACATCACCTCGACAACATTATTGACTGTTACCATAACAACAAATGAGACCAGCTTCAACGCCACCACATTTCCAGATGTGGTGATTGAGGGCTCGGGTGTTGGGATGTTGCTTGTACCTCTTGGCATCATCACTGTCATTGGTTTAGCTGTGGTAATTGTAAGGAATCAGTTCAGACCGTCTCTAAATTATTTATTATTATTTTTTGGTTCAACATTGAAGTCCACAATACCTACAAATAACCTTTTGTGTTTTTTTTTACCTAATAGATGCTGTACGTTCGGAAACGGAAACGGTAAGTTTAAAGTTTGTTAATGTCATGATAAAACTAGGAACAAACATCCCTAAGGTTAAAAAATGCTAACGCTCTTTGCAAAATGCCACTTTAAAGGTTTTACGGTTTGGGCAGTACCATGACGCCAGGTTAAACTTCTTTAGAGTTGCCAAATGCTCCTCACCTCTGACTTTTTTCTCTGACAGGTTGGAGAAGTTGAGACATCAGCTCATGCCCATGTACAACTTTGACCCGGCTGAAGAACAGGATGATCTGCTGGAACAGGAACTACTGGATCATGGCCGGGAAGGCAGCCTCGCAGGTCCTAATGCCAAGGTAGGCCAGGCAATGTTTAGAGAAAGGTTTTCTTTTCCTTCCACATCATCATTTGAACAGCCATGAAAAGTTATTTCTATATTATAAAATGGCATTAATGAAAAGTTTGAAACTGTAACAAATCATCCATATTATCTTCTTCACTGCTGACAGTTTTGAGTGACATCCTTTTAAAAAAATACTCTTATTTCCCAGTAATCTGAATTACAGCTGGTATTATATACGTTGCATTTGATAGATAACATGAAGACTTGAGTTAATCTGTTTGCTGTAGGATTCATATGTTATTTTGATGACATATACTGTTAAAGTTTTTCACTATGGTAATTCTGCATTTTCTTTCATTTCTTTTTTTTTTTCTTAAGTTTTGACAGTGGTATAAGGGAAACATGGTAAAGTATTGCCTGTGTGTATTTTAAATCATTTCTCATAAAACTCCCTTTCTCCAAGCCACCCTTATTCTTTAACGCTGTCTTTGCTTCTGTATCCAAAGCAACAACTAGTAGGCCAAAACTGATTTTTTAATATTATATAATCTATTTCCATGAATCTGCACATAGTATCTATTAAAGCCTTCTCCTCTGAACCTACATCTATCTTTCACAGTGTTTGTGATCCCTCAACTTAATACCTATAGAGAAAATACTCCAGAAGCCACATAAAGCAGAAAAATAAACCCCCTCAAAACATTACCTTAAGGGGGAGATATCAATAAAATCCAGATGGATGTATGTACTACGGATAACAAATACATAGAAGAAACTATACACAAAAAAAAGATTTTCTTGGTTGTTAAAGATTTTTTTTCCAGTAGCCAAAGCATCACAACATGACTGGCATCTTACAGGTGTTATGCCTTTTCATACGCCTTTCCTGTAGTTTTTATTTTTCTATGTCCCTCACTTGTTGCAGCTGAGCTGATCCCATAGCTACTAAGTAAATGCAGTTTGTTTGCTGTTTTTAAAGCTTAAATCTTAGTTTAGTGTATTTTCCCAGTTATTTTTTCTGGATAGTAATGTGTTGCGGAATTAACAGAATTGTCAACCAATATTAGAATTAATGTTAGTGATTTATTAACTTTTAATTTCGACTAAACTTGAACCTCTTGTATCTCTTCAGCTGTTTTCTTGTAGTGTGATCTTTGTCTTCTGGTTCTCATCATTTCCTACTTTCAATAATTAATCATGGCCTCTATCCTAAAATATTAAGTTGATTTAACAGTTTCACTGGTTAATGGTTTTATCTTTCACACACACTTGTAACAAAATAACTGTGTGTGTGTGCTTTTAAATAATTAAGAGTTGAAGGTATTGTGTGATCTTAACTTCCCTCATATCTCCCATCTTCCCTGCAGACTCTCACAACCTCCCAGGGGACAACACAGCGACCCAGTCGTCTGGTCTTCACAGATGTAGCCAAAGCTCTCAACGCCTAACAGCCCTCTTCCATTAGCTGATCTCAGCTTGTGAGGGCTGTTGGCCTCATCCAGGCTGTTGCTCAGGAAGGAAAAGAAAGGGAAATGGACTGTTTTAGAGTGCAGATGGGGCACTGACGAATGTTTTCATCCCAGCATGTGAAACACAGCAGTGGTTTAAATGTGACAAAAAACAGAGGTCTCTTGTATAACACAGGAGCACAACACTTAGGATTTTGCACTGTAATCATTTGGTGCACAAATGAAGTCTGGCGCACTTTTTTTTAAGAATATGTGTCATTGCTGTTTAAATGGTTAGTAGCTTGTCAGTGAAGTTCTCTCGAGCTTCAGTGTTGTTTCTCATGATTCATAAGAGACTATATTTCTATGTGATAGTGATTTTGTGATCTTATGTTTTTGACAAGCTTCAACGTTGGATGTGTTACCATCCTAAAGTGACGTTTTCTCTCCCATGTTTCTTCACAGTTGATAAATGAAACATATTGTTTTCGTCTGTATACATTAAAATTGATAAACCCCAGATTGAAAAAATGCTGTACAAGGAGTTGATACGTGTGATATTTTATTGATAAGCGATAAAGAAGCAGAGTAACACAAATCACAAAGTAAAGAATCATAACAAAACATATATCACAGGTTTGTGAGTTGTATTAATGAAGTGGATGAGGACACATCAATAACATAACTATAAAATGGTGTTAAAAGTAAGGCATAAAAGATGATTTCTCAAGTTACTTCAACTTTTTAATAGTTGAAAAATAGATCAAGTACTGTATGTAACTATATCACTATCAGTAAGATCACAGAACAACATTGTCCCCATTATAAAGAGTAAATATCCAAACACAGCTCGTGTAAAATAACACACATTGACTCAGCTGGAGTTTAAATAAAAAGGCACCCTTCAGGCTGACTCCCATCCACTTGTGGTCACATCAATGTAGTGAGATGAGATGTGTGGACTACGACAGTACTAGTTTGACAGTTATTTCAAGATTTCATGATCCACATTGCCTGCGGGTCTTATGGAGACTACTGGTCACAAGCGACCAAAAGTCACCCCAGAGATGACCCAGGCTTGGTTGTCTTTAGAGGTAGTCCAGGGGGTGAACAAGTAAGGTCAATGCAACATTGAATTAAACCGTAATCTGGCAGCAGTTCAGTCATTAATGCTGAAATACATGAAATGATTGAAATACAACATAGTGATAAAAAGTAGAAACATTTACATAAAAGTAAATTAAGGATGATATTCAAGTAATAAGCAACTTAACTTATGAGTGACACATAGTTAATGTTGGATAAATGTTTGCCACACATACAAGAATCTTAAGAAAGTTGGCATATTAGAAATAACAAATTCAGGCCATCAGTCTACATGCAGAAATCCTAAACAACAATGTGTAAAAATATTTCTGTAAAATTAGACTGAAGGATGATTTAAGATATTCAGATATTTATTTACAGCTGGTGTTAACCGGGTTATCTGATCAGAAGTAGAAATATCTAAGTTGGTTTCTACCGGGTATTAACATGTGTATTAACTTGTGTCTCGAGCCACCACCTCTGATTCCCTCTTGGTATTCAAGTACACACATAGTCTACGTCACTTACAATCAGCTGTGGTGAGCAACAAACAGGACAAGTTTATTCAAAACCCCAAATTACAAACTGTCCCCCGAACAACATTATAACACTTTTTTTTAAGATTCAACTTGGTCATGTTAATGTCAATATTTTGACTAACACTATGCAGAATTTACTGAAGTTTTTAAACTCATTCTGAATCCGTTCATGTGCAGAAATGCACTCTGGTCACAATAAAAAGTAACTTGGCTGCCTGTAATTGATCCACGAGCAGTGTGTGATGTAAAATGTAAAAACAAGTTATCCCCCATTTAAAACTTCAGCGTTGTTTTCTTCATCATTACTACAGAAATGAACACAAACGAAGAGCAGGAGGTTTTCTGTGAGGGACATATCCTGCAAGTTTGGACGCTGCTTCACAAAGAATAAGTTTTTTTGTGGAAACCGGACCAGCAAAAACCTCAGAAACCTGGCTGCTGATGTGAAGGCAGTTCAGATGAGCACTGGTCCCACAATTTGGTCCAGGACCGATTTTCATTTTATTTTACATTTGATTAGCTGTTCTGTTGATTCACCCCCCAGTGGACAATCTACAAACTAAAATAATAAAGGTAAAAATCCTGTAAAGTTATTTAAATATTTAGTCAATTTCACTACATTGCCAGGTGTGTAATTATGATTTTGCTCTATTGTAAATTATATATTCCCATTAATGTCACAAAAACCATATAATATTGGTACCATTAATTATCACTGAAGCCTAGGAGCTTTATTTATAAACAAATTTATGATTTTATTCTGAGGTATGACTTAAGTAATGGATTACATAATCTCCTAGCAAAGTCTAAATTTAACCCAAGTATTCTCCAGGTTTTTCTGGGGTTTACAGTGTTGAAAACAAATTATGTGAACTTTGGTTGAGCTTACTAAACATTGTGAATTTATTATAAAAGGTGTGAGGGGTCATTACCAGATACAACTTGTTTAAGGTCGGAGCATTTTTTCTTAATATCAGTCTCAACTCTCTTTGCCTCGCTCAGTGCAGTGGTGCAACACTGTTATATCACAACTAGTCCACAGAATATTACATGTTTCCTGGCATCAGTTTCCTCATCCATCGCCATCACCTTTTCTGCAAAAAAGTTTGCAATTTTCTTTTGGTCCACAACTCTTCATGGCTCAGGCCTGATTTGTGCTGGCATTGTAAGAGAGGAAACCTCACAGTAGATGCTGTCAGTTTACGTTTATTTAGGATTTATGGATCACATGGCCCAGTTACAAACAAGGATCCTGGAATCTGTTTTAACTCTGTTTTTTATCAGCTGAGTGACTTTCATGAATTGGACATAAACAGGTCAGAAATTATCTTAAGACTTGGCTCAATCAAGAACAATTTCATAAAGAAGATCCCTGGTTTTGACTTCCTCACATCTACAGGTGACCGTTGTTCTGATTTTATCTATTAAATACAATGGGGATGAACAAAGTTTCTATCATGGTGTTCAAAGTATTAAATGTGTCTTTACCAGAAACAGAATACTATTGTGTTACAGACGAAGAGGTATAAACCTGTTTCTTTGTTATTTTTTTCTATTTTAGTAGAAATGAGCTTCAGTGGAAACGGATGAGTGCCACAAATAAAATCCCATTCCCTTTACTTTACTTTATTTTACTTTAAAGCGATACTGTGTAAAATCTGAAGGAAGAAACAGCACATTCTTCCTCTGTGAAATGAGAAGATAAGCAATAAAACACACCATCAGTTTTGTACAATCAGTTGTTTTGTTGCTGTAGCACAAATTGCCCGAGTAATGTCAACCATGATTTTCATGTATTTCAGCACTTTGTGGCCATTTGCTGCCATGTTAAGAGTGTCACACATACAATTTACAGTGTAAGAATCAGAAAAATACATGATGTAGTAAAAATGAGAAAAGAATAACAAATCCAAAAAAAAAAAAAAAAAAAAAAAAGTATTTCATAAGGAACTACACTCTAAAAAGCAAGTATTTCATCAAGTTGTTGTAAACTATTGGCTGCATTTTATTTCCCAGGAGAACAAAGTCTCACTTCAGTTATTTGTTTTCCATCAGATACAGTTTTTTCAGATACTTTTTTTTTTAAAAGAAATTACATTGATATCTTATTTGTACACTTCTACAGGAGTGTAACATCTGCTTGTGTGTGTGTGTGTGTGTGTGTGTGTGTGTGTGTGTGTGTGTATGTGTGTGTTGGCTTGTAGCCCTGAAAACACTTGTATATGCGCTGTATATCTACACATGAGGCTGTGCTCTTACATGTGTGTGTTTGTACACAGTATCACTTCTGAGAGAGTGAAGGGTTACTTTGCTGGAGAGTTACTGAGGTAGAATGAGAGATTAAGAAACTGAGGCTAACTGAGGTTTCAATGAGGTCTTTGTGTCAAGGCATACTGGTAATGTCAAACACAGATCAGAAATGCACAACAAACACAGCACCACAATTATTACTGAGTAGATAACATGTTCCTGAATATTTTGTACCTGAGGTTTCAGAATGGTGTAAAAGCACTGTTAAAAGTGAGATCCTGAGTGTGGTAAAATGACAGGTCAACACTGTAGTTGACTAAAGTATATGTGAAAGGTTTCCTTCCAAAACGAAACATCCATTTACAAGTTTGGACATATATACATATATATATATATATATATACATATACATATATATATATATATATATATTTTTTTTTTTAAATCAGCTTCTGCGTAGAAGGAAAAAAAATGTATATTACTTTATCATGGTTATACTGGCATAGGAGGTAATGTAACAGCATAATGTACTTAGATGTTAGAGGATATTTCATTTTTGAATGAAAATTTCACATAAACTTTCACAAAAATGTCTTCAGCGCACCTTGTTTATGTTGTAACAGTTAAAAAATGCCACGTTTCAAACACACGACAGAAACATGGTAAAACTGTTCAGTTTAGTTCCTTTATTTTTCTTAACCCCTCTCGTTTTTAGCCGGCAAGTCTGCCACCTCTCCATACAACCAACACACACACGCACACATACATACCTATTCACACTGAGAGGTTCAGGACAGCCAGCGTTGTTGAAGAATAGTTCGACTTTAAGGGAAAAAAAAAAAGGCTTGCTTGCTTTGCTGATGAGTTTTAAGACACAAATGGAAAAAGATTAAAAGCCTGTGTTGCAATTTAGACCTATGTGGTCTATGTAAAAGCAAAGACTGATTTTACATTTTGGAAAAAAACAAATAAACAAACAAAAAAACATCTTTATTAATGAGCAATAGAGATCCTGCCAGTGTATATTTACCCCATATGTAGAAAGGTGAATAAGGCAAAACCTAAAGCTTTGACAAGCAAGACGGTTATGCTTTGAGGCCATTTTCCTGGTATGGATTGGATCCGCTTGTCCCGTTTAAATCAAAATAATACAGATTAAGATTTCTAATCTGATCGTCTACTCTCCATGGCTGACAATGCTTCTATTGCTAAGGCACAAGGGTCAGTGAAAGCTTGGATTAGGAAATAAATATGACTGGAGATTTGAAATGGATGTTGGAGACAGGATTCTCCCCCATCATCATCAAACCTTCATATGAGGTCACTTCTGTTGGAATAATGGTGTCCCATAGATAAAATGGAGATACATAAAGGCACAATTAAGCTGTTCTGGTGAGATGTGACGGCCCAGCTCATGACTAAGACATTTAGTGTGTTTTTTTCCTTTAGTTACCATCAACTTTTAAAAACAGCTTCTTCAGCAAGCAAGACAATGAGTGTGTTTCCCAAAATGTGGAACCATACTTAAACAAAATATCAAATAAGTCCGGTGTTAAAGGATCATTTCTTTACAACAAAAAAGGTAACGACAAATCTAGAGTGTGTTTAGATCAAGAGAGGAAACTACTGTTTGCCATGATTTTGAGTGTGAGTGTGTGTGTGTGTTCCTGAATCCCCATCACAGATAGGAGTCAGAATGTACCCCTGTTTGCTTGAGGCCAAACCTTGAGGTAGGTAGAGAGGTATCTTATCTACTCCCCTTCCTCCTGTTCAGGCACCTGAGATGAGGGACCTTCCTCAGCCTCCTCTGAAGCACCCTGGAACAAGAGGACCCAAAAGCAACTATCAGATATGATCTCTTTCTGCTGTCAACTGACTCATGATGCTCAAAGTAATGAATCAATACTAGAAAGAGCCTGACAATACAAAAATGACTGTTAAAATTTCATTGAGTGATTGCGTGCGAGGAAGCCAGTTCCAGGCATCAGACCCAGAAATGTGAGGAAGACGACGGTTACATCAGGAAACCAGAAGACAGGGGAAGAGAGCAGTTAGATCAGGTTTCCCCTCTCTACACTGACTCATTCTTCCCCTTCATGTGCGTGTGTCTGAGAAAGGGAGACTGTCTCAACGGTTTCAGTTCTTTAAGCATCTTAACCTTTTTGACAAACTGCTATGCAGGGAAAATGCGATAAGACAGATGGCACCAAGTGTAGTTGCCCGCTTTGGTGAGAGCTGTTGTGCAACGCTTTCGCTTGTCGAGCGAGCCGAATGGCTAAAATAGACCAAAGTTTCTGAGAAACACTAGGTGCACGTTCTCCAAAACTGGATAAGACAAGAGGATGTTTGCAGGTGTACGTGGGGAATTCAGCACCGCTGTCTGTGAATTTCCAAGAATTCGTCACATCAACATGAAGTCAGTTCACATAAAGCACAGGTAGTGTGTGCAGACATGATTTTCCAGACAAATTTGCTATACTAACAAAGTTTTTCAGCAATTTTATATAGTTTATATATATATCTGATAGCATATGAGCCAACCAAGCAATGGAGAGTTTTTTTCATGCAAGGTACATATATTACAAATGAAGACAGAACAATGCAGACAAGTTTGAATGCACAAAGTCTCGTACATCGCCTTAAAGGCAGAAGCAAATAAGCCTGATTTGTTGCTCATTGTTTGTGACCTTTTGAGTTTTGGGTCCTCAATTAATAGTTTAGACAAAGAAAAAAATAGAAAAAACATCAAATTGGTGAAGAATTAACTAAACACTAAACTAAAATAATTCACTCCTTTCTGTGTAATGTACTTCAACAACACTGAATCCTCCAAAATAGTCAGTTAACTTTCTAGAAAACTTTAATAAAAAAATAATTTTCACAAAGGCAGGGCTGTTGCATTAGTATTAACTTTCATTCTGTGTATGCAATGAGGGGAGAATGAGTGTACAGGCCTCATTAGAGGAGAACTGACATGAATAATGTTGACTAATGTGTGAGTGAGACACTGTGGCGTGTGAAGTCAATTAACAGTCAACTTATTGTTCTCTAATCATTACAGTGCAACAACCTGAGGGTCCTGGTAGCTAAGTGGCTAAAGTGCAGATATGTGTCTCTTACCCAAAAATTAAAAGACACACACACAAGAATCAACCCAAAAGAAAATCTTTGCTCTGTGAGGGAAATACTGATTCAACTTTGTTCCATTTTATCCTTCTGGAGACTTTGGTTTGTAGTGTTCTTCTTTTGTATTGTTCTCTAGCTTTCTGAGGTTTGTTTTCACTTTCTCAATGAGCTCATGTATATCAGTGGGGAAGCTACAAATTGAAAATACCCCTCATGATTGTCATTATTAGACAGTATATAAGCACATTTATTGAAGTACAAACAATAACTACAATTTTAAAGTAACTTCTTTTCCTGAGAACTTCCATTTACTTCAAAGCTTTGCTTTGTAGTAGATTCAAGGATAAAACTGTAACTCAATGGATGACGTAACAGACCACTGAGATGCAACACAGCTTTGAAAATTGAACCAATTATTACTAAAGTCTTGGCTTCTTTACAGGAGACAATGTGCAGCACATTTCAAATGTCCATGGATTAACATCTACCTTAAAAGGGGGATTGTTCTTTTTCCCCTAAACTTTTTACATGATTTATTTTCAATAAGCATTCCAATAACTTTATTATCATATCAAAAATCCACATTTTTTCTTCTTTCCTGTCCCATTAAATTTTATTTATCTGGTATCCTGCAATAATTTAAGAGTCAGAGGAACTAAATTAGTAATTTGTTTAATACTTTAACTTTTTCTTCTGCAAATATCTCAGTATTTTTATATCCACTGGACTTTTGCAGCACTTTTACAAAGCTATATTAGTACTTTTACTTTAGGAAAGTAAGTGAAGCTACTGTAAACACACAAACTAACTGGAAACAGTTTGCACATCAGATTGTACACTGTTGACTTTGGAAGTCAAGTAGTGGCATTCTGGCTGCAGCTCCTCTGAATGTACTTATTATTTGATGTTGAACTCATGGTTAAACAAGAAAAACTCTGCACATCTGCACATCAGCATACATGTAACTGACTCGAGTCAGAAAGTAAACGTGTGACACAAAATGAGATTTCTGTTCAACCAAAGTAGAAGTTGCACTCTTACAAAACTCTCAAGGTAGCTCCACTCTCGGTTTGATCTAACACTTGATCTATGCTAGTTCTGTTGAAGAAGAAGAAAAAAAAAGATAAATAAATAAAATAATTTGGATGATCTGAAGTACAGACGTTTTACACAGGAAAGCGTACGTGGCTGGAAGCAAACCATTTAGTTTGTCACATTATAAACTGTAAATTTCACATAATGGACAACACTTGCATGTTGTTTGCTTATTTCTGTGAGTTTTAGCAATACAACATGCAATAGCCCCCTCCCTCGTTTCATCTAAAGATTTCATTTTCCTCACCTTCTGCTCTTCAGTCACTTCTGGAACTACTTTCTGGGGCTGTGGAAAGAAAGGCAGTAGAATCAATTAAAGATGAAGGAAAATGGGCCCACAAGGATTGCACAGCTCCAGCACACAGAAACACGGAAGTTTTGCACATACATGTGCAATAAATCCATGAGTGTCAGTGAGTACTCCATACCCATTTCCTCGGTCGCCCTCGTGGTCGTCTCTCCCCAACGGGCTCTACTTTCTGAGGAGAAAAAGACAAAAGATGGAAAAAGTTTCCAATTTTAATAATGATGTCATACTAATCACGTAGTTTTTATCTGAGTGTCTTAGGTTTCTGTGGAAGAGTCATCCTAGGAGCTACTGATACTTTTTAAACTCTCATGATTCAAAGATTCTTATGTATATTTAATGCCAATTTACTGCCTGTTTGTGAAACTGTTGCATTTATATTCTTTGGTGCTAAACATTTATTATGTATATTCTAGGTCAAATCATCCCTAAAAATGTCAATATGCATGATGCTCGCGTAAATTTAAAATAGCACAAGTGCATTAACATCCATCTTAACATAAAGGAGTAAAATGTTGTCAAGACATCAAATGGAAAAAACACACTTGGGCAAATATTTGTGTATTATTCTGCTTTATGTCATTCTGCTTTTGAGTGCATTTCCTCTGAAAACTGTTCAGTGTGGTAGGATTTGAGGAGACAACGAAAACATTTGTGTGACTGGGATGTCTAATACCTCACTCTGCCATGTTGTAGCAATTTAAACAAGTTCTGCTGCCTGACATTAATTGTTTCCTCAGATCTAATGACATGGAAAAATAATTATTTCTTTGCTAGAAACTCCTCTAATGTCTCCCAACACTACAAAGTGACAATAACTTGATTATTAGAGATAGAGATCAGCAGCAGGACATGTTCAGCCTCCGCCAGTCTTCTAATTTAAATAAAAATTAACTAAAATTTAAGCAGCTTTTAAAGCAACCGGCCTCTTAAACTGTTTAAAAATAACTTAAACCCAGGATTTTGCATAACGGCATCATTCTTTCTAGTAATAAGTACATTATAAGTATATCATCAGAAGATTGTTTGTTTATTGACTTTTATTGTTTTTATAACAAAACAATAAAAACCTCCATTACTTATCAAATGTGTATTCTGTTCACTTTTTAAGTTATGTTTGATAGCATATTAAACTTATTTGAGTTTTGGACTGTCTCAATTTTTGCTTTAACAGTTAGATTGTTTTATAGACAAAATGATCCATAATATAACATAGCTGCCATATAAATCCCCAAACATTTAATATTCCTCATTATTTTGCTTTTGTTAAACACAACCAATGTATTCATTGCAAATGCACAAAAAAACGTTAGTCTCTTGAGAGACCTTAAGATATGTTTGCATTAGTTTAAACTGGAAACCAGTTGTTTGTAATAATTATGCACTTTATATAAGTAAAGCTAATTATTTCATGCGGCTCCAACACCATTAATAAAAGCATTTCTTCCCAATTTCAATGCAAGCTGAATAACTTAAGATGTGAAGTTTTATCACGGATGTATTCATGATTTAAAAGCACTTCGCTGTTCCAGCTGGACTGGATAAGGTGGAACCAACTTCAACCACATAATATACTGACGTATGATAAATCATAGAACGGAGACTAAAATGGCCTAGTAATTAAGTTATAGTTTTATAACAACTGTCTTGATTAATTCATCTTTGAGTGTTGACCCACAGGCTGAAGCATGAAATGTAAACAATGTATTGATTCAGCAGCAGCTGGTCTTTTCTCTGCTGTAAACTTACATTTACCCTGATGGTGGCTGCTTTAAAGAGTCCCACTGAAGACATAAATCCTACACTACTGCAACTAATGCAGATGCACTGGAAACAGAAACCCCTTTAGATTACACACAGCGTTACTAAAGTATGTGAAACAGTACCCCTCTAAATTGTGCTGTAAAACAAATATGCATTTTGATTAATGCAGGTTCTTAATTAAAGCAAAGACTATCTGTTTTCCATTAGCTGCAACATTTAACCAACACCTGAGTGTTGTGGGAAGCTCCTTTAACAAGTCATTATTTATCTTTTTAAACAAATATATAATAATAAAAATTGTCTTAATCCGTTTTGACCTTCAGTGCAGTTCTGGGGCCTTTGTTCTTGCTGCCTTTTGGTCGTCCTCTCGGTCGCTTTGGAGTTGGTGGTCCAACAGGCTCCTGTGGTGAGAGATTAAATGTGGGACCAAAACTCAAAACTGCACTTCCTATTGTCTGCAAATACACACAACTCAACCTTCTGTTTAATGAATATAACCAAAGGCCAAGAGTGGAGCCGACTACAGTCACCTTTCAAAGATTGAGGTCATACCTGTTGCTGTTTCCGTGGTCGACCTCTGCCCCTGCGCTGAGGCTCTTCGGGCGACTGGGCAGTGCTCGGCTGAGGAGACGGCTCTTTGGTCCCACTGTTACTCATACCTGCGTCTGTCCACCTGCTTCAAAGAGTGTGGGCATCAAAGCATGGAGCAGTGGCCTCGAGGGCTTAAAGAGGAGAAGAGCTCAGTATCAGGAGCTAAAGATCACAATGAGAAAAGAAGTAGAAAAAAATGACTACTTTTTAAACGCAGAGCTGCAATCATCTGACAAATCTGGGATAACCAGCTTTATTTGACCAGTTCAAATCATCTTTATGCACAGTTACCACAAGCTCTTTCAGTCTATGCTTAATGTATCATTACAAGAATAATTCAGAATCACACAGGAACCTTTTCCAAATGCAAGCGTGGGAACTGCTCATACATAAGCCTTGGCACCAGGTTCATCGGAACACAAACAGGGTTCTGGCAAACGCAGGGAAACATGAGAATGGTGTGCAGAGACTAAAAGTAGCACAGATATTCACAACTCAATCTGACATCCAAAATCTGCATCTACTGTACAGAGCTCTACGTTTCCATCTGCCCTCTGTGAGGTATTTCTCAATGGGGGCTGTGAATGTTGTTGGAGTGGTGATGCTGCAACAACTGTTACAGTGAAACTTGTACAACTGTGACAACAATATCCAAGAACACACACAGAAGCACCACATGGAAAAGTTAATAGAAATGATCACTAACAACAAACAAATCTATGTAAAACAATCATTTAAAACAAATCTGCATCTGTCTTGACTGATTGTTTATTTGGTACCAATTTCTAAACAATAATGACTTCTGATTTCTTTTTCCTGGGGATTTTATTACTTTTTTTTTTTTTTAATTGGGGATTTTTCGGAAAAAAAATGGGAAAATGAGTGTCTTAAGAGATTTTTTTTAATCAGTTTCTACATTCATAATAAAGGTGAGTTCAGCAATAAAATGTTTATCTGTTTTTACCTTAAACATCAGCTGTAAATGATCCACCATAAGTTCCCATAGTCTCTAAGTTACCTATTATAACTATTATTGTTGTTTGTTTTTAAGTAATACAACACACTATTTAACAGACAACAAACTACTTTTACTTGATACATTTTAGCTTGAAAAAGACACAGATTGATGAGTTTTTGGACAGTTGTTTGGCACAGTTTGGTTAAACGCAACCTCGAGTACTAATATGGTAAACAATGTGTTTCTATGCCACACAGCTTCTTAAAACAAAATTATCTACTTGCTCAATTAAACTAATGCAATTCTTATTAACAAAATACACCATGAATATCTACTTAAAACGGCCAGTCGGAAATGTCCCAAGGTGGTCGTTTTCACAACGTCTAGCTCCGTGAGGAATGTGCCAAACGCTAATTGTCAACACAGCCTCGCTGCACTTCTTCTGCAGCAGCACACCGTCTTCTCTACTTGACGGTGTTTGCCAGTCAAGTACGGGACTGAATGTACTTTTTGCATATGGGCGGCAATAGCAACCATAAATACACATTCTTGTGCGGCGTTAAAGGAGGCGCGCGAGGCGCTCGGGGAAGCGAAGCCGTGAGTTCAAACCTTCGACTTCGGTTGAGTAACTGGCACATGTTGACGCCAAAACAACAGTCGAGGCCATCGGCGGTTTAAAGCGTAAAAGTCGGCGCTCGCCAAACAACATCCCCCTGCTCCCATCACTTGCGCAATCGATCTGTAAAATGTTTTAGGTTTCGTGGGCGATAATGCAACAGGTCCGAAGAAATGGAGAGGCAAAACGAGATGGAAAAACTTCACCAAGGACAAAGGCAAGCAACACAGGTGCAAAAGCTCTGCTTTCAGACCAGCCAGCCAGAACAGAGCCTACATGTATACATTCAGGCTATAGGCTCCATGTTCACGCTCAGTAATCCTGCTCATGCAGCCAGCGCCAAACACTACAGAGAGAGAGCGCGAGGGCGAGAGAGAGGGAGAGAGAGAGCAGAGGAAGTTCAACTTACCTTAAGTCGGTTTGTAGTTTTACCTGGAGGTTCAAACACACTCCGTTCACTTTGTGCTCCTGCACAACTATGAAAATCTTAGTGTATCGACCGTCTCATTGGCTGGAATGAAAGGGCAATCTCTCTCTCTCTTTCTCTCTCGCTCTCTCTCTCTCGCTCTCTCTCTGTCTCTCTCTATATATATTTTCCTCCCTCCTCCTAATCGGAAATGTGTGTGATCCCCCAGACGTCCAGTCACGAATACCCCAGATGCAGTATAGTGGGGGGTTGTGGCAAAGCAGTATGCATTGCATACTTTCTCTATTAAAGCATGTTTCAAGAAAGAACGAGGGGTAGGAGGGTTGAAACAGAGGACCCCGCCCCGAGCAGCTCACCGGACCACCCACTTGAGAGGGAGAAAGACGGGCATTAGACTGGAGGGTCTGGTTCCGGGGTTCACGAAGTGGGGTCTGGGGGACTGGGAAGTTCCCCAAAGAGGGGAGGAAAAAGGTTCAGTCTGCTTCAGTAGAAATCATAGTGAGAACAGGCTGTGTGCACAGTTTCAAGCAGAAGTTTCACTCATTGTCCCTGCTGTTATCTCCCCACCTACAGCGTTACAGATACACACTGTCTGCAAGTATAAAGGACTCCTGTATGAAATGGGATATTTAGAGCAAAATCTGCTGAGCAACAATCTGCTTTACATTTGTTTGGATATTAATCCTGTTAGGTTCATTTAGTCATATACTGCATGTAAATAAGCAATTCAGTAAATAAAACTGCATAGTAATAGGGTAGCAAAATGCACGTATATGATGGAAACGGCTGGGTTTTCTCATGTAGAACAAGAACAAAATTATGCTCCAGTTTCACTCATCTATTCAACTTTTAAGTAATTTAATAAACTGATACAATTGAAATTTAGATTTTAGTGGATCACAATGAAATCTTTAACTTGTAACTTTTTTGTGTGTTAAATATTCTTGTGCTTTTTGAAATTTTGAACATTTTGAAAGGAGAAGGAAAGCTTTTATCATAGTTACTATTTCTCAGATTTATACAAACTGATGAATTCAGATGAAAAGGTTTGAACCTGAGTGAACACACATTCCAGGGACAGCTAATGCCAGACCGCTCATAGAGTCATGTCAGGTGAGCATGCTGGCATGAGACCAGAACATAAAGTTTTAAGTTACAAAGATGAAGCTCAGACTTAGGTTTAAACAGTTTGCATTGTCAGTTTCATGATGTAATTTAGAAAGTTTCAGAGTGAACATCCACTCTAACCACAATACTACATTTAGATTTGTTTTTAAGCGCAACCCAAACGGTAAATTCAAAGACACCAAGTGTTTATCTTCAGCCTACACATGATTTCTCAGGTTATTACTAGAAGTTGCAAAATAAAGATTAATGAAGAAAATATTTGAATACTTTCATCTCAAGATTGACCAAAGGTTTAGTAAGGTTTCCCAGAATTCTTTTGACACTTACTGAGAGCTTGGAGTCATGTACAAATTTGATTAGTCATCTACTATAAATATTACTACATGAAAGTGAAGAAAACGACACCAAACTCATAACCGTCAACCTGCTGTTTCCAAACTGTCTCCCATCATCAGTTAGTCCTGCATTTCAGTTTTTAATAGTAGTTTCTGTTTCTTCAAAAAAATGTGATTAAAAAAAGGTCAGTGTGGTAAATATTGATGTAAAAAAACCAACAAGTGAACGCCAGAGTAGGAGATAATCTAGAGAGATGGGGGAGGGTTTGCATGAGAGAAATTGTGTACGTGTCTACGTATGAGAGAGTTCAGTGGCCTTCTGCAGTCTGAGATTCGGCTGGACTCTGATCTTGAGGTTTATTTAAGCTGAATTCCGTGGGCTCATCAGGACCGGGTTACAAAAATCCTCCTATAGAACTAGAAAGAATGTGCAGCGCATACAGTTCTGCATAAGGCACAAAGGCATGTCTTTAGAGGTGGGGGCAGGCATCAAAAGACAGGCAGAGGAGGGATTTCTTTTAGAGGCTGGGGGCAAAGAAGGTATTTTGGAGCTCCGATCAATGCCAGCGAGAGCAAGGGAGGCATAGTTTTCTGGTAAAGGGTGCGCTTACAAGGGATGTTCAGAACCTTAAAACTTTACTGTAAACTAACACACCTCCTCTGTCAGTGGAGGCTAATTAGCTACAGTTATTCTCTTTTGAACCAGAAGGGCTACAATTAATTTGTTTTTAAACCATTTTGTTGTTAAAGTTGATGATCCTTTGAGCTCACATATTTCACAGTTGACTATATATAACATTTACAAAGTTTATTAAACTGCAATTGTAAGCAGATACAACAATTTATTAAAACAATATTGAATAATGAATAAAAATATAATAATGTAGAATATGTCCATGCAGGATAAGTTAATACATATTATAAAGTGTTCCTAAAATTTAACAATCACTTACATTTCCATGATGAATCTCCTCTGAGTTTAAGTTCAAATATTAATGTACTGCAGATATAACGGAACAAACTACTATGTAATACCAGGATCTTCTGCATATATAAGTCTAAATTGGGCTTTTTATGAAATGACATATAACATAACTCATACAGTAAATTCTTATTGTACACTTTGATTTGTATATTTAACAGCTTTTAATACCAAAGAGATACATAAGAAAAAAGTATGTGCATGTCTTCCAAGTTTTTTTTTTTTATATGGATTTTATCAGTTCTGTTTTGGATGGCAGTATCTATCACTAAGCCATTTCCATGACCTTCTTGATCCAGTCCACATACACAGACACACGGATGAAAATGTTGGGCTGCCCTGGGTGTCCGCAGCGCCTCATGGGGATGATCACACCCTCAAGTACCCAGCAGTCCCCGTTCTGACACGCCAGAGGGCCGCCGTAGTCTCTCTGCAGACACACAGTAACAACACTCTGGAGTCATTATTTGTCTCTGTTATGACTGACTGTCACTGCTGAGGTTGGAAACATCTTGCAGTCACATCTTACCCAGTTCCCTTACATTATCCAAATGGTGAATGTGTTTGATTTATAGGAACTTATAAATAACTGTATGTTCTTTGCTATAAGTGATCTAACTCACCCAAAGAATTTCTTTACAATCAGTATTTGAAGGGCTAATTCTGAGGGGTTACTTTGTCTTATTCACAAAGTATATAGCAAAAAATTGCGTTGAAAAGTTACCTATGAATTTAATACAATTTCCAAGACATAAAGACAGAAATTTAGAACAAAAAGTTGTCAGTCTGAGCCGTGTCCACCCACCCGCCCCTCCACCCAACCACGTTTATTTTACATTATTAAGATATGGATAATGTTGAGGTTTTACTATAATTAGGTTAGTAGATATTACTGATATATTTTGCCATTTTCATTATTCTGGATGTTGCCTTAATGCATGCTGCACAAACTCAAGCTTTTCAGGACACAAAATCCACACTGTTTCTGACCTAATGGAGCTAAAAGAGCTAGCATTCTATCCAGGGTAAATTTTATGCAGGCAAGCAAAAGACTTTAATGATGCTTCCATAAGAACAGGCACAAGTGTGTTGCACTGGTTTAAGACAAAAGGATTATGTACCCGGATATTTGATGGGATGTATAAGCCAAAACTATGTAGCTGTTCAATCCATGCAGCCTTGGATTGAGCACCTAGAGATTTCCCCTCAACAGAGAAGAGGACTGTCTGTTCTTTATCGACTCTCCCTTTGCTCTTTTGCTTTATGTTGGACAGTGTGAGATATGACTAATAGTTCACTAGCTGATCCTTGGACTGTAGGTTCTGTGTTGTGTTATGTCAGAATTATTACTCCCGTACTAAACAACCTTCTCCATTTGTATAATACTCTGATATGTAATGCAAACTTTACAGTACTCTAAAACCGTGTTAACACGATGTTAGCAATCTCTAGCTAACATCTGTAACTCGTGTGGATAAAAAAACAAGTGAATTTTAATCTAATCTTTTCAAGTCCCCATCCTTTCCTGGTATCTGATGAAGATTAGTCATTTAATTATAAAGCTGTGGTCTTCGTTATGCATGTTATTAGCATTTTAAAGGCTCAAAACTTTAGTGAGGATCCATATTTCTTATTGCTAAATGGATTTTTTTTCATTTTTTAAGTGCCATTATTTGTAGCATGTGGAGTAGATAGTTGTCAGGGCATCTTTAGTTAGTAGAATCTAAAGCTTTCTTGGTTGGTGAACTAAAGCTCAAAGAGGGTTTCCAGAAGAGGCAAGTTTAAACCCAAGAAATCTCAAAGTGGTTTAAAGCGAGAGCTCTACTGTGGATTTTTGCACACTGTCACTTGTGCAGCTGGTTAGCTTAGCTCAGCTTAGCACAAATAGCAAAGGAAACAGCTGGTGGAAACAGCCTGATTAGCTCTATCTCTCAAGCTCACAGGCACATTACCCCTTGTAAAACCAAACAAACATGCAGTTTGCTGTGGAGAAAGCCTACAAAAACAAATTTTCCAGTCTTTCTGCTAAACTGCCAACCAGCTTCTAGTTGGAGCTCCATATTTTTTTTGTTCTCACATGATTTGTCATTCTGTTTGCTATAATACATTATTGCTTACATGGCATGGTAGACTCTGGTACGCATTAAAGAAAATGGTGTTAGGTGTATCCCTGTGACTTGGTACATATTCACAAAGCCCCTTGTTTCTTTCGAGCATATTATATTAAGCTTCTATGTTATAAAAGAAAAATGGAAGATCTTTCACACTGTCCACATTTTTTCTATGGATACATACCTCACAGGCACCTACTCCACCCTGGAAAGAGTTTGTGCACATCTCATTTTCACGAACCCGACCTCTAAAGTATTTGTTGCATTCTGTGTTACTGATGACTGGTATATGTGCCACATTGAGGACATTCTCATCCCCAGTACCTTGAAAAACAGAAAGAAGGAGATGTTAGCAACTAGTGGGCTTAGAGAGCAGGAGAAATAAAAAAGGATGGAGAACAGATGTTACATAATTTTGGAAATAGCTATGCCATCTGAAACTTAAGAGTCTGACTAGTTCTCTCATTTGGATGCAAAAGTACTTTCAGGACAGAAGCAAGATGCTTGTTCTAAATAAGTTATCTATTTGCATATATCTGATACAGTCTACAGCTGCATAAAGCGCAGTATATTGTGAATTTACTGTCAAGCTATCCTAAGGGGTCATACTTGCCTCGCGTTTCACCCCATCCTGCAATTTCACACATAGTCCTTTCTGGCACTGTGTAGCGCTCAGGTGGGAGGCAAATCTGGGAGACACGACTGTTGACCTGGGCAGGGCTGCAAACAGAAAAAAAGACATAGTAAAAGGGAAACTACTAGTTAAAAATTATACATATATGTGTACACAAGTAGCATTTGACAGTACACACTATTCCAGCTGCAGCATGACCAGTTGAGACTCAGATGGTCCGCAGACAATCTTGGTGAGAGGGATCACTTGCACAGTGGGCTCATCATCTTTTGGATCACGAAAAAGTGTTCCCATCATTGCAGAGTACCCGGGCAGGTCCACATAGCTGTGCACGAAGAGACACAAAGTCAATACTAAACACATAAATTAAAATTCACATAGAGACACAATGACTCCTTGTACATTTAGCATAAACACAGAATATAATGCATAAGTCAAAACAATTATGTCTGGGAAGCTATATATATCTATCAATATATATATATATATATATCTATCAATATATATATATATATATATATATATATATATATATATATATATATATATATATATATATATATATATATATATATAATAACAATATACAATATAAAATAGTCATTACCAATAATAATAAAGAAAAGTAAAGAAAAAACTACAATATATTATTGTGCTGGTACTTGCCCTCCTGTACTCATATTTATCTACATGAATCCCAGTTGGTGCAGCTATATGGAAATATCAGAACATCATTCATCACTTTAAATGTTGAGGCTGTGGGGATTTTGGGATGGTGTTACTGTATCTCCCCTTTTATCAGAAACTTTTCAGTGTTAAACGAGATAATAAAAAGCACTGAAGCTCCTTTCCTGAGAATTTGGCGAGCTCTTATAAATCATACCGCTTAATTTTTCCCCCTGCTGATTTTATACAGTAATAAAACATGGTGGAGTGTATCTAGGGGCACCTAGGTGCTGACTTCAAAACATATCTGGCATGCAATCAGCATTATGGATAAAAAATGTTTTCTCACAAGTCATCATGGTGTCATAGCTGGACTCACTCATCCCCATCAGCATGCCAGTATTTATTTAGAAAAATATTTCATAATATTTAAAAAATGATCAGGCCTTGAGAATATTTGTATTTTTAGCCAGTCAGGTATCCCACAATCCCATTTGATTCTACCCTCTTGTCCAATTATGGTTACCTTTGTTTAAAAAAAAAAACAAGATGCAGTTACTTTTTTCAAAGAAAATCTAACTCTCTGCAAGAATAAACCTCGTTCCAGAAATGTCATAAAATGCATAAACAGATAACCCTTTTACTGAAATACCAAGAGGAGAAACACTGTTTGGTGCTGATCACCCATCTGGGATTCACCAGAGATCCTCCACAGAAGTGGTTTCCTTTTCTGTAAACAAAGAGGTCATAGGTCATTCACAGCGTAGCAGAGCCAGTTGTGACTCTTCATCACCAAACGTAATCAGCTGTCAGACTGACCTGTCTCTGAGGCTCACTGTCCATGGCGAGTTCCCAGGCATCCCGTTCACGATACGCAACCTAGACACCGGAATGCGGTCATCTCTCTTTCCACACTCACTGAACTCCACCTTTTCTGTAGTCACAAAAAAAAAAAAAAAAAAAAAAAAAAAAAAACACGACATATTGCAGAATTCCAACTGTGGAGGCTTGTGGCAGCTTGCTCCATGTTCATTCACAAACTAACCTACGGGTTCTGTCAGGGACACTTTCTCTCCAGCTGTTTGAAAACAACAACAACAACAGGATTGTTACATTGCCTGTCAGGAAACAGGCGCTCTGGAAGCCCATTACAGTGGGCAAATTTGACACAGAAAGTAGATGTTTACCACACTGTTTGATGGCACAGTAGTCAAACTCGGTTTTGGGGTCTGTGGTGTAGCACCAGGGTCCGTGCTGATCTCCATCCGGATTACGACAATAGTTCTCAGTCAAATTGGCCTCAGGGTGTGTCCGTGGGTTTATCCTGCAAGATCACAAATCTTTGTAAAGCAAATGCTATAACGTAAATAACTTGAAGTTTATATTATCAACTGAGTTTCCTCCTACAGGGATGTGTTGACTGCATACAGACTTCATTCAAAAGTTTGAATAAAAGCACATATGACCTTCAAATTCTGCTTGGAGTTTATATTGTATAGATTTTGGACACAGATTTAAATTTAAAGGTGGTAAGACATGTTCATATGTGTCATAAATCTGTTGAAAGTTTGTACTTGGTTTGGTGAGGCGTGTTAACGTTCCATTTCTGGCAGGTGATGCCTTTACGTGTTTTGCGGACAATGCCTCTGTAGTTTTTTCCATTTTCTTGGTAGCAATCTGAAAACATGAACATTATTAACATCTTGATGACTACAATGAAATATGACAGACAGGGAAGCTAAATGGGACAGATAAGCAATGCCAAAAAGAAGCTGACAACCAAATAAATGGCAGAGCCTCCTCCCCACTTGACTCAAATCCTATTGTGCAACCAGTGAGGGAAACAGACACACCTTTAACAGAACTGGGAGATTATGGTTGCTGCTTCAGTGAATTAACAGATCAAGAAACAAACAGACTCCACTAGAAAGAAAGGAGGCTTTACTGTGCACTTTCAATTAATATTTATTAAATGCCAAGAATCTTATTATTGTGTTTCACTTACTAGTTAAACTTCCTCTATATAAGTTAGTTTATTGCCAAATATGTCTGCACAATAATAGCTGCTTAATAAAACCGTGGCAGCAAAATCATTCAACTGCAGCAATATATTTTTTTTATTATTAAAAACCTATTATATGCATAAGAAAATTGTTAAAATTTTAAATATTTAGTCAAAACTTTCTCAGAGGGTCTCTTGTTGGTGTAGAGTTATGCTACATAAGTATTACAGTTCTGTTCATCATCATGTGAACATTGGATCAAAAATATGGAATGATAGAGGTGTAAAAAAAAAAAGAATAAATCTGGAAAAGAATAATTCTATACAGTGGCCCATTCACTGGAATCATGTTTGCCCTCTAAAATACAATGAGAAGTTGTACCCTCAGCTTCTATGTCGTCTGCACAGCGTTTGATCTGCAAGCAGAGAGCGGTCCTCATCTCTGGCACAGATGTGAAGCACCAGGGAGCCTCTGAACCATCTGGGTTACGGCAGTAATTCTCCTCCAAACCTCTGAATGACGTGTAACTCAGAATCAGCTTGATGCAATAAGTAGCACATCAGTGAAATAATTTGACTTGCTGCGTTAGAGATGTAGAGATCATACTGAATTAGCTTAAATTAAGAAATGGAATACTGGTAATCAATGCTGGCATCCTGAATAACAAGTAAGCTAAATATTAATTTCACATTCATCTAAGCACTTAAAGAGCGACCTGCATTTGATTGTGAAATTATGGACCATCTATCATCTTCTGTCAACTTTAAGTGGACAAATAAGATTGCGTGAAATTTCCCTGCAGAAAAAACTAAATATTCATGTGCAAACATGCCTTTTCAATCTCTGAGTGCAGTTAAAAAAGAAAAAAGGTCAAAGTACTTACTTGCACTCATATGTGTTTGGGTAAAAAGGGTGTTCATGAGGGTACTGGGCATCCCACCGCTGGCAGGCTATACCTGATGTTGTTTCATTGACTTTACCACGGTAATCCTCCCCACGACCACGAAAGCAGTTTGTGGTGAAGCTGGAGCGCTGCCGCTTCTCTACACGAACTTCAGCTAGACAGCAGGAGCAAGAGGGAAAGAAAATAAACTCTTATGTGTACAAAACAGAAACCAGGATTATTCTGGTGAGTAGCTTGAGTGGTAGGAAAGAGTTGATAGATTTATTCAGAATATTATCATAGAAGCCTCATTTCCAGTATGTTGGGTGTGGTGACGCAGAAGTGCTCAACACTGATATAGTGTGTGAACAAACCCTTTTTGTATTTTGAATAATTTACTTGCTTTAGACATGCTAGAAGTCTGTTGCCATGACTTTGTGGATGAATTGTGGACAAATTTTATGGTAATGCATGACTGCAAGAAGTGTCACCTGTTGTGAATTAATACAGGGCTGTTGTCACATATGAGACATGACAAAATATTCTCTAGTTTCATTTAATTGTAATGGTGGAATGAATGAAAATATTGCAATCATATTCAGTAGAGTATAAGCATTTAGAAAAGACTCTTAATTATGGGTGCTTGAAATGCACAAGACAGAAACAAATCTTTAAATTAGGAAAGTCCTGGACAATGTGCTGCTACATGTGGATGCAAAATCAAAATGTTCTTTAAATTCACATTTTAGTGTTCTCTATTTGTTTCCCTCTGATCATGTTTTGTGTGTCAGATGTAAATAAAAACCCAGAATAGAATTTATATTCAACAAGAAAGAAAATGTGTCTTGACTGGTTAAGTCAAGCCAATCTTTAAAACTCACTTCACCGCACATAAATACGGAGAAATTATGAGATTATCAGTTAGATATCAAACAAGGAAATAAGAAAGTGACCTTAAAGATGAGAATTAATGGACAAATCCAGACAGAACTAGACGCACTCAGAGAGCTCAGACCTCTGCTGATCCTTTGTAATTTCTTTTTTTTATTTTTCCTTTTCTTTTATTGTCAATGATTGTGGGCATTTTTTTGAGTGAGAAGAGTCTAATGCTTAAATTATTCATATCTGCCATAGTAAAGAATCCTTTCCTGGATCAGGCAAAGATCCGGATCGCCCCTAAAATCTAAAAAAAAAACCTTGTTCTTTATTCCTTTTCTGAGATTTAATGAAAATTTCATTCATTCATAGCTTTTTAAGTTATGTTGCTAACAGACAGAAACCAATGCTGCCGAATACCTTGAGGTCAGTTGTGTCTCCATGACTTCCATTCAGCCCAGAATACACCACAAGATGGCACTATTTTATTGTTTGTTTGCTGCTCTGCTCTCACTTGGTAAGCCCATGTTGCATAACTGATGTTGAAATTTGGTAGAGAACACTGAACATGCTGTTTACGTGAACATTTATTTCAGCTGTACGACATGAAAATAATATACACAGGGAACAAAACACTCACAGTGGTATTAATTTTATATTTAACTTTGTATTGACTAGTCTAAACTAAGCTATTGTAAAACAATGATAGCTACTTTATTATAAAAATCTACAGAAACCAAATTTAAACTTTAACAGGCTGCTTAAATGGAAACAAGCTAAAGGCATACTTTTTAATTAACCTCCACTGAACCCAAAACCCACTGAGGAAAATCAAACACCTGCACATTTCACTCTGAAATCAGACAGAATCACTAGTTTCCAGAGCAAAAAAACTCACATTTGGGAGGTAATTTGCACACACGCTGAAGAGGTGGTATTTCTTGATTTAATTAGAGCAACTTAATGAGACTCTGAGTGCTAGAAGGAATCAGCTCAGACAAACTCATGTTTTTTGTTGCTCTGCCAGAAGGAACCAATGACAGAAACAAAACAGGAAATAAGCAGGCAATGAATTCAGGATGTGGAATAAAACATTTCTACAGATTCTGGGAAAACTAATATTATTTTCTACTAATTTACAGCAATTATTTTCCAACTGAGCCAACCACAGACTTGATGATATGATGTAATGTTTTGGCCATTCATTATCCTAAAGTGCTTGTGTTGTTCTAACTCTCAAATGTAAGTCGCTTTGTATAAAAGCGTCTGCTAAATGACTGTAGAATAGAATAGAATAGAATAGAATAGAATACATTTTTGGAGAAAGTGGGAAAGGTTTGCATTGTGTGTTCTTACTGCATTTCCTGATTTCGCAGTTCTCTCTCTCCACCTCAGGGTCTGTGGTGTAACACCAAGGCACCGGAGATGCGTCAGGGTTACGGCAGTAGTTATCATCTAAACTTTTATCAGGATACCTAAAACACACACACACACACACACACACACACACAGGAAAAGGACAAACCGAACACTTGACTTAAACTGTGTTAATGCCGTAGGAGAGTGAGTGAGTCACAATTTCAATCTGTAGACCACAGATGATGTAGCAATGAATGAATGCATACTTTTCAGGTTGGTAGATGTGTTGGTGAGGGTGCTGCTGGTCCCATCTCTGACACTCTCGGCCACTCACAGTGTGATCAACCTGACCCCGGTAGTCCTCTCCATTACATGTAATACACACCTCTGCAGCCATGAACACAAAGTGAACCATGTTTGATGTAAACAAAAAAATATCCCACATAAAGAAACCCTACTTCATATCTCAGAATATATGTTCTAATAACTTCCTTGAAAGAAACTGACTGTACCACTTGACACTCATAATAGAAAGACATAGGTAGTTATTGTGATTGCAAGCATCTTGCCTGCCAAATCTGAGAATAACTTAACACTACCTTTCAGTGGGTGTGGGTTATCTGTGTATTCCTCTAAAAATTAGCACTAGTTCATTAACTGTACCCAACAATTAAAGTGCATTGTTTTCCAGTTTGATCAAGAAAAACTAACAATTATGAGCAACTAATTACTTGGTGTTTTTCTATTCCAACAAAATGGACATTACTGAGACATTTCAGGACCCATACATAATCCACCTGTTTGCCGCTTTCCTACCATCTTTGCACTGTGGGATGTTGCAGCTCTCGTAGCGTCGCTCTGGGTCGGTGGTGTAGCACCACGGGCCGATACGATCTCCATCTGGATTCCGGCAGTAGTTCAGCTCCAGACCATTAGTAGCTGTGGGAGTCCATCTGAGACAAACAGGGAGTTTCACAGTTATTGGCACAGATTGTTTAGAGTTGTTGGAGTTGAAGTTACGTTAACTTTGACCATGTTTAGTAAAAAAAAATACTGTTGCAATTAAAGCACTACAAATGAATTGATTAACTAACCAAAACAGGATGCAAGTTTTTGAAACAATTGTAAATCTATATTTAACTAAATATTACAAAAACAACATATTTTACAATATTACGTTTTCATTTCAATATGTGCTTATTTTAAATTAGGTCAGCACACGTTTCAAAAGACCTGTTAGGTTGTGTAAGGATATTTACCACTGTGTTACATCATCTTCTCTTTTAAAAAATCACTACAATGAGTGTTTGGGACCTGAGGAGACCAGCTGCTGTGCTTTTGTAGTGTTTTTTTTATTTTTGCAGTGACTTCTTTTTATTACATTTAGGTAGAAATAATGTCATAATGTGTTCAGTAGGTGACAGATCTGGTCTAAGGACAGCAAAGGCACAGCCGGGTTTTTTAAATATGTTCAAAATGTGATTTAACTATTTTTTAGAGTATTTTCTTTCCTGAAGAAGATGTCATCTGGACAGCAGCTCTTAAACTACATTCACTAATAATGTAATCTGCAATAGGCAATAATGCACTCAAGTTAAAGACACACTTAGTGAGACTTTGACTTTGATTGAGAAAAATAAATGCATTATTTGACCATAAAATCTCTGTCGTTGCCATATATATAAATATAAACCTCGCCATTGATCACATTCAGCATCAAAATCCCTTCTACACAGTATGTTTACATTAAACTACATGTTAGGTAGGTTAGAGTTAAGGCCAGAGATTAAGACCTGGCATAAAGAAGATCACCAGAGTCTCACCTGTGATCGTGAGGGAACTTGGACCACCACTGTTGGCAGGTGAGGCCACTTTTTGTGGTAAAGACTTTCCCTCTGTAATCTTCCCCTTTACCCACGATACACTGTCTCACGTAGACTGCACAGAACAAAACCCCAAACAAAACAACCCATCAAACAGCTGCACATCTGATACACAACACTGATCTCTGTAATGCCACTTGATCTGAATCTCACCTTTCTTCTCATAAAGGTCACAGTTGACGTTTCTCTTTACTTCAGCATTGTTTCCGTCGCCGACCCAGGGCAGGTGTTTACAGGTGACGGTCGGTCGAGTCTCATAGTTGAAAGCTCTGAAGTTGGAGAATGTTTTCATGTCAAAGCGTTTTTTTAAAAAAAGGACCCTTTTCCAATTTTTCAGTGAATGCTAAAGAGTTCAAAACTCTTCTAAAAACTGTACCCTAGTGGTTCACAGCCTTCAGTAAATGCTTTATCAAGCTGTCTGATCATTTGCACATTCCGGTGTCTTCCAGGCTCTTAACAATGTCTTTACTGTTTGTCTATGTCTTTTGCATAAAAATATTTTAATACATAATGTTATAAAAGTAAGTTATTAAGTGAAAACAACATGATGAGCATATATAAATATTTTTTCACAGTTTACAGATGCACTGAAAATCATCCCATTTGTTAGTTTATCAAGTGATCAGCTGTGACTTCCTGACACAAGCTGGATTTGCAAAGTATTCATCACATCCCTGCGAAAACATCAATTTTCTATTAGTACGATAATTAAGAAATTAATTAAAGTGACAGGAAGCATTGAAAATTGGTTTAGAAGAGGATGTGTATGTGTGCATCTGCGTCTGAACAGCTTCTAGGGTGGGCAGTTTGATCCCATGTATGTCCTCAACCTGGTGTGATGAAAGCAAGAGACTGATGTCACCTTCTTGAGGCAGGTGAGCACCATATGGTAGCAACACTTCCACTGATCTGTGCCATTGTTTGTAAATGGATAAATGAGGAACTCTTGATACGGAGCTGTGTAGACAGTAGTTGATGTTAAATAGACACTATTTATGAACTCTCACTGCTTACACAAAACTGACCACTCTGACCACACCTGACTCAAATTAATGAGTCATTGTGAACTTCATTGGCTTCATTGAGACAGGTGTGTCGGAGCAGGGAAAAATTGAAAATCTGCAGGACCGCGGCCCTTGTGGGGCTGAATTGAATAGCCCTGCTGTAAGCTATCATATCAAGTAAGGACTCTGTAAGTGTTTTTTTTTTTTTCTGGAGGAAACAAACGGTAAATAAAATCAGTATTCTCTAATAGTATCCCAGAAGATGTTTCAGTTCTCATCAACTGTAAGTAAAATGGCAGTAAATAGTATGTTTTGTAGGGGACAATTTTAGTATAATCTTTGGATCAGGAGTGACTGTTTCTGTCAGCAAAATGGTATAAAAACTACTTATCCAGTGTTTGATATAATGATGGCATATGTCACACAATAAGGGTCTTTTTTAAAAGCTTTTAAAGCTTTATACAATAATGCATGGTTCTAATTGCTCTCTATCTATCTATCTATCTATCTATCTATCTATCTATCTATCTATCTATCTATCTATCTAATTTTGGATTTAAAGTGATGATTTTCCAACCTGCTCCTCCACTACGTTAGCAGTTTATACCTGCAGTCCAGTGACTGTGAGCAGCGAGTGGCACAGTCTTCCAGGTTCAGATCTGGAAACATTTGCACTCGAGCTGAGTTCCAGGAGGTCGGAACAAGTTCTCTGCCCTCCATGCGCTGGAAGTTATTCAGAGGACTCCGGTACCCTGTTCATATATAACATAATCACAAACATAATGCATGCATACTGACTGGAGGGACCACGTCTTTGTTTAGTCCTGGACTTAACTGAAGTGCAGGAGATCAGTGGTACCATATGAAACATTTGGGCATGAGCCTGCACACATAACCTTTGGACCAAGACTCTGCTGCTGACAGCAGAGGAGCAGAGAGAGAGCTTTAAATAGCATTACAGTGATACATCTGGTTCTTGAACAAACCTAAAACTTCAACAGCTGCCAGCACACAGTCATGGAGTAACAAACCTAACTATCCTCTTACTCACAAACTGAAAACAACTGTCTGCTTTGCTTATTGTTGTTTAATGCACCAGGGTTTCAGTCACACAGGGAATATCTCTGAAATCACACCACTCAAATATATCTGAATTCAAATCAAATGAACCCAATCAACAAGCCAAAGAAACTTAGGCAGATTTAAAAAATAAAATCAGTGACTTACCAGTGGCCACAGCAGCAGTCAGAAGAACACAGTGCAGGAACAGTTTCATTGTTTGTTACACTGGAAGAGAAAACTCATAATACGTGATGAAAATCTGAATCTCTACTCTGTAGTCCTGCCTCTGTGGTGAGCTTGGATGTTATATATAAAACTTCAAATCTGCCAGAAATTGAAAAAAAGAGAAAAGAAAAACAAAAATTCCTCTCAAAGTTCAGCAAGACTTAGAAAAACCCAGAGAAAAAGTCAGAGAGCAGATAATTCTGAATAAAAAACAACCACCTACACGCGAATACTGAGCTCTTATCCGAACAGTGGCCTTAATCCCCAAAACACAGCTAATCAATAGACTTATTAATCATTAATAAAGAGTAACACATCGGTCCGCGCTCCTGCACAAACTCAGATGGAACAATAATCGTAGTTTTCCCTGCAGACGCTAGACGTCAGTAGAAGGATTTCCAGCAGTTTTTTCTCTCTCTGTGTGTGTGTGTGTGTGTGTCCTGTTTTCCGGGTTTTACAGTGAAACTGCAGCAGCTTCACTCTCCTGCTTTATTTCTCTGTTTAATCATCGGGCCAGGTGAGAAGTTAATTGTTTTTCTCCTCTTGGTTGTGATGAATGAGAACATGTACAAAGCGCGAGCTCGATATACAAATAAAAATGATCTAATCTGGACTTTGATCGGACTTTTTAACCCCTAAACAGATTTTACTTTAAATGTGAGGCAGTTCATGGTCACCAAATATCCTGCTTAGGAATTATTTGCAAAAGCACGAGTTTATTTTGTCAGAGGGAAATATTTAAATGGTTTTGTTTATTTATTTATTGTTGTGCAAGTCAGCGTTTTACTATAAGTACTCTTTATTAAAGAGCAATCGCGGACCTGTTTATATAAAAACACAATGAATATCTACAAACTATTTTATTAGAAGGTACCTTAAATCATCATGCAAATGCTTTAAACTGCTTATAAATACTTCCCATAGGGATTTTAAGCTTTGCCCTTAAAACTGGGCTTTAGTGTGTGTAGCTATGTCTTACAAAACTCATGATAGCTTCATGAAAAACTCAGCATTACTGTAGATTTTGATCTACCAGTCAGTACATTTAAAAGCAAACTGCTGGTAACTGTAACATACACATGCTGTTTACAATTAAATCTGGTTATACACAAATAAACTAAGCAGTTGTTAAGCTGCACTTTAAATACAGATTTTATTTTTTCTTCCACTGCTTTGTGACAGATCAATACAATACAGGGAAGTTTTATATTAAATATATTATTGTTTTCTCCTAAACTCCTTAACCTGTTACATTTAGTATTATTATTTAGAAAGCTAAATTTGTAATGTGCTTTATTTAAATGGGTTATTTGTTGGACAGAATAGTTAAATAAAACAGGTACACTCTGCATCTTTCTCTTTAGGATGTCAGCTGTAAAGATAACAGAGGGAAGTGTCCAGGTTGAAATCTGCAAGGCACCACTCTTCTATAGACAATGCGAACCTGCGGCTGGAGAAGCGAAGATGTCAGTTCTACTTCTTCATGGCATCCGTTTCTCATCAGAAAACTGGCTTAACATCGGCACTCTAGAGACTCTTGCCAAGGCCGGCTGCCGTGCGGTTGCCATTGACCTGCCAGGTGAGTCTGTTGGGAGCAAACTCTTCTACCACACAAGGCTGGATGAGCAGTGCAACCGGCATTGTATTACCTGTGTCAGTAATATGATTAGTCTAATTTATTTTATTTGTGGGAGTTAACATTTTTATGCACACAAGCACACAAGTTTCTGCCTATATTCAAAGAAATCCCTTCATTTGGGACATGCAGCAGCCTCTGCAGCAGCTATAAATTTCTTTTTAACCTTTGAGTCAAACAGATTAAGCCTGGAGAAAAATAAAATGCTCTAGATTCCCACCTGCTGCCCTCTTCTTCCTTTCACAAGCCTCCACGAGTTTCCTGGACTCTCTCTGTCTATATCTGTCCACAGAACTCGGTCGGTCCAAATCAGCCAAAGCCCCAGTAGCTATGGGAGAATTGGCCCCTGCAGGTTTCCTCCAGGAGGTGTGTGAGCAGCTGAGCTTGACCCCGGTGGTGATGATCAGCCCGTCCCTCAGTGGGATGTATTCCCTCCCCTTTCTCCTGCAGCACCAGGCCCTGATACGGGCATATGTCCCTGTAGCTCCAATTTGTACTGACAAATTCACAGCTGAGCAGTACCAAAGTGTAAAGGTGAGTCTCCTCAGTGTCCCTTTGTATCTTCCGACTGAAGTTTTTCCTTTTAAATGCATGTGCGCTCGTCATTCCTTCTAAAGGAAAACTTGAGGAGTTGCAAATCAAATTTTCCAGCTCATAAATGTCTTTTTTTAAGATACTGGCTTTTAAACAGCTTTCTTAGATGGGAAACCAAGTGAAAGTGCTTTAAGATAAGAATAGGGAAAAATAGAAGGGAAGCAAATGAACAAAACTCCTAGCCAGGAAGACATTTAAGTGTAACTGATGGCTTCTCCATTACTTTACCAAGAAATATTGTGTTTTAGATCTGGATTTTATTGACAGCCAGACTTACTTTTTTTAAAAAAAAGTGCACCCTCTTACAATAACAATGTCAATTGTGTAAATGGAAAAAATGTAAGTAATTAAGATCAAACTGAATGCAGACCATGTTCTGCTTAAACTTTAGATGCTCATACTTCTGCATTGGTAATTTTTTGTTTTTCTGCTGTTGGATGATGAAATAATCCGGTGCTGCTGCTCACAAATAAAGGCAACAGTAACTAGAATGCAGTCGCTGAGCATGTTGTCAAGCCTGCAGCTAGATGACTCGGATGATTCCAACGTTAAACCTGCCATCCTGCTAGAGTTTCCTGGTAGTATATTCAGTTTTAGAAAAAGCTTTTAAAGCTTACTCTGCTGACTTCATACTAGAAAGTATGTTTGAAAAACTTTGTAAAGGCTGATAACATATTGATGGCTTTGCAGCAGTTTATTAACTGAAAGCCCGAGTTCCACGTGATGAAAAACCACCCTTGAGTTGCATTGTGGGACATTTTAGGACCCAACATCTTTATGGTTTGTATCTTGTTCAGGACCAAAGATTGAGTTATGTTTTAAAGGAACTTGTCCTGTGAGTTAACAACAAATGTGTAAAGTAAATCCTTCACATTCAGCAGGGGACAATCCTGCTGTTGTGCACATTTTCACATTGACTCCTCTGGGAGAGTTGAGCTTAGCTGCTTACCCAAAAAGTGTGGGAAAAGTTAGGGGGAGGTCTTGAGAAGACTTTACACAGCATGGTTTCATTGTCAAATGCATCTCAATGTTGAAAAGTTAAGAGATTTTCAGACATAGACCTCCAACTACAGCAGCTGTGCTGGCACCTTAAAAGTCAGGCTATCTTAGTTTCTGAGGGTTTGTTCCTGATCGTGTGTCTCTTATTTACTGTCCTTTTCTTCCCAATAATGAATTACAGTTAACAGAAATGAAATTATGGTCTAATCTTTTCACAGGTTTTATGTTTATTATTCAGCAAAACTGAAGATAAATGTCTTAAGCTTTGACTTAAATTTAAAGACACAGAACAAAGAGTTTTAAGCAAGAAGAACTCAGGAAATGATTTCCTTGTGTGTTTGTGTGTCTAGGTCCCAGCGCTGATTGTTTATGGCGACCAGGACACTCAGCTCGGGGAAGTTTCGTTCCGTAACCTGAGCAATCTGGCCAATCACAGCGTGGTGGTGATGAAGGGAGCGGGTCACCCCTGTTATTTGGATGACCCTGACACCTGGCACACATCTCTTACAGACTTTCTTGATACACTGTGAAGTTCGTAGCTGCATACAAGTGGAGAAATGACTCAGAGGGGCCTCACAAACATTCATTCAGGTGGAATTTAGGCCACAAGGTCGTCCTGCATGACCTGATTCTGACAGTTTAATGATGCCTGCAAATCAAGTTTGATCTAACATGACAGCAGAAGATTTTTTCCTTTGAAAGTTTAAATATTTGCTTCTTTGCTGAGAGCTGCCTGATTGCATTGTCATGTCTGAAGGAAGAATATGAGGGAAACTAACATCAAGCTTCCTGTAAAGAACATAATGTCACACATTTGCATTTAAACCTTTACACAAAGGTTCAACCTTTAACCTTACTAGAAATTTTTTCCCCACATATAACCATGTCTAGACATTACTGCATCCCTGTGGTTTTATTGGTCAAAGTTCATCTTTAACTTCTAATGCCACAAATCAAGGGTCACACATTCAACGCTCCCAGTTTTTAACCAAATATATGCACCAACTAAAGATAGAACATCCTGCAACTCATACAACAAATCTGTCTACAATACCTGTTATGTAGTTGCTGATGGTTGCCTGGCAACTCGTCCTGACCAAGATGTAGTTGAAAGAGACGTAATTCTTTGTGTAGTCTCTTTATAAACAGGATTCAGGTCAACATTCATTTGGGAAGCTTAAAGTATTTCATGAAGTTCCTCAAACAAAAGACACAAAGGAGATTTACTGCTGCATCAATGTTACATTGATCATTTTTCTCAACACGAACGGGACCAACTTGATTTTATGTGGTTTAATATTGTGGTTGATTGTAGATTGTGGGATTATAATCCTTACAGACAAATCCATAAATGTTAGTCATTAGCATTGTTGGTCTAATGCTAAGCTAAGCCAGCTAGCTTCCCTGTTCAACTTTAATATAATTAAAACACATTTAATATAATTGAGATTTTTAAACTAGATTTTATGTTTACTGTGAATAATAAATCACCTTGTTAAAAATCAAAACACCACACAATGATATGAAGTGAAAAATATGAACATTATTTAATAACCGATTCTCTGTAATAAACAATTTGAAAATATTTTACAAGGAGTCACAGACACAATATTTTACAAATTTTGCCCTCTTCTTTTTTTTTCTTTAGCTTAATCTGTACAAAAGAATGGAGCGACATGGACCAGTGCCCAAAAAAGAAGGAGCTAAATCTTCCACGCACACAAACATTCACACTCACACACGCACAAGAAGTAAAATAAAACAGAAATTAAAAACATTTGGACATCAGATCTCAAACTTATCAACAGTGCTGTATTCCTATAGATATTTTTTTTAAACTTCACTTTAATTTTGACTGATTTTACTTTTTTTTTTATTTTTCTCTAAATGTTATTTTTTCACACACTTGTCAAACATGAGCACATAGCACCAGACTACAGACTACAGAATCACATACGCACGTGTCTTTCCCACAGAAACGCACCAACACAGATGCAGCAAGGGTCGGGAGGGCGCTTTATGAAAAATTCTCCTTACTTATTTTAAAGTGAAGTCTTAAAGCTGACCCCTCCATCTCATTCCCAAGCTGTCCCAGTTTTCTATTTATTTATTTTTTGTTTGTTTTAGTCTTTTTTTTTTCCTTTTTTGGCAAAAGTAAAACTGTCAAACCAGAGAAATTAGATGTGTGTCCAATCAGGATGCACACACATACGTCACTATACGATTCATCCCTCTGTTTAACAGGCCCATGCTGCTCTGTGGAGACCCACACCCTGAGCTTGCCCCTGACATCCCGCCCAGTCACAGAAAACACCTGGGGAGTAATGTCCCTGCCTCACTTCTGCATTGTGTTTGACATCTCCCAGCTGGGCATGAGTGTTATTAAATGTTTGCTCAAAGGTATGTGCATGTGCGTCCATTAGGTCTTAGTGCAGGTGCACAAAGTGTAGGCCTACATATTTAGTTAATGTGTGAGACCGCACAGATCCAGGAAAAGAGAGGAAGTTGCAGGGGGTACATTTCCACAGGCACGTGTAGCGTTCATTTACAGACAGTGGAAATAGTGAAAATACAGACAGAATTAATGGCACAGGACAGAGACAAACAAATGCCAGAAAAGTAAAACTGCATTAAGCATCAGCAGATGCTGAAAAAAGCCAAATTGGAAATATCCATCTTTAATTGAATTCCTTTAGCAGTCTTGAACTTTTAGTTTTCTCAGGTTTATTCAGAGCTGAGCTGCAGTTACTGTGCCAGCATGATCTGTCACATCAAATAGTACCAACAACTGTACAGAGTGTGTATTTAAGATTCAAATTGTTGTGCAAGTCATTCCACCAGAACATCAAAGGTCATAGGCTTTTAAAACTGAAAAACCCCCATCCGCTTTCAAGCATTTAATCAACAGGCATCAATCAATACCTGCTCATTCCAGGAGGGAAAATACAAAATTAGAGCTCACTGTACTTACTGCATAACACCAAGAGAAGCCAGTGGAGGGAGTATTAATTAAAGGATCTATTTGTGCATGAGAAACGGGGTACATGTGGGGTATCAGAGCTCTGCTTTGTGTAACACTAAGGCATTTAGAGAGGCTTTGTTTACTATGCTGCATTTAAACAGAAAACACAGATGTACTACACATTCTTTCACCTCTGCTCCTCTATTCATATTTAAGCAGACTGATACTTCTAGATGCATCTTTTTGTTTCAGTAAAATCCCTTTTTTTCCCTACAACACTGGATTTTGTCTGTTGCAACACATTAACAGTAAAAAAAAAAACAGTTATGCAAGCACATCTGTGATTCCCCTACGCTCTCACTTAAAAGACGTTCCCTTTGAGGGTTTTTAAATGAACGCACAAACATCCACACACAAACACATACGAACCAGGCAAAAGCAGTCGGGTCTCACTATAAATATAAAAATAATAATAACAAAAGAAAAAGAAACAAACACTTTATGGCCATTTAAGTGGCTGTATACTGATAGTGTATCGTAGCTCTATACATGGCTTTGTAAAGGAACGGTATAGTAGCTCCATATGACAGACAGGAGGCTCTGGAGGAGAACCACAAGAACAGCCATGAGGGCAGAAACATTAAGCTGAGCCACTCAATGTGATGGGTCTGTGTAAAGCTAGCTCTATAACCAACAGACTCAGCCTCCTGCGGCATCCAAAGCCTAAAACATGGCCGCTTTATAAAGGTACTATACAGTAGCTCTACTCTTACACAGCCGATGCGTTCCAAAACAAAGTGCATCAAGGCACTATGAAACAGAGCGGCTCCTAAACATGGGAGTCTAAATAACTTTTCACACACTGCAATGATTAAATAACAAACTGATGGATTTTGACCAGACTTCTACTGCACATCATCACCATATTTAGTGGCCTCTTCTGCACTTCACTCGGACATGTTGATAAGCCCCAATCCCGTCAGCAGCGGATGGTTTTGAATTTTAAACAGCATTAGTCAAAGGTAAGACAAGTCCCCCTCCAAAAAAGAAAAGTGATCAGGCCCCTTCCAAAGAAAGCAAAAACCTCCCGTAACTACAGTGAGGCTTTGCTGTGACAGAAGTCAAGCACATACACAAACTGTGGTCAGGAGTGTTGCTGGAGAAGCTTCATGAGGATTGGCAGAGGTGCTTTTGTCTCATTAGAGAGCTTTTTTTTTTTTTTTTTAAACATCTGTCTAAACTCGAGGTCAGAATGGTCGATTGATCGTTAAGAATACTACACGACATCAATGTTCCTGCAGCAACCAAACACTGATTCATATTTTACAGCTGGCTTGTGAGCCAGAAAACACTACCACTGAATAGTAAATATGAGGAAAAACACTTCAAGAAATGTGATTACCATCATGTAATTACGATAATCCACAGTGGATGCCTTTTAAAAAGCATTAATCTGTAATTAAGAGCTGCACAAAATGAGTCAGGATTCAGCTGCTGAATGTCTCCTCTTCCTTTTGTGGTTCACCCTAAATCTAAATCCATTTTTTCTTGGTGTTTTGGCTACAAAAATAAGACCACGTCAAAGTATATCTCATTTTGGCAAGCAGATATAGCGCTTAAATTGCCGTTAACATCCATCTTCGTCCTAAAATTAAAGCCTAAATATAATGTATGTCTGGAATACTCATCACTTCATCAATTAATACTTGACATTTGGAATATTTTTTTGTTATTTTCTTCTGTGGTGGCTATAATCTGGCTGAATGGTCCACAGCCTTTTGACAGGTGAATGATGAAGAGCTAACACTCATAGATGGTGGAGAGAAGTCCTGCCATCTGCGGTAGGGGGAGAGGCAACATCATTTCTCCACTCTAAATATGGTATGAGGTCTGTGATAAGATCTACTTGTCCTTATCTCCCCTCACTTATCTGAATAGTAGAGGTGTTAGAATAGTTGTAGAGGGGTGGTTGATTTCTCTTTTCTGAGTTGCCTCTGATGATCCAGGTGGTCCAGCATCACCTGTTCTTCCTGCAGATGAAGGACGCAAACGTCCGGCAGTTGTCACGAAGCAATACAGACAAGGTAGCGCAGCACTCTGGGCTTCCATCTTGCTGTGATGGGAAGTCCCTTAATTACCTATGACTATACCAGTGGGAGGGCAGAGGGGCATGAGGGGTGGGTTTCAGGGATGGGACAGAAGCTCAGGAGGACTAAAAGTAGGATAAGTGCAGCAGAATGGAATTAATGTAGAAGAGAGTGAATGTGAGGACTGACAGCTGGATAAAGCAGCAGCAGCTGAATAAGCAGTAAAGTGTAGAGTGGTGGACGGAAGGAGTGACCTCGCCCACAGTCTGATGTGTTCTCCTGCAAAAAGAAAAAAAAAGAAAAAAAAACAATTTTTTTTTTAAATTTTTTAAATTGCTAATTTATACAGAAAAAAGTTGGATCAATTATTTAAAATGAATGTTTCCTATCTGCATACCCTTACTGGTTTGTGATTTATCTAAATGTAATCAATGAACAATGCATGAACTAGAGTATACAGTTAACTCCATTTTCACATGCACTGCAACCCTGAAATCTTCTAGACGTGTTCTGGAGGGGCTGCGTGGGAGAAAGTGTTGATTACAGCTGGTGCTAGCATGTTGTGGATGATCTGCTCACTAATGGACACATCTGAGTCATCCTGGTATTCAGAACCTTTTCAACATGCGTAATTAGATTTTGCTTTTTGAAAAGAAATTCACACATTTAACTTTCCAGTGTTTGTGTACATGTTACAATAAGAATGTGACCATATGTGCTCCAGACCTGATTGAATTATGTCTTAATCTGTCTAAACTTGATGAATCCCTGGTACACAAATTGGGCTGTCATGATTATTACATCATTTTTTGACTGCAGTTTTTTAGGTTGATTGTCACAGTGAATTACTATATATAGACAGTTGAGTGAAACAAAACTTAAATGTTATATATTGTACGATGTTTTCTATTGTTTGATAGCACAACAGACGGGCACACTTTTAATGATTTTACCTCTGACTCTCCATCTTCTGCAGGACATTAGGGAATCTTTACTGCCACCCAGTGTTTATTTACAGAAACCGTTGACTTAAAAATTTTAGTCCTAATTTTAAAGCCAGTTGCATGAGCCCTTTTTGGGAACATTTAGCTTTTAAATCAAATGAAAAGGGAAAGCTAATCAGAAATAACTGTTTAGACAGTTATGCAGCAGAAAAGTTGTAGTTGCAAGTACTAATAGCTCTATTTTGATAAATTTATCTTTTCATGCACTACTCCACCTAGATCATGAAAGCCACAGTTCTCAGTAATTGGCTATTGTCAAAGCTATGGAACAAGTGAGTCAGATAAAAGCACAGTATTTGATGGCGTACATCGACAGTGCAACGTGGTATGTAACCCAAGAAATGCAGCCATTCAGCACGGTTGAAAAAAAGACAGCGTTTAAAGAAATATTGCAAAAGTTCAATAAGCAGCATGAATTATCAGCTAATTAGATACTTATAAAAAAACTACAATCTTTAACTTGCATAACAAAACAAAGAGACATTCTCAAGGATGTTACAGAAACAGACATTTACTCAGCCTCCACAGAAATTCATTTAAAAAAACTTGAGAAAAACAGATGTTTGAGTTGGTTTTGTCTATGAAAGGTTCCTATTCTTCTTATGTCTGTTCTTGACCTTGATTAACATGAATTTGTATTAATATAATTTTATATTAGTAATTGGTTGGGCTCAAAATTCTACATACTTATTTTATGAATGACCGGCAGAGTGCTTGTTTCTATCTAGATCACAGGGAATATTAATTTTGTGATATCTGAAAGTCTTACAGTAGCATTGTTGTCGAAGCAGGTGGAGGGTCCTTTTCGATAACGTGCCACAGCCATTTCTTCACATGGATTATCTTCCTTGTCTGAAAAATGGCTCCATTAAGTAAAATTAAAATCATTTGAACAATAACAATAACCTTGAAATAAACGTCTATATTATAGTGATAGGGAGGGGCTTTAGATTAGACATGTCCTCCTCTGCAGCAGCTGGTGCACAGTGTGTGAAAGGATACACTCTTTCACCTCCTGAGAGAGACTCTCTATCTCACAGGAGTCACATAACAACTTTTCTGCTACCACAAACAGCAAGTTGGTGTTGTTTATCCTCTTGGCATGAATCAGCCTGCAGAGAAAGAGACAGCTCAGTCAACAACCTCCCTCTGCCCGCCTGCATCACAATAATTTGCTAATGGATCAGCAAGATTCACGAGGCAGCCATAAGAGCCTCATTTAGCAAATAATATGACCATTTAATTAAAGCTGAAGCAGGTTAATCATCAGAAGACGAATCTGTCTACTGAGGATGTCTCTGTCACAGCGCTGCTCTTCATGTTGTTTTTGCGTGATTCTGTGTATTCTGCTGTGTGTACAAACCTGGAGCAGTTGCCACAGTCTTGCAAAATGTTGTAGGAGTTGCTGAGATTACTGAAGTAGTACTGAGTCTGAATCATTACACAACTCCTCTCTTTTGAGTCGATTCCCTCTGCATCCACTTCATCTGCAACATCACCAAAGCAAAAAGAAACACTTTCAATCCATGCAACAATCCATGTTTTAGAAGATGAGAATTTTTATCTGACGCCGAAGGTTTCAAAGGTTTATGATGGATCTGACGACAAAATGTGCAAAACACTGAACTGGCATTACGTGATTTAAAATCCTGTTTTAACTTACCTGTGACAAACCAGCTGTGGTAAGCCAGTCCATATAAAAGCTGTTGGAACAAGGACCTGTGGGAGTTTAGAGATGTAAAACACAACCTCAATAATTAACCTTAGTGTGTGTCATAGTTACATTTTCTTTCTTTGATCATTTTGAGAATAATATCATGAAGTCGACTTTAGGACATGCCATTGATAAGCCGTTGAATTCACCAGTGAACTTCGATCACATGGACATGTCTGTTGTTTCATTTGTCAGTGGAGTGGGGAATATATTTTTACAAAAACTTGTGTTAATTAGTTTTCGTTTTCTTGTGATCGTGGCTTGTTTTTCTTTGACCCTGATGGGAATATTTCATACATTTTTTAAATAACTATTTTCTTAATGGCCTCCTACTTTAATGTTGTTATTGCGACAGGAAAAATGAAGCATTGCATTTAATCACAGTAACTGTGACATAGCTTTGATGCACCTTGATAACCAAATTAGCCAGCTTAGTACTCCTCCTCTTTTTAAGCTTTAGCACACAACATGGTGATGGCTAAATGGCTAAATACTAAATAACAAACTTTAGGCCTCAAAACACACATGAGAGAAGTTGGTGACGACATTGTGGCTACATCTGCTTATTTTACACAGTCTGTGGGGACAGTATGGGTGGACTGTTTGTTTTTGTGTATTTAAAATCTTACCATGCAGCAGCTGACGTCCACCATGCCAGATTCACAAAATCTGCAATAGTGGGCTACAGATACACAGGGAAGGGGGAAAAAAGTAAAAATACACACATATTTTAATCAAACATCCACTTGTCTCTACATGCACATTGTGTTCTAGTCTGCCTCTTTGATTTATCAGCTTTGTCTTTTTTTGTTTTAAAGTACTGTAATGGTCTAAATCATTTTGTCCAATCCATGCACCATATGAGCTATACAGGTACTTACCACAAACACCCCTCTGGGTGCAGCTCCAGCTTCACTGTTCGTCAGCCGTTCACACACAGACTGGTAATCAAACGACTGCTGGCGTTTATAGAAGGAGTTGTTGTAGAGAGCGTACATCAAGTTTGGGTCAACATCACTAAAGAACATTCCCACCTACAGGGATAAAGACCATTGGTCAGGCTCAATGCAACAATTAGAAAGAAATTATATTCAGTTGAAGAATATATCAGTTTTTAAGGAAACCTTGTTCCAGTCATCTTTCTGATTGGACATAATCAAGAATCCTCCATCATCTATTAAGTAACACAAGAGATCCTGCACACAGAGATAGACACTGAGCGTTAACTGGAGAGATGTACAGCCTTTGGGTGCAGATGTGCCAGCTGAGAACAGGAAGTAAATACTTACATCGCTGTTGGCTTCACAGTCCATTTCACAGTTTCTGTTTAGTCCACACTGTCACAGAAAGAAAGTTTAAGTTAGTGAGACAGAAGAGACAAAAGCATTAAAACATAAAATAAGACCTTTTATGCATTTTATACAGTATATATCTTGTAAATGTATATATTGTACCGTATTTGAGCCTTGACGGTTGTCTGTATGGTTGCTGGCAAGAATCTTAAACTTATCTGTCCAGGCTTCAAGGTCCAGTTTCACTCCAACCACTAAGAAAAGATAAAATTAGTGAAGGAGATTTATCAGGACAGAAAAGCAAATGGTTAGCACAACAAAAAGGTAAAAAAGCATGTATGTCACCAGCTGAAGTATCTTCGCTTTGCTCTAAAACAATTTAACATTGATCACCATAAAGATTTTCTTTCCAGCTTCTGAAGTCGACTCACCTGCAGGTTTGATGGTTTTCCCGCCTATTGTAATTTCCATAGCCGTGCTGACCAGAATGCCTATGGTGTCGTTTTCTGGGTTCAGCAGCTCATCCCTCGCTGTAAGACCAAAACAAATTGAGAAACAAGGCAAGAGGGGGGTTGGAAACAAAGAGTCGTGCAATTACATAGCTCTGTGTGAGTTATACAGCCAGAGACAAAGAACATCATTCACCTGTTCGATAAGGCGCTCTGAAGATGTAGCCCTTGTTGTCGAGGCTGCGGCGGTAATAGCTGGCATTAAACGGCTCAGGGTCTTCCTCCCAGGTTTCTGCAGCCCTAAAATTTAAGACCAGAGATAGTAAATTTCTAGTGTACAAGTTTCTTGCTAAGCCGGTCACACTAGCTCATGAAATGCCTCAAACAAAAAGAAAAACACAAGATCAACAAAAGCTCTAGAAAGACATTTGTGATGAAGAGCACACTTACTTGTTTGGAAAGACTCTTGTTATACCTCCGTCAGTCGCAGCAAACACAGCCAGGAAGCCATATCTAAATGTCATATCGGGAGAAAAGACAGAAAGATGTTTCAATTAGAAATCTTATCTTACGCTGAAATCTGACAATACACTCCCCTCCCGTGCCTCTACTTGTTGTGATGCTCACGTATTCAGGTCTTTATTCTTCCACACTTTCTCAACCAGCTGTCTGATGATGCCGGTGTCCAGAATCAGGTTGTGAAGAAGCAAATTATCACCTAACAGCATAAAAAAGGATTAGTGAATTGCACAATTTAGGAATTTGCTGTCTCAAAGCAAGTCTGATGTCTACAGATGGTCTGAGAAGTGAAATGCATTTTTATACTGATTTTACTCACATTTTATTATTGTTGTGGACGTGCATTAGTTTAAGTATTTCATCAACGTTGACAGAGTTGTTTTAAAAGGAACAGGCTAGAATTCTGTCATATTATTATTCAAATTAATATTCAAATTAATAAATCACATAAAAGTCTTTCCTGACTTTTTTTTCCTTTTGCTGCCAGACATTGATAAGGGGCTTTAATTTAGACAATATCTTTATACAGTATAATGATTTATTTATTTTACTAAATATTACTCAAAGAGAAGTCTACAGTACATTAGCAAGAACATATTTTCCATCTGTGGATTAATACATATTTTAGGTGCAGGAGTGTTCTAGGCATTGAGGTAGCCCATCTGGGATTTTTTAAAAATGAAATTCTTCTCAAAATAAAGGGATATACCAAGACTAAAATGGGGCGTACTAATGTTTGTATTTGGCTAATAATAATAAAAAGTTCAACTGGATTACAAAGTAATGTCTGTGGGATCAGTTAATTGTTTATTTAACAATCTTACATGAATTAAACTCAAACATTAAATGAAATGAGACTCACATTGTTTGGAGTCTGGTGTCACCTTCTCCATAAGAGCGATGAAGTTGATCAAGAACTCAGTGTTGTTGTTGGACAGTTCAAGGTCATTGCAGTACTCCCTGAAGAACAGGCACGGTATTAAAATTCAGATAAAAAGAATAAAACAAATACTTAAACTTTGCACTTTTTGTCTCCTACTGAAAGACACAACAGAGTAAGATGATGAACCTGTACACATGGTACTCGATGCTAATGTGAGCAGCATGCGTATCTTAAAGCTTATATTTCCAATATTGCCATTAGTCAAAACAACTGGTGGATTGGACTGCCGAGCACAGCACAGGCAAAGAAAGTGCTTCAGAATTCAGGCTAAAACTCAAGATCACAAGAACTTTACAACAAAACATAACAGCCCATGCACTAGATTTCGGTCTTTTTTCTACTAAAACTAAATATTTCTGGGGTTTATAATATATTATATTCTTTGCATCATACTGAACAGTCAAACCAGTAACTGCAAATTGTGTCTGTGTAGTACAAACATGCAACATCACAGTAGCAGCATGCAAAGGTCCTCTGCACTTTAATGTAACAGGATATAAAGGATAAGTTAGGAAGAAAATAAGCAAGTGAATAAATAAATAATTATGTTGTTTTGATTTTTTATTAATAACAATCCATTTTAAAAATTTGCCACTTGAAGTTTAAACTCTACATGAAATGAAAATGATAAAAAGATTGAGAACAATTTAGAATTTTAGCAATTCACATCTAAGTAAATAGCAGATGACAGAAATGAGATTTGAAAAGTTGCAATGATGAAGAGATATACTGTGCATCAAACGATGTGAAAACAAGACCAAAACACTGATGACCAGTAACGACAGCAAGCACTGACACACAGGGCTACCTGGGAGCAATGAATACATGTCCTTCAGACTCAAAACTGTTTGGCAGCAGTGATTCAAAATCTGCAACAGAAAGGGGAGATTATCCAGGAAGAGCAGTGGGCAGAGCAGCAGGGAGCTGTAGGTAAACAGCAGCTGTTCTTCAGAGGTGCAGGGACGCAGAAAGGACTTTACCATAGCAACACTGAGGTATCATGGGAACACCAGCGTTAGCCAATATGGTGCCTAAAGTGAAACCTGACTCTCAATGTACGACCGCTTTAATTTCACAAGCACTCACACCTTTTGTTTGACTTTTTGTTGTTTGTCATTGAACATTTTCTGATTATTTCTGGTTTTAAATTAATTGTATTTTGGATGTCTGAGAACTGACTAACCAGGTTGTCAGGAAGCAAGTTCTCAGACAGATTGCCCACAATGAGTGCTGTTAGATCAGGCAGGCATCAACATGGCCAACTTTTGCAAGGGGAGGTGGGTGAAGGTCCTGATGGAAGAGGTCACCCCCCAGACTGGCAGGGGAGAGGACTCAGAGAGACACATAATCGGAGGAAATGCATTGCATTGTGAAGGGCATGTTGAAAGGGCAACTTCATTTGATCCATCATAAACAAAACACAACACAAAATATCAACCATCACTGAAGCCGTTACAGATGAGTCTGCGTTGAATCCGACATGTCTTTCTCCTAAAGTCAGGACCTAAAACTATGTCCAGAGGAGGAATTAGGCGTTCATTTAGACAGCTAAAATAGAGTGTGCCCAGGTAGTTTTCCGCCCACAATGCCGTGCACATCCGGGGTCAGGTTTACTGAGGAAGTGTTGGGCCGTGCCCTTGGCAGTCTGAGGGGTGAGTAGGGAGGGGAAAACAAGCTGATGGAGACAGGGTGTACAGAGGGACAACATAGGAGTCGGGTGCTGTGCTGAGCGGCACGGTGACACCTGACAACATGGGAGAACCTGAGTGGGCAGGACACAGCTCAGCCCTGTAGGCTCAGGCTGCAGTGCTTCCAACTACAGATAAGATACTACGGCAGCTAACAAACCACAACTGTTTAAAGTGTTTATTTTTTTATATGCCAAAAGCTAAATCTATACAGTAAGCAACAATTTATTGTAAGACCACAAGAGTTCCCTATTTGCTCTACTGTAGATAAGAACAAATACCATATACATGATATACTGTACGGGTTTGGTGTGGCACAGAGATTAGTGTGTGTGCATTCCTATATCATAAAATGCTGCAGCAAATAAGTTTAAATCTTTAAATGTATGAAGAGCTCAGTGTGTTCCTGTAACTATGTCACAAATAAGATGGAAATTTTAAGAATAAATGTAATTAAATATGTGTCACTACTTAAGCTTTATTGTAAGGCTTGATATTTATGAGCTAGTGCCACAGTAAGAAAAAGATAGAGAGAAAAAGGTGAATTAGAGAGGAAAGAAGAGAAATTACAGTGAGGGATAAAAGGAGACAGAGATAGAGAAAGGAAACAACTTCTGCAGCTTTCTACAGAAGAAAAAAGTCGATGTGGGGGGAACAAAAGACACATTTTAACAGAAAACATGAATATCTGCCGTCCGTGGGTGCAGTACACATTTGTTTGTTTGTGTTTTGTTGTTTGTGTCTGGAGCAGCGGATATGTGGGAGGGAGGGTGAGGTTGGGGACTGGGGGAGCCATTGTGACAGGATGTAGGATTTGAGCTGCAGCAACAGGGGGAGGAGGAAGAAGAGAAGAAGGGGTTAGAGAAGGAAGAGGAAGAGGGAGAAAAAAAAGAGGAAAAAGGGAGAAGAAACCTGAAAGCAAGACGGGCAGGAACAGAGGCAAGCAGGCTGGGACAGGTGAGGGTGGGAAGGGGGCAGCAGGAGGAGGGTTAGGACAAGAGGTGAGGGAAGGAGGAGGAAGCGATAGGGAGTAGGAAGTAGAGGTAGGGAACGTGGACCAATATGGAGTATACTTGCCCTTGGTGTTTGGCACTGTGTGGATCCATCAGAGAAGGAGTGAGCAAGAAAAGAAACAGAGGATCGGGTGGGAAGGGGGGGATCACAGACAATATTTTATTCAATTACTCTTTGAATAAAAATATTGTTTTCTTGAAAGAAAAAAACCAATTAAAGTCAAACAAGACAAGAGAGTAAAAGAAATGAAGAGCAAACATCTTATTTTAAAAGGCAAACCAGGAAACAGAAAAACAACAGAAGAAAGGAAAAGTAGGTAATACAAGGAATGAAAACAGTAAAGACAAAACTAGTAATTGTGAGAAAAAAAAATCAAATGCACCAGGAAGGAGGGGAGTATTTGGGTCTGGACAAAGAAAGAATGAAGGAACAACACGTGTCCCCTTTCAGACCCACAGAAACTCCCACAGTTGACGAGCCAGCATTACTGGCCATGTGGGAGTTTATCAGTTGAATGATTCCAAAGCTGATAAATATCTCACAGAGTCAAACAGAAAAAATAACGAAACATGACACACACAACATAAAAGGAAATTCCTCAAATCATAAAATTAAAAAGAAGGAGTGAAAAGCATGCATGTTTTCACAGTTTTTCAGAACATCCAATACTTCGAACACAGATGCTTCAGAATCATTACTTGGTGGAGAAGAGGCGAGAGCATTTGGCAAAAAAAATAATAGCACAAAGGTCACCATTATTTTCACCTGAGTAACACAGTAAAACCACAGCTTTCACCTTTCTGTCAGTTCAGTTATTTTTTTCTTCAGCCAGTGTGAAGAAAAAACATCACCATTTTACAACACAGCATGAAGACAGGAGGAGGAGGAGGGGGACTCGGGCACTGTATGATCCTGCCTATCAGAGAGCATAGAGAAGAGGGAAAGGGGATCAGGGGAGGAGGGGCAGGCGACTTCGCTTGGACACTCCCTATGATGATGTTGGAGACCCGCGACAGAGGACTGAATTGGAGTGTAAGGTCATATTAGGAATAGAGAGAAGAAAGAGAAAAAGAAGAGAGGAGGAGAGACAGAGTGGAAGATGCTGGGTATTCCCCGTACTTACACTGCACCTGAAGGATCTGGTCACTTATGTTGGCCTTGATGTGGTTCTCACTATATGTGGGCAGTACCAACCCTAGACTGAGGTAATGAGGCAGATGGAGAAAATCAGGAATATGGCAACCAAACACGTTAATTGTAATAAACATACAGATGCAAACAAGCACTTACTTAAATCCAGATTTAAGGCACCCTTTAAAGGTGATAAATGCATTAGCGCATCAGAACCTCCCAAACTGAAACCTAAGGATGTCCATCAAACAGTTCACAGACCCCTATATCCAAGTTTACAAATAACATACAAATAACTAATTTAACTGAAGAGTTTATTCAGTGAAGGAAACCTGTAACTGCTCAGTTTAACCATGTAAAACAGGCAGAAAATACAATTAAACAACTATGTAAGTAATATCAGTACTTCTATATATATGCACAGCAAAAAGTTGAACATACTGTAAGCAAAGTATTCTAAAACATACAGTATGTAGTAACTGAGACCTTCACAAATCAAGACCTTTCTAAAAAAACAAATCTCAAAAATGCTCATTACAACCTTTGTTGTCTAGCAGGTAGAAACATGAAATAAAAAGAGATTGGAAGGTTATATATATTTTTTTAGTTTAATGTGAATTTCTTCCTTTGTTCTAAAGTTCGATTGCATCCTGCTTGAAACACAGCAAACATCACACCTAGTTTGAAAAGGATATCCACACATATATGGTGCATGGAGGTTAAAGATAATTTTAAAATGGTCAGAAAGGTGTCGTGATATATGATTGTTGCTGCTGGATGCCATTTAAAGCTTTGTGAAGTTATTCTGTAGAATATTTTTTTTTTACCATAAAGTGAATTGAATTTTTTTTGCACACCTTGTTTTGTTTGTAGAGGTATGCTTGCAAATAACCAATCAATTACAGTGAGTTTTTTTTACATGTTTTTCTTTAGAAACTACTGATAATAAAAATGTATCAACTATATTCACCAGGTAGTTGCTAACTTAGTTGTTTGGTGCTGAACATGTCAACATCTCATTCTGAGTGACACCAAGCACATTTCATACAGTGATCTTTTACTTGAAACTATAAATGAGATGAAAATAAAATATGTGTCACATACTTTTAATCTTTTGTACAGCTTAATATAAATAATTAAATATGATTAATTGGTACATGTAGAAAATCAGCAGTATTATCTGTGACTTTAAATAATAATTTAGTCAGTCTGGATCAAATAAAACATCCAATATTCTCAATTCCATTATTCTCCAATATAAAATAAATAAAACAGAACTCTAAATACTGGTCAGCTCCAAGAACAGTTCCTGGAACATGTACTCAGTCAGTGTTTATTGTTTTTATTTGAGGTTTTTGCCTTTAAATAGATGTCAGACCGTGATCCTTTTTGCCTCTACTCGAGTAAGTAAGTTGAATCATTACTTTTCTATTTTACAAATAAATGTACTCCTATTTAAACAAAGTTTATGTGTACTTTTGTAACCTTTGCTGGTTAGCTGTGAGAGTCTGACAACTAAAACAGATACAACTATTACAAATTTAGTATCCTAAAAAACTATTTTAAAAATATTTATAAAAAAAAAATAATTATTTTGACTTATACAGTTTTCATTTTACATTCAATATTTTCATTCCCTACCAGATCCATCCAGGCTGCCACCAGATACAGCATAAAACATCTTTTGAACTGCCATAATGAAGTCACTTTAATCAAGTTTTGAGATGAATATATTTTGGAAATAGTTTATGCTAGATGTAAGTACATATATAAATAAAAAGAGAGAAAAACTGTTTGTCGATGCGGGTAATTCAGATAGATGATTTATTGTACACACAGCAGGTAAAACCAGCAGGTTGCTCTTGGCTGGCTCACAAACAAGGCTGATTGACGGTGTAAAATGATGAAACGCGCATATCTTGACCCAAAATAAACAAATCAAAAGAATCAAACTTGAACTTTGTTCACAGATTTGAAATGAGCAATTTGCTCAGAGTATCAGTTGATGCATGTTTTGTTACAAACCTACCTATAATCTGTACCATCGACAGGAGTCCATGTGTATGTCCGCATGGCTTCGTCAATATACCTCTGTTGGTGACCACAGATAGTAATAAGAAACACTGTCACATGCTGAGCACATCACACTTCCCATAATTATAGGGAAAGAAAAGATAGTAAACATAGTGAGTGATTCAGATTCATTACAACACCGTTCAGGAAGGTGCAACTTTGGATCATGATTGAGTCTCACAAATTGATAACTTGCCTCATCAACTGACTTAATGAGTGTCTTGATTTTTCTTTGCCCTGATCTGCCATCAATCATCTGTCGACGGATCTGGAAAGCAAGGGAGAGGCTGTTGTGTAAGAGGGCATGCTGATACAAAGAAATGGAAACATGAAACCTACAAGTTAGCAGTCATTCTGTCTGGTGGTTTTACCTCCTCCTTGTTGGTGTCCTCCAGTTCTGCATCCAGAAAGTCTAGTGTGACAGGCTCCCTGAAATTAATGATCTGAACAAGAGGACAAGATGGTTGGGGAGAATGAACATTTAGTCAACAGGGAATACGGTCCTAATCTAGCCTTAGGATCAGAAGCAAAGAACTCAGCAGATGCAGGAAGGAGCTCAGAGGTGGGCGTACCTTAGGTCGTAGATTGGGATGCAGCAATACGTAACCATTTGGGTCAATGGCAAAAGTGTAGCCATTAGCTCCAAGCTGTGAAGAATTGGATTGAATAAAGAAATTATTAAAAGATTTTTTTTATAGGAAAAAGACTTGAAAGTGATACTGAAGGAATGACATGCTCACTCTGTATGTAGGTGTCTTCTTTTTGATTTCGTTGATGGCAACGTCTACTCCCATGACCCCAAGGATAAGCTGATTCTGTATGAAAAAGAAAGTAGTTAGCATATTTTCCACAGTTCCAGCAAATTACTGATAGCTATGCCATTATCGCATTAAAAACCACATCTGACTTATCACTTTGTGTGCCTGTGTGTCTGAATTTATTTGAAAGTGATGGTTAGTTTCACTGCTGTTAACTCTGTGTGACAAGATCAGGTGAAATTACTCATGGACACTGAAACCTGGATGTATCTCTGTTTTGTGGATGCGAGTGGATACTACAAATGACTTGTTGTGATGTCCGTTGTCACCTCAGGGTGGAGGTGTTGCCTTGGAGAGCTGCAGCTTAGAGGTGCCATTACAAATGATTGATGGTGAAGAGCAAAATAAGGCTAAAAATAAAATCTGAAACTAAGAGACTTTACAGTCTTACCAATAGAATGCCTGTAATTTTTTTCTATAATAAGAATGACTTAGTATGTGAGTCATATTGCTTGCTGAACAGGTGAATGTAGAAGTGCAAGTTCTTTTTTTGTATTATAGTTTTGTCTTTTTTTTTGTTTTTACCTGTGAGCTTACACTATCCACAGTGAGGTTAAATACTGGCATTGTCCCAGTGATGACGAGGCCCAAACCCTATTAAATAATGTCAGAAATGTTTATTAGATTATAAGGATTATATATCCACTGCAAAAACACAAACATAATTTAAAAATTTGCCCTATTTTAACAGTAAACCTTGATCCTAAATTAGCAAAAACATGCTTTACAGACAATAAACAGCAAATGACCAGAAAGCCAGTTTAATCACAGAAGAAATATACATGAAACTCTACATTATGGTCCTAAAAAATACAACATAAAACATGCCTTTAATTCTCACTTACCAGTGCATCCTGGTAGACATTTGTCCACTGCACCTGCTTAGCTTTTGGCCCAGCCAGTACCATAGGACGGCCCAGGACATCCAGGTACTCCTGCGGCACCAACATCACACAAAGCTTTGACCACCCACAATAAACACACATAATCAAACAGACATTTATAACACTCGTCATGTACTGGCATTAAAAGAGAGTTAAAAGAGCCTTCCACCATTAATCTGTCATAAAACCGCAAGTCCCTGACCGGCCTTGTCTCTCTATCACCACATAAACCAGCGGGCCACCAGCAACAGCATCCCGGTCCTGCCAAGCCATAAAGCCTCCAGTCCTGAGTCACTCAAGGCCGTTTTTCATCATTACGAAGGAGCTATTAAAAACACATTAAGGGTGTCAGTGGCACAACGTGCAAACACACCATTTCCCAGAGGCTCCAGTGTCAATGCTGGCACTGTGAGAATGTCCCACAGCGATTGTGGAAAAAGGTGAGGGGTTAAGTCTACTAGTAATGCATCATATTAGTCACATTCCTGTTTTCAGGAGCCATCTCGCCAAAAAGCTGAGATGTCTTTTTTGTAAGCAATCTATTGATCTGTGTCATTTTGGAAATTACGTATAATTGATAAAATTACAAGCTGAGTAACCTTATGACACTGGTAATAAATTTAATGTAAGGAGATAAATGAGCAGGCTAAAAGAAGACAGTCACAACGTGAGCAATCTGTGTTTTAATATAGAAAAAGTGTCTATATTTCGGCCCACATTTTCAATAGCTCTAAATACTTCTTTAAGTATTCTACTCAGCAAAAATGAGGCATAAAGTCAAGTGATTTTGCTCAAGTATCAACACAACATGGAAATTAGGGTCAGCATAAAAAAACCTAGCAGGTCGTATTGGGTTAAGAATAATTTTACGAACATTTGCAGCTCTCATATAAGGACAAAACTTTTATGCTCTTCACATGAAAAAGGGAGTAATCACAAATATCTGATCCTTGTTGCACCTATCCTTGATGCATGAACGGGCTACTTTAATTCAGCATCATGATTTTGACCGTTTGTTTTCAGTCGTCTGAGCAGTGAGGTGCTGACAGGCATAACCTATTCTATTATTAGCTCAATAAAAGTCCAGTTTAATGCGCCACAGGGAGATATTCCATCAGGACAATGACAGCAGACCTTTAAACGGAATATAGGGGAAATTTTCCGCTTGGGTAGAACAATCTGAGAACCATAACGAGTCAGCAACTTGAGACGTGGTACAAAGGAAACAGCCATATAGAACTCTGCAGCATAAGTGTGTGTTGATTAAATGCTGCTGAGTGTCATAGCAACCATGACAGATAAGTATTCTCATTTGTGTGATATTTCTTAGGAGAAAAATTCCAACTAAAACCCGTAAAATTATTTTTGGTCAAGAGATATTTTAAAGAAAACACAGGGATAAGTCATTAAAAAAAACACAAAACTACACAGAACCACAACATATTTTCAAAACTGCTCCTTGAGTCCTACATCGGTATTACTCAAGGTAATATTTATAATATTTTGCTCTCTGTGGTCCATAGTTTGAATGTTGCCATCTTGTCCAAGCGAGACTATGTGATGAGTGTGTGATATTGAAGGGCAGAGTTTGGTTAAATAACATAAGCTTCAAAGTGTCTTCTGGGCCTATACAGAGAGCTTTAGTCAACCACCTTCAGAAAACCTATTAGAGTAAGTGGCAGTTCTTAGAATATAAATATGCCAGAGTTAATGGAACAGCTGACAGTCTATTCTAGGGCTTGATCGCTCACCAAGGCTGTGAGAGGGAGGGTTGCTGGCAGGGGAGAGGCAAGACGGAGGGGGGGTGGGAGGAAGGAGGATGAGTGTACTGTTGCTCCCCCGCCACCAAAGAACTGTGTCGATTTCTGCAGCTGGAATGAGGTTATCCCAAGGGCCTCTCAAAGCTTGTTGTGCCTCAAGCGAATGTGGCAGAGGGGCGAGGGGACTGAGTGTATGAAGATGATGAAATTGTGAGTGTGTGTGCAGAAGCAACAGAGAAATTATGTGTGTGGAAAAAAAACAACGTGGAAGACTTTACTTTACTTGGCTTCCAGAAACAGTCCATCTACACCTGTCACTTCCAGTCTGGAGTCATTCCAGCTGTGCTGTCTTCAGCCCATTTTTTGTGAAATACTAAAGCACAATTCTAACTCCAACTTTTGTCCCAATAAACGGATAAGAAGTCTCAGAAAGATTAAAAGTGGGACTTGACCTTAGTCTAACTCACTGAATACCATCTTTTGGTAAAAGCCAAAATACACAGAATACTACCCCCTTTCTGCTGAAAGTATTATACTGTTCCTGGAACTTGTTAAAATAACTCTCCTTGAGTTAACAAAATTCACAACTAAAATGGCCCTTTGTTATGCTAATGGATGTTTTGTTAAGTGTGGGTAAAGGTCAACAAATTTTTGTAGTGAAGCAGTGATGTTCTTGCGCGTTTGCCCGCTGGTTCCACCATAACAAGCTTTCAACCAAACACTATTTTCAGGTACATATCGCTGCATCCTGGGCTTAGCAGGACACTGTAACACTGTGTGAAAAGCTCATTTATAATCTATAAGCAGCACTGAAACTGTCATATAAGTTTAGGTTAAAACCGGTAATGGGAATTGATAGGCAGCACAGAAAAGAGTTACCACGAGGAACAGCAGAGTTTCAATCTCTATTTTACCAGCTGCAGCATCAAATGCAAATCAAGATTGGAGAGTGACACTGTGACTCACCACATCCCTGGTACATGTCGACACACATTTCAAACAGAATTCAAAGTATTTTTCTTTACTGAACTTTGAGCTGATGATAATTATCTAATATTAGCTAACCAAATGAGAAGGGAACCAACAAATGGCTTATCTAATATATGTATTGTCATAGATCAGGGGTGTCAAACTCAAATACAGAGTGGGCCAAAATGAAAAAAAACTGGAATAAGTTAAGGGGCCGGACTGGCTCAATGTTTATTAAAAACCTTTTTAAAATTACCTTATTGCACACATTGGACCTGGAACTAACAGAGCATATTAGTTATTGCCTATAAAGCAACTTTAATCATTAAATAAATAAATAAAAAGTCTGTTCAAGTCTGTTGCATTTACTTCTCATGGCTTTATATGCATTTTTGTTGTTCATAGTAATTTCAAGTGAAAACATGTTCTATAGGTAAAAAACAGGCTAAATTCAGCCAGGCTGCTAGAGAATGAGTTAGGTATGCGCTTGCGAACCCGTGATTGATGCGCCACTGCGCTGGCAATGCATTGTGGGACTTGTAGTATTATGATGGTGCTTGCACTCTATTAGCGGGCCAGCTCTAATAGTGATTGAATAAGATCATGCACGCCAAAAATAATTCATTCATGGGCCAGATGTGGCCTACGGGCCTTGAGTTGGACACCTTTTTATATATCATGCTGCTTTAAAATCACTTGAAAACGGTTTACATGTTTACATTAAACAGTAACTACAGCAACATCAGTATATGTTAAAGACATCATGAGAAGAGGTTATATTTGCAGATATCTGTATCTACTGTGTGTAATAATGTTGGAAATGTTTGAAACGCAAAAGTGTTTTTTTTCCCTTTGAATCCTCTTGACTTCAACCAGCTGTGTAGTGTGTCATGGCAATCCACTTTATTAAGGTCTTACATACAGAGTGGATGTGTATATCACACATACACAGAAATGTGCAATAAGCCGATTTTCAGAGTTATCATTAATATTGTTGCTTACTCAAGGTTATGTCATAATGTTCACCATGTAACCAAAAATAACAAATTTGCCAACTAACTCACAGTTTAGTAGGGTTTTTCTTTTTCCATTCAATGCTAAAGGTAGGCTCCATTTTCGGCATTTCACTACCATTAAACTGCAAATTAAAGTACTTCACACACCCCTGGCCCTCAGTACTTCACACACATTAACAGAACAGGTAAATGTGAATTTCATAGGATGCAAACAAGTGTTAATTGCTGGAAATTACTGAGGTTTCTGGGTATTTCACATTTGCCTTTTCATGCAAATGAAAAAACAAGCAAATGAGTATGACTGTGCCTTATCTGTTGAAATATAGAATAGCTGCGATTTTCATTCTCTAATACCAGATAGGACAATAGGTGGACATTTCTGCAGGGCTGTGGACATTGTCCTGACTATGATATACCATGAAACCCTTAAAGGAATAACTACAGTTTCCATTTTGTGGACTAATGAAAGCACAATCAGTAGCTTGTGCACGCACTGTATCTTACCTGTGTGTTGATTCTGATGGCTCCAATTGAAGGAATTTCAAAGTAGTAACCTAAAAATTAAGAGAAAAGACATAATCAGCATCTAACAGAAACCTTACGTGTAAGTTTCTTCATCATGCATGCTTGGGCATATTCTTACTATATTTTAAAAACTTAACATAATGTATACAAATGAAATACATTTGTAGACTGGAGTCTTATCTCTTCATGTTTTTATCAGGTACATATAACATCAACTAAGGCTGATGATGGGCCACACAGACATGGCAGTGCTTGTAGCCACCGGCCTCTCCACACTTGTGGTTATGCAGCAGGATGTAAATGTGGAGGCTAATAGAGAATGCAAAGCCCCAGGCACTGCTGCTGCTGATTAGGAATGGAGGAGAATGACCGACTGGGTCAATAACCAGGCCGCTCCACAAGTTATTAAAGCCATGAGTGTTTATACAAAGAGCCGCGAAATAGAGGCAGCATCCCCAGAATGTTAAAAAGGGGAGGCAACTTTCATCATTTTGATGCATTATGCACTTTTTCACAGTGCCTGGTGTCAAAATTTCCCTTCACTGCCTCATTGATTTGCACATGAGAGCATGGAGACACTTGAACACTCATGTGCACATCCATACACATTCTTTGCAGTGCATGTGTGTTTTTAAATTCACACATACACACACAAACACAGATCAGTGGCGTCTCAGAGGGTTTTTTTTGTGCCACTGAAGTGGCATCTTTGATTATAAAGCATAAACACCACAAGAGGTGAAGAGGGGACCATGTGGGCAGCAACTAAAAAGTAGGACAGATATAAATGATTACCTGCAGAGCATTAAAGACAACAGAAATTTGAAACAAGGGAATCCATTCCAAACTTAATAATTCCTTTTCTTTGCAAAATTCTTCCACATACAGTAATCTCACTATCATAAGTCAGTATTCTACAAATGCCTTCTCCACATTTATCAAGTAATCAAAGTAATTTTGGAGACAAATATAAATAGAAGTTAGGATTTTTGCTGTTGTTCAAACCCAACATATCAGCCTTAATTTGATGTAATTACTCGCATCATGTTGTTAAATAGACAGTTTTATTTTTTAAATCTAGAACTTTTATCATATACTTTCATCTAATGTGGACAACAACTGTTCTGTGTGATAAATGCTTTCTAGTTTATTATTAAAATAAGGTTGCTCAGCTCCACTGTTACCATTTTTATGTTATGTTATGTTTATTTATTAAACTTTTTTTTTTATCATGGCCAGCAGGAAAGATGTTTGGTAAGGAAAGATTAAGTGAAGGCAACCAGGGAAGTACAGCAGGTATTAGCAGTTTTACTGCTAACAAAAGGAGCAAAGACAACTCTCACCACATCTTCTATGATTTATTTATTTTAACTTATAGAGATCTGTATCTATTCATTGTGACTGTAACATATCTCAGTGGGTTTTATAAGAACAAAAGTCTTCTGTATTTACAGAAAAAAACACAGCTGTGCTTGGTCGTAGGTTTTAATACTTTCAGCGTCTGCTTCAGCGTGACTCCTTGCTGTGTGTGTTACATCTAAAACCTGGTTACACGTCTGATGTCAAACATACTTGCCACAGCACCCTTAGTCACAGCCATTTATTTGTTCGTTGTAGTTTTCAAGCTGATAACAGTGGTAAATTTAACCAGGTTAAAACTAAACAAAGCTGCACCACAACTGCAGAACAAATTAACAACATAGACTTTAAGTTAACAGTCCCATGCATTTGTGGACTAACCAGTTTGAAACTGTCCTCAAAATAAGCAGCCACCCCCTCTCCCGTCCTCGGACTTGGTACATGTTTTATCTTGAAGAGCACATGCCAGAAGATTGCACTCTTCTGTTTGCATTGAAAATCAGCTGTTTTAATGACACCAGACTAACCCTAACCCTCAGCTCCCATCTCATCTTCCTACTTTTTTAATGTCTCCAGTCTTTTCCTCCCTTCCAAGCTTGGATATAAAGTACTGTGCATTTCACTCCAAGGTAGATAGATCAACATACTGTCTATTCAAAGAATTCACCACAGACAACATATAAACTGAAGTTCACCCTGTAAACTTGCTTAATTTCAAGGTGCAACTGATTTAACTTCTTGTTGATGGTGGTCATGACTTCGAACCAATCCTTGTGTGGAAGAATTAGGATGTCCATTCTAGTATATCACATTTGTTTCTTTAATCCTTCTTTTCACCTGCATTTTTTAAAAGATAATTTACTGCTCAGTTTAGGATTTTGTTATTCTGTATGGAAGCTCTGAGAAATAGTCTTATTGTCCTCAGAGTCACAGAGGGGTTATATTCTTCTTAGACAGGAACTGAAGCTCAAGTGAGACAACAGTTAGCATCTCCATTGACCTAGTTGTGTTTACAACTATACGTATGGGAATTTTTTTCCTGTGAGATGTGTGTATGTGGTGGGTGAAGGTTTGAGGTCTGAAAGAGTCAGGGAGCTGGCTCTGTTGAAGTGAGATACCAAAGAGTAATAAGTAGTGGAGATATGAGAGGACAGCTCCATTGAGGCTGGTGTGTCAACACTATTGTGTAGGACTGGCAAAGACTTTAGTACCATGGTAATCACTACAGTCATGAACAGCAGAGAGCATGTTGGCACAGAGGCATAATCCTGGACTTCCCCCTGCCTGTCAGGGAGATGGTATGGTAATCATGCTGCTACCAGACTCCTCCTGCTAATTAATAACAACTTCTGGGGAGATACTTCTGAAGCACTTGGCTCCAATGGCAATAAGCTAATCAGTAGACAGCTAAAGCCCTCATAAAAGAGCAGCTTCAGACAAACACTGAGAAACATAGTTTAATCAAGCCACCAAAGGCAAGAAGAGAGGTTGGTTAGTGTTTTAAAAATATTAGGGGTTAGAAACGAGTACAGCAATAAAAGTTGTTCTGGAGTGAATCAGCTAAGTCTAGATGAGATCTGTGCAGACAAAATAACAAAGAAGAAGACGAGCTGACTCATTTGGCCTGTCACACTGTTAGTCAGAGGCAGAGCTGCCTGTCTGTGTTGGGTTATTTCAGTTCTGGGGCTGCTTCAGACTACTGAACACATTTCAGCATTTCACAAAGTATGCCAGTAATTTATACGTTTATAATAGTTGGTCTAAGTCAATACCAGACTGAAAGCAGAGCTTCAATACTAGTGTCTGGTTGCAAGTTTCATGCCTTCAACTCTGATGGATGTGGTTGTGCTGGGACGTGTGTTTTGTTTAATCTGAGAAACATGTACATCACTGCAGCAAGGTGAGAATTTAAATCACCAGAAGTCCCAAAAGCTATAGTGTAAAAGGGCAGTTTATGAATTAGAAGTAAACACAATATACAACAAAAGTGAGAACAACCCTGGACAATATGACTAACATATCAAATGGTCATAAGTTTTTTTCGATAGATGCAAATTTAATCATTCATTTTGTAAGAAACCTCTTATACACCAAACCAATATTCGGAACAAAAGCAACAGTCGGTTCGATGTTGTGTCTCTGCACAATATTGGGAGGAAAAAAAAAAAAAAAGCTGCACTTTATAAGACTCTTAATCTCCCCTTGGCCACTACGATGTCTGGGCAACTGTGTACTTGCACAAGAGGACAGTACAAGTGGAATCTGTACATTTTTTACTTTAAAACATTTTGTAAAGTAAGAGCTTCCTTAAATTTTAGTTACCAATATAATTGTGGCTCTTTAAGGCAAGTTTAAAAGTGTTGGATCAATTTATAATAAAATCATATGGATTATTTTTAACATGTATACAGTTTAAACGATCTTTGTCGACAGACCCAACACAGATTCAATGTGCTCAACCCATTCATGTTAAATCAATTCAACATGTTAAATCTGGCATCCAGGCTTCTAAAGATCTGACACAGCAAGCGAAAGGAAAAGAAAGACAGACGTTCACTAACAACCAATTGTTGGCTTGGTGTATAAGGCCCTTTTAGTCTCTAAATATTGTTCTAAACATCGTCAGCTTCTTTCTTTTCACTTTATTTCCATCAGGCGCCGCAACCACATTAACAAACAACAAATTGCCTTCAGAGGCTTGAAACGCACTATACAACGGATTAACTACTCAGGACCTCTTGGGCCAGTGTACTGCAGTTTTTAGCTGTTTTCCTGCTGCAACACACCTGGTTACAAATTAAATGGTTCTCCAGCATCTAGTTGTCAAGTACTGCTCCCGCCTCTTGATGTCATTCGAGGCAGGTGTGCACTTTATTATTATTATCCACTGATTTTGCTCAAGTAAATTGTAATTTGTCTAAAAATATGTGCCGAAGTACCATAACTGCTCCTTTTTCTAAAGATAAGCCTGTCTGCATACCTTTATTAGCACATGCTATCCACTGCAAAGGGGTGACATCATAATTATGCTGGCCCACAGAGAAGGTGAAAACCCGAACCTGAATGAAGACAAAGGCACAGAGAAAAGAGATTCATCACATGGAAAGAATTTTAAAAACCACTAGAAATGAAATCACAAGCTTTTGTTGCACTTCAATGAAATATAAAGTGCTGTTCCAAAAATTTCCTTCCTGAAGGCTATCAAGTAACATATACAGAATAACTACCATTAACAATATTGATTTGGCTTCTCAGTTAACTCACACAACTACCTCCAATTGCATCGCAGTGATAAAACTGTTGACTGCAGATTATTCCAATTTCACAGCAGCTGTCATGAAGGAACTGGATAGTAATGAATATCAGAATTAATATTAGTTGGCTTGTGAAGTGGAGGAATGAAGGGGTGGAAGTGACAAGATATGAACAAAGACAAACTAGTAGATTACTGGCTGTATCATTATAGGCTCTGATAAAAAAGGCTAATTAGTCAGTCGGTCAGAGCTGGTAACAGACAGCTAAACAACATAAGAGACAGAACATAGAAAGAATGAGAAGCATTTGCACAGAGAGGGAAAAAAGCAAAAGGACAACTAAAGAGATGAATCACAAGAATAAAAAAAAGACAGACAAAAGTGGAAGTGAAGAAAGCTTGGAAAGGACACAGTGTGCACAGATTGGAGTGCTTGGCATGTCTGACAGTCTGACTAACACAACTGCCTGTGCTATAATGAGACAAAGTCAGCAGAAAACAATGTAAACTAGAATGGGAAAAGGGACTCCTACATGCCGGATTTCTTTGGCTGGCCCAATCAATGGACAGATAACAGAATTATGGTTACACACTCACTGTTTTGTTTGGCCAGTTGTACTTCTCAAAGATTTCCTGTGCACGATCCTCCCCGCCATCTGTAAACATCATTATCATCTTATTGCAGTTGGCTCTCGGGGCACTGCTCTCCTGTGGCAAACAAGGAAAGAAAGAAGGTGGGGATGCAGGTTAGAAAAAAATACAAGGATAAAAGGTAATAATGCCAGAGTATAATTTCAAAAGTGATATTGTTAAATAAATGTACAAGAAGCAAAAATTCTGTTTACACAGTGACCCCCACCTTTTCCTATCATCTCTTGTTTAGCTTGTTTAAACTATATAATCATTTAAGAAATGTCACATACTTTAATGTTGTGGAGGCTGAGGTTTACACTAAAATATGTTCCCCTTTGAATGCATATACAGATACTATTCTTCTTTTATCTTCTTTCATGTTGTTGTAACGGAGCCATCTAATCCCGTCTTATCTTTCATTTTTAGAACTTCATCACACATTTATAGATTTCTTAGTTGGCAGGCACAAGCTTCATCATATTTGCATACATTTAGGATTAAACCTCAAGTATATGGCATTATTCTAGCATTAAATTAGGCTGTTTCTCCTCCCACAGCAGTTGATTTTGATATGCAGACCAGCGGCAAGCCAATCTGACAAGATTCTAATAAAGATAAATAATATTACGACAATTACATTTTTTTTTTTATTGTGCTTCTGCCACCAATCATTTTAGCGAGTCTGCTGCAGACAGCGATTAAAGGGGCCTTTTTATTTCTCATTCGACTGACAAAAGGGAGGATTCTTGGCAGCATGCCTCTAAGCCCACCAGAGGAATATAAAGTGTCTGTGGCTGATCTCCTCTGGGTTACGCTCATCAATCATCCCATCAGAGCCCATTAGGGTGGCAGCCTCCTAAAATGCGCAGCAGCATATGGAGCCGAGGCAGCACCTGTGTCGAGAGCACGTGGATGCCTGCTGCTGACAGACCTCACCACTGTGTTGGCTGCTGCAAAAGTTAGACACACTTCATCGCAACAGCAGTTATAATCAGACTTACCATTAAAAATAACAGCCCTCTGGAAGTGTCTTATGCAAACCTTAGGCATTCACTATTAACCATTTTTATTACTGTGAAATTCAGTTAGATTAATTGGATTAGACATTAACATCGGCCCCAGAAACAACAATGCACCCCAGAACTGCCTTTGCTGGAAAAGCTTGTAGGCTCTTACATTGAGAAGCTGCTCAAAGGCAAACGTGAAGCCAGATTTGTAATCAGTGGTTCCTTTGGCTTGCATATGCATGACGGCTTCCTTGAAGATTTTCTTGTTTCGAACGTTGGCTTGGACCAAAGTTCTGAAGCATGGAACAACAGCGTCCGCCTTTTCATTGAACTAGAAAAGAGACAAAGGAAGACTTGCATGGAAGTGTAAACTATTTAAAAATACCAACAAATTTGCCAATTGAAGAGTGTGTTCAACAATGCATATCTGTGTTTCCTCTATGATATGTGTGTGTAGTTCACAGAGGCAGGAAGCAGACGTGGGTGTGTGCAGATGCAAGCTGCCCCGCTACTCTCTGGCTGGCAGTAAACAGCAGTAATTACAACTTTCCCCACAAAGAACAGGTGCACCTGAAACACCAGTGCAATACACTGAACAGAAACCCAGCCAAGGTAATATCATCTGTCTCATCTCATCCACCAAATTAGCCTAAAGCTGTGTATGTGCACGTGTCCGTGTGTGCATGGTTGTGTGTACATATATCTTCGTGCAAGCAATGTCCACGCAGGATTACAACATTAGCAGCAGTGTCTGATGTGGCATGCTTCAAATTTAGTTTCTTTTTGAAGGTCAGCTTCAGATTTTACTGACATTTACAGGACAGGCTGCTGTAAAACATAAAGTGTGAGAAAAGCTGACATTTCACATGGGAGCTGGTGTTGTCTCGTATTTAAACAGACAAAGAAATCAAACACACAAATGTATTGTATGAGTCAGTATCACAGTATCACCATGTAAAATGTTATGAAATTCAGGCTACAGCTATTTCCTTCTGTATAAATACCTTCTTTTTTATTGCAACTAACGATACCACCATTTAAGGCCATGGTTTTTCATAAAAACTCAAAAGATGAGGTTTTATTTTTGTATTTGGAACGGTTTTTAACTTTTTTTTTTTTCTAATGTGTGCAACTAATTCACAGCAGGCTTTTGTAAGCTACATAGTAGTGACAATCAGATGTGTTCCCACCCAGATTACCATTCTCATTTCTTGCTCTTAGAGCTGGGATTTAGGGGCATATAGTGGCTAAAAGCAATGGATTATGAAGGATTACCGAAGAGAGTCTACAAACAGAGCCACCACACCAAGCAAGTGGACGTGTTTGTGTGTGTGCTTGTGTGAGTGTGTGTGGGAGAGTAAGTGAGGAACTGTGTATTATCTGTCCTGCAAAATAGAATAATATTAATATTCCCCCACATATTAGTCTCAACAGAAAACCTGGTAATCAGCAGAGAGTGAAAGGCACATGGACACAATCCTTCACAGACAACACTGATGCAGGAAAAGCAAATATACTGTAATGAGGGAAATGCACTGTTCAACTACAAGCAAACAACTGGGAGTAGAAATAGCCCACTGTGCCGCTTACAGACTTTCTGCTTGATTACCAGCTGCTTAATGAAAACAGCAAATATTTGTGATAATGTTGCTTTCAGGATTGATTTGCAGCATTAATCACAAATCATGATCTGTCAGCTTCTACTTACCCTGGCCACATTCACATAGTCATCGTCCGATAGGGTGTCGAGCATCTCCACTACAGAGGTTTTCATTAGCTTGAGGGTGAGTCCACTGACACTTCCACTCCTGCAGAAAAGAAGCAAAAATTCATCCATGTTGCTTCTCTGCATTTTTGAAGCTGTAAAGCACTGGTTCAATCGTTTCATCCTCTAAGAAATTCCATGACAGTGATAGAAAAATTAACCTAAAAAAGAGGCTAGTATAATAAGTCAGCATGAAAACGAGGCTTGAAGGTTGGAAGACAAGCAATCTTCCTACAACTTTAGCCTTTTCTTAGACCAACAGGTGGCACTGGTGTCCTTTGAAGGGGAGGTCTAATCTAGTCAAGAGGACAAGATGAAAGAGGAAGATACTTACACGTCTACAATGATGACCATGTCTTTTGGAGATGATGCACCTTGGATATACCTACATAAAAGAGTAAAGCACAGCCTTTAATTTCTTCCCATAATCTCTGAAATTTGCACTAAAGAAAGAAGCCAAAGTCAGGATGAGCTGAGCCATGATAATATGGAGCAACCATGGCTGAGCCTGCTTAAGCTACAGAATGCTGAAAAGGCTTATGTGCTTAGAAGAGTTTAATAAGTTGTTATATACTTCAGTGTTGGCTACAGCTGCTGTCAGCTGACTTCACCATAGATGGTACTTTTTATTGAATAACAGGGACTATGAATAATTACTACACAAGCCAATGTAAACACTAGTTGATGGTCTAAGTACATAACAGCACATTTAGTACAATGACCTGCACTGATCTGTAAACCCAGGTTTAAAGATGGCCTTTGTTATGGATTTGAAAGGCATAAGAAATTTGAAAGAAAAACCATTAAAACTGTATCATCAGAGGATTAACACAAGTGTTAATCAGAGCAAGAGCAGTGCGCTCACTTTATACAAGGGCTGAATTGTTTTGTCTTCAGTGTAAAAATCAGTTTGATATTCATATAGTATTATGGTAAATATGCATTTTACATAATACTAAAATTAGCCAGTTCATTGTCTCTTTTTGACATAAAGACACTAAAAGCTATATATGTGAGCTGTTTTCAGGTCAACTTGGCTTTAAGCTGTATTTTAATAAAGCACTTAATGGGGATGAATCCCATTTCTGTTTTGTTTCCTTTTACACTGATATGCTGTCGATAAGTTAAGACTTTATATTTTTAAACAATGTAAAATGCATTTAGAGAATGAATAAATTGGTCAAATATATATTTGTCAAATCTAACTTGCCAACAATTTGGTGGATAAAAATAAATAAATAAAATCAATCTTGCCTGTGTGTATAGTTATAATTATTTCAACAAACAAAACTGTTTTATTAAATGAATTTTTAGATTCATAATTGTGTTTTCTTATTGAATTTTAATAAATGACTGAAGAAATAGGTGTCATTGTGATTTTTGTCATTATATGGCGACTCAGGCATAATAATAAGCATAAATTCTACCTTCATGAAATGTACTTGTCAAGGAGCAGCCTAAGTCCCGTTGCCCTGTGCAATGGAGAGTCTGTGCTGACCTAAGTGATTTAGTAAAACAAGGTAACTGATGTTCTGTTCCCTGGGAGGCTCACCATTTGAGTGTCAAACAGATTATTTACAATAGTAATCCCTTTATTGTTCAGAAGAGGGGCAAGCTGCTGTAAACCACTGACTTCAGAAGCAAAGCAACTCCTGAGATAGAGTTGTTGTGGGTGTGTGTCTGCCACAGACAGCACTGAACTAGCACGCCACATAACTTGTGTCCTGGAAGAGGTGCACACGTAACATCTGCCCAATGTTGATAGAAGATGACATACACAGGAAAATCGAAATAACCCCTCAGTCTCTTCCAATGGCAATTAAATTCACATTTTCCACTGATATAAAGTGAGCTGAGATTGATGGACAGAGCAGGCTTTTCAATGGCTCACTGAGATGGGAGGGGGGTCTCAAATGTGAGCACTAGTTTGACATTCTGAGGAGTGAGCAGGCAAGCAGTTAGCAGTCGTCTTAGGCAGAGGCAGAGTAATCATCAGGGGTCTCCTTCTGCTGATTATCAGACGTTCCACTGAGTGTGGAGGGAAGCCAGCTGCCTGTGGGCCAAAGAGGCTCTTTTTTCATGTTTGGCCAAGCTGATATGGAGGTACAGCAATGAGGCCCCATTGGCTTTACAACTGCCATGAGTTTCAATATGCCCACTCACAGGCAGGCACCACGTTAAACTGCAGAATGACCTCTGACCTGTGACATCTCTTAGCCCACTGCCTGGGATGCTCAGATTCACTTCATTTAGATATAACCTGGGCCCACTTTACTGAAAACGAAAGCGTCAGACGAAGCAGAGACCACTTCATGAGAGGTCGATTGACTGAGCATGCCCAGATTGAATATAGGAAAAATGTATGTGTGTGTATGAGAGAGAGAAGGAGGGAGGGAGAATCCAATTATTTTCAATAATAAAGAATACCACATCAAAGGTAGAACTTTGACAGCCCTCTACAACTACGTGGGGAAGGAAATCAAGTCTGGAACCATGAGCCATGTAGGCATGTATCACTTATCAATTTAATTACTGAAATCTTAATTTGAGGCGATGAGGGAGAGAGCAGAGACTCTACACTGTGGGGGCTGCTTTATTTTGAGCAGACAGGGTTTGTGAAAGTGATCATCGATGCAGGACCGCAACTCAGTCAGAATGTGGCCCACGTTTCAACTCCCTCAGGCTCACGGACAGAGTCACCTCGCCTGGAGATTGAAGAAGGGTCATTTGGTGGCGGCTGATGCTCACAGACCAACTGCTGGATTTCATTAACTTCTATGGTCAGACTATTTCCCATTGAGAAGAATGGTCCTTTAATGGCACTTCAAGTTATTTTGAAGGGGCTAAATGTTAATTATAAAGCTATACAGACTTCTATTACTCCGTCATTATGGGTCATCTGCAGCTCCACCAATGTAAAATCTCACAATGGAAAACTGTGCAAGCTTTAGCCCTAAATATGCTGAGAAAATATTACTTTCAAGCAGATCATTTCTCTGCAGCTGTGAAAGAGGCAGCATTGATCAGCAGTAATGGGGTTTAAGAAGAATGTATGAGCTGTGATGGAGTAAGGAAGAACAGCACATGAGTCAGGATGGAGTTGGAGCTATATTGCTGCCATGGCTGATCTTCCATCTAGATTGTCTTGGTATATGAGCACCACTCTCTTTTTCTTCCTTTTTTTTTTCCAACGTCTAAAGTACGAATGAATTTAGCCTTTGAGCAGAGAATGTCGGGATCAGAGGGAGTGGGATGGAGTCAAGGATTTTCAGTCTCTGGAATGATACCACTGTTCTAAAGGATATAAATCATGAATCAAGGCCAGTATCAGTGTACAGTTCTCCACATTTTGACTCATGGATCCAGATGTGTTGTTTCTGCATGGATTCCAGTCAGTAATTACCTCCTAGCTTCTGCCCACTGATGCCATTTCTTCCCTGTCATTACCTAGATGCCTGCATGCCAAGGCCAGGTGACAGGCAGGTGGGCCTGGCTGGTGCTGAACAGAGCCATGTTGCCCATTTTTGTCCTCCTGTGACAGAACCATCATCCAGCAGACTTAACATCTCAGCCAATGGGCTTTCTGTCCACTCACTAAAAGTTATAAGGAACATTTTCCACTGACAGTGAACCACTGCTATTGCAGATGGTCTCTTATTTCAAATATCATTATTGCATTTCACATAATAATTTGTGAGCTCTTGTTTAATCTGATAAGCCTAATTAATATCTATCTAATTTCATGCTGCATGAATTATTAACCCATAAGAGCCCGATGTGACATATTTGTCACATCCAGTTTCTGAGACATTTTGCTTCAATTTATGGTATAAAGTTTACTTACTTGTCTTCTGTCCCCTAATAGATACCCAGAAGCAGAAATTCACATTATAATATTTTTAATATATCACATGGTAATAAATGGTTGATATTCCCCTTAAAAAATGTTAATTTTTTTGTTACATTTTGTTAAAGGGCCAAATAAAGACCTCATATTTAAAAAATTGGACTTTTCTTACCATTTTTTCATGGGTGGGGCCTTAACGGGTAAAAAAAAAAAAAAAAAAAACAATGCTACATTTTTTTCATATAGGACATGTACAATGATGCTGTCTTTATTTATTTAGTTATTCTATTTTTATCTATTCTATAAAATATTTATAAAATAACATGTCATATTTATATCACATAAATATTCTAAAATAATAAAGCTATATCATTTCTTGTCCTGTTTGTCATTGAGGCAAACTTGGTAATTACAATGTATGCATATATATTAAATTTTAATATATTCTAATTTAATATACAGTGAGTGGCAGTGTATTGGAGGTCTCACTAATGTTTAGTGAAGTGGATAATCATCCACACCCATGCATATACTAGAAAACAGCCTTTAAACAGGTGTGAATTGTAGTGGATATTATGCATCAAGGGGTTAAGAGGATAAACAAAAGCAAATTTTAAATATCTTAGAATTCAGATATGGGTTGAAATCACAAAGTTAACCACTTCTAATATGGGCCATGCTCCAGCTCTAGTCATTTTTTTCCAGTAAATCTATCATACAAACAGAGAAACCAGCCAAATAAAATAACCACATAACCTAAAGCTCTGAGTCTAGCAGTCAAAAACAGTACTGCACAGCAGAGTCAATCAACAGTGAGTTCACCTTGTTCAGCATGTCTGCCAATCAAACCATTGACCTTGTGGTTGGAAAACAAATGCTCTATGGTCTGTGTCTCAGATGAAAGTTTTGTTTTGTCATCAGCTTTATATAGTTACCAAAGTCACAATATAGGCACAAGGAGGTGAAAAGACATAAAATGTGTTAAAATGATGTGAAATGTCTCTACAAGTGGTGTGCTAGCACACATTTAGATTGTTTTCTATTTTTAATTACATATACACTGTTTTTGTTTGAGACTGTTAGTTCAAAGAAGCAATCAATAGCAATAAAGGTTAATAAAATTCACTGACTAAGTTCAGTAATCATTAGACGAACATTTGAGCTAAATATAGACTTTTTCAGTATACTGCTGAGGGTAATCGGAAGCACATGAGTTAATCTGTCTATAGGACCCTATTTATCATCCAAGTATACATTTTTAAGTGGTAATTTTTTTGTTGTAATGAGTAAATAAATTTAAACTCTGTGCATACTTTCAGTCTTTTCTTAGCCATTAAATACCAGAGAGCGAAAATATTCATCATGTATGTCACGATAAGCATGTTTGCACTATCACAAATATTTGTGTGACAATATCGACGATCATGATAAAGCCTGATATGTGTGTGTTGCTGGGGTGTCCACACTGAAGTGTAATAGAGGATCCAAGTGAGAGTACATTAAAGCAGCAATATTCAAAGCCACCACACTCTTACAACACTCCAAAAATAAATCTAAAAGAAATGCATTATACAGGGAATGAACGCAACGTTTTCTGTGTTGTGATGATTGTATTTTGTTCCTTTTGTAACAGTCCGGTAAAGGAGTCTCATTGGAATTCATGAAATAGTTTTATCATGGCACAGCACTGTAAATTCAATGCATTAACTGTGCCGGTGGGGCTAACTCTCTCAGGAGATTGTGTTTATGCACCCTGACCCATTTGAGAAAGTGTTGTGCATTAAATTTAAATTGGAGGAATTATCATACATTTGAGAGACATGCAAAAGCTAAATGTAACATGAAACATGGAGATGCTTGGGCTCTTTTCATGTCACATGAAACGCTTTGTGTGACGTTATTAGTAGCTGTCCAGAGTGTGTTGATGCTCCACTGTGTTCTGATGTGAACTGTGCTTACTGGCCACGTTGTACAGTGCTGATACATAATGACTGGTATATATACAATATATTTTCCTTTATGTGAATTTCCTAATAGTGAGAGCTTTGATATAAATGCATCATGTAGAGGCAATGTGAGGAAACTAACCGCAGGATAATGGGAGAACTGTATATAAGACAAAGAGAGTAGTAGAGTGTGTGTATGTGTGTGTGTGTGGATTTGTATCGTGCTGATGGGCTTATTATTTTATGGACTGCTGCTCTCTTAGTGCTCCTGTGGATGTGGCAGGCGAATAAAGATTGAATTAAGATAAAAATATAGGAGGAGGGCTCCCAGAGAGCCTGCAGGAAAAAGAGATGTTGTCTGCTGCTTATTTATTCCACTTTGTGTTGATTATTGGAAGTGTTAGTAGCAAGATTTGCATTTCCATATTTCTGGTTATGCCTAAGATGAAGTTGTATTTTAGTTCATATTCCCCCCGCCCATTTTCCTTTTGATAATAAATCATTCATTTTGGTTAACAACAATTACAACAATTCTGACGTGCCTTTACACCTTTGCTTAATTTAATACTCCTCTGCACAAACAATGCCACCGTCTTCTGCCTCAGCTTGCAACTGAAAAATAGTGAAGAAAATGAAAGGAGCAGACAAAGCTCAGGGCTGTGGATATTGGGTGTAATGTTTAAAGGAGCCTCAGCTTCAAGAAACTGACCAGCAATCATAATATTTATAACGAGGTTCGATTGGCTTTTTGAAGAAATCAATATGTGATATAGCCAACATGCTGTTGTGAAGCAGGGTGGTAATGGGATCTTTGCAACGCTTGGCTAACAGGACTCCATGCCTATCTCTGGTTATTCCTCTCTTCATTTTTTACATTCTCCTCTTTGCCTTTTTATTACTCTCTGCTTTGATTCCCCTGATGAAATGAACAGACGTTATAATGGACAAATGTTAATAATTAATGTCAGAGCGATTGGAGACAATTAAGTGTGTTGACTGGACCATTAATTTTCTTGAGGATGTTGGTGGGGAACCAGAAGGGGGGAAAAGCCATCTGTAGAGGCAGGCGGACACCTGATTCCTTCATTCTTTGTTGTTTTTTTTTTTTTCCTATGTTTGAAGGACCAGCCCCGTCACCCATGCTACTATCACTCTAAAACTACATGTCCATGATATAACAAACTGGGGAGGAACTGTGGCTGCTATATATTCTCTATGCCCACATGAACATACATTTTTCAATATATCCAATTATATTTCTAACCTACGGCTTGACATTACATGTTAAATTTAGTACATTTGTCATTGTCTTACATTACCGTTTATTGCCACGCTCCATTTCTCAGAAAAAAATGACACCTTACATAAAGTCTTGGTTGATAATTGACAGTTAACTTGTTGAAGAAAGCAATAATCTTGTATCATGGATGAAAGGCTATACAGGGCTCTGACGTGCTTCAGTCAGAAATACACTACCAAAGCAGACTTGCACCTGCTGTTGGAAAAAAAAACCTCACTCAGGTGGTTGAATCTTTGTCTTAAAAGACATATCAAAATTTTTATTTTCAAAACACGAGTATTAAAAACTGTCGATTTAGTCAAGGTAAAAGAGAAGGAAAATCAGCTTTAAAGTTCAATTTTAGGCTAGAGAGATGCATAAGGGACGTTCATCTTAGCATCTTATGTAACCGCTTATGTTGTTATTTATTCCACTGTGCCTATGACGGATGCTCATATCTACTGCTGTCACAAAGGTACACATTATGGGCTTACCGAACCCAAGCTCTCAGTTTTTGTGAAGCACGTGATTGACTGACCTCTCCAGAGAACATCAGTCAGGGAGACAGCATGTTAGACTATAATCACACAAGTCTGACCTGACACATCATGACACCGCCTTCCACAGCCCCACCACTCAGCTCTGCTTTGACACAAGTTGCTAAGCAACAGGATACAGGAATGTCTAAGACTCCAACATGAGGAAAAGCTCAATAAAATGACAGTGACAAACATGGAGGACCAGGGAGGTGACAAGGTGTCCCTTTGCACAAAAATACACCTCTTCCTCTGTCTAACCTCATCACAAATGCTGTTGCCGTTTGCAGCCCCTCTCATCCTTTTCATCTTTTGTTCCTTCCTGTCTCCAGCAAGAGTCTTCCAGTCACAACACGAGTAAGAGAATTCAACTCTGGTGTTTTTTGGGAACTGAGCTGACAGATCACAGACAGGATCAATGTTTTAACTTGTCTTTCTGCATACTAGTTTGTGTTTACAGCATTTTACATGTCCATAGTGTTGCCTTAAGTGACAGTGCAACACAAGGGAGACTTTTGTCTGCTGTTCACTTAATTAAGTTGTCAGGGAACACCTTGTTAGTCTCGTGGTAGTAGAAACACTGAGGTGTTAGGCAACAGTTATGAACATTTTTAACTTATTAAAGAACATTTTGTGCAATGTAAATGGAAATTGAACATGTCACTTTGCAAATAAATCCACATTCACTCTCACACTCTCAGAATATTTGCCTGAATTAAAATTATTTATAATTTACCATATATCCATTTATTCTTTGCACTGTAAATGGATGCAATCTTTTAATGAGTGTTAACCTTATTAATGACATGTTTTTAAGTGGCACTTTTTAACAGTGTTATGGAATCTAAATCTATTTTGTTTTGATATTCAGTTATATTGTATTTAATTCATTTGGGAAGTACTGGTTAATATGGACAGGAGTATTTTCCATGACTGGACCTTTAAACTTCACTTGTGAGTGACTTCAATTTACCATTAATTATTGCCACATTCAGCCTATGTCAAGTTATTCAGATTTCACATTTGAGAACTTGAGTTCACACAACCTTAAATCACAAATCGAGGCCTCTGCTGCTCTTGTTTGTTTAGTTTATTTAGTCTGAGCTTGTTGACTTCATATGCCAGGTTGGCCTGACCTCAAACAGCCACTCAATTTGAGCTGGATGAAGACCAAGATGAAAAATGGGGTCAGGTCTAATCAACATTGCTGTCATGATTATGTCCAGTTCACTCCAACCTGTAACCAGGCAACAGGCAGGGCTACCACAAAGCCAATGTGACAGTTGCAGGTAGATTGTAAGTGGAAAGGTGGACAGGAAGCTTGGAGTGGTGAAAGGGGTGAATTAGTTGAAACAGGTTATTTTTTCCAGCCTGACTTTTAGAGCATGTTTCTTTGCAATGTGTCGCATATCAATGTTGATTAAGAAAAAATATGCTTCTCTTTACATTAAACAATATTCTTTTTAAATTCTGAGCTGGAAGGAGCACATGATATGCACAAAGAAAAATAAAAACTGCAGAGGATTACTGACTGGACTGAAAAGTTAAAACTGTTTCCTTGTAAATGTAGCTGTATTCAAACAGCTTTTGTATTAAATGATAAAAATGTTGCTCTTTAGTCAGTACATAGAATAACCTATCTACACACTGAATACAGGCTTTACTTTTTTACTTGGAAAATAATTATGAAGATTATAAAAATGAAAAGACCTCAAATTATTTTCAATATAACAATAAAAGGCAAATGGACACGCACTGTTGCCTCCATTATAATAGACTAATTAAAATCTGAAGGTGTTCACAGTGTGTGTTTAGACGGATCACAGTTTGTCACAGTTTCAAGACAGCAGGACAGAGCTGCACTGCAGCACAGGTGTTGCACTGAAAAGTTATATCTCTGCAGTTTCAACACTTTTAATTTGATGTTGGAGCTGATGTTTGGGTTTATTGATTTCCTTTGAGAAAAAAAATCCTGCTCTTACTGCTCAAATAGACCATCAAAACTTAATGTGATTTGTGATGCACATGTGCAAGCACTCTGGTGACAGAGATTTATAAAACCTTGATTTCAGGTGCCCAAACTGAACAGTAGCAAATAAAGATGAAAATATAATACTTGAGATCAAACAATGTCTGAAACCAATCACATCTGTCCAGAGGAGGGTTTATTATACATGTTACAGGGTGTTTAGAAGATGTGGTCGCCATCTGACGTTAAAATAAAGAGTGCATTAATACAATACTAAGCAAATAGGAGGTTCAGAATTCTACATCTTTGAAGGAACTCACAGAGGCAAAAATACTGAAAAAACATTGCGAATAGCTTTGTGCCCACACAAAGCTGTGGCTGTGTGTTTGGTAAATTAGATCCACCTACACTAACTGAATCTAATACCAGTAACAATAACAATAATGACAGTAATCAGCATGATATTCAATTTATAACAGATAACAAACAACATTTCATTAAAATAACTTTTAAATTAGGAAGGTTACAGCATATGATTTAGACAAGATATGTGGAAGCAATGCCCATCAGCATCTAGAGTATGTATACCTTCACAGGGTAAGGGAGTAGGGTTTGTGCATTTCACACTGGCCAGCAACTTACATCCAGCAGCAAAGGACTGACCTGTTATACATCACACACTTTAGTAAATCTTAGAGGAAGTGTTAATAAATTTATTCTCATTTATTCTCTTATTAACAAATTAATATTATCATAGGTGTGTTTTTTCCTAATGATATTAATCACGCTTTTATCATAGAGGTCATGAACTCCAGGGAGGCATTAGTCCACACTGTATAGTGGAAATTTAGGAGAAATGTCTAGGTCAACCAGAGTTTAGTCTTGCAAAAGGAAATCTGTATGCTTGCGTGTATGTGCTTCTATTTCTGCTTTGTAGAAAACAGGAAGCCAGTACCGGATGGTGCCATGAGGAACTTGCGATCAGAGGATCTATGTGATTCTCCTCAGCAACTGCACTGTCAGGAAACTGATGTCTAAGAAGGAGGAGTATGTATGAGTGTGTATCTTTAAAAGGTTCAAGGGAATGAAAGTCGAGGTTCTGACTGGGTACAGACGGCAGACCTCGTATATGTGTGTTTGTTAGGGCTAGATAACAGAACCCAGAGACTCTGTTGCACATTCTCATACTATTGTAATCAATAAATTGTCAACTAAAGAGAATACGCAGTAGGAAGACCTTAAGAAGAGAGCTAAATAGAAATTAGGAGGGAACAGTACCTGGTTAACTGGAATAGATGGAAATTAGTACCTGCCTAATTAATACTGTGGGAAGAAGTACCCGTTCTTTTACTACTTGTGCATTTTTAAGTTTTTCTCCAACAGAAGTCAGACCATTATAAGGTTTAGTCATTATAAATGTACTTTGTTTATTTTGTACTTTATATTAAAGTCACGCTTTTCAAAAACAAACTTAACATACGCCTCTAACATTTAACTGGAAGCTGGCCTGATATTATTGTGAGAAGCAATAAGTCAGGTTTGTAAAGTTTCTGAGCAAAAAAATACACAACAGAACAATCAAGTGATACAAGATAATACCAGCGTCTTTCCTGCTGTCACCACTTGTGTTTGGGAATATTTAAAGTTTGCAAATGTAGGAAATAAATGCTACTGACAATGGTTTCAGTCTTCTGATATTGTGAGGGTATTAAACTAAAATGACTATATACAATCTAAGTATACACACCTTATTGACCCATGGTCCTGATAAAGTCACTTACCATGGTCTTCTGCGGACATCGTACAGGTCAATCTTGTTGGGTGCCCTCCATGGAGTGGCTGGAAAGAGACAGAAATATGTTTTGCCTCACACTGTGCACTGTAGGATGTTTTAGATCAGATTAGATCAAAGTAATCATAATTTCATTCAGTCTGTTGAGTTACTTGTACAGCCACCTGATAAGAAATTGCCAATGTCCTGCAGCTTAGATCTCCTAGGGTCAATTTAAACTTTATCTTGCTGTAAGTTATAATGCAGACTGTTGACTCAGTCCCCTGCCGCCTACCTGGGTAGTACCGTGTCACTCCTGTGGCACTGCCAAACACCTGCCAGCGCAGAGAGTTGTCCTCCCGCCAGTTTTCAATGAAGACTCTCTCCAGTGCTTGGGTCCAGTTTAATTCATTTAGGATGACAGGGGCTATAGGAAAACACACAAAGAGAAACACATGCAATAAGGTTTGATAGTAAAGTGGCACTAACATTTACAAGAAATTAAAATTCACAATGTCACCCAAAATAGATAAATCAATGTATTTTTTAGCTGTAGGAAGATTCTACTTACTTTTCATCACACAATTGTATGTAATTCTACTTTACCACTCATTCACTTACAAAGACACAAGAAACATTTTGTCATTAACTGATAAAATAGCAGAAAGAAAAAACATAGCACTTGGTTTTTCTCTGCCAAATGTTGACTTCCTTTGCCTAACAACCTTGTCTGCGCCAGTACAAGGAAGATAAGTACATCAGGATGGATGTATGCAGGCGGCTTGGCCGGCGGTAGCCGTCTGAGCATGGCATTAGTCTAATCTGTGTGATCTCTGTGGAGCGCAGAGAAGAGATCACCTTGAAGGAGGGTCACACCGCATGTCACTCGCAGCATGCGCAGAAAAGAGGCCACAGCTGAATTTGTCATAGCAGCGTAATATAAATTATTTCTTCAAATGTTCAGGGGGTCCTGTGTTAGAGGATTTGTGGGTACTTGCAGAAAAAGGTGAAAGGAAACAAGAAGAAGCATCGCTCTGTTCCCACAAACAGAGCCAAATGCACTGATATGTGTGTTTTAAGTTAGAATATATAATCACAGATATCTCAGATGTGAGTGGTAAATAGACTGATAGTTATGGAAAGAAACATTCATCATCTGGCCAACCATAAGTGGAACAATGCACAGCAGGTGGTGGAAAAAACAATTACATCATCAATATGTGTCTATTCTATCACAATTTGCTCTTTTGTAACTTGTATTTGCATGGTCCTTGTTTTTCTTCCACTTGCAATCTGAATGATTCTATTCTTACACATCCTTTCTGTGCGACACAATAAGCAAGCACACACACTGAAACACACATACAAATACAAACTAAAACGCTTTCAATCTGTGTTTAATAGGCTAAGCTGAAGTCAGAAGATGGAGAGCGCAATCAGAGGTTTAATAGCCACCTGATTAAAGAGGAAACAAGACGAGGCACTGAGCTGCAGAGAACTTCACTTGCTTCTCTGATTTAATTACACAGCCATCCATAGCCAGACAACCCCCGAACCAACAAGTCCAGTTTTTTCTCAACCTTGTGCTTGAATTTCACACCAATAAACAATCATGATCTCTTTTTCCCCATGCTTTTCAATTACTGCTAAGTCTTTGACAGTAGTTTACAGGTAGAAAATACTAAACTTTCCACCTCTCACACTGTTAAGTAAAGGAAGCTTAAAACATTGTTTACACAATGTAACTTTACATCAGATATAGTTTCAATCTTTCATGTGAAACTGGAGCTCAAATATAAACCAAGTATTATTACTCTCTGTTGTGCTGTAAAAAATGAATGCAAAGCAACATGCACACACAGGCCTAACAGCAGTACTAAGCAGTGTCTGGAGGACAGGAGTTTATGAAAGCTAAATTGCTGCCATCACCAAGGGAAGCTCCTCTGCATATTTTTCTCAAAATTCATGGACATGAGTACAAAGGAGAAATGGGGAGCATAGAGGCAGTCACACAAGTCAGGGTAAATGTAAAAACCCATCTGGGGAGGGGTGTGATTGATGGAAAGAAACACAGAAATTAACACGAATGAGCGGCTGCTTTCACAGCAAGGAAAAAGGCAATTTCTCGCCCATGAGGGCAGAGGAAGGAGAAGAAAAAAACCCCCAAAAAACAGAAAAACATACACATAACACAAACTAGAAAATCAAAATAGAATACATAATACAATCCTTCTTTCCAAATTATATACTTTACAAGAGAAACATTTCTCAGCTGATTTGAAACAATTTAGTTGTTTGTGTTGAAATAGTTAAATATGTCATGTATTAATATTATTATTAGTATTATTAATATTCAATGTTTTCTTAAAACCAGCAGTTAGGATGCACATCGCACTCTGAGTGCTTTTTTGTTGTCGGATATGTGGCAGAAGATTGTATTTACAATTCTGTAGCTTTTTTGTTGTAAATAAGAAAGTTACATCAGCTATTAAAAAATTATATATTTATATATATTTCCATGGTGTCTGCCCTTGATTATTTGGCAAAAGGAAATCTGTAATGCAACCATAACATTTTCGGTAGCATTATGTTGATTCTACCCAATTCTACCCAAACCTCTCTGCCACTAAGATTAGGATTAAAAGCATTAACTATAATACCATGAAAATCATGGTTGAGAGGCGATGCCTCTGGTAGCAAAAAATATGGAGAAAAAAAAAAAAAATCTATCTGATGTTACTGATGTTCTACTTCTAATACATTAAAGTTTTGCTTTCTTCTTAATTTAAAGTAGATTTATGTTTTTTTTTCTTTTTTTAAAGCAATTCATTGAATAAAACTGCAGTAAAGGGAAATAGATGATAAAGCCTGCGATGGACTGGCGAACTGTCCAGAGTTTACTCTTCCTCTTAGCTAGTGGGATAGGCTGAGTAATCAGATTACAGTAATAATCTGATCTGACACATCTACATGCGTTTCTAAAATATGATATATGAAAGATTGTTGTATACATTTATCAGTCCATTACTAGATGTATTTCAGAGTACTTATGTGCATGATGATGTCACTTCCTGTTAGTTTCAAAACATTATTCTCCTTATTTTTTAAGTGTGTGTGATCATTTTCCAGCCTTACATTTAGAATTTTTTTTATCATCAGGTGTCCAGAAACAAAGTTATTATGAGAGTTGTTTTTTTTTTAAATCTGAATTTTGCATTTGCTCTCTGCAAAAGAACCCTATTTGAGACAGAAGCAACAAAGCCAACCTTTGAATTGTGTATATAAAGATCTCATCAAGCGTTGATATGTCAGGTAAGAGTAGTGTCACTGTTGTCACCAGAAAATTACATCCCAAAATTCTGACCTTCCTTGATGCAGAAGTTGCGGATTACTCTTAAAGCAAAAGCGCCACTGATTGTATAAAATCCATTCCATAATATCATAATTACAAATGTCATTATCACTCATAACAGTGTTATTTGTCAAGACTCTAAGCTACAGGAACAATGTGACAAGTCAAGCTGGAGACAGAAATTAGCTCATCGCTTCTCTGAGATTTCTATCATGAATTTCTAAACTTGCTGCATTCACTTCCATGACCCTGAGGCATTTTAGTGAAACCAGCAGCTACATTTTACTCATGCTTTGTGGGGATTATCAGGGATCCAAAGCATGCTTTTCAATTTCATCTGGGCTGTGCACTACTCTCTGGTCAAAGAGACAATCTGATTAATGTGTAAAAAAAAAAAAAGTATTATCCTTTGAGCAGGAGCTATCACAGCAGGTTACTGCAGAGACAGTTTGTGTGAAAAGAAGTCATGGGTGCGCTTATCTGGGGAGGCACTGGGTCTGTAATGATAGCTGTCCCAGTTAAGGCAAGGTCAAAAAGACATTCTAAAGCCTCTATTTAAAACGAGCACTATTTTAGCTAGCTTAATTAACATTATGGTATTAATCAATTTTTAGTAAAAAGACCATATTACTTCTTGGTATATCTATGACTAACCTAGCCTAGTGGCTGTGATATGATTGCTACCTTCTCTGCATGTGTATCCTTATTCCCACCTCTGAGTTGGTCACCGTAGGTCTCAGAATAAAAGCTGATAAGCAACTTAACGGAGTGCATGTGTTTGTATGCCGCCAGCTGAAATGAAACCAGCCACCTCCCGTCAGGCTAATTCAGCCAACACAGACACACACACAAACCTATATTTGCACGCAGTAACACATATCTGCAGGTGATCTCTGCAGAAAAACCAGCACATCAGAGATAAGGGAACACAGCAAACTAATTCTCTTTGATTTATTTAGCTAGGATATGCTGTGACTTCTCTGGACAGTTGATAAAAAGACAAATTTCCCCTGAGGGGGAAATATGCTCACACTGTCAGACAGGGCCTAAGAGTGCTGCGCTGGCCTCATCTTTCACCTGAAATGCGCCTCTCTCTGATATCTTTAAAAGGTAATTCATCAGCGCACCACTCCCCTGACAGTTAGAGCACCCTTGGCTTTACCCCTTTATGGAGCAAGACTGCACGCCAAGTAGGGAAACAATTATGAGCGGGATTTATGGAGCATCCCTGTGTGAGACCATTCCTCAGCTCCCCTCATCCCAACCTCTACCCTGTGACCCCCACCCCTCAACCCCAATGTAAACACATTTCTCACATTGATGTACCTCAGATTAAGATCTGTGCCTTTACAGAAACGAGTAAATGCCTTTACTGTACACAGATAGCAGAGACGCAGCACTATAATAAGTCATGATGGAACACAAGTGGTCCCTCGTAAGAAATCCATAATGCTAATGGAGCTAAACCTATTAGCCGAATCCCTTTGAAGAGTCATAACCATTAACGCTGCCATTGACATAAAGAGCTTACATATTCTATGGTTAAAACAGAGTAACTAAAGGGTGGTGGTGTTGAGTCCCAAAGATGACTTTACTTTATTACAGATATGTACAGTTTGCATTAAAAAAAGTGAGTTAGTATTTAAATTTAAAACCTTTATGGGTTCAGATAACACATTTAACAGAATTTGGTAAACACTGTTTTAAGTCTGTGAATGCCTTTAAAATCATTAACATGCTTTCTTATTTAACCTTGTGGTATTCACCACATTGTAGGCTTATTTTAATATTTCCACTTATTTAGTCATTCAACTCATTTGTCTATTGCTTCCAGCTCAAAACAATGAAGACAAAGAGAATTTTCTTTGTAGTGCTCACAGCTTTGAACAGTGAGATCTGCAAATTTCTACAGCAATGTGTATTTTCGGCAACAGAGTTCAAGTGCCGCCAGATATTTCTGAAGACTTCAGTTTCAAATAAAACAAACACGAAACTTGATAAAGCAACAGCTTCCTCCACAGTTCAAAATCCTCGCACACCAGCAACTCCGATTCTTCTGCATGTTTCACCTTCTTCTCTTCCTCTCCTGTTGTCAGCACAGTTCACTCTCCATCCCTCCCTCTGCTGTCCTGCTTCCTTTCTGTCTCTCCTTCTTTTCTTCAGGGCTGATTTTGAGCCTAGCTGAGTGTTAAAGAGCCTGAACCCTAAACCTTTCATCTTACAGAGGAAGCGGCAGCAACAGGACCTGGCAGCATTTCACACAACCAGACAATTTCTTTGCTTTTTCAGAGAGAAACCTGTCTTTTCATAGCTTGGTTTGAAGAAAATAGCAGTGGCTTTCCAGTGCTTTACATCCAAATTTGCAAGTTAGTACAACATTAAAAGTAGAAGAAAAAAAAAGAGAAATAAAGAACAATTTCTGTATCCAAAACATCAACTAATAAGGTACTAAATTAATGTGAGCCGTTATAACAGTGTCAGAAAAAAAACTATTTAATATAATTTTAATAAGAGTGTATTTGCCACTGAAGACCTCACATCAGCTAAATGGAAATGTTAAACTGTGAAGGTGGGAGACAAATGCAAAATTCTCAGAGGACAGATGATAATTCAATATACAGAAGGCCAAATAGAGGGGCGAGCTCTCACTATACCTCCTGGGTGCTCCTCCAAATACTTTTCTAATTAAAGAAGAGCAGTAAATAACAAACACACAAAATGTAATTTGTGAGCCTGGTGGTGAGTGAAGTGGAGTTTGCTGTGCTGACTGTTCTAATTAGTGTGCCAGTAAATGATAGTGCCCCTTCACTGGGCACACACTATAGGGGTTGGATGGGTGAGGGGGCAAAGAAAAAGATGGAGTCTGTGAAGTCGAGAATGAAAGAAGCACAGCCTGCAGTGTTTATATAATTTTTCTTCTCCTTTGGTTCAACTTTAAATCCCTTTCTCTTTTTCCACATTCTCCATTTTCACAAATCACTTTTGCCTTTTTTTTTTTTTTTCCACACATTTAAATCTGGTTTGATGTTGAGAAGGGCTGAGTTGATCTCCTGTGTGGTGTGAGTTCGTTGACAGGGAAGCTTCCTCTGCTGAAGGCAATGTGTGAAATGAATACTACATGTGTACAAACGCACACACATTTACTTACTGATGGATGAAAATGACACTTTACATTTCGCTGATGCAAGTCTGAAAATGCTTGCCACTTTCGCATAACAAATGCAGAATTTTAGTGCAGAGGTGAAAAAAAGAGGTGAAGTCATTAACTGCAGCCAAAGAAGAGGTAAAAAGAAATAAAATAAAAAAAATTAAATAAATTCTTTTCCTTTTTGTAAAACAGGCCTGGGCTTTGCTAAAGTTGCCTTTGTCCCTCCAGTTGCAGGGGAGCTCTTGAAGTCATTTTAAAGAAGCTACATCAGAGGCTGTTTGAATCAAATGAAACCCAGCAGATGCAAATCTTTCTATTCTCTTCAGATCTCATACACACTCCACTGACTTTATCTATTGTATCTGTTGCACTCAGAATCCCCACAGCACATAAAATACACTGGTTACAATTTGCTCTTTATAGAGGTGAACTGAATGATTTTTGCCTAGAGCTTCCTGGAGGGGAACCAGAACCACACAACAGAGAGCTGCAACAACATAAAAACTGACTTTCAAAGCGCTATTACATGAGCTTAATGATAGTTTACACATTAAATTCAGGATTTGTTTCCTCTGTTGTTGAATCAAGTCCTATAATTAAATTGTTTTTAGCCCACACTACGGACCTGCAAAGCATAACATTTTCCATTAATTACTTGCTTTTTTTTTGACAGGTAGTAAACAACAACATTCAGGATTTTCTTGTATTTGGTTCTCGGGGCTGAAATTTACATCACTAAGAGATAGCAATGTAGCTCAAGGAATGTATCAGAAACCTCTTTTATGTTTACACTCAACAACTCTTTTTGCAGATGTGGCACGCAGCTGTTTTCAAACATAAAGCTAAAAACATGACCAGCTGTGTGTTGTCTGCCCAAACGGGAGGTCAACAAAATTAGCAACTAGCTGCTGAAAGAACCAGATATTTTACTCAGGAGTTGGAAAAAATACCATTGAGAGGGGTAATATTTAGCATGTCTTTGAAATATTCAGTTGTTACCTAACAATATGGCCTGATCAGCTAGAAGGGATACTATGCATGTTGAATTCACCAACAAGGTAGCGTCTGGGAAGTAAGTGAAAACATAAAACACAGAAATTCAACTCAAAAATGATCATATGCTGCAGAAAATGTAATGTGAATCTAACAAATCTGAAACGAGCAGTGGCTAAACTACCAAGTGTAGGAAGTGGTGGGACGGATGACTGTTTTCCGTCAGTGTGAGAACGAAGGATGGGTTGTGTGGGTTAATCACCCAATACAAAAAAAAGAAAAAAGAAAAAAAGAAACATTAAGCTCTGCTCTTTCATCTGCACATACAGTTGCCCGGTTGTAGCCATTCATTTTTGATAAGAAAGTTCCTTGCTGTGTCTGACAACAATAGCAAACTGACAACATGACGTTAGGCCGCTGGAGAAAAAGCCCCATGCAGCGGATTTAAACTTCACATTTAATGAAAGAACTTCCCCCATTCAATGTCTGTTTCCTTTTATTCCCTGCTGGGACCAGTGGCTGCATATTCTCATACAAACACAAATGTATTCCCACACTTTACACTATACACTCATAATTATCACCTTTTAATAAATGACTGATTAATAGCACCCAATGAGTTCAACATTTAATGTACACGCAAATGTGGAACGACCCTGTATGGATTTGTATTCTCAATGAATATGAACTTGGTATTAGAAAAATTAAAGTAAATCTACAAAAGTCGCCAGACTACTTTGTGTTGTTTGACCATTCTCATACTTTTTGGAGATTGTATTCTCAGAGCTTTTCCTCTACAATTATTCTCAAGACTAAAATTATTACTTGAAATAATAAAATCTGGTCCTTCATAAACGAAACCACCCACATCACTTTATTCCCCTGTGGCCGTGTTGTGATGTCCATTTTGTAATAAGCAATAATAATTAGATGAAAACTCTATGAATGTTTGACCCAAGCTAATTAGAAAGTTTGCAGACTTGGCTACAGGAATCAGCAGTGGGATAATGAATCATAAAATGGTTCATTACTGCACTCAGAGAACACTCTCACTCTCAATAAACGGACATGGGCCTAGCAGAGAAATCAGACTAAAACGCACACATCACCTCATTTAGCTGCTGAAAAAATCCAAATTGTTTATTTTAAATCTGGAATATTTTTTTTTCTGTTATTAAAGTGTCTTCTCTTTCTTGTCACCTGTTTTCTTTCCATCTGTCCCTCTATTATTGCTTCTCTGTGCATGGAAGCACATTCTGATGTTACTATGAAACCATGCTCAGAGTTCTTAGAAAACAGTCAATTTATTCAGAGCTGAAGCAACCTACATAAATCAAAGCAAGATACTTTCACTACACAAGGTAACAAAGTGCAACAAACGGCATAGACTTAAAACTGTTGAACATTTTTCTGTGTTTTGGACTTTGTGCTGTTCTTCCAACTATTTTCTTTTCCCTGAGAATTGAAGAAGTTATCTGACCTCTCATGCTGCCCTTTCTTCAGTAATCCTAAACCCACAGATATACTGGAGATCTGGACCCTTCAAGACCCAAAGGACAACAATCTGCCCAAATTCGTTTCCTCCAACATCCTCTTGACATAAGCAAGACATCCAGATAATAATCCCACTCTACCATCTCTCAAACTAATGTAACCACTGCATGAACCTGATGTAATGCATATTAGCAAATTAAGTTAAAAATGCTCCAAGAAACGAGGTTGCCTGCTCCCACCAGCAGCTCACCTTCTGGAGGGAAGTCTGCTTCCATCTGGACTTACTTCCTAGGACCCTTCTCCCTCCCCACTCTCTCACATACCCATGTAGGGTGCTGGGAGGCTCTTCTGGAGTCTTGAGGCTCTGGGCCCTGCGGTCTGGTCGCCCTGGATAGCTGGTGTCTGCCGATCTTGGCCTGTAAACTGTGACAGCGGGGGGTTGTGGCCTTCCTCTGCTGCCCTCTGGGTGGTCTTTGTGGTAGGGTGGCTTGGGTTTGTGCTCCGGGATTGCTGCTGATTGCTAGGGTCTCTGGGCCGCCCTAGTCTGCCTCTGGCCTCCGTAGAGGCGTGGTCACATTTGTAAGATCACACTAATCTCTGCTCAATCCTCATTCCTCATACTCTACATGCTGGCACAGTCACTGAGTTGTCCACTGGCCTGTACACTAATAGCTAGTTTTAGGTTTAGGTTTTTTTTTTTTTTTTGAGTTTGTATCTGGTAACTTTGGTTGCTATTTTTTTTATTTATATTTTGTTGTTGATTTGGTTATTTTTTAGAAACTCTTGATGATTGTCAGCTTTGTTGTCACATTATTACACACAAAATAAAGCCATAGGAAGGGTCGCTGCATTCTATCTGCTGTATCTTTGTCTCCTTTTTCTTATTTCTGCTTTTCTTATTGCTTCTTTTCACTGTCCTCCTCTTTTTTCTGTCCCCTCCGGTCAGGTTCAGCAAGATTACAAAGATTCCATAATTCAAAATAAATAAATAAGATTAAATAAATAAAAAAAATCTGATTATCAAGAGGAGCTTTATACCATAAAGCTCTCCTTGGCAAAGCAAATTTGTTTGGCTCAACACAGCAGCCAGGCCATCATTCTGCTTGCTACAATGCTGGACAGGGCAAGTTAAAAACATGCTCCAATGTAGTATTTTAGACTCCATCTAAACCAGAAAATTCAAGGATGTTTTCCCTTAATTAATACACCTGTGTTGGATTTAGGCAGGGTACAACATAGACAGGTCACCAGTCTGTCGCAGGGCCAACACAGATAGGCAAACAACCATTCACATGCACACTCTCTCCTAGGGAGAATTTAGAATAACTATCACTAACCTATCATGCATGTCTTTGGACGGTGGAAGGAAGCCGGAGAACCCAGAGAGAACCCACGCATACACAGGGAGAACATGCAAACTCCACACAGAAAGGCCACCACCCCCCAGGTTCGAACCTCCCCCCAGCCGAGGCAATTTTTGAGAGGTTTTTCAAAATGTAGGCTTTTCCATTACCGTTTTTTATTGCAGTATTTAGGGTTTGTGCAATTCTAGGGGTAATGGAAACGCATTTTGTGTGTATGTGTGCTAACTGTGGTGGACACAGAGAGCAGGCACAGCTATGACATGCCATTATGTAAATCAGATAAATATCATCAGACTGTTTGATAAAAGGACGAAGTGTAAACCTGTTTTAGAGGAAATTTGACTTTAAATGACCACAACACATGTGTGGTGACATTACCTCCTGTTGCTGAACGTGACAGTGCCCGTTAGCATTGGCTGCTAATATGAGTGCTGCGGTCTTAGCGTTAGTTGCTAATGTGAGCGGTAATACACTGCAAATGACTTTATAGATCTATACTGTTGAATAAAAACAGCTGAACTTGACATTATATCGGCAAGTGAAGCTGATTTTGGGTGGAGGAAACACAGAAAATCAGTTGTGTGTGTATATATGCTAAGATTTCGCCGAGCCTCGGTAGGTCACGCTAAATCATGTTACCGGAAATGGGAACACTTAAAAAAAATCTATGTTTAGCTTTTAAAATAGTTGCAAAATCAATAAACATGAATGATGGAGGCAAAACGAAAAAAAAAAAAAAAATGAAACGTTTCATCTTTACTTTAATTATTTCTCCTTCTCTCCTCATTTCTCCCATCATTCTGCTCTGCAAAATTTTCTGTCTGTTTCAACTCACGGGACCAATCCTGCATGAAGGTGTGGTTAACTGTCTTCAACCAATGGGAACATTGGATTAATTTAGCTTTTTAGCAGAAGGTCAGACATCTGTTAATCTATAAAATTCCAAAGCATGGCTTTTTAGGTGTGTGTTTCTTCACCTTGCTGGATCTTTTTGTCCCACCAGAATTTGCTATGAGAATTCTTGTACATTTGTGCATCATATTATTTAATTGCTTATTTAGCAACGTTTAAAACACATCAAACATGTTCATGTTGGCACAAAATCTGCAGTTGACAATCTCAGCACAGCAGAACACGCAATGGGAGCTTACTAAACAACATCAATAGTAAACATTTTCCACACAGCAGAGGAGAAAAAAACAACTCCATGCACTGTGCCACTCTACTCCTTTAGACTCCACCGAGCTCAATCAAGAGTTCTTTATTCTCTGACTCATATCCTCAGACAGGGGAACCAGAGCTGCCACAAAATGGCTCTGGGAACAATGTGAACGCCTGATTGCTCTATTGTGAGTTAGAGTTGGCCTTTGACATCTCCTCCTGAACCAAGAGTGTCTAATTCTGAAAAGATTTGTCTGGAGACACAGTTGGAGGGCATTGTTACAGACAGGTGCCATACACTGCCTGTTCTACAAAGAAAAAGGAAGAACAAGACAATAATGGAGGGAAAAAAAAACATCACAGTAAAAAAGTCTGTCTGTCTGCACGTGCTCTGCTTTTTAAGTCTGTCAGAGAGTGTCCAAAAGCTTAAAGGTGGATAACAGAGGGAGCATGCCAAGAGAAGGTACATGTGTTCCCTTTTGTATATTTGACAGCTGCATACTAAGAAGGGTGTTATATCTGCATGCTAGCACGGTGCCAGGCAGGAAAGGCAGGGTCCACGTGCAGGGGATACAAGCCCCACACAAAAAAAGAAAAAAATTACAGTGAAGTTCTGGCAGTAGAGAGTATCTGTCACCTGAAATCATGTTAGTGTACTAAAGCGCTGGCTGATATCAAAGGAGGCAAAGAGTTACTGAGAGGAGAGAGGTCAAGTCAGAACAGAGGACTGTCATCCAGCCATGATCCAGCACTGTGCTTGAAAACTCACATAAAAGCGCTGGTGACCCCATTACTCTAGCTAGTTGCTTTCATTATGAAAAAATAAATGAATAAATCCCAGTCTTGGGTCACTTTATTCGAAGGAAGAAATCACAAATTTGAACATTTCCACCATAATGAACTGCAACTTACAGCCTTTGTATATGTCTGTAGGAATCTGGACTGCGCTGGAAGAGTAGTTTACTTTGTTTTTAAAATTGGGATCATCCACAAACTCCAGCTCCAAAGAGGTTGAGGTCTCCAGGGGGACTTCCTCTTCTCCATCCTCTGTCTGCTGAAACACACATGCATACACGGCACACACAAATCTGAGTTAGCATACAATAAGAAATGGATAGAAAAAAAACAGACTAAACACAAAAGCTACATTCTTCCCATACTGTGGTTTTTAGAGAACATGTTTGTAAACAGTGTATCATCTTCCTTCCTGACTCCTGGTATTTGGAAAATGTTAAACTCAGTAATTGCAATTACTCTGCCCGCTGTCTTCCGTCGGATTGGGTGGTTCTGTTCTCTCCTTCTCATCAGAGAACAACAGCAGGTATCAAAGCAAACACCAAACAGAGATACGGACTCATTAGTAGCTGTGATGACTATCACAAACACATTAGGTGCTAGATGAATTAACCCCACCAGTAACTAAAGAATTGGCCCTCTTAATCACTGTTTTGATCCCCTCCCATATGAAAATAAGCTTATTTCATAACATCTTGCTTACAACCATATTCTGACCACTGTAAATTATTAGAAAAACCAACGCATTTATGGTATTGTGGAAGTGACAGATATCATAGAAAATCAGAGTATGAAACAGTATGAAAAGGAAAATTTGACATTTAAGTCTTTAATCTTGATAAGTTATCAATGTGGTACAATCTGTGTCTGTTCCCACAGGATTATACGATTGGAAGACTGGGAAAAATGGCAGTTAGAAATAACCCTGCTGGCTGACTCAGTTTATTAGCTATTATTTGATAATAAAATGTGGTAAAAAAAAAAAGAAAAGAAAAGAAAAGATGAATTCTTGGAAAACTTTAGGTAGTAGGCCATTGAAAAGTAAAAACATATACTGACTGAATTTCCTTTTGTTCAAACAGCACAGCAGCACAGGGATAATTCTACTATTCAGTTTTCCTATCAGCTATCTCAGACTTATATATATGTATATATATATGTATAAATGTCTTAGATCATCCTCATGTATTAGGACATAAAATCTTAATTTTGTGTCTAAATTGAGGCAAATATGAAGCAGCATGGGTTAATTGGATCTGACATGACTGAAAACTGTTTGTTTTCTAAAGAATCTGAATCAAAACCCCACGTCCACTAAGGAACCTGATTGATGGGCCGAGTATAATTGACTATTAAAATGCAATTACAAACTGTTGTGAGGACGAGCCAGGGGATTATTACCCTGGAGCCCCGTTATAAGAAAACAGAAGACTCAGTGTTGTGACAGAAACCAGCTCATGTCCAAATTTTTATTTATACAACTTGTGTAGTATCAGAGTGTCACCAAAAATGAGCACTGATATATCAGACATGAATTTGTACTTCAATGGTGAACAACCAGTTGATTTACAATTATTCCAAATGTTTTGGCCTCATGAGTAAAGTGCATAGCAATACAGCTGAAGCGTTTATTATTAAATTTAATTGTATTTTTAAATTAAATCTTGGCAGAAGGGCATCACACTTAACTTGAAAACAATAACAAAAAGGCAAAGAAATGAACAGCTGCAGCACTTAACTATATTTTCTGTGTCAAATGAGCACCAGACAGTCTGTGTGAAGGACTAAAAGGCTCAGAGAAAGAAGCACATCTGACTGACACCCTGTCTGATGCACCGTGTATATCTGGATTCTTTGTATCATACTTTATTCATTTTGGAGGAAATTGTTAAATATTGAGCGACAGGCTAAAGTACATTGCATTTTTTGTAAAAAGGCATAATTTGTTTTAAACTCATTTTCTGTTTCTATTTGACTTACATAGCGGTGATTACAAAACTAAAGAAAGATATCACTGATTTAAGATTAAATAAATTAATTAACAAATAAATAAAACTAATTACTTCATTACTGGATTGCTGTTACACACCAGACTTGAAAAGGTTTGATGATGAGTTTGATTTGAACTCAGAAGTTGGAATTTTAAAGTTTTTTGTTACAAAAAATGAACTACAGTGAATCCCCTCATGTCAGATCTCCTATTAACATACCACAACTTCAAAATACAAAATAAGTCATGAAAGTCGCAGTAAAAAAAAAAACAATTTGCACATGTCAGTAAACACTATACTACATATTTTGTGTGTGCAAAATACACTGCCCTGCCCCAAAAATGTTGCCACCAAAAAAAAAGAAGAAGAAAAAAAAAAAAAAGCACATACTAATATTTCATTGGACCGCCTTTAGCTTTGATTATGGCACACATTCAATCACTGGAATACATCAAGCAGAGAAAACATATCAGGAGATTTTAGAAAGTGCTAAAATTGGGTTAAGAACCATCCAACGCATTATTAAAAATTGGAAAGATAGTGGAGAAAGATCATTTTCGAAAAAATGTGGATGGAAAAAAATTTAAAATGATGGTGATCTGTGGTCACTTTGGTGAAATCTAATCAAAGAAAAAGTAGAGCTCAAGGCTATGTTTAATAGTGATAGTAAGAACATTTCCACAAGCACAATGTGAAGGGAACTCAAGGGATTGGGACTAAACAACTGTGTAGCCATAAGAAAACCACTAATTAGTGAGGCTAAGCGAAGAAAAAGGCTTCAGTTTGATAGGAAGCATAAAGATTGGGCTCTGGAGATGGAAGAAGGTCATGTGATCTGATGAGGCCAGATTTACCCTGATACCTGAATATACTGAACGAGCAGGTTTTTCCATTAACAATTTTTTTTCTTCCCGGATGGCATGGCCATATTCCAAGGCGACAATGCCAGGATTCATTGGGCTCAATGTGTGAAGGAGTGGTTCAGGGAGCAGAGACATCATTTTCACACATGGATTGGCCTCCACTGAGTCCAGACCTGAACCCCACTGAGAATCTCGGTGACGTGCTGGAGAAGGCTTTGCGCAGTGGTTGGACCCATCAATACAAGAACTTGGTGAAAAATTAATGCAACACTGGATGGAAATAAATCTTGTGACACTGCAGAAAGTTATCAAAACAATATCATAGCAAATGCTGCCATAATCAAAGCTAAAGGCGGTCCAACAAAATATTAGAGTGTATGGCTTTAATTTTTAAATGTTTTTTTTGGGTGGGGACTTTTTTTGGCCAGGCAGTGTTAAACATAATGCTTTGTTATAGGCTTGTATTCCTTATAATAACTTGTGGGGTAAGTTAGCACAACAATAACCAAATGCTTCTGGTATTCCATCCTCCAACTGGAAAATGGTCAACTCGGTTGTGATGTCATTCCCAGTTCCTAGCTCCAACTTCCAAACAAAACACTGTTCAAGATTATCCAGTAACAGTGAAGCTAAAAAGATAAAGACTGCAGAACTATCTGTGAGGTGTTTGTTTATAACTCAGTGTTCTGTCAGTGTCAGTTCTCAAGCTTTTTTTTTTAAACATTCCTCCAGAAGAGCCCAATCATAATTAACCAAAGCAGTGTCTAATTACAAGCTAAAAAAATCCACACAAGAAAGACTGATTGGTTCATTTTCCTCAGCCATCCACCACCTGTTTTGCTCGATTCATTACCCAATTTGTTAATTTTATCTCCCCTTTCTCAAGGCTTAATTGAAGGCTGAAGAGGCCAGAAATGACATTTTGAAGCTTCTTTAATTCTCACCCTCAGCTGACTAGGTCAACCTGTAACATGTCATTTTTGACCCTGTGTATGTTTCAAATGAAAGAAAGCACCGATTCTGTAACAAAGATGGAGTCCTTCAAACAAATAAGAATTAGTTTGTGGATGGGAACTTTGATAAGTAGCTGTTTAAAATATTTAACACGTAGTTTCAACTTGAAAAGAGCTGAAAAGCAGTAAAAATCTATTTTGATTGAACAGTATAATAATCAGACTCCTAATAATGCATTTCATGCTTTTGATGGTTGTCCCACAAGTAAATTACTACCTAGAGATGTGACTGACAATATTTTTTCTACCAGACAGATTAATGTACTGCATTTAAAAAGGGTGGCGAAAGCAGACCAAAGAGGACCTTCTTGTTTACAGAGATTTTCTTGATTGATCTTTGCTGAAACAAATGTATGAATCTTTTCACATTGTGTGCCTTTTAAAAATACATATAATCTAACCCTTTATCTGGTGAACATTGAATTCATAACATACCACTTTTCAGAAAAATCATTGTGTCAAACAGACACAACAGGAGGCTGTTGAACAAACCTGAAAAAGACCAAAGAAAAAGCTCTTCCCCCTCAAGACTGGGATGAACATAAGACATGCTTTAGCACATTACATTGCACTTTTAAATCAAGGGTACAATGACAAAAGGAGAAATTAACAGGGTATAGCGTACAAGAGGATAAAGAGCCTGCCAATGACTTAACTTGACTTGAAACTAATTTTGTGTGACATCATCCAAATAGTAAGGGATTTTACTTGAGCAGCAGAGCTTTACTGATGAGTCATTGAGGGAAAGCAGGAAACGGGAACGCTGGTAGGCTACTGGCGTGGTTTCAGAGAGGAATGACCTCCTCTTGACTTCTGCTGTTGGTTAGGGTTGGTGATGTGTGGGTCAGAGGTGTGTCACTGGCTCGGCCTCGATGTGCCATGTTAATGATGACCGATATTCTCCAATTAGTTGTGCTGACAAGCCCTAAAGTGCTGTGTCATTAATCATGAGAGTGGCATGCACAAAGAGAAAATCACACCATGATTTATTGCTCCTCTGCTTCACTTTCTCATTCTCTTTCCCATCTTTTTGTGCTCTGTTGATCTAAAAGGGATTCTTCCACTCCTCCTTGAAACTTAATAAATCAGCCCATGTGGGTTCTGAAGGCACCCTATCCTGAGGAGAAACTACAGGCTGCAACCAGAATGAGACCAATGACTTGTGGAGCTTATCTGAGGGAAAATGCGGTTTATATTATTTATTGTGAATGACATGCATGAAGGAAATTCTTCCCCACTGTTTAGGTCTGATGTGTCTTGAAGGATATAGCCCTGTAACACCCTGCAGTCCAGCTTCGCCTCTAACAGTTATTCCCAGAGAAAAAGAGACATCTCCAGAAACTACACCAGGGAGGACAAGTGAATGCACTACCTCATGCATGTCGGCCTGCCCGCGTTCTATCACACCAACTCACCATACAGCAGTGTCACCTCACTAACGCACACAGACAGCGCAAGATCCGATGACCAGAGGGAGGAAGGGCATCAACACCGTGTAGGCCTGGGGGAGGGATGGGGAGGGCTTGCAGGAAATGGTGGAAGGGGTGAGTAGGAAGTGGATCGGGCAGGATTTGGCGGGTTACGGCAGGCAGATAGGGGAGAGGGAAGCAGTCCGTACTGTACTCACATAGTCTGAATCCGCTTTGGAATCGTAGTATGAAATGGCATTCTCCTGTGCAGAAAAGAAAAGTAAGAAGAAAGATGAGAGAAGATATAGCGGTGCTTTCATCAGCCCCAACCTGTGGTGGAAAGCTAGAGTCATGGTTATATTCAATCACACTGTTCAGCATGAGAATATAATCAGCATCACAGAACACAGGAGAGGTAGTGTGATGTGAAATGACTAATGACAAGGCGACAAGATACTGAAGAATGTAAGGCATCTGAGCATGTTTTTTAATAAGATGTGGTGCATGTGGAACGTCTTAACTTGTGTTTTAAACACAAGTTAGAATCTTTTCTCATGTTATGGAAAACTGTATTTATGTGGCACCATGGTATATGCTCAGACAGTTTGCAGTGATAGCAGAATAAACCCAAAATCTTCCTCTCTGTGGGAGTCTTATCAACCTCAGCTGCTTGTGTTTGCAGCCCAGGAAAATAACTCTCACAGGAGGGTAGACACAACAAAAAAAAACAAAAAACAAAAAGCAAAAACAAATTAATAAAAGAGAAGAATGAAAATTTGAGCCATTGTGTTACAATATTTTACTCTAATTAATCGGTTAAGTTTTCAGCTACCAGCTGAAGCCACAGATTCATCCTCGCACCGCCAAGCTTTTACACTTTATCCGCCCCCTATCCAGGATGTTACCCTCCTGTGTCTTCTTCTCCTTTCAGCTGGTGTCCTTATCTCCTATGGAGGCAGGAGCGAGGGTGGGCAGGGGCTGCATGCAGCAAGTAGTGTCCCTGTGGCCTGTCTCATTATTATGAGGAGGCTGGCCGAGGATGCACTCTCAAGGGCATCGCAGTGACTGCCTCACCCTCACTAGAAGAGCTGTGGTCACGGTCTGACGAAGAGGAAGGCTAAGAGAGAATCTTCTGTTCAAGTGTCCTAAGGCTTATACTACTCAGTCTTTTTTTCTCAGCTTCACTATTGTTCTATCTTTATTTTATGTTAACATGCACTAAACATGAAAACACACCGATGGACAGGCATCTAACGTCTCAGTAAAAAACCTGTAACAACCCATAGCCAAGCTCTTGGTTGGTCTCTAGTGCTATTCAGCAAGTTGGGGATCAACTCAGTCTCGGATAACTCAGTGAAGAGGAACAGTATGATCAAAACTTAAACTGACACCAAACACAGGGAACAGACTGTATCTTTAGAAATGACAAAGGACAAGGCATAGAGGGAGCAGATTCTGCCCCTCTGACACATCTCAACTTACCAGCACACCCTCTGCCTTCAGCTCTGAAGAGATCAAGAGTGGGGATGGAAGAAAGTAGCAGAGTGGAGGGATCAGAGCAGATCGGTCAGGGAGTACACTGGGTTAAGTTGGAGGTAAAGGATGGAAGCTCAGGTTGGGCTGATATGAAGGGATGAATTGAGAGAAAAGAGATGGATGGTGGTGGAGAATGTAGTGGGGTGGGGGGCTAAAAATAGCCTCTGCAGAGAGAGGGGAAAAATGGCGTGAGAGAGACAATGTTGTGTCTGCCAGGAGGATTGATCTGAAGCCCAGTCCCGCTTAAACTGTCTCTTATAAAGAGTTTACTCTTAATACTGCAGCATTACAACTCATTATTTAGGGCTGTTCCCTGTAAATAAATACTTTGTTCCTCACACCCAAGGGACACCATCCGGCATCTTTACTCAGAAAAATAATACGTATAAAAGATGTGTGTAGTATCAGCTAAGAAAAAGCTACAGTATAGGTGAAGTTTATCTTCAAACACAATTACATTAATATGTTGTATATATTCCTTATTATTAAAAAAGAGGAGATAAATGAAAGTTAAAACTTAACCAAACACTTCTAACCACCTGAAACTAGTTTTAGATAATACCCTTTAGAACTATCATCATATACCAAAGGACAAATAATAAAATGACTAAAAATGTACATTCTTTCTGCAGTTGTGAGACAATCTTTGCAAACTTCTGGTGCTTGTTTGGCTTTTAATGGTCACCTGTTTTATTGGTAATACCTTAAGCTGCATTTTAAATGCAGGAACCTTTTCCAGGAACAAGGGTCTTTCAGTGGTTTCATTCCAGTGAAGAAACCAGGGCCCAAACAAAGATAGATTCTCCCATTAAACATAGCCCTGGTAGGAAAACTATACTCTCAAAATGACATTAAATCAGCTGGGTGGAGATTTTAATGCTTAAAAATACAATTTGTTTGAGTATTTTTACCATATTATTTCCCCCTTTCTGTCCCTTCTGTCTAATGTGCCCTTATGTTAGACTTCAGTGGAAAGACAAAAACTTTAAGGTTGAAATAAATCTTTCTCCTGCTTGAATAAAGCCCCAGGACATTTAAGTTTTGTGTGCCTTCACTTTTACACATATAGTGCAAAGCCTTTGTATCAGCATCTTTATAAAAAAAAAATTAATTGCTTTTAGTCATTTTAATGTAATTTATTATTTTATTGTGATTATGTGTTGCTGCCTTTTACTATTTCTAAATATCTGTAACGCCTTTGTTTTATGTAAAGCACTTTGAACTGTCCTGTACATGAAATGTGCTATACAAATAAACTGCCTAGTCAAAACATTCCTACAGAAGCAGGAAATAGATTAATTTCTTACAAATTTAAATAACTGTACAGTAATTTGCACAGTCATGTGGATCCTACCCATGAAAGCAACATCCAGTCACATGCAAATATGGACAGAGAAAATGGTTCCATTTAACGAATTGAAAGCCACCATAACTCTCTGAACAGCAACAGGGTGAAACAGCCATCTGTTACAGCTGGTCACAGGTCTCTATGGGCTCTGGGTCTGGGTTAAACACACGTCTGATAAAACATGAAGCCAGCAATTATCCCACACTGAGCGCCCTGAAGCAGGCACACACACATATATAATATAAGATCTTATGCTTAAAAATAAATAATCCTATACAGCGAGAAGGTACTTTTGAATGCACTTACACTCAGTGTTTGTGTGCACAAGACTGAAAACGCACACCAAACACATAGGCAAAAGTCTGAGAAATTCCCACTGACACAAAGTATTATCAGTAAATTAAATCTATCATGCTGAGTGGACCAACAAATTCCAAACGGGAGACAAACACTGAGGTCAGCTGATGATCTCCAGCCCCTCCCTTTCACCAATCTTCCCCTGTTCATCTCCTACCCGTTTCCTTTCCTCAACCTTATCTTGATCTGCTTCCTCCCTTCTCCTTTTGCTCCATCACTACTCCTCCTCCTCCCTGCCATGTCTTATCTTCATCTCTTCCCATCTCTCTTTCCTCAATACCTGCCTCCTCCTGCCAATTTCAGATTTCAGCAAAAGCAGCAGCACGTAGGTTAGATGCCTACTGTTGCCATAGAAACCAGCCCTCTGCTCTAGATTACAATGTGACTTTGTCTCCTCGCCATCGCTACAATGTCGGCTCATTTTCATGTCTGGCCAGATACAAGCCTGCCTGTCTTTTGTTTGTTGGTCTGTCTGACTTTAAGGTTCTTTGTCATTGAGTGTGTTTTAATAAGCCATGCAACATATTTCCGACTCATCTCTTGTTTATTGTTGTGCAGTTCAACTTAATAATCTTCTATCATGTAGAGATCAAAACCTTTAAAGACCAAAATGTAAATCTATGTGAACAAGACCTTGATGAATTATTCATCAGATAGTACACAAGGCAACAATAGTGACAGAAAAATGACTAGTACACATAAAAGACTGTCATACATAGGGGAACATGCAATGACTGAGTATAGTTGCTGGGGCTAAATCTTTTGAATTTGAATCTGCAAGCCTTCTCAATGTATTGGCTGAGGCAGGCTGACATTTGAGTGTGAGACAAGTGCTCCATCATGGGTGGGGACAGATTACAGTCATATTCATATCTCCTCTGGACACCTGCTAATGATTTTATAATTACAGAACACACTCTGTGCTTCTGCCGTGCCCTAGGGTGTGCACACAAGCATGCAGTAACACACATACATTCACAGACACACACACACAGTGCACCTCTCCTCTGGCCTCGATAGTCTAGCAATCATTCCTAGCACCAGTTTCCCTAATGGAAGCTGACATTATATCAAACACAATAAAGGATTTCATTTACCGCTCTTCATTAAACCACACACATCAGCCCATAAGGTACACATCACCACACATGCTTACACACATGTCCAGCTCACTTAGTAAAAATTCTGTTGAAATAAAGAAGGAAACTCTTAGATTGTACAAAGCGTGTAAAGTTTCCAGACAAGCTGTTAAGAAGAAACTGTCTTTTCTTGTTTCCTCTGCTCCAATCTCTCCTCTCGTTTCTAAGCATCTCTCCCTTACATCTCTGTCTGCTCCCTAGCAAGCCAATCACAAAGTGTCAAATGATACAAAACAAAAGACATTTGAATTAGATGATCTAACTCCACAATATTCTGTGATAAGACTCTCTAGTAAGAGATGTGATCAGCCAGGCTTAGCACATACTCGCACACATTAAACTCCAGTGCACACATGGCAAACAGAAGCATTACCATTTACATATGTTCAGTAGCTAATGACTGACATTCAATTTCTTTTAGAGAAGGAAAACGTACACACAAGGGCATTCATATAAAAGGACAGATGTCAAAAAGGCATCACATAAACACAATGAGAAACTAATTTGCTCAGCCCATTTCCTTTATTTTATATGGCCCAGAGGTTTCTAAGTGTGAAAAGGTGAATTTCTGAATTTTTCTATGAAGTAAATTAATCATTTTCATGTTAAAAAAAAAAGCCAGAGATCTGAAATCCCTTTAACCACTTGGATCTTGAATTGTAGAGGTTTCCTGTGAATGACATACGAAACCTTTTGAGTGCCATTTGTTAAGCTTGAAATTCTCTTACAAAAATGAACAAACACATAGGTAGTTACATGCTTACTTAAAATGTTTTCTTCTTTTTTGGTTATCCACAAAGCAAGCGAATACACTTTATACAGCATATTTGCATACTTCACTAGTGTATCTGGAATAAACCGCTGCAGGGCTCCAGCAGGGTTGTGGACCCCTATGTGATGGCGCTTCAAACAGCTTTACAAACACATCTACAGCTTCGTTAACACTTCATGAAAAAGTGGCCATAAATCTGACCTTTTTGACCACATGTAACTCATATCTGAGTCTTTCACAAGTCTGAACAGTACAAATCAGATTTTTGTCACATCCGACCCAGGCCACCTTCATTTATGGTACTGAATCAAATATTTAAGATTTTCTTGTTTTTTAAGCAAAGTCAGTCTGAACAGTTTTGTTGAATTTCTACATCACTGATTTGAGACATATAATAATTCTGTGCCGGAGGGGGTGGTAACAATGGACAGAACAACATTAAATAATATTTTTGCCAATTTTATTTGTTTGTTCAACTACACAACTTTAAAACTGATTCAAAGGTGTAGCATCTGTATTACCTGTGTAAACACAATGTGTTGGGTGTGAGACCTGGGAACAAATGGGACAAGGCCTTGATTAAAGATGTAATCAAAAGCCAAGCGAGTTTCAGACGTTCTCTTAAGTAACACTCCATCATCAGGCCTTTATGGAAGAGCAGTTTCAGAGCACAAGAGATGCACTAAAAAGAACATCTCTGTTTCTATACTTCTCTACTGAAAGAGGTCCATTTGGTGTCCTGTTACCTCGCTTTAGTAAAATAAAGACATGGTGTTTGAGGTGTCCAGTTATGAAAAATATGGCTGCTGTCTTAAACACTGAAGGTTACAAAAATGCCTCGTTATAATGTCAAGTCAATAAAAGAGTTAACCAGCTTACTGGAAATTAAACTGTTGGCCTGGAGGAAAGAGAATTCGAGAGAGGGAGAGAGCTATTGAGCTGAAGTGAAACTCAGATAAAGAAGTGCATGGCCGAGGCCTTCGGCTCGGCTGCCTCCCTCTCTCTTGCTTTCTCATTGGCATGCTCTACATCTCCAGGCATTTAAGCGATTAGAGAGCTGCTGAGACCATGGCGTCCAAGCATAGCTCCATGCAGATTTTCATTTGTATGCCAATAAACAAATGTGCCCCCAGATTAAAGCTGCAATATACAGCGCAAATTCAGCAAAGTGAATGACATTCTCCATGCACGTCTCATCAGTGTCTTGCCACTCTTCAGACAGAACGCTGTGCCATCTCACTGCACACTCACTTCAAAGATGGGCACCAGACCAGGAGATGCAAGAAGTCAGTAATGAAAGAAAGAAATGAGGAGAGAAGTCTTGATTATTGGGAAATTAACAGACATTATTTAAAAAGTATGGTTTTATATGCTGCAATTATACCTCGTGTCCCAATATATCCATAAATGTACTATTTCTATTGTTAAAATCTCTCTTTACAAACATCTTATGTCTTCTCTCCCCCTCTTTTGCTCCCTGTTTCCCATCACTGCTGTGTTGTCTCTTTCTTTCAAAGCCTGACACTTTCCCTTGGTAAAAGCAGTTAAATCAGTCTGTGAATATTCCAATCCTGAGATAAGGGAAGAAGGCTTTGTCCTGCTGCACTCTGGGTAATGCTGTTCTCCATTGTTGGCTGACAGGGCTCCATTGAGGGACAGGTTTTAGTGCTGATAGCATCTCCACCCTGCATGGACACAATGCCAGATAAAAAGCCTATCCACATGACACAGGCATGCCAACATCTCCCAAACAAGCCCCCAATCTGATCATCACAGGAATAGCAGGGAAAAGGTGCTGTAACGGCAAATAAAGTCAAATAAGATAGCAGACAATGGTAATATTAACACTATCCTTGGATTCCAGAGGGAGTTGATAAAGCAAATTCAATTATTATCCAGGTTTAGCATTTTACAACATCTGGAGCAGCGATGAGCAATCACAATCTGTTGATATGTCTAGTCCTCCATGTCCCATCACACGGTACGGCACCAGTGGTCCACTTATCTGAGGAAATGTTTCCAGGTTCCACTTTTCTTAAAGGGCTGAATTGAGATTTTCATTTAACTGAGATCTTTCAGCCATTTTACCACTGCTAGTTCATAGAGGTCTGAAAAGTCACCACCTCCTCTCTTCAGGCTGACTATGAGTGCCCAATCAACAATCAGCACCAGCCAAAGGAAACCTGTTATTTTCGACCCCGTAATCATTTCCATCAGATGCCTTGCTGTCCTTCACAATGATTTGAAAATTCAAATGACAAAGGGAACCCTTCTTTAAGACATCTACAAGTAGGCACCAAGAACAGCAGGTGGATAACGTACCCCCCCCCCCCCAAAAAAAAAAAAAAATCTCAACAGGTACCTCTGAAACTCAGCATAACCAACCTCTGATCACTGATAAAATGTTAAGATAAGAACATCCCTGGAAAATCTTGGTGGACTCAATCTGAAGAGAAACCTCAGATAAACATGCCTTTTAATTAGGACCGAGTAAGATGGTAAAGGACTGTGAAGTAGCTGTTAATTAAATGCCAACATTTTTTTCCAACCATCTCTGACCAATCTTGAATAGTTTTACAAATACGTTTCACTCTGTCACTCAGCGGATGAACTAAAACATTGTTGTCTGGGGTCTACATAGGAAGCATTTTGTCTCTCTAGAAACGACTAAATATTTACATAGAAACATTCATCTTAAGTACTTACAAGTCTGTATTCTTTTTTTATAATTATCCTGCTCTAACCAGAGTGGTGAAGAGGCAGCAGGTTCATCCTTTTAAATAACATTTCATGGATGTTGGCCATGTGGTGAAATGGGGGGAAAAAAAATCAGCATCTGCAACGTGGCTCACTGGATTTCTCTGACTATTGATTCCCATCTCATGTGAGACAAGAGGATCGATTAGTGGGATTTAGACATGGGGGCCACTTTCCAAACATTACCACCTGGTAGCAGGCTGCATCAGAGTTGGCCAAACTCATTCTGAAGAAAGATTCGCTGACACGCCTGTACGTTTTCTATGTTCTGTTTCGCCCCAGCTTTCCTCATTAACTGCTCCTTAACTCCAATACTTCTTATATTCATAGTCTTCCTCAACTTCATAATGTTTCCCTGCTCAAGAGCAGACAACCAGAAGTTTGATAAAAGAGGTTCTTGACACAGTGGTGTGACACGTTAGGAAATGAAGTGAAGAAAAAAATGTCAAAATTTCTGTTTTGGAGAGCACCACTTAAACAAATTAGAGTGGTTTACAATCAAGATAATGAAATTACTAAACTGTGGGGTCACCTTGGCAACCAAAAGTCTGGTCAAAGTTTAGCAGCGTAGCCGTTGATTGAAAAAGAAGGGAGGCTTCAGGGCATTTAAGGAATAAAGAGATGCTGCAGTCAAAATTAAGTTTATAGTGAAATTTATATTTACGTCCTATAAATTTAGCTGATGTGTTCATTTTCTGCATATATGCATCTCAGAACTGGATAGTCGCAGGTACAGCTGTATGTACACCATCAGGTACATTCAATAGGGAATCAGTTCTGTTTGGAATATTGCTAAATTGTATACCATATAGAAATTTCTCTCCACAAAGTCCCCCTCATTTCTTCCTTTGCAATGGCGAGCAGATGGAACTACGTTCCATGGCTCAGGAATCAGTGATAACACTGAATACGAGTTCCATTACGTGCTCATTTAAGCACAGCCACAAGGGAGTGGTAAAAAAAAATGCTCACAACAAAAACGGATAGAGTTTATTTGTGATTACACAATGTGGCTATGCTTATCAGGGTTTGACAAAAGCATTTAAAAAGGACTCATGGCTATATTCTAACCATCTTTCTCAGACTGCTGCTGTAGAGATCCTCCTGTGTTTTGGTGTACATAAGGATAGTATCAAAATACATTCAAAGAGATTTTCTGGGGCTTTTAAACAAAACATTTTAAAAGAGCAGTGGGCCCAGTTTAAATAGGATAGTACTGGTAAAATCAGGTCAAGATGATTTGAACTGCTTAAAATAAAAACAAAAAAACAAAAACACTGTTTACTTTTTTTTAAATGTGGTAGGTATGGCTGTAGGCAGAAAAACAAATAACAAAATATAAAATATACATTCATCCACATATATGATGATGCATGTGCCTGCAGAAAAGTCCAGTTGTTCCATGATTTAGTTAATACAGTGTAAGGTGAAGACCGGCTAGGAAACATTTTCTGACAATGAAAGAAGAAATGAAAATGTATGAGCAGAGAGACATTAAAGTCAGAGTGAGAGTGAGGTATCCCTTCAGTTCTGTCTATTTGAACAGAATCTGAATTTGAATCTGTCTATGGCAGCCTTTATAAGATTAATGGATTTTGTGGCTAATGGAGCAGGTAGTTTTGAAGACTGGGCTGAGTGTTGCCACAATGATTCTCACTCATTTCTTCTGAAGGGCCAATTATGTCAAATAATCATTATGAGAGGAGCCGAACTTGGTCAAGTGAACAAACCCTTGCAACCCAGGTCATGTTACACCTCTCTGGGGATCTACTGTGATTTCAGTGCAACTAGTGCTGTTGAAACCAGGACACTAAATGTTTCCACTATGTCTATGATGTACAGTATCGTATTTTAGCAAAAGATCACTAGGCTACTCTGTTGAATATTATTTGTAGGTGTTTGAGTACAAGGATTCTGCTGAACATACATGTGTAGCGAGCCTGAAGAGGTCACAACTGTGTTATGTTTGAGAGTGGGTGGCTGAGAAGAATTGACGAAAGAGGCAGAGAGAGAAGAAGAGAAAGAATGTGGGAGACTGTGTTGTCCTATGATGAAAGGCTTGATTGATTAGAGAGTGATGATTGCAGTAAATGGCCTGGAAGATGGTTCTATCTCTGTTTCCTGTTTTCTCCATCTCTTATACCTTCTTCTTTCACTCACTTGCTTTCTCACTTCCACGTCTGTTTCCCTCTGTGGCTCTCTCTGCCTCACGCTCTCCCTGGTTTCATCATGGCAACCCATCAGCAGAGTGCCCCTCTCTTTCCTAATGGCACAGCTATTAGCACTAATGCATTTCCAACATACAGCAGCTGCCACATCACAATCTGAATGAAAGGACGTGTCTTCCTCCAATCTCCACAATCTCCATCCTGTCTTTCACCCAATCTTGTGTCACGGTTTCATGTCAGCGTGTTGCACTTCATGTCAACCTTTCCTCAGCAATGTGACAGTGGTCATCATCAGCAGTCTCTACATCACGGGTGTCATGAGTGGCTGAATATATATATATAGTTGATCATGTCATTAGTCTGACAATAATGAAAACAAGATAAAATCTTTCATTTTGTAAATTTTTGGTCAACATCATGGTCAGTTTTACAAAGTATCCAACTTAGAGAAGTGGTGAACACCATTTTTGTGTTTCAGGATTAACAAAACTACAACTTAAACTGGGGGTGTCCAGTTTTTTTTCCTCAAGGGCCACAGTCCTGCAGATTTTAGATGTTTTCCTTCTCAAATACAATGGATTCAAATGGAATTCCATTGGAATCGAATCACAATGTTGGTCAATAGTTACCAGTTACCAGTCAGCAATATAATTATTGTAATTAACTACAGTCCACTGTGATACTGTAGTCAGTAATATAATTATAAGTAACATAATTACTGACTACATAATTATTATTTGCTTCCTTTAAAGCAGTGTTTTTTTATGATTATTCTTTATAAAAGTAAACCTATATGTAAGGCAATCTCAACTATTCAAAGAACTGATCTATTTTGGACCAAGTAATATTTTGTCTCTTATGTGACTGAACAGCTTTTTGCATTATTTCCAGTGAATTTGCACTCTTTTAATGAGCTTCTATGAAGTCTTAGTATCAACTCAAGCTGCTCTACAAACTATTTTGCAGTAAGGTGTAGCTTCAAAATGACCTACACTGATAACTGTAAAACTGAGAGACTCTGGGAGAAAAGCTATTTTCATCTGGCTAACATCCGGTTAATAATTTGACAAGAAAAATGCATTTTGGCTTCCAGAAAAGCATTTGAAATAAACAACATGCATGTAGGTGACATTTAACATTAGCCAAAGCTGCAGACTGTGATTTTGTAAAAGAAAAATTAGAATTAAAGTTTCACGTGGATGCTCATCACAGAGATTTTTTAGCATGTTTAGCTTTCTGCCAATTTTTAGTTAACAAAATAAAGAAGGGTTGTGAAATTTGGCTGTAAGTTTGCTGGCTCTCCTTTGTCCTTTGGAGAATCGCAAAACAGAATTGAAACTACTGCGCTGCCTTGGGATGACTCCATTGCCAACAGAGTGTCACAAAGGGATGGACGTCTGACCTTGAGAAATCGGTGGCAATCCAACACTTTAATGTCTATTTCACACACCATTTCATTTCAATGGATTTAAAACCCTGAATGACCATCTCAACAGTTGTTACGATCAACACTTTGACATCCATAATGTCCAGCAGTCAGGATGGTCAGACACAGACTCTGAAAACGCTTGAATATGTGTGTGTATGAGCTAGAAAAAGAGGAAAAAGGCCGAAATCTTTCCATTGCTACGGTAACAGCTGTGATGGCAGCCGCTGTGAGGAACAGGCGTGTCATTGAGTTTCGATGATGTCACCGTGGTGAGGCGAGCAGATGGGCTGGGCCAGGTACAAAACACGCAGTTAATAAACACATGCAATTAAATACCTGCTCGTTGACAATCACAAACACCAGCAGTTGCTTTTCCAATCCAAACCAGAACACACACACACACAAAATCTAGCAAAACACCCCGTCTCTCATGCATAAACCACCTTTTCTCTCCATTTGACAGACTGCTCCACCCGCTAGTTTAAGATGCAACACATTTCCCCTAATATGCCCAAAGAGCACGAAGCCCTAATCTAATTAGAGTGTCAGTCAGCAGAGTGTTCAGCCAAACAGAAATTAGAAAAGCACAAAATCTACAAACAGGAAAATCTTCCTGCAAGGATGTTGCATATCTAACCACCCCACCAAATCCTCCCCTCAACCGCAACCCACACCTCTTTGTGATATTTTTTTTATGGTTTCACACTTGCCCCTGCTGAGATTCATTACCTGGTCTAATTATAAAGGCAAATGAAATCAGCTCAATACATTATTAATAGAGAAGTACTATTGGGATTCATTTGCAGCATTTGCTACAATATGGTATATTCCAACTGTTTTCATGCCTGATTAAACTCACACACAGATAAGAAAAGAACATAATGTGGTGGAAGAGTAATGTGAGAATGAAGCAGGTGACTGGACAGAAAGAGTTTGAAAAGAGTGAGAAAAAGCAAAAGAGCAGAAACAGCAAGAGAGAGGTTTTGGAGAGGGAGGGGTGGATTAAAGAGAAATCTGGCTTTTCCACTTGAGGGGGTATTGATGCTGTATTGGATGCAGCTACATATGAACAGGTGTGCTGTGTGTGGGGACTGTGACCCAGGCTCCACTTCCTGCATGGCTACACATCCGATTGAGGTGCATCAGAGCTAGGCAGAGAGAGGCAGGCATCAACCCCCCTCAGGCCTAAGATGAAGGGACAGCCGCAGTGCATCTCCCTCGCTTGAACCAGCAGGGTGACAGGGATGGATGCAGGCCACAAGACTACATCTTCAGAGTGTAAGCAACCATGAATAAAAATGGACTTTGCAGGGAAGTAGGGCTAATAATTATTCACTTTAAATCAGTTAAAGCTTTTTCTAAAATATTCCCCAGGAGGCATGGGGTTAAAAATCCATTTGTGGGAAGTGTACCATGACAGTGAGCTTGTCTCCCTGGAGACAGAGGATATGACAGCAGGGAATTTGTATGTGTCTAATGTCTATATATTTATTTTTATATTTAAATGTACATATATATAAAATCATAAAAAAGTAAATACAATAGTTAACAACAAAATATTCCATACTCTATAAAGACTGTACACTTAAACAACAACAAAAGGTATATATTTCGTGTCAGTAGTTTATTTAACAAAAACATCAATAAATATACTTTTCTGAGGGGAAAGGGATGGGCAGTAGAGGGTACTTCTCCTTGCGTGTTTTGTAGAATTATTCATCAGCCACTGACACTGGTTTGTAAAATTCTTCTAACCACTTTTTTAATGTAAAATTGTTTTGGTTGGGAGAGTGAAGGTTTTGGTACACGTACCACATGGTTCAAATCGCCCAAAATTCACCATTGGTAGTTGAACCAGTGTCAGCAAGATGTCTTGTCTGAAATTGTCTTGTCTGTTTTGGTTGGCCACATGTTCCTTTGACCACATAGCTCTATCTTTAATCCATCTGTTAACAGCAAATTACTTCATTGAAAATTGTAGATTAATACAACTTTTTTTTTTTTTTTCAAAGAAATGGCATATACTTTTTACTGACACACCTTCCATATAATATTTTATAATAGATTGATGACCCCAACTGCCACAACACTAACAAATCCTGGGATGAAATGTTTTATTTCTTCAAGATTTTCTATATTGTAGATAATAAATTATCTTCTATGGTCAATTATGTGTTCTTACACTGCTCTTTTTCTTATTTAGGTTCTATACAATGCTTTAAAATGCATTTCTTTCACACAGTAACTAAGGAAATGCATCATTTTACAAACCCCAGTTATGGGAAATGAAGTAGTTTATTATTTACTAATTTGTTGGAATTTTATTTTATAGACACAAGTAGGATTGAAATTATTTTAGTGTCTTCACTGACCAATTTCACTGCATTTAGAAAATAAAAATATAGGATTTGATGCCAGCAATATGCACAAAACAATTGAAGGTAGGCAAAGAAAGACACTGTTTTACAACCATAGAATTTTTGAGCAATAATGGGTCGTAGCTCACTGCTTTCCCGAGAATTAATAAGGAGACTTAAAAAAAGAAGAAGGAAAAAAAAAATCAACATACGGTTGCAAATAAAGACCTCAGCCTGTCACATGTGCAGTACATAACAATGTAAAAAGATTCAGAGAGTCTGTGGAAATCTCATTGTTTAGAGGCCAAGGCCAGAAACCACTGGTTGTGACCTTTGAGGCATTTAAAACAGCACTGCATAAAGATATTATAATTCCCCAGTAATCAATATACTCTCATTGGCTTGAGAGTACTTTGGAAAACCTATTTCACCCAGCAAAATCTGGCACTGTTTCCAGAAATGTAACCTTAAACTATTTCACCAAGAGGAAGCCATATATCAGCTCTGTACATAATGCCACCAAGTTCTCTCAGTGGATGTGTTGTCCACATTTTAACTGACCAACCTTCAGTTCAGACCCATCTTCTAGTGAAAATGTATGAAGCATTATGAGGAGGAGAATCAGATAATGACAACCACAGACTGTAACGTAAATCTTGTATTCAGTAGGAATGTAAACAGCTTCCTGTTGTTAAACTCCAAGAATTAGTATTAGTGCTGTAACATAATGTTTATTATGCTTCTATCATAATATTTGACAGGTGTATTGCGGTCATCAATTTCTCAATAAACTTGTCTTCTAAATACAGTGAAGTTTCTCAACAAAGATGCAGAAAATAATTCCCTTTCCGCTGTGAAATAAAGATGGTGTTCGTAAGAAATACTAAATATTCAACGCATATTTATGGACACTATATAAATTTAGCACAGCAAGTAAGAAATTCTTTGGTCAATTTATTCTCCCTTTTCATAAGACCAGTTGGGCATTATATAATTGGAAAGTCTGATTAAACACCTTTACAACAAGGCATAACTTGTAAGGTTGCACTTTGGTGAAATGAGCAACACAGCTAAACTAAAGTGAGTAGTGCCCCACAAAAATGTGGCAAAATCACATGTAATATCCTCCTGTTGGCATCCACTCTCGTTTTGAAATTCAAGTGCTGCCAGGTATGTGCCAGGCTCAGATGTATGACTGGCACCTCACTGATACACACATTGGAATGAGATTTTGAGCCAGTGGCAAGTCCATTATCTCCAGAATCAGGGACCTAACTTCATCCTCCAGGATGACAGCACTCTCCCCCACAGAGTCAGGATCATCAGACTACCTCTAGAATTTAGGAGGAGAAAGGATTAAGTAACCTCCCATCAGACCAGACCTCAACCCAACTGAACATTTGTGGGATCAGCTTGGGCGTGTTGAACATGCCATGGTGACCAACACAACCACACTGGTTGAGCTTCAACAACTACTGGTTAAGGGATGGGATGCCATCCCACAGCTAAATGTTGCCAGGCTCATAAACAGCATGCAGATAAGTTGCCAAGCTGCAGTGGCTGCATACCCATGTTTAGCTGTGTTGCTCAATCCACTGAAGAACAATCCTTAAAAGTTATACCTCAAGGTGAGTAATCAGACTTTCCAGCAATGCATATTACAGCACCAGCTGATTTTATTAAAAGGTAAAAACAATCAACCAAACAACTTCCCTTATTTTTTTGTGTCAAGTATACATAACACTTTTTTCCTCTACAAGCACACAACAGTGAGAATATCAGGGCAAGGCAGGGGGAGATTTTTTTTTTCTTCTTCTTCTTTTGTAAACAAAAAATTATCAAGCTGCATTTAGTTGAATTTTTTAAAATCCTTTTTAGACATCCAAATGTTTTTGGAGGCTTTAGTAGAAAGTTGTAAGTGTGGAACAAATAACCTGGATGTCAGGTTTAAATGAAGCAGAGCCACAGATTCTCATTATATGGCTTTCAAAGTGTGACAAATGCAGGTTTACAATGTCAATTCCATGTGTTGTTTGAGCCTATCGCCTTTATTAGTAGGCACAGTCTCGGAGAGGTCAAGTGTTTGCTTTTTTCAAATATCTTGAAAATGTCAACAGCTTCCATGGAGTTCATTTATTTTTTCACATCACTGTATATTTCTATGCAGGTGTTGGTGTGCATGTTAGTTGGGCATTTAAAGGTTTACAAATTTGACAGTCACAGAAGAACGCAGGCTCAGAAGCACACAAGCCATTTCTTTTTTGTAGGTTACAAGAGCGTATCCCTGGTGTTTTAAAGGTCAGCTTCAAGGAAATGCAAAAATCAGATTGCTATGGCCGGTATAACCAAACAAGCTGAACCTCTAAGATAATGGTAAAGATCATAATAATAACAATCCCCAAAAGTCATTTCCAGTGAGTGTGAATAAATGTTGGACTTTCATTGATTTTGTACTAGTTTTCATATAGTCTCTGTGATGCTGATCACATTGTCATTAAAGGCTTCAAAGTAAAGTTGCTTTTTTTGGGGGGGGGGGGGGGGGGGGGGGGTTGAAAAGAGATGGGAAAAGGCTGGCGATGGGAAGATAAACTAGTTTGTCTAGAAAAGAAAAGGAAAAAAGGAGTCATCCTGGGAGGGAGGGAGGGAGGGAGGGGAGCAGGTGTCCTACTTTACCGTCACACCGTCTTGCCAGACGTGCTCCTTTTGAAGCTGCTCGGCCTCTCTTGCCAGTTTCTACAAGAAAACACAGAAACAGCATCATGAGTATCAGAAGTCAGTAGGACATGTAGAACATTAATTTGTGTTTTGTGTTGTGTGTGTGTGTGTGTGTGTGTGTGTGTATGTGTGTATGTGTATAAGTAAAGGAGACAGGGAGAGAGTAAGAGAGAAAACCAGACCAACCAAAATGAATATAAAGGTTATAACCAGTAAAACTCTTCAGTACTTTTTGTGTTTGAAAATATTTATTAAGCTTATTAAAAAAAAAAGAACTTCAGAATCATAATAGTATAATTTTCACAAGTAAATGAGTTGTTAGACTGTTAATTTTATATTTGACGTTGACATTTGCAGGTAAGCTGTCTGCAGTTTTCCCTGTTTGTGTACAGAAGGTGGCATGGCCACATGCAAATATCTAGTTTAAGGTTCATTGTTCGACACATTAATGACAAAAAAAACCCACTATGCCTTGTAGAAAAATTAAATGTGAACATCAAATATGTCTACAAAACCTACACCTAAGCTGCTAGATCAGTTCTAAAGTTTTAGTGCCCTGGAACCACACTTCTTTTTTTTTTTTTTTTTTTAGTATTTATCAATGTCTAAAAATGCATTCATCGATAATTTACATTCACAAGAGCCTTTTTTGTGAGACCGTCAAATATGAAATTGAATTTTCTTTCCCCTTCACAAAGAAAACACAACATCGAAATTACAGATGAAGTAAAATAGGGACAGAAAATGCCTGTCAATAGTTTGAGTGAAAGTGCGCTGACATTTAAAGCTGCTATGCTTTACTGAAGTGTACATTTAGGTCAAGAAATAGTTAAAAATAATTTTTTTCATTCTAGCTGTTTACAAACATATTCACATATATTTAATGAGAGCTTCATGTTTAGACTTGATTTCTTTTTAAAGACTTGATTCTACTTCAGACAATGACCACCTAAGCTCTGAAACCCATGGATGCCGAAAGACAATGGATTTGCACTTCAGAATTCATCCTGCTCCTTCTATCTTCTGTCAAATCGTCAATAAATACTACTGACCAAGTGTCCACTGAAAGTCAAGTATGTCCATGCATTAACACTGTCCCAACATGTTTACAGATAATGACCTCCAGTCCATCCAAGTCTTTTATTTTTTTATTTAATTTTTTTTGTTTGTTTTTTCTCTCTATTACTGTTGTACAGATTAATAATTGGTCTAAAGAATATTGTTCCATATAATATGACATTTTAAGATGATTTTTTTTTAGCAAAGTCTGCCTTGGCTTCCATATTCTTCAGGCTTACAGTTGGTTTGAACCTTGTAGGCAACCGTTTTAACACTCTTCAGTGTAACCATGAATAAAGATAAATCAGCCTCCTGGAGAGTGTTCGCCATATGGCTGGATGCTGTGAAAAGGTTATTCTTTACCATGGAAATGATCCTGTCACCATCCACCATCTTTCTCTTCTCCTGACATTAAAACCCAAATCAGTGGCAAGCAGACTAGTGTGCTCCTATTTTCTCAAAATGTTGACAAACTGCTGATTTGGCAACTTCTAAGATTCTTAATATCTCTGATGGATTTGTTTTTGCAGTGTAACCCCTCATTTCCACTGGCTGCGTGTGTGCCGCGGTCTGGCTGCGCCATGGTTTTGTTTCCGACCTCCGCTGCGTGTCAATCCACACTGTGAGCACGTCAGGTGCCCACGAGTGTAGTCTGCCTAGCTGGATCTGCGACATCACGAAATCACAGGAGAATCTCGTGATTCTCCGCTTCCAGGATAAACATGTCGTCATCCATGATGAAAAAAAAAAAAATCCACTGTCACCCCCTGGCTGGTTAAAGATGTAACGTTTACATGTTTCAGCAGCGCAAATCTGGACAGGGGCTTTTATTTTGGAAAACACTGGAAGTTTATACACTCCCATGTCTGATTTCCTGAACTGCTGAGTTTGACGCATTCTAGGTGCGCGCTCCGTCAAAAATAGACTTGGCGTATATGTTCTTCTGAGATGCTTCTGACACACGGCGCAGCTGTAACATGGCACACACACACCCAGTGGAAATGAGGTGTTAGGGGGGGTCTGTTTCCCATCCACTTACTATTTCTTTGAATGCATGTTTTAGGTTCACTGCAACAGCTTCCAAATGCAAATATCACTCATGGAATCAACTCTGAACAATTTTATTACCTAAACTGATGAAAAGTTTATGCAAAAAAATCCAACAAGTTTCACTGAAATAGTTTTAATGCTACCTTTCCAATTCCATTTAATCTCTTGAAAAACAGGATTCCACGAATCAGCAACCAACATAAAAAATATCTTCCGATAATATTTTCATCTCATACTGCTACTGCTGTTAAACACCACGACTCACTTATGTCTTCATAAAATGTGCTTTAACTGTCTGACCTAATTTACCATTATTAAGCTTTGGCATATCCATAAAGAAACTTACTAAATGCATGAGTTCTTACAAATGAAGTAATGCAAGAGGAAAATACAATCCAGCCTTGGAATTTCCTTCCTTCCCTACATTGCATCCCTCCCTCCATCCATCTTGCGCCTCGGTATCTAGGTTTCCCCAGGCCTCTAGGGGGCGATCTTATTTTGTCCCAGAATAGTGGTATTGGCCACAAAGTCCCAGGGCTCTGCAATTACTAACCCTATTTAGACCCCCTGTTACAGTGATAGCTCATTCACAGTGAAAGCGCCCTTCCCCTTCCATGGAAGACTTTTTATCTACAAAAAACACTCAACACATAAACTCTAATTATAACAAAAGCCACACCCACTTCATCTGAGCAGTACCTCCTACTTATAGTCACAAAGAGACTATACTGCCGGACCTAATTTCAACACATACACCAGGCACTGCATATCAAGCTCAGACTAATATAATATAATGACACTATTATTGTAAAATCCAAAATATGTTTATCTTAAGCTAATTTGTGGCTCATAACAGTGGAAAAGTGGACGTCTTCCAGTTCTCTGCAGCATCATGTATCCACAATATGATTTAAATCACACAAGCAAACCTAGAATAATAACAATAAGATTGAATTAATCTTGTAAATAAACAATAGGAACCTGAAACAATGAAAAAAGCTAAAGCCAGCCTTGCTAAAATAGCAGTAAGCAGCACCACTGTGTTTTTTTCTTTTAAATCAGTTATCAACACTACACTACAATTTAAGAATTATTGCTGAAGATTGGATTTTACTTTGTCACAACAGTGGGTATACATTGTGACAAAATAATATATATATATTTTTTTATTATAATTTTTTTATCATTATTATTAATACTACCAAAATTCCTCTAAAATGTGTAAAATAAATGGCTTTTGCTTAACATTTTTTAGCATTGTCCACTCTTTATCAGTAATCTAGCGACCCTTTCATCGCTTTAGCTTGGTCTAAGTGTAACTACACCCCTTACTTTTTGCGTAACTCCACCCACTACCAAATTTTGAAAAACGTCAGAAATTGCAAGGGTTGGGATGCGAGGTGTGGGGGTGATGAAAGGGGGGAGAATAGGCGGGTCCTAAGTTCATAGGCAGAAATTATTAAATGACAGACAGCAGTGAAAAGCGATACTGATTCACAAAGCACCTACGCTACAGAGCGGTCTTTGTGGTGGAAGACTTCTCACTTCAGCTACACAGTGATGGAAGAGCAAGGTGGTCCTGAACTCAGCTACACAAGACAGTGTGTTGGCCAGTAGCAACAGCTCCAGCAGACTGACAAGCTGAGGCAGCTCGCAGCAGGTTGTGGCAGCTACTGAAAGTGTTGCCACAATTTTAGCATGTTGTCTGTTGCCAGATGAGGATCAGCAAGTAAATAAAGTCCTATGTTACTTTAACACCCCTGAAAAGCACAAATCAATCCAATTGTAACAATATTTTCTGAAAAGCTCTGTAAAAGTCCAGTAGTGAATGAAACTTATGAATCTACATCAGATAGCCAGTTCACATCCGCACGTATGCATCGGTGGGCGTGGTTTCTACGCCTGCAGGGCAAAGACCTTCCTTGTTTTTGCATGTGGAGGTAAGGGGCTGTGAAGTTTGTAAAATTTTCTCGTGACATAGCGCCATGTTTAGCTCTACGTCACAAAAAACAAAACCTGGTTTTACCCTGTAGGGGTCATTTTTGCCCCACAAAATCCCATTTTTTAAAGAAATTAAATAATAACTCATTTTAAAAACAGTATAGGTGGTTTTCATCACAATTTAGAAATACTATGTTGTTTACAGCTCAAAAAACATATTTTAGGGTGCATTACCCCATTTACTCTGCCAGTAAGAATCTCTAAGAATCTCTACTTATTACTTTTGAAAATCCATTTCTTTCCCATTGAGTGGCCAGCATTTTTTTTGTTTTTTTAAGCACTATGTTTCTCCAGCTGCTTCCTTCCAGGTATTCTTCCTACTATCTCACCCTGTTAGGCCACCATTTCTCTGAAACCCTATCTCTTCCTGGGCAGCCTAATGCAGTCCGCCTGCTCCAAAACAGTCATGTGTCTTCATGCATCTTTCCCTCTTCTGTGTTGGCCCAGATGGATTGGCAAGACAAACAGCCAATGAATCAGAGTGAGAGATGTGGGAAGGAGGGGGACAGGGATATATCATCTATGCTGGTGGCTGGAGCCCAAGCAGCTTAGAGTACTGGATGAGCATAGTGAGATCAGCACAGAACAGCACAGATAAGCTTCATCCAGGCCCACACAACACAGAAAATAACGTTACAGAATACAGGCACAAATGCACCAGAAGTCAACAACATGAACATGAAGCTTTAATGTTATTGCCATTGTAACCTTGACGCACAATGCATCATATGTTGGGTCATTTGTCACCCAGTCCTCTGGCAAGGTCGAGAACCATACAAACAACTCTGTAATGGATAGTGGTACGTGAAGTGCTGCCACAAAATCTACAAACTTAAACATCACACAGTTGAGTCTGTCATTCAAGCAATCACTATATGTAACCGTGTAGGTTACAGTGTAATTGCACAAACAAAGAGCAAGCTGCAGCTCAGCGATGTCTCCACTGACAAAGAAAGGTGTCTGAAAAGTCATGCACCCTCACCGTGAACTCACAGAGCAAGAAGACAGCAGAAAAAAAAAACAAAAAACCAAAAAGCTCAGTATGAGACGATTAGGATCTTTAATATTCATAACTGTTCAGTTTGCTCTGTTCCAGAGGGAAGCGGTTTAATCAGTCAAAGTCATGTTATTTCTAAGGGAATGACAGCACACCAGGGACGGACGGCGACACGCTGTGATGAGCGCCAACTCAACACTGGCCTGCCTGTCTGATTGCTGTAGCCTGTTAGGCTTTTTCACTGAGCATTAACTTAAAGGGCACTCGACACACAACATTGTCGCCCGTGTGATCTACAGGGACTCTTCAATACAGCCCTACAATGTGGGTGTTTGAGTGAGAGGGCACTTGAGAAAACACGACACACACTGTACATGTGATTGCAGCTTTGAATAAGGTACTCAACATGTTCCAAATGAACCCCCTTCGCTCAGTTTCTGGGAATGCTTGAGTCACCTTGGGGACCAAAAGACTGTGAAATGACTCTGGCGGGGCCACCTAACCTTCTCAGAGTGACTAATGTGGCACAGAAAGACCTTTAGTAAATTTAGCAATGATGGCTGCTGTGAACAATAAGGAACACAATGGCAAGCCACTAAGCTCCCTAAAAAAAGATGTCTAAATATAGAACAATTCCAACAACGTAGAAAAATATCCAGATACATCATCATTAGAAAACTACACGCTTTCTTTTACCCACTGGCATTCACGTTGATCAAAACAAGTAGAATCCTTTATATTTATCTTTTTTTTAAATCTAGGGACAGCTTAAAATACATCTGTGAGGAGATTTGACAACATATTTACCACTGACAATGCAAGAAGATTTCCAGTTTGACTGAAAACTACTATCACTTATAGTTGCTGATTATTTCATGTTGGATCAAAAGCATTTTCTCCATCATGGCATTAAAAGCTGCTCACAAGCCTGTACCAGTGCAGAGAGATGCAATGTCTTGCAGAAGTTACTCCATTAGGGGGCAGCAGACAGATTATACCAGTGAGCAGCAGCAACACCAGCAGCGGTAGCCAGTCGAGCCTGCCAGAGTGAGAGCAGTCTGCTTTAAGCTCTTCATTCTGTCTTCTCCACTCGGCCGGGATTAAGGCCAATCATAGAAATCACTGAGTCAGAACCGTCCCACAATAACAGATGGAGGGACTTTCCACTCCAGAATTTTAAAACATCACAGAGAAACTCACTTTCACTTTGCTTCGCACCCTCGCCGCCACCATCCCCCAGCACCACCACCAGCCCTTTTATCTTTCCTTTTTGCCCGGCTGTTTTATCCCACCATCATATGCTGTACTCCATTTCTCTCCATCTGTCTCAGTTTACTGCCCTCAAACTTTCCCCTTTCTCTAACACCATATTAATTCTAGCAACATAGTTACAAGCCAACTTCAAAACTGTTTAATTGACTTTAGAGTGGAGAGCTAGTCAGAAGTGATGATGGAATAGGAAGAAGCTTGAAAACTTGTGACTTCTTTTGATAGCTTCAATTATTATATTTCCTTTTCAGTGGAATTACCATGTCAGGATCCAGCCACACAAAGTAAGAATAAATAGTCCCCTTCAGAGCCACTCAACAATGAAAAAGTCCATAATAAGACTAAATAATGACCCTTAATTCCAGGTCCCTGGTTGGTTTGCTGCTGAAAGCTGGGTATTGTAGTCCTTATTAACAAACTCCAACAGAAGATCTGCTTGGACAGGTGGGAGACCACGTCTTTGTTCTGTGATCCAAAGCACCCTGTGGCAGGCCAGTTTGCAAGCGCTATGCATGTAGCACTATTGTAGCAAGTGCTCGGATAATCCCTGCTTTTGTTTCTATCCCATAATCTTCCTCTAGCACAACAGAAATGTGAACATTTTCTTCTGCATTTCCCTACTAATAGCAGCACACTCCCATCTCCACTTTGGTGTTTCCAAAAAGACTGGATCGGGAGGGTGCAAGCTGTCACTACCCACAGCAGCAGCAACTCAACAGCTTTTGGAAATCAAACACCAGCTTTTCTACACTGCACACAGACCCTGAGAAACCGCGTATTTTCACAGTAGATTGCCAGCATTGTGCTAAAGATCACTGAGACAAAAAAACCCCAGCTGTCTTTACTTTGGGACAATACAGTAGAGCCTGAAGCAGCTAAATTCTCATATTATGGATCTTCAGAGCTTCACAGCAAATAATTGACCTTGGTTGGAAGCTCTTGTGTACTAATAAAACCACTTTTAAGTTTATTATATGAGTATAATGAAGATATAATTATAATAGAAGCAATGTCAAAGGCGCAAATCCACCATTATAATGTGATGCTGAGTACTGAAGTAGCTCCATAAAAAACTCTAAGTAAAAACTAATTCTGTGTTAATTGGGAAGCTTTTTGTTTCAGTGGAGACACTGAACTAAAAATAACATGCATTTCCCTCGTTAAACAACTGAGCCTCTGTAGCTGAGTGGCAGTCTGAGCCTAGAACATGAAGAAAGACCATTACTACAGATTATACACTGCCACCAGCACCATTGCAAATTAACCTCCTATAGTATAAATACTACAAACATTTTTATCTATATCATTTATTCATAGGTGATGATGCACTTATTTAACCAAGGTTAGACAACCACACAGATCTGCAGCCTTGTGTGTTTGCAGGTATCCAGGAGTCTTGTGTGCAGCAGGCCAGCAGGGGGCTCAAGGTGAGCGTGCAGCAGAGCACTTTGTTGACACAGCCAGGATCAGCTCAGTGACATGCAAGGGTCTGGCTGGTCGAGCTCACTGCCCATTGTTTGACGGATATTTGCAGACATACACAGCTTTTTCTGCTGTTGCTGACATTACCCAGACAAAAATGAGAGAGACAAAGTGACAGAAGAAGGAAGCCTAAAAGTGGCATTTTATAAGACTAAATAAAATTTTATCATGCCTCTGTAGCAGCCCAAAGCATGACTCAGAAGGAGAAAAATTGCATACACACTGTCTGGAGCTAGTGATAAATAAAATAACATTTCACTTGAAGGAAACTGAGCACATCACCGCCCCACATGTGTGAGCGTGTACTTGTTTATATCCTCTGTAGGCTGAGTTGGGAGGAGCAGAGAGAAGTGGCACAAAGATGCATACACGGGCATGTAGACACAACAGCATAACAGGACTAAGAGCTGTTGCCTGTGCGGTGGTGCTTCATATTTTAAAAAGCCATACCATATACACACATTAAAGTAAAAACTCACACTTTAACATCTTGATTAAAAGTCAAGCACACATTTTTAGTCTCTACTGGTCACATATAAAACCAGTACAAATTCCACTCAGGATTTATGTGCACACTGTGCACTTGTAATCACATCAAAAGAGTCCTTACTAATCAATTGCAATCATTTGTACTCTGTGTTCTTTTAGTAGCAGACACACACAGACAACAGAGCTTGGACAGACGCACAGTTGGAAAAAAAAGGAGTGACTTCTTTATTTCTTGAGGGGCAGCGTCATCAAAATTGAATTCAAAAAGATTTATTTTTTATTTGTTTCTTGGTCTTTTCCCCAGTCTTCAATTTGTTTCATGTAACTGTCACAAAAAAAAACTGAGTGGCTTTAAAGGTGGTTGGGACAAAAATAATGTCAGAGGGAAAAAAGCAATCCACAAGAAGAAGTGAAGCAGTTGATTTCTTTTCTTGCCTCCTTTTTTCCCCCAGAACCAAACCATTAATATCTCAGCCCACCAGCTTAGCACCCTATCCTTTCACCTCGCCTTTCTATAGCTCTGTCATCATTTCAAGGGTAGGTTTATTTTTGCTGTCCATTTTTGCCCTTTACTTCAATCAATTTTCCTCTTACTTAAAGATTACTGATAGTTTAATGAAAGCGGTTAACATTCAAGGAAGCTATTTGGGACAAAGGTCACAATGTGTTACGGGGGAGATATTTTATGATGTTTTACAGATTTACTTTGTTCTTTCTTTCGTCTTTACTGCTACAAAGAGAAAGCACATGGTTTCAAAACCATTGTTAAAGTGCCAGAGAGCCCAGTGACAGCAGTTGGTGTTTGACAAAGTGTATCAGTGACAGTGTGTGGCCAGTCAATTGTTCAGGATTTAAACACATGAGCACACACCTTCAGTTGTATTCATCCATGCACACGCATACACACACACACACAATCCAGTATTCCAGCAGACATAAGAGTGGAAAAACATGCAGACACGGCCGTCTCTCAAAGCAATTACAGCAGATTGAAACCAAATTAAATTTGAAGCCTAGAGCAACACCAGCCTCTGAACGGCCATGACAGATATGACAGGGGAGGAAGGGGAATGCTGCAGGGCCAAAAGGTGGAGAGAATGATGGAGAGAAAAGCAGGTATGGGTCACGGAGGAAGAGAGAGCTACTTGGATAGAAGAGTAAGTAGGAAGAAGTAGGACAGGGAGTTCATAAAACAAAATCCAAAGTCCACAAAGATTGTTGCAGATTTAAATGTATCCCACACTTTTTTATGCCTACCTCCAGAAGCAGTGGTTTACAATTATTTTTCCATAAAATAATTTTTTAAAACTTTCACCACAGATTGGACATTATCATTCGTCCATCTATAATTGGAGGCTTGGCTGTTGCACGGCATCTTAATGCAACAAAAGGACAAATTCACATGATCTAAATTCTTTTTAAGCCAAGTTGTGCAATATGAACAATGACCTTCAAGTCAAATGAATATAATGTGATTTTCATCCTGCAACAAAACAAATGAAAATGACCTCTAAAAGTTAAGAAAATAATCAGAATATTTATGGCCTGCTTTCTGACAGTATTTCTGTTTCTTTTTATTTTTTAATAAAAATTATTTTCAGGTGATTAACTATAAAATAAAATATGCTCCTATTTGAAATCAAACTATATGGATTACAGTTTTATTATAGATCACAATACTGTGATTCCTCATATAAAATGTATGCCAACTGAATTAAGTTACAATTAAGCATGTAATTGTTTAGTACAAATTATATAAACCATTAGTGGAAGCAAAAATATAAAGAAAAGCTTTCCAACATTAAATCTAATAAGAGTCATCACAGTGAAAATGATACCTGCAAGTGCAAGTATACAACAATCTGAAGACCATTTAGCAATTACAAATATATGCTCAGTACAGGCATACAGATTAGCTCAGTTTCCACTTCTTCATGAGATATAATTTCTCCATTTTCATTATTCTAGTCCAAGAAATGACAGGATTAGTTGTGGCAGCTTTTAAACATTTGATGTTATCTTGCTCTCCTGAGTGAACAATTAATCCTCCTTACTTCCCTTCTTCTCATCATCCTCTTTCCCTCCATCCAGGCTTCATCTCGCCTCCATTACTCTGCTCCTATTTTCTCCTCCCACTACTATACTGTCTCTCTCTCCCTGAGGAGATCTTTTTTTACTAGAGAGAAAGGAAGCCAAGTGACCTCGCATTTAAGTACCTACAGTGTACCGTGGAGCTATTTGAAAACACAAAAAATTAGGTCTCTGGAATCATTAGCCGGTGGTCTTATAACACATACTTGTATTTATGTAGTCAGATTTACTACAACCATCATCTTCTAGTCTTTTTAGCTAACCTGAACATGATAGTTCCATTAGTGTAAACATTAGATGGGTCTATAATCAGGTTTAAACAGCCTGCACAGAATGATTAAATTTACAATTATAATCTAGTGCACTTTCCTGTCAGTACTAATAAACGAAGGACATTGTCTAGAGAGTAACTACCTTGCATGTGGGTTTCCTGTGTTGAAGCAAATAACAACTGGCTAACAGTGTAAATGTTTGATCAGTCTGCTAGGTCTCGTGCATACAGTTGATGCTCCTCGGTCATTGGGAGATGTGTTGTTTAAAAAGCAGCAGAACACTGATGCTCAGCACTTAAATGTGCTGACAATAAAATATGCATGCTTGTCACTTTGATCCCATTAATAAAAACTGAGCTACTAGAAAATTAAAGAGATAATGAACAATAAATGACAAAAACTCTGTCTGCAGTATTGTGTGTAAACACCAATTCTTACACACTACATACATGTTACTGTATTCAATATAGTTTCTCATAATGTTATAGCATTTTTTGATGCCCTTCATGCTGACTTGTCCCACCACTTATGTAACGACAAATAATCTGAGATTTCAGCTTGATGTTTATAGAGTTTTTTTGGGATTTTTATGAGCTGCGAATTTGTTTGGGTAACTGATAATCTGCCAATCTTTTCTAGTTTTTACATTTTTTTGTAATAATCTCATCATAATCTCTTTCAGCTGCACTTTTAACTACACATTTGTGAAGTTTTATTCTCTCTTATATTCAGTCAAATGCTGTAAAAAAAAAGAAAAAAAAAGAGTTTTTACTGAAACAAAATATTTTTTTTTGTAGATAACGGTCGATATATAATAGCTCATATGTAAAACAGAGACTGAAAGTAATTAGCATTACATGTCTATACATAGTTGGGCAATTAAACACAGAAAAATAAAAAAAACAGCACTTGTTATGTGGTGCTACCACTTGTTATGACAGAATAAATATGCAAATGAAATGTCGCTGGAGTAGCTGCATAGCAAGTTTTTCTAATTTGTTAGATTAATGATGACACTGCAAGTATAAACATGAATGGTGGTCAAAACAAATAATTTTGGCATATAATATAGTCTTGTGGTGACTTAAATCACATGATTGGGCCTGAAGAAAACTAATGCTATATAAAAATGTTAGATTTTTTCTTTATTTTCCTTTTTCTTTTTATAATTTTTGTCCTTTTGTAAGTGTAAATGGTGTTGACAGTACTCACCCACACATGCATTAATACAACGAGACACAAAAGAGGTATTAGACTTGAAACCAGATTTGCAGATGAAGAAAACTGAAATGTAAAAACCATGGCTCTGATGAGTCACATGTGAGAGAAGAACTGAGTTAATTTATGCTGACCATGAGAATAACTCAGTTACTGATAACTGAACTAGAAGACAAGGGGCAGAGCCCAAGGCAAACAAGAACATTACCAACCCTAATCAGACTAACAAACCAGGCCAAACCGAATATTAGACATGTCCATTTTAAAACAAATAAAAGAAGAGTCATTGAATCAAAAACACACCAACATGGCTCACGTAGCCCAAACACCCCCACAAGCCATTCACATAAAGATTTATTTAAATCACTTGGTAAGAAAAATCCTGACAAAAGCTTCTCGCACACAATTTGTAAAACTACATTTAAGTAGTATTACAAAATTGTAATGTTGATTTAGACTAACACAAGTTTAAGATTAAACTGGGTAGCCAGGTATGTTTGTGTTTATGAGGTCAATTTAGAAGATGGCATTTTCAGCTCCTCCTTCCCTGAGTGGTATACACTCAGTGATAGCGTACCAAAAATATCAGCTAAAGTAAATAAAATGGCTATATGGACTATCTCAAATTACAGAAAACCCCTTGCAATAAAGAAAGTGGTGAAAGATAACAAGAGGTAAGCTAGATGAAATCAAAAAAGCTAAAAATGTGAAGGAGGGAGAGCGAGGACGACAGGTAGGCAGCACTGGCACAGCCTAACCTTGACAGAGAGCATCTTCTGACAAGCATCTGCCTCCTGTAATAATTTAGAAATAATCTCCGTCCACAAAGGCCCAGCAGTCTGGCGGAGTAAATGCTCTGTGCCTGATCGATCACTCCGATTGAGCCAGCTGCCGGTCTCAGTGTGCGCAGGCCTGACATCGATCTCAAACCTTCTCTCTCTCAGTCGTACAGAGGAAGATGAGAGAGTAAGCAAGAGGATGAAAAGGTGAGACAGAATACAGACAGATATAGAGAAACCAAACTGAGAAAAATAAAAAAATAAGGGATACAGATTCAAAAGCTAGCACAATGAAAACCGAGTACAATAAAAAAGGAAAACATTGTAGCCTATGATAAAGTATCAGGAACAACTGAGGCCAGGTTCTTGTGTGTTTACCCACAATGCTTTGCTACTGCGAATATCATCTACTGGATAGCAGATAATCCTTTTGTTTAAGGCTTTTGAAGGTGCAGCAGGTGGTCACCCAGTTTCATAAAAGAAGAATACACACCAACGTGCACAGGCGCGACCCGTCAACACATCTAATTACTACTCAGCGTTGTGACAGCATTAACTGCCACTGTGTATTTGGCTCCTAGCAATTAATTGACTTTTAAATAGTCTGCCATTAGCACCAATTTAAATGAATGGATGTACTCCTCCGCCCTTAGCACACTTTGAAGTAGCTGCATTTAAGAAGCAGCCCCACTGAGTCATTTGAAATGGTAGTATAACAAGCAATGTTTTAAAACAGATGACAAAGTGAGCCTTTTCTCTAAAACATGTTGTTATCACCCATTTATAGATCATGATTATAGCATCAGGAATACAGCAAGTATCACACTGAAACACCTGCATACAATGTGAGTGAGGAACCTAAACTTTTCTCATGATTTGCATGCTGATAACTCTCTGAAAAGAGTCATCATTCTACCTCGCCCCTTGTTTCAGATGAAAGAAGACGTCAAGTAAAATAAACTTAGGTTGTTTCTATGGATTTTTCTAGCAACATCACAGTATAACAACTCAGCAGTATCTGGTAGCCAGCAGCCTCAGCCTCACTTGAGGACTCCAGGCAACAAAGAAAGATGTAAGAAAAATATCTGAATCATTGTTACAACCCCTATGTCGTCTAGGGGAAAAGAGGTGGCAACAGAAACTAGCTGAGACAACCACGTACAACAACAGAAATTTATTAAACAGGATGTACGAGTGAAACAACAATGAGATCATTTTATGCACTGTAAACAAAAGGTGACTAAATATCCCATTTTACATTAATAAATAAAACAATCTCAGAACAAAAGAAACAGCTCAAATCTTCCTGTGATAGGAGCAAATGCACACAAGGGCAGTTAGCTAAAAGAAACAAAAGATAAAGGTCTGTAATTCTTCAGCAAGCAAGCTACCAAGTCAACACACCAGTCCTCAGTGGCAAACTGAGCTGCAATCTGACACCGCAGCCCTGAACAAAGGTGGCCAGGTGCTTATTCAGCAAGAAGTCATCATGACTGGTCAATCACAGAGAAGGTGGAGCTGCAGGTGACCAATCCTGGAAAAGGAGGGCGGAGCCTCAGGCACGGGATCAGTGGCCAACCACCTGAATGCACTGGCACAGGCTGGCAGTCCCAGGGCTGTGACAGTCACCAGCATTTCTTTGGTTTTAAGCAAAATGTGAATTATGTTTTAAATTATTACCAAGCCGTTCAACTAATTAACAATTTGTAAATCACCCCATTACTGTAGTAATGGAAGAGTTATTTGCTTTTTGCTCTGGTTTCAAGGTGCATTTCAAAGAACCTCCCTATTCTATTCTACAGTCGTTTAGCAGACGTACCACCTAAGAGTACCACCACCAACGACACCAAGCCTACTCTCTGGAGAGTTTCAATGTAAGTGTTTGGTATTAGAAATTTTACAGTATGGGTAGAGGAGGTCAAATGGTAGAGGCTTATTATGATAAGCTGAACCTTAACTTGTAAGTTTGTAATCAGTGATAGGGATTAATGTGTATCAAAAAAAAGAAAAAAGAGCTATGTTGCTTTTATCTGAGGCTGCTAAGATGAAAGGGGTAGAGAACACACAGAGAAAGAGAGACAGGGAAGAAGGGAAGTAAAAAAAAAGGGGGGGGGGGGCAGCTTGAGATAATAATTATCATAGAGGTGGTCTTCCAAGGTCAGTGCTTGAGATTCTCCTCAACTGTCTCTTTGAAGCAGAGCACTCTCCAACACCCTCCAGTATCTCCCCATTCCTCAGCTGCCTACAGGAACGAAACAATCTCCTTCTGTTCTTCTCCAGTCCATACGTCTTTCCTCTGTCACTCACCCAGCAGAGGAAAGCTGAGTCCCTGCCTGCTGGTTACAGCCTTGAAGGAACTGAGGCAACAGCTTTTATACAGCTTTTCAAACACAGGACGAATTAAATGGGAGAAAAACAACCCAACAGGTGTCTTGTCTGTGTATTTTGAGGAGCTGCCTGTCAGTCACTGAAATAGATGAGGCGAGTGGGCATTAAACCATTTCTCCCAAACCCCACTTTGTTAGTCTGTAAGAACAAAAACACACCTGCCAATCATTAAGTGTCAGGTCATTATGTTAAGAAAAGCTAGAAGAAGCTAACAGAGTTATGTCAGTCTGTCAACGCTTAAGACAATGGGGCAGAAACCATGGATGGAGAGAAGCAGGAGGGGTAATGAGCCACAAAGAAGAGGGAAATCAGGCTAAGTTTGACAGTCTGAACTGAAAACTCCTTTTGAGGACTGAGAAGAAAAGTATAGACTAAGATCACTTTAACAGAGGACTATAAAAGTTTCCAATCTTACCAATTTTACTTCCAAACCACTTTAAAAACAGCACTGTGTTATACACACTAAAGGTAAAACACAGCAAAGGAAAAAACATAACAAGGGTCAAAACTCACAACACTATGATTTTTTTTAAAAAGTGAAACCTTAAGAGGCAACAATAAAAGCTAAAAGTTAAAAGCCAATGAGAATTAATGTGTTTTAAGAATGGACTTAAAAACAGGAAGTGAATCGGCCGGTCTAACGTTCAACGGTAGATCGTTCCACAGTTTTGGTTGGTGACTGAGAACACACGGTCTCATCTGAGCTTCCTCTTGGTCTTAGGGACAACTAACAATAATTGATCTATAATTGAAATAATAATGTTATTAAAAATGATAATAAGAAGCAATAATTGAAAAAATTCCAGTGCATATATTTTCAACAAATTACACAACCAAGTTTGCAAATGTAACCCGGAATATAAGAACATAATGTTAACAGTTCAATGTTTCTTCTGTTACAGTTTTGGTTTTTAATATTAAATAGTTGGTGCAACATCGGGACTGCATGCAAACTCAACTTTTACTCTGGGGGCTTTCTTTTGAAAAACATGCAATTTGCAATTAATCATTACTTAAATTAGCAAGGCATTTCCTGGAAAAAACAAAACACTAAAACTAAAAAATAAAGACATCTAGATGATAGCATAGCCTCTCCTACAACCTGTACATGTGGTTCATTATTAATGATGCCCTTACAGATGCCTATGGCATGTGCACTAATGCATAATTGTACCATTACTGGCATTTGAACTGTGCACTGATAAAAAGTCAAGTTAGTTCCTATCCTCTTTAGCCAGAAGGACATGGTGCCAAAACAACTTAAAATATTGATTTACCAGACTACAGGGCAGTTTTTCATATCACCTCCAGCTACGTTAAATGGGCTCAGACCAAGAGAAGGTCTGTGTTTCTTAATCTTTTTCATGTAATGTGTGTAGTTGTCTTTGCATGGTAGAATTTAATTGAATTTGTGTGAGCAGTTCTAAACAAACTTCACAGACAATGGTTACCAGAAGTGTTCCTTGGCCTAATCTGTGATTTCTACAACAGAATATAGCCTCTTTATAATGTGGAGGATTGAATGTATCTGTGGAGGACTGCTCGGCACTTTTCAAACAGGAGGAAGACAACTAAAGTTGTCTTCACACATGAACACCAGGGAATTTCAGGAAAAAGTCTGGACAATTTGATGTTCGCACAAGTACATCACAGCAGGATTTCTGCTGGAGATGTGTTCTCCTGGATGGAAATGTGAGAGAGGAGGTGATGGGGATTGGCTGTCGAGAGCGCACAGGAGGCAGAACATGATGCAGAAATTAGGCTGTGGAAATTGCTGTCTTTTCTTTACAACAGGAGAATAACAGATGAGGCTCCTTTATCTGTTGATATGAGTACTGGGGAGCAAAAGGAAAACAGAATGCAAGCCAACAGAAAGGACTATTTGACATTTCACACAATGTCTCACATGCTGATGATCTGAAAAAAGTCTGATTGATTTCAAGATTTTCTTTGGGGCCCGGGTAGAAAATCTCCACAGAAAGTTTTGAGTAATTGTGACAGGCATTTGCATTTCCACATGGCAACGCCCCGGAATATCTCTAGAACATTTCAGGGCAGCATGTGTTCAAGTGGCTTATAAAAGATTAATGAATTAGATCTCATCTACATGCCCTAAAAACGCACACACACTGTTCTGACCCATGACGGCATTCTTGAGGCGTTTTACATCTCAGTTAAGCACATTTCATGGGACAAATTTCCAAAATCTATACAGTCCCAGTCAAAGATTTTTAGTAACATTTACCCAGTAAATAAGTGTCCAAACTTTTGACTGTATGCACCCCACTGATAATAAAATGACAAATACAGATCTTTTACATGAAGAGAAAAGATGGATCCAGTAATTCATTTTAATATAAGAAATCAGCTGATATTTGAATTCTTCTCTACTGTAAGGAACTTTAATCTGTTTTAAATAATTTGTGAGGTGAATATCTCTGAACTCTTTGTAAAATATAACAAAAAAAGATGTCAGCTTAAGTAGCCAGAAGCTGCATCTGTAATCACTGTGGTTACCTGGATCATACATCCCAACCACATATGTGCAAGTCCCCTGTCGCTAACAAACATGCAAGCATGCCCAAACCATCTGTAAAACAGGAGCCTGGCAATCACCTCTGCAAATATGCTTGAACACCAATAAAAGCCTCTTTCTATTTTGTACAACACCATTTCAGACCAATGCCACAACTGATCTCAGATGATGCAACAAGCTGAGACAGACCCTGAATGGCTTCCACTTAAGAAACAAACACAACAGAAGAGAAGTGACAGCGCAGCGCAAATTAATGCAAACTTGGGCGAAATGGAACGGAGAGAATAATTCAATCTGCAACCACCTCCTCCATTCAGCCAAGGAGAACCGAAGTGAGGGGGAGGCAAGGGGAGGGGAAAAGTAGCAGAAAGGGCTGAGGCATGTGATGCCTCTCTCCATGAGCAGGGCTAAGGTGGCAGACGCCCAGATAAGCTGGGGCCAAGCTAAGATTAACTGCTTGCTCAGATGGAAGAGCAAAATAAAAGCAAGACGACCTCTGATTTCCTTGGCCTCTCTGTGTGAGCGTCCTTACTCAGTGGGGACAAGTAGTCAGAATTCTGTACATTAACCATGATGAGAATTTTTAAACAGTCAACAGCCCAGACTGAAAAAATACTAATGTCATTCCTTCTGTGAGGAATATGAGGTTCATGACCTCTCATACGTTTTCAAAGTCCTCTCTCTGTCTTTCACAGAGTTGAGCTTTCATTTCCTGCAGCTCCTTACTGCACAATAGCTCTGGAAGTTACACCTGCAGAGCTGGCAAGCAGCTCCTCTGAACACCCCTTCTCATTGTATAAGCCCATCCAATATTTGAAGCACAGGTATTACAAAAAGATAGAGGTTTCCTTGTGAAACTGAAATGTTCTCTGGGAGCTGCAGTGGCCCTCTAAACTTGATCTCTTGGATCCTTTTAGAGTAGTTAAGCTCAAAGGCTGCAGCTCCACAAAGAACACATCTTTTCTATCATTCCAGGAGCTTTATCTCTGTTCACTGCCTTGGTTTAGACTTTATTTTCTTTTTAATTTGAGCTTCTTTGTGTTTGAGACCATTATTTTTAATCATCTGGCACATAATACACATATTGTAAAGACCATTCATATATCTTATATCACTTGAGTGGTACGCTTGCAAACATTTGTATAAACAAATAAACCAAATTTTTTGTGCTTTTTCGGGTGAAATAAGAAATGAAACCCTCTGCCAATGGAACAACTTTTCTCATCTATATTTAGATCATTACTGTATTACTTAAAAAGTGTATCCTTATTAAAACAGAAGCCACATTACAGTAATTAAATCAGAGAATTCTGATTATCACAGCTCACTTTATGTTGGCGATACAATGAATATGTTAATTGGATTTTTATGTGGTTTAAGTGAATACGAGTTGATGACAGAGACCTTAGACTAAAACCCCAATAGCTTTGCATAGCAAGAAATAATGAGAGCATTCTCTCACTGTATTGAGAACATTAAAACTGGGAAAAAAATTTGGAAAAAAAAAATTAATTCATCACTTGATAAACCAGCTTAATTGGGTTTTGCACGGGGGCTGGAACCTATACCATCTACCATCAGGACAGAGGCAGAAAACACATTGGACAGGTCTCCAGATTACAAACATATGTAAAGGCTATAGAAGCCCTGGTTCAAAATTATTGCAGGGGATATAAGAAAATATTCTGCCTGGCTGGTTAATCATCTGCAGGTAAAGTGGTTTTTAGGTAAAAAAAAAAAAAAACTTCCAAACAAGTTAAAACATTCTGTAATTTTATGCCTAATACATCCAAGCATCAAGGTTAACATAAAGCCTGCTACGTGATACTCTAACACATAATACTCTAATTTCAGTCAAATAAAACTAATCTGTCTATGTACACTACAGAAACCTGCACATTTTGTGCCTAAAACATGATGCACTAGAACATTTGATGCAATGATGCAACATAAATCTGCTGTTTTTTTCATGTGTGCATACATGTATCTGCTTATGTGGGAGCAGCATACTGTGAAAATAGCTCTTGTTCTCTTGATCAGTGGTCTGTCAGGAACTAAGAGCTCCTTGTCAGGATACAAGCCCGTTATTTGCACCGTCCCTTCCATAAGGAATAAAAAAAAGGAACTCACTCAAGCAGAACCTGACACTATCACAGTGGAATTAAAGCACAGCTTTTTGAGGTCAGAAACAGACTATAGATATCAGGCCAGCACTTACCAAAAAGAATTATTTAACTCACCGCAAGTCACTTGTTACCCATGAACAAATTCTTTTAAGACAGTTAATTTGCCTTTTCTCTGCAATACTGATTTTTTTTTTCCTCTGGAAAATAGTTACAAAGGTAATAAAGCAGTGGCTAATAATAGACTAATTAACATGGGCTACAAAAGCTATTCTTTCCACATCTCTGTGATTTGTATAGAGAAGCATCAGCACCCTGACTTTTCACCCATGGGAATCGTTTTCTTATCTGGCCTCCCAGTTGATGATGATGATAAGAGAACCGGCAGATAAACAGTGGGGTGGTGAGGATGTAGCTGAGGTGGAGGGATCTAAAAGGTTAATATGCGTGAGGATTGAAGGCAAAGCAGATTTTGACCTGCTTAAAAAGGAAAACATTATAGCTTATTTTCATATTTAGCCATTCTAGAGCATGGTCCTGCTAACAAAATCAGGCGGCTGTATTGTGCCAGTATTTCTATGAAATAGTTCATTCTTTCTGTCACAAAGTGGCAAAAATATAAAGCTTATAGCTAAAGGGTTTTGAAAAGCTACTTAAAAAAAAAAAAAAAAAAAAAAAATCAATAAATAAAAAAAGATCTTTTCCAATTGTGCCCTCTAGGAAACAACAAACAGAGTAGAGTGCGGCCTTACCACAAGAAAAAAGAGAAGCATGCGTTTCAGTACAGCAAATCTCAGTTCAAGTGTCTGTGTCCTCTCTCTTCCATTTGTGCAGATACGAAATCGCAAATGGGAAACTAGAAATATATGTTTTATGCAGCTTGGGGAGACAGCTGCATAAAAGCACAAAGCAGTCATTTCTATTCATTTGTCTTTCGCTGACGGGGAAATGAAGAAGTGGAGCAGATGCTACAGCTACGTGAACAAGTTGCTTAAACACAAAAAGGCTTTTTATTTTTTTAATTTCATGAAGTTGGATAATTAAATGCTGAATCAATCCCCGCCCCCTTCCCCCTCTTGCAATGTAATACACATTGTGTTTGTGAATATATAGATATTCATCTACCACTGTTCTTACAACCATGCTCATATTATTTTGGAGTAGGGTGATGTGGACTCTGCATCGGTCTATTGTGGTAAAGAAGGAGCTGGGCCAAAAGACCCTATTGGAGTTTTTGTTGTATTTTTGTATGTTGTCCCTGTGTTTTTATTTTTTATTGGTTTGTGTAAAGCATTTTGGAGGCTTTGTACGGTGGCCGACAGGTGCAAACATGCTGCAAATACAGAAACGTGCTGCATAAATGAAAACAGCTAATAGAAGAGAACAGAACTGGTGGGAAGTTTGAGCAGAACACAGGGAGAGAAACTACATCAAGGTGCGTATTTTTATCTGCTTATTTATTACATTTGGCCTCAATCTTTAAGCTGTTTTAAGTTATTGACGTAAGCATAGTAGAAACTTTTGGTAATGTAGTTTCTCTCCCTGTGCTCTGCTCAAACTTCCCACCAGTTCTGTTCTTCTCACCATTGTCTGTCTCTTTGGTGAAAACGGACCGCAGGCCCTAGAAACCAGGAGCACTTCCGTTGTATCAGTGAATTTGCAGCATTTTCTTCTTGCAGTTGTTTTAGTTTATGCAGCGCTTGTCTGTATTTGCAGTGCGTTTGCACCTGTCAGCCACCATAGCTTTGGCTGTATAAACGTGCTATATAAATAAACTTGACATTGATATTGTTGAAACTTTAAGAAAACTACTTAGTCCTGGTACACATAAGATTTTTTTAATCTGATCATGTGTGAGACCTCACACATGAAGATTAAAAAAATCAGGCATTTAACAGTTTCGACCATACTCTGTGTTGTGTGCTCCGATAATCTCAGCACACAACAACACACACAAAACAATGCTGTCCTGCAACCGATCGGAGCTGATTATCGGGGCAAATTCGCGCTTAAAACACCTTAGACTAAATGATAATTTCGTAGGAAAATCTTATAAGACTCAAGATAATGAGGCATTTGCCATCCTTGGTCAGGAAGGGGCAAAATCAGAACAAAAACAGCCCGATAATCTTTATGTGTGTACCAGGCCTTAGTGAGGCCAGATTATTTGCTGGAATGCATAAAGACTGGTATCTAGAGCTATAGAAGACGGTGGTCTCATGAGTCCAGATTCACCCTACTCCAGAATGTAACAAGCATGACTGTAAGAAGAGTGGTGGATGAAGTGCTGTACCCATCACGCCTAGTGCCTTCTTAAAAGCCTGTGGTGGCTGACTGACCAAATTTTTACCCTGATGTTATAGGCATATTCCAAGAGGACAATGTCAGAATTTATTTGGCTCAGATTGTTAAAGGCTGGTTCAAGGAGCACGAGGCATCATTTTTACACATGTACTGTCCAAATCTTAACACCATTAAAAATCTTTTCGAAGACTTTATGCACCAGTCAGACTCCTCAATCATCAAGTTAGATCTTGCCAAAAAATAATTGTGATTTTGGAAGGAAATAATTATTGCGACATAGCATAAGCTTATCAAAACAATGCCACAGTGAATATTTTCCATTATTAAATATTTATATTATAGAAGCAGGAAAGCATTGAAATGGAGCTAAAAATTATGCATTCAGCCCAAAAATACATGTATGCAAAGGAGATGAGAAGAAAAGTGCTCCAGGCTGTCTGTTGCCATGAAGTAGATCAAGTTCTGACATTTTGTCTAATGTGAAATGCTGCCAAGCAACAGTGGCTGTGATATTGTGACCTTTATCAGTGGGAATGACAAAAATGACCAAACACTCCAGCTGATTTAATCTAGAGATAAACAATCTCCTTTAAAGTCTGATGCTAAGACCTATACCTCTGTGTTTTTAAAAATGACCTCCCATTCTATCTGTGTGCCGCAATGTGTGTAAGCATGCGGGTTGCTGACCTTCTGACATATCCACTGCAGACAGCAGCGTAGTGTATCGCAGGTGTTTTAGGGAGAACAATGTGACTTCTACTTTGAAGGTTAAACAGGCGATGCTTCAGCAAAGTCTCTCCAGAATTGGAAGAAGTTAGACTGCCATACGCTGAGTGAGGTAAATGTTTTCATTCATGTGCGTGTGTGTGTGTGTTGGTGTGTGAATGTGTGAAGTGTAATGGCTTTGCTGCAGGTTGTAACAGATGGTTGCTAATGGAACTTCATAGATCTGAATGACAGGGGCCAGGGGATTGGGAATGAGATTAGAGGAGGCAATGTGTGATTTTGTGCATGTGTGTGTGTGGGTGAAAGTGTGTACAATCATGTGTTTGAGTTTGCCTTCCTCTGCATACATATGCACAATTAGTGTGTATAAAAGTAGACCAACTGGTCCTCTACTTTGCTACTGACTAAAACATAATTAATGGACAGATTGTCATGAAATTTGGGGAAGAGATCTATGGTGCTCTGAGAATTCATTCTTACAATCCAGGTGATTTCAGGACATTTGGTGTTCAATCAAGCAAAAATGGGACAATATTCAAAAACAATTTATATCTAAATGTTTACTTGTAAAAGAGGATATATTAAAACATCATGTTCCTGTCCTCTCTTTTTAAGTCCTCTTTTTGTTAATAATAAAGGGGGGGCACTGTCGAACATATAATGGTAAAATTTGAAATTAAGACGGTAAACAGCGTTAGCATTTAGCTCAAAGCACCCCAACTCAGTGAAGCTTCAAACTAATGTGAGAAAGGTTTAAATAAGCAAAACTTTCATAAAAATTTGGAGAATGGTTCATTTTCAGTTTGATGTTGTTGATATTGAGCAGGTGAGCAGCTACTACCCTTTCTGAGGAAATTATGCCAATACTAACAGAAGAATCTTCAGCTTCAACAACATAAAAATATAGTTCAAATCATATATAAAAGCAGGTAAATGCGCTAATTTACCATATCTAATTAACACTGATAACTTTTTTTGCATAAGCATTTCAACACCAGCTTTTATGCTGTTTATTTCAAGTTAACTTTTTATAGCCCCCACACATTCTGCAGTTAAACCATGAAATACCAAAACATCCAACAAAATACTGATTCAAGGAAATTGGTCAGGACCTAAAAAAGTTCAAGATATACGTGTTGTTATTATGCTATTTCTTTTAATCCTATAAATCCAACCATAAATGGCATATGCCATTATAGATGTTGCCAATCAGTGCACATAGCAAATTATAAAGTTTCTGGCTCTATTTTTACCCATGTAGAGCTCGGCCTACTTCCTGTGTTCTTCCCTGATGGGACCTGAGAGTTATAACTGCCTCTCAAAAGGCCTACAGGAAATGGAAAATCAAATTGCTTTGTTAGAGCCTCTTGTTTAATTTAGTTTCTTCACTTTCTTGAAGTGGTGGAGGTGGGAGGGCTGGACTTGTTCTATATAGCTGTATGCCTGTTACTGTACAGCAGCACATACAAGTGCACCATTTATGTTAAAGTCTTTACTGGTGGCTGGATTTGTTAATTATTCCAACCATTTGACCCCCCCTACAGCAGTGCTCAGACACAGTCATTATGAAGTCCTTGTAATTCATTAAGCTCCCTAAATGAACACAAGCCATACCAAGAGGTTCTTGCTATTGCTGAGTGGCATGCTGTGCCTCAGGGAGGTTGGTAGTAAGGATGTGGAATAAGTTTAAATGCTACAGTTTGGGTATGGGTGGGAGTTTACTATAGGAAACAATGTTTAAATGTAAAAAAACATATTAACTAAAAAGTGGTTGAAGATTAAAGCTACAAGTATAACTTTCGTGACTGTGCACTTTGTTAAGTAAATTAAAAATGAAAACTACTAAGATGAACCAATGCAAAAACATAAAATCAAGAATAATCATGTTAGACTATGCCTCTAAGGTACAAAAGTATTCTGGTTTGTCTGTTCCTGGTGATAATTGCATATAGATTTTCATTTATTCCAAGCGACATCCCTTAGATGTTGCCCAACAATTAGGATTGAGAGGAATGAGGCTGCAGGGAAATCTTCCCTCTAGAAAGCAAGAGTCAACTCTCAATTTGTCATCACTTCCTGGCAAAAGGCGAGGAATTATCACTAGCTGTCTGTGTTGTTATTAATGCAGGATCACAAGCTGCTGCCGTCTGAAACAGCATGAAATGTAGAAATCAAGTTTTCGGTAAATTTGTGGGAAAAAACAAATAAATTGAAATTCTTTTATAATGGTACAAAGTACACTTTACAGGCCCAGCAGGCAACAAACAAAACAAAAACAACCAAAATCAAAACAGCAGATACCTGATGAAAAACATCATTAACAGCATTTTAGTCATTTACCAAACATCGGACACAGGAGAACTTTCACACCATAACTGAGGGCCAATCCACCCACAGTGACCGATCACACTACTTTCAAGTTAAGCAGTAGCCTGATTTTTTTTTACTTATAGAGCTTCTAAAGACTGAAGGCTAAACTTAGCTGTTATACAATGGCCATTTGTACCTGATGCCTATTCAATTAAAGCCAGTCACTAAAGCATCTGAGAACCCTCCGGAAAGACAACTCAACACATCAACCACACATCAAGGAAGTGGTTAAATTCCCACTGGTAAGTCACTTAAAATAATTAAGGTTTAATTTCTCACTATTGTGTTAATTGTGTGCAATAATTAAACATAAGATAATGTATAAGTTCTTATCATTCTACTAAATGAACAAAGTTTAATTTCTCTGACCAAAACAATTAGCTGATTTTATTTGCACCTTAATGTCTCATTAAACCAGTTTTATATCATTGGCCCAGTTATGTATTTCTACATTTCCCCGGGAGTAAAGTCGATGAGTTTCATGAATGTTAACCACATGGTCAACCCTTCAGCACTCACGAATGCTGCATGTTTTGTGACAATTATTATGAAGGAAGCTGTCTCCTCATGAGTCTCTATAAGATTATTTTAACCCAAAGTGGGTATTTACCTTCTTCGTTCTGTGCTCTTGGTGTGAGCCATATCTGTCAGAAGAGCTGACTTGAAAATAAGGTAATAAGAAAACAGTAAGTGAGACAGTGTGCGCCTGACCCAGAACCCGCTGCAACCATTTTGCAGTTCAATAACTGTCAGATATATTTCTGGTCATTTCTTTGGTGGAAATACAAGTCTGTATTTCATTAGTCATTTTTAAGCAATGTAAAAATGTCATAAAACAGTGCAAATAGGTCACTGAGTATGTACATATAAATGTTCACACCTGAGTCAACATGTGCATGCTCACACTTATTTCAGCATGCATGTTGGCAGTGCATGCCACATTATGAGAGTCAACGTCTTACTGAATTATAATCCAATGTAATGTGATGACAAATGACTTGGAGGGGCCTCTTCCTCCCCATCTCTGACCTGGCTGTGTCATCTCGGTTTCCATGGTTAGGAAGAGAGACAGGACCATGCAGCCTGATTGATTAATACTGTCAAGTAAACTTCTGCTGTCCCTGCACAGTGTCCGGTCTGAGCTGTCCCGCTATCTCTCACAATCACCAACAGCATGACTGCAGAGTCACAGACCGTCTCCATTTTAAAGTCAATGCTGCCCAACATCCACCATCTTCTTCAGGTTACTTTATATTCTACTTGCTATGTAAAAACATAATACTTTCAACTCTTCTAGCCAATAGGGAGACATTCCCTTATTCAGTAAACCAACATTATTTCAATTAGGTTTTTATTTATCTTCACACATAGCAGTGGCTAATGTTCCATACTGGTTTTGTCAGCTGTTGTAGTGACAACTGGGTAAATACCATGTGCTGGAAAAAAATGAGAAGAAATTCAAAGCTCCAAAAAAGAAAACATGGACCCCAAATTACAGAAAAAGATGAGATTAGCGCAACATAACATCTTGAAACAGGGATAAAAAGCTAGTTTCTTTCTGACAACGAAAACCTGGCCAGTGGATACTTTTTTCTTTTGTTGACCATTCTCCAACAACCCACCAACTAAAACTGAAAACAGATCAGTGGAACAGCCTTGCAGCATGTTTTATGAACCAAATCAAGTGATGCACCACTAAAAAGTGTCACAGTGCAGACCTGACCATACAGATCTTAGTCTGAGGAGAATTAAACCAATTAATCAGATCATAATAGCCTAATATTTTATACTTTACAATCAAAGGGGCAATGCATATAACAATTTATGTCAGCAGATGGCATAGATGTACCATTTAGATGGATTTAACCCGAACTATAGTTAGAACACAAATAACTACTTTTGCTATTTTGATTGAAATAGTAAAATAAAATAAAATGGTTACCACTGAAATTTTTTTAGCCACATTAGTTTAAAATTTCTGTAGAAACCCACTTAGCAATAACTTTCTTTGATGATGGGATTGTAGGTCGTATAGCTGACCACAGCATCTCCTTATCCATTTTGCAAAAAACTTTTAGGTACTGTACAACAGAGAGGAAGAAATTCAAAAGTGGCATAGAAGACAAGCTTCTACATGAGCTGGGATGTATTAGCAGGGAGCAGTTAGTAAAACATGCGTTTTTTTCTGGAGAGAAGAAGCTGAAAATTGGGTGTGTCGAGAAGTGTTGAGGGATGATGCCTCAGAGTGCCAGCATGCAGCAAGTCTCCACTGGTGTCTGAGCTTATAAAGGAAACTAAATGGGGTGGCAGTAATGGTTCAGCAGATGTCCAAGAGACAGACAGCAGCTCTTGCCTTGATAGAAAAAGATAAAAGGTTCTCATTTGTGATCGTTTACAGTGGCTGTTTACAGTCACATAACAGAAAGCTGCAGAACGATATTTAATTGCATTTAAGGTATGAAGCATGTTAGGTGCTACTGTGCCATATGCAAGTTTGACTTGTTGTCTAAATTTTTTTGTTGCAGACCTGGCATTACTCTGCTACACAGCCTCCCCCATTTCTATTTATATGGGTCAATCTTCATCTTTCCAGAGCAGTGAATTGGGCCTCAGAGCACAGTAGGCACACTTGTTTGACTAAAAGGCCACAGTGTTTTTCCTTGTACTTTATCTCAGCATCTGCCTCCTGACTATCTTGTGTCATTTACTGCATTCCTTTTTTTTTTATAAACACTTATCAGGGCTTCTCCTTCAACACCTCCTCTCTTATTTCCATGGTCTAACCCTGCATCTATCCAAACCCCATACCTAACCGAGCGGATTGCTGTGTGAGTTTCCATCAAACAGCATGCACAACAGAGCTACTCATCCTTCAGCTCTAAGTGGTATTGGAATAGTATTGAGATCTGTGTAATTGGATTATGCCAACCTCAGTCCTCTCTGTATTTCATCAGTTATCTCTGTGAAATTAGAATGTACAACCTTTGAAAATGGTAGTTTTGTTATGCAGCTTATTGGAACGTAGCATGATCTCTGTCTGTCTGTAGCTTGTGGCTTCACCTTCCCTTCCAAAAGCTGAAAAAAATCCCAGCAGCTGCTTGACTGACAACTTAGCCCTGGCTAGATTTGACAGAGTACAGGATTTTGTGCAGTCTCAGTTGGTTCTGAAGGGCTCCAAACTGATCTCAAGCTTCTGTGGCAATCATATGGTTCATCACAGAGAGAAGAGAAAGAGGGGATGAGGGCTAAGATCAGCGTGGTAGAACTAGTGTACACTATAATACCTGTTTGGCTTTATACACATGACAGTTCAGGTGAAGTGCTTTGTTCTCTCTGGCTGCTCTGGGTTAAAAGACCTGTCAGACTGACACTTTTGCAGAAAAAGTCAAAAAGGAGCTTGTTGCTCAGATAACCCCACACACACCGCTATATAGTATTTAAGTGGGCACTATAAAAACACTAAGAAACATCTGCAGACACACTAAGTTCAGATGCTACCAGCAAATCAACAGAAATGATCCAAGAAAATCCCGTTTCAGTAGTTTTGCACATTCACCTTATCAGTACTATAACTTACATATTCCTTTCTGTAGCTGGTGGTCATGAAATATTCTTAAAGATGTCACAAGATTCAGTAAAAAAAAATATTCTCTTGTTACTATAAGAAGAAGAAAGGAAATGATATTGTTATTCTATTGGTTTAATTTAAATTCCCAGATCCGCATTCTTAACGTTTAAGTGAATATTTTTTTAGGAAATATTATTTAGAAATAGAAAAACTTAAACTGAATCTTCTCAGTTTGGTTTGAGCCCTGCTTAAGTTTATTAATATTTATAATATATTTAATATTTATCTGTTATGCAGTAATTTGATAACTGGAAAAGTTCTCAAAAATATATGCAAAAATCCATGATCGCTTGTTGATAAATTTGACTAACACATACACTAGAAGACAAACTACAAGGTATTTTCAGTTACATTTACAGTTAATAGAAATGGTGTAAATGAATTAAGCCAAATAACAATTTTACCTATTTTATCTAGAATGAAATAAAACCCCTTTAAAACTTTACCTCTTAAAGATTAAAATCTTGTAAAATAGGTCCAATCAAAAAGCCTCTTAAAACCTGAAAGTGATTACAAATTGAAAACTCTATCTTAACATTTCTTGCTCAAATGTGCAATTTAGCAAGAGCTGACCTTGAGTGTTAGAGTAAATCTCAACACACAGAATAGTTGATATTCACTGCATTTAGATCAGAATGGCACCAGCATTAAGTAAAAATGGTTGTATCCCTGAAATAAATACAGAAAAGGTCAGATGTTGGCTTCAACATTTGAATATACTCAAACAGCTTGCTGAACCGCATCCCAATGTATCTGACAATACAAAGCTTTACATTAAATGTCCAGCGGCAACATGGAAGAATTTCAGCTAGTGCCGGCTTATCGTACATTTAATTATGGCACCGAACATAGAATGAGATCATTGTTTACGGCGATGACTAAATTCAGAAGCAAGAAAGAAAAAGCAGAAGTGGACACTTAGTGCAGGAGATTAAAAGAAAGGATGGAAAAAAATAAACACTGGATAGACTGCAGATGAAAAGTAAGTCAGATTATACGGTTTCTGTTTTTAGTACGAGGGGTATGCTGAGTGGAATGCACTCTAAGTGACACTATAGGCATATTTAAATATTTATTTTGTTGATTATACCAAAGATAATATTACAGCTGCTGGGACAAAACTCTGTTGTACATAGAAGAACCCTGACTATAGCGCTATCCCAGGTAGGTAAATAAAAATAAGGCTCACAAACCAGATTTAGTTTCTTCATCCATCTTCTATCTGTGTATGAAAAGCTTTAAAACAATTAAAATGTCCTGATATTTCAAGAATTCAGAGCTAAAACAGCTAAATTCAGAGCATTAAAAGTGCTTCCCTCCTCACTATACATCACTAACTAGTGTTTAGAGTCCATGTGTATTTTCTCATTAGTAATATAAACATGAATCACAACGAATCACCCGAAGCAGTATTTAAATAGGTTGCAGAAGAATAATTTCTTCCTGCAAACACACAAACACACATATTTTCTCTTTTCTAAATGTGTGACAGGAAATTTTTGGGTCTAAATAACCATTACAGAGGGTAGGAACAGTCTAGAATATAAAACACTGTCAATACTGCGCTGAGAGGGGTTTGGGACCTTCTTATCTACAGACTGCATTAAGACATGGCTTTCACTTTTCTCCCTGTATGAATAATAAGTCCACATGAATTTATTTGCCTACAGATGTGAATTTTCAGTTATAGTTAGAAAAAAAAAATAAGAGTTCACAACCTGCCTAAATGAAATATTTTAACTTGTTGCCTACTTCTTGTTAAGGTTTGTACATACATGGCGGAATGACTGTGTTCATGATTTTCTTTGCATTTTATATTCCCATCTGGAATTATCTCCCGGCGGTCTTTTTCCTCTGCTCTCCTCTTACTTTCCTCTTTTCTTTAAACTTGTTTCTCTCTCTGCCCCTGCACCCCTTCCACCTTACTCCTTCCCTCCTGCATGCTGCTCATTTTTAAATCTATGAATTTCTGAACATAATTTTCTTGATTTTTCCACGCCCCAGGGACACATTTTCATTCCAGACATTCCCTTTTTTTCACCTCATTTCCTCCCTCCTGAGTTTGAATCTTTTAGATGCATGTGAGGTGACAGTGAGACCTGTGGAGGTTAAAGTGTGGGAATTTTAGTGTATGGATATATACTGAGAGATGTAAAGGAGGTAAAAATGTAAAAGAGAAAAAAATTAAGATAGAGGGTCACTGCCATTCAAATCCAATTCTACACGTGGCCACAGGAGACACAGTTCTTTTGCTTCAAGGACCCAAACTGAAGAATTAACCATGCCTTTGAGAGAATTCTGCTTCTAAGTGTGAATAAGCCTCAGCTTATCCCACAAGACCTCATGCTCTTAAAAGATATATACTTTACTCCTTTATGATTGTGGTAAAATATATACCTGCTTTACCTTGAGCAACCATGCTGAGCAAAAACAGAAGGAAAACAGACCATCTCTTCATTACCTGTGTCCATAAAGATGCCTTTGCAATGAAATCACACTACACCTCACATGTAGTCTCACACATATAGATGACACTGCAACACAAGCATGAACTGAAACTAGTTGAACTAGTTCTACAGAGAAAGAAAAATATAGTTTTCCACATTCATATGTACACATGAGAAACATAAAACTGTAAGAAGCAGCAGCATTTGGCTTAAAATGTTTTTTTTTTTTTTTTTTTTTTTTCAGTTAGTGCTTCCTTACTTTTTCTAGCTTTTAAAACAAAAAAAAATAAAATAAAATAAAATAAAAATTGTGTATACTTTTCCAATTTCCTTTCATGCCACTCATCCTTCCTGCCTCTGTATCCCCATCCCCCTTTTTTCTCTAAGGGGTTAGAGGTTTCCCACTGGGAGAGCAAAATACATTTTTAACTAATCACAGAACTGTCTGAGCGTAACAGTGGTAATAATTATATCCCAGAATGCAGGACACTGAAATGATAACCTTTTCACGCACCACATAAACGGAGTATACGCCTCTAATATTAAATAGAGAAAAATATAACCTTATAACTAATGCAGGGCAACAAAATTATAAAGATAATTGTCACAATTATTGACAGAATATAATTAACTTCAAATTATATTTCAGCCATAAAACCATATTGCTTTTTGTAGGAGTTCAAGCTGAGGGAAGGAAACTGATCTCTTATCAGCCGTGTGTCCACACAGAAAATGCTCTGCCATCCAGTGTTTGATAATGGATTATTAATGGTTTGCATATTATCATTCCAATCAATTAAAGATGATGATACTATTGACTAAAAATGTTCAAGCTATTTGTTTGAGTTTGTTCTTTTTATATCAGGCTCCAGCTGAAACTCTCAGTAATGTATGTCTGGCTAGCAGAGGATCAGAAAATCAGCATAAACATTATCAAGTAGTTTACATTTAATCACGATATTATCATTTGTACCGAAACTGTAAATAATCATAATAAAAACTATTATTCCAGAGACATCTGAGAAGAAACTAAGTTTCTACACACACAAATTTCCAAACTCCATCAAGACTCCAACGAGTTAAGCTGGCAGATAATTCCTTCTTTAAGTGTGGAAAATGAGGTTGGGACGTCCCTGATTGTTTATGGGAAAGTCAGAGAAACCATTGTAGGTTAAAGTTGGTCCTGGGTCATTGACAGATTTCAGACATTCTTTTGTTGGGTTTAAAAGACTTGGTAAATACAACATAAAGGAACAAGAAGAAATAAATTTTAGTACATCATATATATAATGACAAGTAAATCTGATTCTGAAGTGACTGACTGTACACGTTGTATACCGTAAGTGTTGCTCTTCTTTGCTTTTGTTATTCTACGTCTGACTATGAAACCCATGTCTTGGGGGAAAAAAGTGAACAGGAACTTTACTGTCAAGACAAATCCAAGTATCCACTGTGCATTTGTACAACTGGGCATTGAGACATAATTTGCATTTGTAAACACAGGTACTGCAATATATGGTATATCAGTGTTTCTCATCTGGGGGTACATGTACCTTTTGGGGTCCAGGGGTAATGACTTGATCTTGAAATGTTACTCCAATTATAATCTACTCTAATTATGATGTGATATATTGTATTTTATTTGTGATCTTGTAGATCCATTGTGATCTCTACATTCTAATGCAAATGTAAATGAGTAAATAAATAAATGAATAAATATGTAAAATAAATAAAATGTAAATAAAAAATAAAATAAAAATTAAATAAGTTAAAGAAATTTATATAGATGAAAATATAAACTATATATATATATATATATAATAAAAATTTCAAATAAATTAAAAATAAAATAAATATATAAAATAAATTATATAATATTAATAAATAATTTAATAATAAACTGAAGCAAAATATTAATGAATGCTTTCTAAAAGAATATTTTAATAAAAGAAAACATCTTGATTTTTGTGCTAAAACAAAAAGGTAAAATGTGGAGTTTTCATTATTTATAGGTTATTATTCTGGTATTTTAACCCACTGGACATAAGTTTGAGGAGATTGTGGAACCTCAACTAAAATGTAAATGGACACCTCTGATTAAAGTTGTACTCAGCTAAAAAAAAAATAAAGAAAAAAAAATTATACAGGGAGTACAATGTTGAAAAAAGCTTAAGAACTGCTGTGGTATATCATTATCTTACCTCCAAGGCTTTTCTCTTACTGTTGAGCAGCTTGGAGATGTCTCGTGCAACTCTCTCCACCAGGTCTTTGGGGTTGTTTCTCTTGATTTCAAACTGGCTCTTCTTCTCATTATAGATCTGTAGATGGAGAACACAGGAAATCAAAGCTTGGCTAACTGCTGCCATTACATTGATTGAAAGGATCACAGAGGAGCTGTTTGCTTATTCTCAAGGTAGCACACAAGATTGTAAACATTTATGGTAGAGTAGGCAGTATACAGCCTGCTATTATACTCACAAGCCACAGTGTAGAAGTATTAAACACAGAACAGTCATAATGGCGAAGCATTTAGCCAGGCAGCTGCAGTTTGCCAGTCAGGATCAAATTAATGAAACAAAAGCTACAGCTCACTGCTGGGTGAACACTACTGAATGTATTTTCAAAGTATCAACTCTTTTGGACCTGTTAGAAAAACCCTTTAAAATCACATGAGGACAAGATATTCACATTTTTAATCATTATCAAGATTAACTCACACCCATCAATATGCATGTTTCTGCAACCTTTGAAAGATTGTGATTTTGCAGATAAAACAAACTATAGATTTCCATAAAAATCTACACATTAGATAGGTATGAACCCGCCACACACACACACACAAATACAAAAAAAGACAAAAGACTTTGCAAACCACATAAGACAAGTAAGCGAATGGGTTTGTGATGCCACAAAGGACTGGGGTGTTTGAAAAGGAGGAGCATCCGGAGGCAGACTGGGAGATGCCTGGACCGCTGACAGCAGAAAGTACTCGGGAGATTAGTCTGCTCCCCTGTAAGAATAGTGAAGGCTGACTCAGCGGCCAGAGCTCTCTGTAGGATCTGTATTCTGCAACAGAGTAAAACCCAGGGGACTACCACTTATCCTGCTGCCCTAAGACACCGCAACACCCACTTGGACACCATAAAACCATTTTGTGTAGTTCTGCTGAGGGAAACAAAGGAAAAACCTGTTGCTGTGGTTAAATTTCATTAACAATTAGGGTCTAATTTAATACGAAATGCTGCTCTTTGTTTTTTTAGGAACCCCATTTCCCTGTGTAAAATGCTAATAAAAACAAAATGCAATTATTTGCAAATTTCATAAACCCATAATTTTAATCCCAATAGAACATAAACAACATATCATTTCTTGAAACCAAGAAATTTGACTATTTAATGGAAAATATTAGCACAACGTGAATTTTATGGCAGCAATACTTTGAAGACCATTCTGTGGCATTCCCTCTCTTTTTAATAACTCTCTATAAACATCTGGGCTTTTTTGTGTCATGATGCTCCAACTGTTTTCTGTTGGTAAAACAAGCTGGATGGTCCAAATAATTTTCAATATGGCTTCTTCTAAGCATGAAAGAGGTCTATCCTGAATTTGTTGATCACACAGAAAACTGTTTTCATAGACAGTGATTTCATAGAGTATCCCCCAGCTTATGCAGTGATTTCCAGAAGAAAATTATGCCTGATTTTAACGCAGAAGATCGTGACTATCCAGTTCTGTTGGCCACGTCCCATGCGCACAGAGATTCCTCCTGATTCTCAAAAATTTTTGATGATATTGTGCATTTTATTTGGTTCTGCAGTGTATATGTTTATGTCTTCACAATATAACATTTAAGAATGTTTTTTGTCAAAAAATTGTTCCTTGATTTTTAAAATTAAGACACTCTGGCTCACTGAAATGCTCCTTTTCTACCCAGTCATGTTACTGAAGGTTTGCAATTAATTGTTCTCGAATGCTCCTCCAGTTGTTTCGTATTGTATAAGGTGATCACTTAGAGCTGCTTTCTATCGTGCCGATTACTTTTCCAGCCTTTTGTTTTCTCAGTTCCATGTTTTTTCGGAATGTGCTGCTGCCATAAAATTCAAAATTAGCTAATATTTTCCATGAAATGGTAAAATGTCTTGTTTTCAAAATCAGATATGTTGTTTTTGTTCTATTAGGAAACACAATATGGGTTATGACATTTGCAAATAATTGCAATCATTTTTGCAATTTTCACAGTGTTCCAACTTTTTTGTACTTGGGGTTGCAGTAAGTTGTGACATTTAAAAAAGAAGAAAAATAAAATGAGAAAAGATTACTTATAAAATTCTAAAGTGCAAAACTTTTGCTGTGTTGAAGTGAGCCGTTTCTTAAACCCAATGACTTACTGCCATCTTTAAGAAGGTGAATTTCAGGTCCCTGCTCTCTAGCAGTGGTTGATATTTGGAGCTTTTTTTTTTGTTTTATTGTTTTAATCTGTCTGTAAATAATGACGCATGTTACTGAAGAAGCTGCAACTTCAGCCATTTAATCAACTGTAGCTGATGCTGAAAAGCACTGTTTGATATGAGAGTCACAACACCAATAGTTATTAGTTGGGTTGAGAGTCACATTACTACCACAACTAAATTGTTCAGTGACCCCTTGTTCACTCTGGGTAGAGGAATTGTCATCCCAGACATGAATATTAATGTATCGCCTCATCATAGAAGTGATCAATTAGAGCAGCTTTCTATTAATTTCCTGCCACCCTTCACCTGTAATGAATGCAGTCAAAATGCTCATCACAGCATAACAGACAAGAAATTCCCTCACTAAAGTTCAAGCTCTGAGGTCTGCATCTTGTCGTACGACATTCATCGACTCACCCACTTGTCCAGATCTCTGTCCTATACTAATCTCTCAAATGTGCATTTATCGTTGTAATGATATATTTGTGCTGCAAACCTGCTATATGAGCCCTTACTATATAACTACAGTAATATTACCAACAGTGTGATCACATTCTGCACTGATATTTTCCATCGAGTGGGGAACATTGGCTTGTCTGTGTTTCTTTACATAATTAACTAATATTAACTAATAATTTCCAACCCGATGTACTGATGTTGTTCTTGTTCATCTAAATGCATATGTCACTTCAGTCTCTGTGCCTACAGCAGGGGTCTCCAACTCCGGTCCTCGTGAGCTACTGTCCTGCAGGTTTTAGATTTTTCCCTGATGCATCACACCTGACTTAAATCACTGGGTCATTAACAGGCTTGTGCAGAGGTGAGTTGTAGTAGGAGACTTCTAAAACCTGCAGGACAGTAGCTTAATAGGACTGAAGTTGGAGATCCCTGGCCTACAGACAGCCAGTTGAATCATCTTTGCAACTCAAACTCCTGCCAACTATGCCCTAACAATGAACTCTTTTCCTTCTGTCAGCCTGATATAAAACCATATTAAACATGAACCTTTTCAGCATTTTCATTGATATACGTTTAACTGCAACTCAGCAGCTTTCATTGTACCATGCAGCTCACCTTTGTCAACGTATCTGCATTTCCTGTATTCATCCGGGCTTATCTATTCAGATCTTTTCTTTAAGTTGTCATTCAGTACCCAGTTTAATTTAATCTGTTGCTCACAGTTGCAGCAACTATCAGCACTGCTTCATACTATTTAAATATGGTTGTTGGTCAAATACGGCCATGATTTTTTTTTAACATCTTCAAAACATAGTGATTAGTTTAACTGTAAAGCTAGCAGTTTGTTACCCTGATTCCTATTTCATTTATCCAAATTCCTAGCACACAATGTGGTTCCTTGCCAAAATTAACATCAAACTTTAAAATATTTCAACATAATAATGGCTAAAAGGCAGGAAAAACAAAGAAGAACTGCAGATCTGTTGGAAAATATGGTGACTCTCATAGGAATGAATCAACTTTCAGTTGTCAGAGGGATTGATGAGTTGATGTACAGCAGTTTGGAAAGAAAACACTGGCGTCCACATGATCTGTCTCTGTCAAACTGAAAGCTGGGCTAGCAGCCAGAGGCAGTTTCTCTCCACTGGCCCACTGAGTGTGCAAACCTGGCCCCAGACATTAAAACCATGCCAGCAGAGCACTCCAATGAGACTGCCTGGTGTCTTATTTTGGCTGCCCACTAAGAGACCAGGGAGTCTGTTTCAAAAAAACACTTTAAACTTCTTTTCTAAGTGAAATATTAGGATAAAATATGCATAATTTAAAGTAAAGAAAAAAACTTTCAAGATGTTTTTTGATGGGTAAAACATGTGGTTTAATCCTTTGAGTTTTGTTATATTTTGCACTTCAGCTACTTGTCCTGAAAAAGTCATTAGTCTGCAGTTCAACAGTCTGTGCACGCACAATGATTCATATACACACCCAAATTAGTCAATACCGTTCAGTTCTAAACGAGACCATCCTCACACCAATAATCACACATGCACACACACACACTAAAAACTGGCACACAGCATTTCACAGGGCGTTTTTTTTCAAGGTGGAGGAAGCCATTAATAGAATCTTATTAAACCATAAAACAAGAGCAAAGTTTTCTCCACTTCATTGACAGACTACATACCGTGACTCTTTTAAGCGAAGCATTTTTCAAGTCGATTTAAAAACCATGTCAAATTTGTTTTAAAATCAATATTCATTCCCTTAATGTGTGGTAGCACTCTGGATCTGCCTCCTCCTGGATGATTCATGGCAGTTCAGGGGACATTACAGGCAGAGTTTTCTCTTCTGCTAGCTTAGAAACAAACGTGAAAAAAGACAAATCAATAAAACTAATGTTGCTGAAATGTGGATATTCTTGAGATTTTAACTTTTACTTTTTTTTTTTTTTTTTTTAGTGAATCCTTTCTCAAAACAAATATACTTTTCTTTAAGGGATAAACATTTAGGGATTTAATGATATTCCATTGTACTTTAAAGCTGTGCACTCTTTTCTGCAGTGTTACTACAGGATACTCATAACAGCCCATAAAAAATATTTGGCTTAATCATTATCATCAAACCTTGGAGTTTGCAAACCATTAAGAAATAAAGTCAACTACTGTTACTGTGGCCCAAAATGTAAGGATATTAGCTGATTTTATACATCCTTAGTTGGTAAATATATCTTTCTAATGAAAACAGAATCACCCAACTTGTAAATTACATAGATTCCACTGATGATACTAAAATGAAATTAAATGAAAAATAGTTTATTTATCCCACAGGGAAATTACAAATGCATGCTGTTTTCTACTATAAATTTGTTCCTGTGGTTTAAGACTTAAGTGCCTCGGCAGTTCATCTTTTTTCCACATTTAACCCTATACATTTACATACAGCAGTATAGTATAGAGGTGTCATACCTGAGATGCTAAGTATCAGTTTAAATGGGCATGACACCAGTGTGCTGTATCCACCTACACAGCATGTTCCCTTCTCCAGTGACCTGTGCATATTGTTTATCATTTGTTTCCACATAAACACAGCTGGTCTCATTTTCATTTCATACAGGAAATAGCTTCATTTTCAGAGCAAAAATATATTTCATCTCCATTCTCACTCTGCATAATATTAGTTTAATTTTTTTTAAATAAATAAATTAATACAAATAAGCACAAAATAAAGACAGAAAGTACTATAGGATGCCAAATCTTTCTCTTTAGTTGGCTTTTACAAGTTCCTGTAACAACTGTCAACCAGACTGCGCTTCAGTTAGCCAATAAAAAGCAAATTGGAAGAGCACCAGCATGTAGACAGACGGCATATGGTTATACTCTTCCCTGACAGGCCTGAAGCGCTTTGAATCCTTTTTGGTTAGAGGCTGGAGATGAGTGACCATCATTGCTGAAGGGCCGTAAGCACATCAGCTTGCTTGAAATTATATTTAAGGGGCTTCAGTGCTTGACTCACACAGGTAATGGGGCAGCAAAAAAAGAGAATACACTGTGGCAGATAATCATATTCACTGTTTGAGCTGAAGCAAACCACTTAAGGACACTTATGAAAGAATTAATGCCAGATATTTCTGAGCTATGAAAAAAATCTAATGATACAGTATATTAGAAAAATCTGCAAAGTGAAATGCAACTCTATGAATATTTCCACCCATGACTGTCATTAAGGGTTGGTTCATCAAGATAAGAAGTAGGAGGCTCTGGTTCTTAAGCAAAAAGTATCAAAGACAAGTGTTACAAGATTTGGAAATAAAACTAACACTTGTTGGACTTCAGTTAAAGGACAAGTGTGGGCAAGGTTAATTATTTTCCACGTTTTTAATGCATTGGATGAACTACACTCAAAAAGGAAAAGTAAGACTTATTTTGGGAACACTTGTATTGTTTTTTGTTTTGTTTTTTTTTATAAGCAATGAAGGTTGCAAGGCAGCAGGGAAGAATTACTGACTTAGGTTTGGTACACACATAAGGATTTTTTTTAATCTTATGAGATTTTTTATCTGTTCGAAAAATCAGGCATTTAACAGTTTTGATCATATTGTGTGTGGTCGTGATCAAACGTGATCTAATAAAAAACTAAGAAGAAGAAACATAGCAACAACCGGACAAACGAAGAAGAACCTTGGCAACAACCAGAAAACACAACACCCAGCATGGAAGAGGATATACAGGACAAGAGAAAGATGGTGGTCTTGGGACTATTCTTAACAGAAAAATCCAGAACTGAAAAAAATAACAGACTGGAGACAGCGTGAACACTGACTTTATATCCTTCCTTGTTCTCCAGTCAGCTCGTTCTCTGATTGGCTACATTTCGTTCCACATCACAATCCACACAGTCACAACTCAGGACTCGTCGGCTTTCCTCACACACGTGAAGGTATCTGATAATCTTAAACCTTTTGAATATATCAACATCAGTAAATATCGGTTATCAGCAATAATGACAATATTAATATCGGATATTGACCAATATTTTCATATCGGTCCATTCCTAATAGTTTTACAGGAAAATCTTATAAGATTCAAGATAATCGGGCATTTGCCGTCCATGGTCGGTAAAGGGGTAAAATCGGGACAAAAACAGCCCGATAATCTTTGTGTGTACCAGGCCTAGTTTATTCATTTATTTACTATGCTAATAATTTATGTCATTTGTCCACTAGATATTAGAGGCATAGGTAAGCTCCGTTTACACTGAAGACTTGTCAGTACTAAGCAATATTTTAATGTGGTGAAATATAAAACATTCAAAACAGATAAAAAGTGTGGATGTGACTGTTATGTGGTCCTCTTCCTTTTTATGTGAAAAGGAACAATAAGTCATGAATTGGAATAGCTGTGGAGCAAATTAGCAGTGTTAATCAGTTATGCTGTTGGCTCAAAGCTTTGACGCTTAAACAGCTTTCTGTGTAGGCCTGTCATTCTCACAGGAAAAAAAAAAAAAAAAAGAGAGGAGAGGTGGCTCTGCAGAGCGCCACTGACAGCCAACCAAACCTTCTGCTGTTGACGCTCACGCAGGACATGACAGAACTGTGCCAATCGCAACCAATATGCTTTCTCTGGCAGCTAGGACAGTCAAACACACACACAAGATCCCACACATAGTGAAATATGCAAATAGACATGTGCATAAACTGGCATTCACATTCTCTGTACAGTTCATACACATCACACAAATTCACATTCTCATTAGCCGTGATGACTGGTTTCAGTTTGCCAAGTAAATACACAGATGGTAAGACAGAGGGTGGCGAGACTCCAGAAAGTTTCTGTTAAAAGTGGTATGCAGATTCAGCTGGTTCCAAATATTCATCAAAAAGGTCTTCTGCTTTGCAAGTCAAGTCCTCCGCTCTCAGCTTAAGTAACAATGTAAAAAGAAAAATCTTGTTAATGCTGCATAAAATTTTAATAGCAGCTCGAATAACTAAATACAAAATGTCAAAACAGTAAAAATGATAATAAATGGAAAAGATGTCTCCTTTGACTTTATTTAAATACATGCTTGTTGGCTTTTTTTTGCTGTCCACTGGTAACCATTATGTTTCTTGGTAGTGTTGATGTTTTTGCCACTTTGCCAGTGTTTAAGGGAGAGGACTGCTCATCTCTCAGTGAAGTCAGCCACAATAGAACAAGTCTGGCTGCAGCAATGCAAAAGTTGACAGAGACAGATGCCACATCATTAGGGAATATTAGTGGGCTCTGCCGAGCAGACCCAGCTTCCATGAGCCCCAGGAAGAGTTCAATAAGAGAGAACACATAGGGAGCCTACAGGCCCTCAGAGGAGCTCAATAAGACACAACATACCAAAAGATACTCATAGCTCAATATGAAGGGAAGGCTCCAGAGGAGTCCAGGCAGATGCATAAAAGGAGAAACATTGACTGCTTCTGTCACACTAGTTTCCCAGCGAGGTTTTATGCCAAATGAAATAGAAAATGAGTGTGTCTGCAGTGGAAAACATGTAGAATTACCAATTTGATTAAATAAACACCTGCTGGCTGTATACAAGAGCCAGCATCATAAAAGGACAAAAAGCAGACCATCACCAGACAACTTCATAAATCGGTGTAGGTGAATAAAATCGAGTTATAATGTATGAAGCTTTGCATTTTTTTTTTTTTTTTTTTTTACTTTCCTTTTAACTACTGGATTTTTATCCTTTTTTATATCTTCTGCTCTGCTGAAAAATTAGGTAATCTAAGATCTGAATGACTTTGATAACAGAAAAATCCCATGGCCAGGACAACTCTTGTGGGGGCCTATGAAGTGGTCCCGAGCTACATTGACTTTGTGCTGAAACAAGGCTCTGGTCATACAGTCAAAAAAACAAAACAAAACAAACAAAAAAAAACCAAATTAATATTCTTTTCCTAAACTCTTCTCATTAACCTTATTAGAAAATCTCATATGATTAATGAAAGGTTGTAGGATGTAGGACTTAGGATAAGACAACCACACTGCAATGAGAATCTGTCCACAATTACACTGAACTTTACCAAGTGAAAGAAAGACAGAAAACATGAGAAGGAAGCAATATATTCCTGATCCATCTTTCTCACTTTCTGATTAACAAAATGTTTCAATGCTGCTAAATTCACAAAATACTTGGGTTACTCAAAAAGTAATAAAATTTTCAGGAACCCTCCTAAATGGAAAAAGGAACACCTGATTAAATTTTGGGCGTAATCCAGATCACTACCTTACAGAGCCCCCCCAGAGGACACAGATTTTTTTTTTCTTTACACTCAAAAAGAGTGTACTTGTACCCAAAAAGTCTACTTCTGCGTGAGCACGAATATTTTTGTGTGGCCTCGCAAAAAAAGGATGATCAGAGAGCGAGCACAGCACAACACGTTACAGCTGTTAGGTGAAGCTGCTGATGTAGAGTGCAGACCAAATGGTCTATATTTAAAAAAGAAGATTAAATTATCCCATTTGAACCAGAAGAGCCAAAAGAGAAGCCAGCAATTAACAATGTCTTTATAATTAACTAGCAGTAGCTTACTGAGCAGTTAAATAGCCTAATTCACAGTCATGAAAATGAATGTTTGCTTCTTTACACTTTTTGAGAAGATTCAAACATAAAAGATGAATTAAGGAGGCAAAAGAAATCAGAAATCAGGCCCAAAACACCGTCAACAGTGATGAGGAAGCATTTAAGCTGTCACACAGAGACCATCGGACGGCGTGTAACCTGGCGGGTCCGTCAGTTTTCCTTTGTCTATGAATAACAGCTGATGAATGACACGTTACAGCGGTCACATGACGCTTCTGAGGCAGAGTGAAGACGAAATAGTCTAAAGACAAAAGATTAAGTTATCCTTTCTGAGCCAGAAGAACCTCAAAAGAAGTCAGCATCACTTATTTTTGAAACAATTAGCCTAAATTCCTCTTAATAATTAATAATTAAGTTAATAATTCATGAAAATGAATTTAAATTGGAGTTTATTTAATAAATTACCAATAAATCATATCAACTAGGGCTGGCCGATATGGCCTAAAAATAAAATCTTTTTTTATAACCAAATCCGATATCTGATTTTAATTGATTGTTTTTCTTTTCTTTTACAAAACATAAACTTATTAAAAACATGTATTTGTTTATATAGTTAAATGCCAGAAAAGACAAAGTATATAATGTCATAGCTTTTCCACCATATAAACGACTTCATATCTTACATAGAAATATGCAACACAAATGCATCCGTGATCTCTTTCCATCTGGATCCTTATCATACAGGATCCACTGCAGAAATAATTCCCCTGATAAAGGTTGTCTCTTAACTAGAGTTCGTGGGCTAAAGTTGACTTCTGCGGCATGGCATGGCTCAGCAAGGTAGAGCGGTTGTCTTGTAACCCAAGGGTTGCCGGTTCGATCCTCGGCCAAGTCAAGTTCATGTCGAGGTGTCCTTGGGCAAGACACCGAACCCCTAATTGCTCCTGATGGTCGTGGTCGAGCGCCTTGCATGGCAGCTTCCGCCATCAGTGTATGAATGTGTGTGTGAATGGGTGAATGTGATGTATAATGTAAAGCGCTTTGGGTATCATCCCAGGTACAGTAAAGCGCTATAAATAAATACAGACCATTTACCATTTTCTGCATCTCATAGAGAGCAGCATTTCTCACTGCAGTTATACCCAAAGCTAAATCCCAGGCGTGAGTGAAGGGTCACTTCACTGAAAATTTGTCAGACAAACACTGTTCTGGTGTGGAGGGAGGGCTAAGTCTGCTGCTAACTAACTATGGAAAAAATCCAGATTTTCATAAAAATCTCCAGAAATGGAAAATTCGATTTATCAATTTTATCGATTAATCGCCCAGCCCCAATATCAACCTCACTTTACAGTCTAAACACAAGCAGCCAAAACAGTAAAGCAGCTAGATGGTTGATACCATTTCTGATTACAGCAAAATTATTTGTCTGCACTTGTAATTTATCCGTTAAAGCACTACATAACATGCTCTGTTAATGTCGACATAACGTCACTGTCAGGTGAGCGTGTTATGTTGACTTGATGCTGAGAGATGCTTTAACAGGCTGTGCTCGCTCTTGGATCATGCCTTTTTTGTGAGGTAATGCAAAGTATTGCGTGTTAAAGCAAAAAAAAAAAAAAAAAAAAAAAGAAAATCTGGGTCCCCTGGGGGCTCTGTACTACCTGGATCTACCTAGATGCATTTTTTTAACACTATTACCATAAACATTTCATTACCCCCTAGAACCACCAGAGGGGGTCATTTTGACACTTGGACGATGCAGCATAAAAATGATTAAAGGGGCATTTGCGGAGGCCATCTTTTTTAAAATATGGAAGTAAACTAAGCTTCAAAAAATAAATAATTGATTAGCATGAAGGATTACCATGGGCTTGTATTTCAAATAGAAAGGATTGTAAAGGATAGTATTGGGATAATGGGATCATTTTGCCATTACAGCTTGTCACTCATCTGATAGTGCCCAGAATCATTGCCAAAAAAAAACATACAAGATGACATCATGGTAGATGTTAAAATCCAACAATGTTTGACCCGGATCATGCTGACATTCAAAATTTAAGGTTCAAAATAAAGCTGGTACTGGGTGGGCTCTTCGACCTTTTGTAGTTTTTCCTCAGGTGAGAGACCCTATAGCTTGATGAAGGTCTGCGCTCTCTCAGTGTTAGTTTTGTTTTTGTTTTTTTGTTGTTGTTGTTTTTTTTTCTTACACATTTTCACCTTTTTGTGTTTGTACTGTTGGTACTAGTTTGAAATAATGACCATCATACAAATAGATGTTAAAGAACAACAAAAGTATAAGGAAGGCGAAATGTGACACCTGGGATCCTGTAGACATGTGGATAACATTAACCACTTAAAGAAGAAAAAAATACATTCCCACTTAGTCACAGAACCAACACAGTACAACACAGTATGCCATTGCAAACACAAAGTAACTCAGAGCAGATTCCGTCCCGGGCACTGATCCTAGGAAACAAAGGCTGGGCTAAATATTTACATAGAGCCCATGGGGAGTTTGAGATTAGAAAAGAAAGACGAAACAGGGAGAGATGGGATAGGTTGGATTCTCTAACATTATCACAGGGACTGTCAACCTGCGACACAAACAGGTCAAAACAAAGGAAAACATTATTGGCGTGCACAGAGCTAAAGCCACAAACAAGCAAACACCCCACAGAGACAGGACTTTGCATATGCTCAGCTACATCTAATCTCCATGCTGACATATCCTATTCAACAGCAGGTACTGTTTGGGCTCATTCAAATGTCAGAGTATTTAAACTTGCTGTCAGTTTATTGTGTTTTACTGGGCTTCATTGAATCTTATTTGTATGCAGAATGATGTGATTATTGTCCTCAATCCAAGCTTCCATACAGTATGTCACATTTTACAGGATCTAAAGGCACTTTAAAGTGGTTGTAATTCCAGTTCAGTGATTTAAATCTCTGATTATAGTGGCCCAGCTTTACTGGCCAAGAGACAATCAAGATCTTTAGTACAACAGACTTTGAATTAAGTGACTCACATCATAGTTGATCTATTTCTGTTACCAAATAGGCAGATAAAATAAATGACTCTCCAAACAATTAAAGCATGCCAATATGACAGCACGGAGGGGGGGGGTTACACAATGCCAAGCCACAGATGGGGTAAACCAACAGGCAAACATGACCAGCTGGATAGATGGAGCCCACAGCGATCTTTTAACTACCCAGTTTTGTATCTATTCATTAATTAGCCCTGTCAGCACAACCAAAAGGGTCATGCAGAAGCTGTGTGTAATCCCAGAACTGCTCCAAGAAAACCATCCAGCCAGTTGGCAACTATGAGACAGAGGAATTCACAGTAAGTGACTTGTTGGAGCGAAGAAGGACGAAGGTAAATGTGGGGCATCAGCTCCTCTCCTCCCCTCCATCCTCCCGCAGTCAGGGTATTTGTCTTTCAGACAGAGATAAACTGCAGCCTTTTTATTAACTTGCTGATGGTCGGGAATTGTTTTTCCCATCCAGTAGGTTTCCTCAAATAGACAGCAGCAAAAATATCCTCCCTATAATTCTTCCATCCACAATTTCTCTTATTTTCCTGACTTCCTTAACCCCCTCCCCACCCACACCCCCTATTCAATACTTTATGTAACACTAAAACTGCCTGCATATTGTCACAGTAATGTCTGTCAGGAGCAGCTGTATATCAAACGCACGATAATCCACATCCCATCTCACCCTCCATCGCATTAACCCACACCAACAGCAACATAACGTGATGAATGTGTGTTCGTGTGTGTGGATGTGGGTGCACATGAGCGTTATGTTTTGAGGAATGGGTGTTGCCTGTTAGTCTCAAAAAGATTCAATTCAATGTGTGAAACCCTGCACATTTTATTTGGTTATTTGCGCAAATTTGTGATTGCATGGATGTGTTGCCCAGTGTATGTGTATGCATAAGTGCGTGTGTTTGATTGGGTCACGGAGGTCCTGCTGAAGAAACAGACCCTCAGGGGGTTTCTTCCTCTCTAGCATCTTCTTCACCTCTTCTTCATTTGACAAATTACTGTCACTTGCACACCAATGATGAAACCTGTCCATCAGTCCGACTGTGAGCTTCATATATTTAACTTTTGATATAAGTAGTTCTAAACATTGTTTCATGCAATTAAAAGCAAAAGAATGTATTTTAAGAAGAACAGGCTTCATCCCTCAGAAGCAGTTTATGTGATACATCCTTTAAGGCAGTAAGCAAAGACAGCAGTTGCGGTTCATTATGCGCTTAAATAATAAATGTTCAATTGCATTACTTTTGGTTAGCACTTCATCACTCAAGATTATGTTTATCTTAGATTATCTGTGACACAAAGTGAAGACCTCACTGCTCTTTAATGCCATCTGCCTGTCTCCCTCTGAGGCTCTTATATCTTCACGCCATCTTTTACCTGATCCCTCCCAAATGGTATGAACTGCGGAACTTCACATTTCTGACTGCCACCGCCAAAGATAAGAAAATATATTTTAGCCTCAAGTGTTTTTGTCTTCTCATTTCAACTGGGCAGGACTACATGTACTAAAAAAAAATCAGTGCCTCCTCGGCATTTTACTGCTACTGTCAGTTCTGAAAATAAGACACGCGGTATAAATCCTCTCTGCTATGTTTGCCTTCATAAAACATCTGTAAATAAGAAACAAAAAATGAGCTAAGAGGAAGCAACTTTTATAGCCAGAGACAGCCAAGCATGGATCAAGTATAATTTCGGGATGAGGCTTCATGGAGGTATTAGACCAACAGATGTCAAAGAAATGTTATATAATTCAAATGAATGGAAATATTGTCTTTTCCATGCAAAGCAGTGGCACAGAGCTCATTACTACAAGAATCAATTCTCCATGTTATCAAGTCAAGACATTTTACTTTCATACAAACTCATGTAAATTAGCTGATTTAGGCTGCTAATTTCACTAAGTTTACAAACAAAATGACAATTTTTCAGAATATTTTCGTGCCATTTTAATTATTCTGTATACCATTTAGCAAGCAGAATTTGGTTTGCTGTGCTTTCAACTTGAAACATATTGTGAAGAGCAGTATGGGTTGTGCATCATGAATATTTGGACAAAAGAAATTGTGGAATCAAACCACTATCATAAAATTTTGTAATTGACCAGTTCATGCAGGTAAAATAATTGTTTTATTTCAGTAGCCAAATTTAATCCAAATTTGAAAGCTTTTGGTAGATTCTAAATATAAAGAACACACTGCAGGCAAGACATTTACTTATCTCACTTGCTTTATGACATGCACCATTTTCAGAAAATACTTTTGAGCACCTTTATATAATATAGACAGGCTTGAGATGGTTGCTACAGTAGCAATCGCATTCATACAATCAATAGCATTCTTTAAAATCAAGTGCAGCTCGTTTGGAGAGTTGCATTTGACATCTGACTTCGCAGGCCCAGCACACACCTGAGTGACAGTTACTATGACAGCCATTTTCCTCTTGGCCGACTTATCTCTGTCTTACCACAGGCAGAAGAGAGCATAGAGGAAGGAATCCAAAGACAATTTAAACTCAGTGCAGATTACATTTCAAACCTCCCAGACTGAATATTTAACCCCCTTGCCTTTCGATAAGCGATAGGGGGATTTTCACTGACTCAGGAAGTTAATTTAACCTCCCCTCTGAGAGGCAAGGCTGCTAAAACATCCTATAGGCTCGCCCTTGGTGATGGCCGAAGCACTTCCTGCCTATTCCCCCACTGTGTGTTGCTAACACTGACTGTCTGCTGGGCCTGATAGAGAGTGGCTTCATGCTATGTCATTACACAGAGTGCACAGCCTAATTACACACAGACAGCCTTCCCCATGTAACCTGCCAACAGGGTCACAGCTCTTAAAAGTGACAGCATTAACAGAACAACTATACAAACCCTGGTTTAGAGATAAGGAGTGGTGGGGATGTTTTCTGTCAGCCATGTGTATCTCTTTGTGTGGGTGGGGGTGCACCCTTAACAACCTTCCATATCTAACCCTGCTGGGTGATGTCAGAGTCGTCTCTGTCCCCAAGCTTTCCCTCTAAAACTCTGGCTTTACAGCACGTCTAGCAGTTCTAACAGGTTCGAGTGACTGGACAAGCTCTCAGTGGAAGGCAGAGAGTTCTCCATACTGAACATCACAGGGCCTTTTTTACAGCATGCCAATTTCTACCAAACTGGTTGTTTCCATGGAAACATAGCACTTAATGACCGATAACAGAAACGACCTGAGAGGAGAAAAAAAAGGGAGTTGAGAGAGAGAAAGAAAGAAACTGACAGAGAAAGATGGAGAGAGAAAGACAGAGATCTTGTGGAACAAAAGAAGCAATTTAGTATCGGAGGACAGCGTGAAGCCTGATTATGTCGTCAGTGTAAATGATCATTAATTTCCTTCTGTCCAGCTGGGCCAGATTAATGTCTACCCATTCTGCACTGTAGATTGAGAGCCAGCTTAACCATTTCATTGGGCACCCCCGTAATAGCATCTGTGGCCTCAATAAAATCCTGAGGTTTGACCACAGAGCCTCTCATAAATTGGTAAATTAAGAAAAAAAGAAAAGAGAGAAAAGAATATGCACATTTTACCAAAACAAATAACTGCAATTATTCAGGTGAACAATCACATAAGAAAAGAATAATAATTAAAATATTCAGCTTTGTCTAAATTTTCTACCACAAACTACACTTATTTAATTATGACGCTGGATCCACCACATCCATATTCACCCACCTTAAAATACACCTGGAGAGTAGGAATGGGCATTTTAGGTGATTTTTGAAGTCGACTAGTCAGGCCTTTCAAATTCGATTTGTCCAATAATCGTGACGTCATCAATAATGGAATGAAAAAAAGCTTCATTTCTAAATGGAAATTCTAAAACGTGTATGAAATATTATTTGTATATTGAATGTGTTCCATAAACATGTGTTTTTATATTTTTTAACATTATGTGGGCTCTATTGTCCTTTTATGTTCAGCAGGTTGGATGGGAAAGTGGGTCAGGGAGATTGAACCTGGTCTGGCTTTGTTTATGGGACACCTGCTATGCTACGAACTCGTGTGTAGCACTTTTATTCTCACTATGCGAAAAATTTCTTAGTTTTTTCACTGGCAGGATTACTGCCATTAGGTCTTTATCCCCTCCCTCTGGTTTGGATCCTGCTATCTTTGAGCAGTTCAAGCATCCATCACAACTCCCAAATGTGGTTTTTCACTTAAAACCTTTTTGCCTCCTTGACAGCGCACGCCCCACACTAATTAAAAGTAGTTTTAGCTTCATTGAGCCTGATATTTTTCCTTGCCTCCTGCCTGTCTTCAGATTGTGGCCCAACCGATTTTAAGCATGCTCTTGTGCAGCTTCTTTTAAAGAAACCTTATTTGAACCTTCGATTCTTACCAACTACAGGCCGATTTCTAAACTTCCTTTTCTATCAAAGGTGTTAGAGAAAATAGTGCACATACAATTACAGGCTCACTTTGATTTGAATAAAGTTTTAGAAAAATTTCAGTCTGGTTTTAAGTCCCTCCACAGTACTGAAACTGCAATTTAAAATTTTTTAATGAAGTTTTTAAATCACCTTTTTTTAAACTGATTCTGGAAGTCCTGCTGTCCCGGTCCTTTTGGACTTAACCACAGCATTTGACACAGTTGACCACCAAATCCTCCTTGGACACGCTTGGAGCAATGTGTTGGTATCAGAGGCACTGTCCTGCACTGGTTCTGGTCTTATTTGTCGGATCAGTCTTTCTGTGTTCATCTTAAGGAGTATTCTTCAGCTGTTGTGGGGTTTCACAAGGGTTCATTTTGGGTCCACTATTCTTTTCTTTGTATATGCTGCTTTTGGGGTCTATTATTCAAAAGTACAATATTGCCTACAACTGTTTTGCAGATGATGTTCAGATTTATGTCTCCATAAAACCACAGAGCTTGTCTTACTAATCTGCTTAGTTGCTTGAGAGATTTAAAAGCATGGATGGAATTAATTTTTTTCTATTTAAAAGAGGAGAAAACAGAAATTGTGGTCTTAGGAAGTTCTGAGCTTCTGAATGGTGCTTTAATTTTTTTGGTCTGTTTACTTCACACTTGTCGAACCCATGTGAAAAATCTTCCACCAGCAGATCAGTTTAGTATTTTAAAGCATTTTCTGTCATTTGAGGCTGCTAAGCAAGATAACGCCCTACCTGCCTAAGCAAGACCTAGAAAAAGTCATCCACCTGCTCATCATGTCTCGCTTAGATCACTGCAACTCCCTGTATTATGGCCTTGATCAGTCATCTTTGCACCAACTGCAGCTCGCTCAAAATGCAGCTCCTCGGTTGCTTACAGGAAGGAGGCCAAGTGATCACACTACCCCTGTGCTTGCTATTTTGCACTGGCTTCCCGTTGGATTTAGGACTCAGTGCAAAATTTTATTACTTGTTTTTAAAGCCTTAAATGGTTTAGCTCCCTTCTAATTGTCAGAGCTGCTGCACCAGCATGCTCCAGCCAGGGCAATGAGGTCTTCTACACAGCTCCTTCTGAAGGTCCCTTCTTCAAGACTCAAATCCAGGGGTGACAAAGCTTTTTTGGTTGCCGCTCCTAAGTTGTGGAACAGTTTGCCATTTCACATTAGAGCTGCCCAGTCTGTGTCTGGTTTTAAATTCTTGCTCAAAACCCACTTCTTTGCCCTGGCTTTTGAATACAATGGAGCTTAACATTTCCTTGCTTTTACTTTTTATTCCAGTCTTATGTCATTTGTTTTGTTACTGATTTTCATTGTTTTTGTTTTACTATGTATTGTTTTATGTTATATTTGTTTTATTGTTTGGTACGTTGGGCAACTGGGGTTGCAGTAAATATAAATAAGTTTGAGCTTGAACGTGAGCTAAACACTGCACCCACAGGAACGTTCAGCAACAACAGAACCAGTTATTTTCCTTGTCTTTCTGTCTGGTCTTTTTGGTCATAAAGCAACATTTTTGAGGGTTTACTAACCATGCTGCTCTTGTCTGTTGCCAACACTTTTGATGAAAACTCCAACAGAAACAGCTGGTAAACTTTCTCCTTCCACACCAAGATCTGAAGCCAGAGGGGGTCATTACTCCTGGGTGAAGCTGCAGCTATCCCTTCAGTTTACCCAGCAGTGGTGAAGCAGACACGGGACTCTGCTGTAGAAGAGCTGTGTGGTGTTTATTGCTAAAGCTTGTAGCAATGAGCTAACTTCATATCGTAAAAGATGCATGAAAGCAGGAAGGGTGGCAACGTATGACAATGCTTGAAACGGACCTACCTATTACATACAAAAAGGAGCTTAAATGGCCCTTAAGTTTTAATTACTACTTTAGTTAAGACAGATCAGTCAATAGAAACAAGGACATCCCCTTGAACTAGACGAAGAGGCAAAAGACGACCAACACGCAAACAAGCAACCAACAAGCAAAGACGACCGTGGATCATTCAGCTTGCCAGTTTGAAGTGAAATGGAGGACCATCCAAAGTAATACCAGTTTCTCATTGTGATTTAATCACTAGAACCGCAAGTATTCTAATGCAAAAATATCTCTCAGATAATGATTATTTTGAATCAATACATCGCAAACCTCCCTTGATAAATCAGCTAAAATACATTTTATTAAACACAGTAATTTTACAGCACGGGATCTTCCTCTTGCAGCGCTGATAGGTCCACTGTCCCTGCTTTCTTTCCCTCTTTCTCTCCCTTCATCAGATCATCTTTGAGTCTGCAAGTCACGGAAAACGATTTCACACATTAACATTAGCTATTAGCAGTAGCTTGGTACCAAATACATGGAGGGCATGCTTGTAACTTATCGGCATAAAAAAAACAGAATTAGGTATCGTTCTGTACCTCATCACCTGACGGGACACTCAAACTTCTGCAAGATGTTGACATTTTCACATTTATGACTTTCTGTCGTTTCCGTAGTTGTAATAATGCACTTAAACGGTTAGTTTCCAGTAGAGCACTACTCGGTTGCTTTGCAATATATTAGCGCACCACTAGGAGTAATTCTAACACTGTGGGGCTTTAATAACTTGTATGCAAAAGCAGCTACTTAGGTCAAAAGCATGATATTTATACATGTACATTTGACTAGTAATTATTAGTTTAAAAAAATAAAGCCTACTAAATTTAGAATCTCACTTTATGGACTTAAACAGACTTTACGAATAGACTTAAAATTTTTACTTTTGTGGTTATGGTTTTGATATTCAAACACTGGACATGACAGCTATGTAAAACCATCCAAATCATAACTCCAAATACTACAGATTAGAGGTTATATGCCCTGTGTGTTAAAAAAAAATCAAACAGTGCAAATACACTTTCTTTATTTGAAAAGCTTTGTCTGTGGTTTCTGCATATCTGGGTTTGATCCTATATATCAGAACCAGCACACTGTGTGACAGCTGAAAGCCCACGAATTCACTTCTCTTTGCAAGCTGATTATTCATAAAGCAAGCAATTATATATCCATTAAACCTGCAAATACAAAACCCAGGATCATCATAAGTGTCATATGGATCAGGTTCATTACTAAAAGCATTCCTAACTCCTTTCAGACAAAACACACGGTTGACTGACAATCAATTTAAATACATCAGCACTGTAGGTCCTCAACCTATTGCCTATTTGCTGTTGAATTTTCCACCTTTCCCAGTTACCTATTGTGGTCTGCATCTGTGGTCTGCAACAAAAAGACAGCCACAAACAAGAAGGGTACAAAGGACTTCATTATTTCTTTCATATACTATGATTGCAACAAGCTAACCACATATTATGAATAAAAAAGAATAAAAGATAGAATACACGCCAAGAACATTCAATTTTTCTTTAGTAATATTGAATGTTCTCTAGTGAACTCTATCATGCAGCAGGTGAATGAAAACTGGGTGTTAAATGTGTTTAAAGTCATGAAGCAGGGAATTTGCTAATTACTAAAATACAGGGTCAAGTTACTCACTTAACACCTTGCAATCTGCTGCACAACACAACAGGCAAACTCTTTTCCTTTGAATTAAGTCTTGCAACAAAAAAAAAAAAAAAAATCATAAAAGAGGAAGAAAAAAAAAATCAGTTTGTGAGTAAATTTAAATGCAGCGATTTCCTTTGTTTCCATACACTTATTATATTTGTTGTACCTTCACCTTTGATTTGTTTTACGTGGCTAGAATTATTACTGGGTCAGACACACACAGCACATTTAATACTGGAAAGATCCCTGAACCAGCTGCACTATGGGAAGACAGAGTAGCCATTCAGAAGCTTACACATGATTTGTTTACAGGCTATTTGAGCATGTTTTTGCAGAACTGTTAGAATTAAGTGAAATGTTATTTCTGACACACTTGTGACTTTTTGGCATATTGAAAATATTTTTTTATAGGATTAAATAAAAACTTTTTGGAAGGCCAATCCAAATGCTTTATGTTAGCATGAAGCTTGACTGGCAGCCTCTCAGTCCATAGTGACAGTCATGTGACTGTGGACTGTGGAGATACATAGACATTGTGGCAAAAGGTTACATTGTTTATGTAGTGATAAGTGGAACCAAAAATACTTGGCATGTTGGATTACATTCTTATTTAGAAACTAGTTTCAATTGACTAACTTAATTATGACAGTAACTTAGTTATGGCAGTTTTATTTTTCCATACATGGAACAGTGTGGTCTGGCTCTTATTTTTCCTTTTCTTATTGTTCTGGTTTTCCAGTGTATTGACACATAACTGAAACCAACTGATACTTTTTTGCTATGCAGTGGGAGTAGGGCTGGGAAATATGGTCTATAACCAATATTGCAATATTTTCTGGCTTTATCACGATAAAAAATATATCTAGATTGTTTGAATCTCCTTTAAACCACAGATGACGTCAGTGTTTTCATTCAATAAAAAGACACAAATAGGATTTAGGTAATGTCTGTTAAAAAGGAAAATTTTCAATGAAGATATTATTTTCTTAAAAGAAAATATATATATGGTGTTAAAAAAAAACATGCAAGCACAACTGCTCTCAGCTTCCATAAAAACAAACAAAAATATCTTCATTTTTAAACGCTGCCATGCTGGAAACACTCGCTCTCCTGTGAGGAGCAGCTTGAAACACTGCTCAAACAATTACTCGATGTTCGCGATGGCCATTTTATATATCACATGGAGAACAACTACAATGGGAATACTACAAACTGTTGGCTCCTTAGAGGGAATCATTGCCTGTGTGTATGTAACAACAACATCTCTGCAGAAGCTCACACACGGACACATTTCCTTAGTCTATGGAGTTGTTTGAAAGTCTGGCACACAATTTACAAAACATATGATGGATATCTCATTTGTGCACACAGATTACAAAATGTGTGCATGACTCATGAGTAGATTAACATGTTTATCAACTGTGAGTATGGATTTGAATATTGATCTTATTTTCTCTGCTGATAAGAGTTCAGCTCAATAAGGCTCATTCATTATGATCACTTACAAAAGATATTTAAGCCCTTCTGAACTAGAAATAGTCACAAACCCTTTCAGTACACCAATCCATACTCCCCACTTGTAAGTCACTTGGATAGAAGCATCTGCTAAATCAATGTAATGCAATAAACAGTTTGACTGTATCACTGCAGCTTCACATATGCTGAAATGAAAAACAGCTGATCCTATCCACATTGAGGGATCTCTCTCTGTAGAAGAAAATTAAACTCTTTTTAAGAAGTGTGCAATTGAGCACTCTATCACTGAATAGTTAAGAAGGGTGTCTACCTTCCTATTTGAACCCCAGTCTTTTAGTCAAATGTGCCTTTGCATTATGCACACACGTCTTCCTGTTTCTCTGTCTTCACATTACTTGTGCCACACGTTTGGCATACAAGATTCAACCATTCCTTATTTTATTTTTATTCAGTGAACCTTGTCAAATGGAGATTACACATGCACATTTCCCAAATGAAAACCAAGATTGTGGAAATAATGAAAGCTGAAAAGAAATTATAAAAGGCCACATTAAAGGACCATCACTGGCAACTAGAAGACTGTGAAGAAAAGCAAATTCAAGATTTTACTTAGCTGTAAGCAGGATCTTACTCAACAGAATCTAAATCCTACTTGTCTTGTACATGAAAGGTAAAATTTCAATCTCAAAGCCTCTGTTTTTAGTCTTTTCTTTTTTTTGCCAGACAATTCTGACACTATACCAGAAACCTCTTATTTCATGAGCCAACACTTCTAGCCACCTTTTCAACAAAAACTCAATTCCAAGCACAGCATCTGGAACAGCAAATTTAGAAAGGTAGAGAGATGGCTTCAGTCCCCAAAAGTTATGTGGTATGAATAAGGACGACATTCAAGAAAGATAGCTGTCGATCTGCATTTGCACAAAGAGTGTTGCTGTGCAGCGATCAATGCATTCAACACATGGGCTGCTCTTTGAAAAGCTCTACAAACACTATTAAAGTAGAGATCAATGCAAGGCCTTACTTACAGTGTTATCATACAACACAGACACACATGTTTTGCCCTAGCAACTGCTTTGTACACACAAAAACCAAGCAAAAACACTTAACATTGCCTCTCAGAATGAAGACTAAGACCCTGGGTAACTGTATGTCACTCCTTTCATTTTGTTCTGAGACATTTAAAATAACCTTCAAATATTAATAATAAAAATAAAACTATTTCAACACAAGACTGATGCATCATAAAAGGTTTCCTTTCATTTCAATGTCAAAATGAAACAGAGGTTGCCAAACCATCCCTTACAGTCAACAATAATTTAATGTAACATATAAACACCCTGCCTCACAGCAAGAAGGTCGCTGGTTCGAGCCTCAGCCGGGGAGGGGTTTGAACAGCGGCCTCTCTGTGTGGAGTTTGCTTGTTCTCCCCGTGTATGTGTGGGTCCGGGTATTCCAGCGTCCTTCCACCACCCAAAGACATGCATGTTAGGTTAACTGGTGACTCCAAATTCTGCCTAGGAGTGAGTGTGAGTGGTTGTTTGTCTCTCTGTGTTGGCCCTGTGATGGACCGGCAACCTGTCCAGGGTGTACCCTGCCTCTCACCTGCTAATTGCTTGGATAGGCTCCAGCTTCCCCGCAACCCTGAATTGGACTAAACGATATAGAAAATGAATCTATCAATCAATCAATATACACACCCGGCAAAAAAATAGACAGAAAAAAACTCACTGTATATTTCAAAAGTAGGCCATAAATTAAAAAAACAATTATTTACAACAGAACAAATCATATTTGATATCACAACGATAATATTGAGAACTTACCTTGGTTCCAAAAAATCTATCTTTATATGTTGTTGGTTTAAAGAAAAGGCTTCAACCTCTGTAGCATGACACAAAGCTTTACAGATTTACTGATGAAAAATGTCACAGTTTCATCAATTATGCCTAATGAGTATGCTCAGAGTTTGTTTGTGTCAGAAATATCCGAGGCGGAGAGACTGTGAACCAGCCTGGGTGATGGCAGCAAAGAACGATCCTCTTACGAGCAGAAATGTTCATGCTTTGATGCACAAATTTGCAAAGCTAAAGTACAAAGGAAAATGTTTCATAAAATTCTTCAAGCTGTAAGTTTCAATTTCCACTTTAGTTGATCTGTCACTTTATATCTGTGAGGGAAAAGACATACACAAGAGTCTGGCCAAAATACATATACTTGATTTGCATATTTTCTCCCTCAATGTCAGTCCCACTCTGCAAGAAAATGGGAGGCAAAATGTGGTCATTCAAACACAATGACGACCCATTTGGTATGAAACAGCCATTACATGTTTCAGTTGGTCTATAGATGCAGGCTAATTTGCATTTAAAATGATTGAAACTGCATCTCCATTTGTTCATTGTGACAATCAAGAAGAGATGACTAACAAAGCATTTTTATGTCTTTGAATGTTTTTCTGCGCTTTTCCTTCACCATAAATTTAAACTATGTGTTTATCAATGTGGGTATACACTGCATGACCAAAGAAAAAGTCACCACTTGGATTTAACTAAACAAACAGATACAAGTTTCCTATTGGATAATTATTGAATGATTATCTTTCAGATGGCAACACTGATGCAATAATTAGCTTCTCATTCCTTGAACAACCATGCTGAAGGACACATCTTGTGGTCGTAGAAAAGATGTTAGTCACTTTGAGAAGAGTCAAATCATTGGCATGCATCAAGCAGAGAAAACATCTAAAGAGATGCAGAAACTACTAAAAAGAGGGTTAAGAGCTGTTCAATGGCTCAAACTGTAAAAGAGTGGTTCAGGGAGCCTAAGCCATCATTTTCACACATGGATTGCCCTCCACAGAATTCAGACCTTAAACCCATTGAGAGTCTTTGTGGTGTTCTGGAGAAGGCTTTGTGCAGTGGTCAAACTCTTCCTTCATCAATACCAGATTTTGGTGAAAAATTAAAGCAACAGTGGGTGGAAATAAATAAGCAGAAGCTTATCGAAACAATGCCACAGCAGAAACTGTTGTAATTATTAGCAGCACAGGAGCAGCACAGGAGCACCCCAGGGGACGGTGCTGGCCCCCCTCCTCTTCACACTCTACACCTCAGACTTCTGTTACAACTCAGAGCTGTGTCACATCCAGAAGTTTGCAGATGACACAGCCATTGTGGGGTGTATCAGGGATGATGGTGAGTATGAGTTAGGGCTGGGCGATATGGCCTAAAATAAAATCTCTGATGTTTTATAACCAAATCCGATTTCCGATTTTAAGTATTTTTTTTTCTTTTCTTTTACAAAACATAAATAAACCTTTTAAAAACATTTATTTATTTATATGAATGAATGCCAGCAAAAATAAAGCATATAATGTCATAACTTTTCCACCATATAAATGACTTTATATCTTACATAGAAATATGCGACACAATGCATCCGTTATCTCTTTCCATCTGGATCCTTATCATACAGGATCCACTGCAGAAATAATTCCCCTGATGTAGGCTGTCACTTAACAAGAGTTTGTAGGCTAAAGTTGACTTCTGCATCTCGAAGAGAGCAGCAATTCTCACTGCAATTATATGCACAGCTAAATCCCAGGGGTGGGTGAAGGGTCACTTCACTGAAAATCTGTCAGACAAACATCGTTCTGGTGTGGAGGGAGGGCTAAGTCTGCTGCTAACTAATTAAGGAAAAAAATCCCGATTTTCATAAAAATAAATCACCAGAAAAGGAAAATTCGATTTATCGATTTTATCGATTAATCGCCCAGCCCTAGGATGAGTACAGGAATCTGGTCAGTGACTTTGTCTCCTGGAGTCAGATGAACCATCTCCAGCTTAACACCTCAAAGACTAAGGAACTGGTTATTGACTTCAGGAAGTCCAGCCCACAACCACGTCCAGTGACCATCAGGGACAATAAGGTGGAGATTGTAGACAACTACAGGTACCTCGGGTTGTGGCTGGATAACAAGCTGGACTGGACATGCTGTACAGATCACCTGTACAAGAAGGGCCAAAGCCGTCTGTACTTCCTGCGAAGACAGAGATCTTTTAACATCTGCAGGAAACTCCTGTGGATGTTCTATCAGTCTGTGGTAGCTAGTAGGCTTTTTTATGCTGTTGTCTGCTGGGTAACATGACAAAAAGATGTGCTAACAGGCTGGAAAAACTCATCAGGCGGGCGGGCTCTGTGGTTAGCATGAAGCTGGACTCCCTGGTGACAGTGGCAGAGAGGAGAACACTAAAAAAAACTACTGGCTATTGTGAATGATGCCAGTCACCCTCTGCACACTGTCATCAGTGCACAGAGAAGCCTGACCAGTAACAGGCTGCTCCTCCCCAAGAGTAGGACCAACCGGCTCAGAGACTCCTTTGTCCCCCGAACCATCAAACTGTACAACTCTGCATTAGGCAGGAGGGGGAGAAGGAGGGGGGAGAGGGAGGTGTGCAGTCCGCCCGATACAACACATGCACAATAACCCATACAAACAGTTGCAATAACTTATACGTGCAATAGTGAACTGGGAATCTGTACCACCTCTACAGTGTGCAATGCTTGTTTATATTGTTTGTTTAACTTATTGTTATTATTGTTATATTTATTGCATTCTATTTGCCTCTATTTGCTTTGTACCTGTATATATTGTGTCTTGTGCTTGTCCTGCTTTACTGTTGGTGTTGTATTGCTACTGGTACCCAAATTTCCCTGAGGGCTCTCTGAAGGGATTAATAAAGTATTTCTATTCTATTCTATTCTATTCTATTCTATAATTAACGCTAAAGGCAGTCCAACTAAATATTAAAGTCTGTGACTTTTCTTGTGGCCAGGTATTTATTATATTATATTATATTATATTATATTATATTATATTATATTATAATTCATAGACGTTCGTTTTTTTTTTTTGTTTTTTTTTTTATTTATTTATTTTTTTTAATCTATAATTCAGTTTGGTTTTGCATTGGTAACTTCTTGATCAGCAACAACAACAGCTTTAATGGTTTACACAAAAAAAAGCAACTTCCAAAATCCTATCTTAACAAATGTTCACAGCTAAACTGATAATAGTAAAAATGATAACATACCTTTTTTCTGCCATTTTGCAGTGAGTTATATTAAAATCTGCCATATGCATAGAAAGAAGTGTGCAAAGTGTGCAATTGACCTTAGCCTTGGCTGTCAGCTCACACAAAGCCTTGCAGTTGAGTCACACAGAGAGCTGTGACTAAAAGCTGCTAATTTGAGTGCAGCAGTCTACTAGAGACATAGAAGCTCTGAGTTCGACAAAGGCCTGAGAGAAGAGTTGAGCATATCTTAATGGTATAAGAGCTATAAATGCAAGTGACTAACAGGCATCTAGTGAATGCAGACATGGTTATGGTAGAATTATAATGACTAAACTTTGGAGTGAACCTGGTCCACAGATCAGCTTGCAGCTTGCATGTCTGTGTGTCATCAGCTCATGATTTGACTTGCTGCTAGAGCTGAGGTGCAAGGAAGAGTCCCAGAAGAAGGCTTCACAACTCTACACATCTAACAGTGAATTTAACATTGTAGACTTTACATCAGTGGCAGGAGATCGTTTACAAACCCCTGGAGACCAGTATGCACACACCCTTGAGCCGCCTCCAGCTGCAAAATCTCTACAAAAATACATCACAGTGGTGAACAAAAGGGATTTCACTGCCAGTGTTCATATTGCATGTCTCCTTCTTGATCATATGACTGTGACTGATTATTTCCGCATGCAGACAAACATAGATCTAAGATTCACACACATACACACATGCCTCACAACATTGTTGCTTATGTATTATTATGAGGCTCAATCAGTCCTGGATGGACCATTTATCCTTCTCATTTTACGCTAAATCCTATCCTATACAAATAGCTTTATCCCTTTCCTCGCTCTGCAGACGCAACTACAAACATGCATGCACACACACACAGACACAATCTGAAAATGCACCTTAGATCATTTCAGCTGAGTGCAACTAAATAATTCATATAAAGAAAATTCACAACAAGCCTTCATTATCAGCATGGACAAATGCTTGTTTCAGTATGGTAGAATATGAGACAGATTTAACTAAAATGCCACCCTATGAGCAATGACCCATTACCATTTTATTGGCACCCAGAAATAAATTACACTAGAAATCACCCTAAAATTAACACTGCAGCTTTGTCCACAATTGCAAAACACACAGTATGAGCACCTGAAAAAAATGGAACTTAAAATTTTGAATAAAAGGTTTTGACACATTTTTGTAGGAAGGATGTAAAGTCAGTCCAAACCTACAGGATGTAACATGTCTTGACAGTTCATTGAGGTGCTCCATCCTACTCTTGACATATTTATAAAGTAAGGAGGGTCGGTAATATTTTATGAGGGCCTAATAAGTAAGATGTGTCCACTGTGTGGGTTCTTGATTAATTTAAGAATATAAACAAGTTATTGACACACTTAAACTCTACTGCTGTCTACTGTTGCTCAAGAATGAACTGTCAAAATTAAATTTCTCAATACAGACTGTGCTTGGAGCGCCGCCCACAGGCCCACCAGGGTTACGTAATGTTATATCATCCATTGTGTGTTCTTTGACAAAGCTCTGTCTTGAATAGTAAATTTGTATGTGGGTGCACATGTGAAAAACATACCCACACATATTCCACATACAACGGAGAAAAAAATCTCAACAAAGGCTAAATGTTCTAAATCATAGCAATTCTCCACTAGTTTGAAGTCATTTAGTATTTTGCAGAATGGTCATTTCTATGTGTGTGTGCGTACACATGATAAGTGGAGGGATGGAAGCATGCATGCTATACGTGGGAGTAGCAGTTTTATACAAAGTTAAATTTAGCTGTCACAGACACAAAAAGCCATGCAAAATAACCATGAGAAAGATATCCACTGTAGCACGTAATGCAAAGAGTACATCTGTGGGTACTTGTACCATATCAGAATGAGGTGAGGTCCCAGTGGATTAATGAACAACCTCCAGAGGGGATTCAGAGTTGGGATCGATCGGATCCAATATCGGTATCGAGCTCCGATATTGACGTGATTGACAGATTGAATATCAGGCTGAATTCTCTGAAGCACCTAACCAATCCACCTCTTGTGGTCCCGTTTTTACAAATTATAAGTATTCTGCAGGTTTAAGCCAAACAAAATATGCTGACGCAGAATCAATTATTAAAATATTTCCATTGGAACTCATACATATAAATAATTATATATGATTTAGTTTTTACTATGTTTATAGTTCAGACGCTGCGTTACTGAGCACCTGCACTGAAATGTCAGATGGGGAATAAACTGCCTTTGCTAATTTAGGATGTCACTAATTTGGATATATGGGCTATTTTAGTCTAGAAACATAAAAAAGCAAGATGGCAACTTGAAAGTAAAAAGTTGTTCAGCTAAAAAGGGAAGAGAAAACAGTGCGCAGCAGACATTTGTTAACTGTCCCAGTGGAGTGGTAAACTTCTAACAGACAACGCAAAAACCCACAGAAAGATTAGCCCACAGAAAGTTCCTTCAGTTCATCATTCTGGTCCGTCAGCCTCTATCTGTCAAGGATCATTCTGGAAAAGTCCGCTGGCTAAGATGCTGTAATCCTGCGTGACAGTGCAACTCACATAAAGAAGGTCCAGAAAGTCGTAGAAAGCATTAATTGTTTTGCTAATATGCTGCAGCTTGTCAAGCACGATGAGCTAATTTCACAACACACCGCTAGCAATGCTTTCACTAATGCACATAAAACTGTGAAGCATTTTAAAACATTTGTATCTATCACAATCCCATCTGTAGGATCTTCAAAGTGAACAAGTTCTTGCAAATTGGCTACACGAAGACGTTCTGGCCAGACTGAACAGTAGCTTCCATGATCAGAAGTCCTCTGAGCCAATAATGCAGACAATGATCTGTCTGCAACGTTGTCAGACTATCTAGTGTTCCTAACTATCCTGCCTTCCTTTCAACACATTGTCTTGGACTTTAAATATAAAAAAAAAAATCAGCTGTCACTGCTAAATTGTAACTACCTTTGTTTTTTTTTTTAATTAAGATTATGAAGCAACTACAGACATTGTCTGCAGTTGTTCTCTTATTACAAAGTGATGTGTGGTTTACTATAGCCAATTAATCATTACACAATAACAACAGCAATAATAACGATAATCACAATAATGTTCTCGTAAACTGATTTGGTATTGGAGATGTTGAAATTGGATCAGAACCCCAAAAGAAGCAGATAGGTGCATCTCTAGGGAATAATAAGAGGCCATCAGGGGAAGAGAGAGGGGAGAAGCCAGATCAATGAAAAATTAATGTGTTTACTGAGTAGTTGTCATGGTAGCATACTCATGGCTGAAGGATATTAGAAGTACACGGTGCAGCTGACAAATTCACCTAGACTGAAGCGACCCCTGCCATCTTCAGAGACCACTCTAATCAGCATACAGCTCATCACAATCGCCTGCAGAAATTATCATCATTGCACTCTTCATCACCATTTCCATCCTTGCCATCAGCGCCTGTTCATCTACATTACCACTTTTACTGTGCAACAGAATCGAGCTGCTGAAGTTGGCCAGATCAATAAATAGAATATAAAATTAAATTAGCTGCCAAAATGAAGTGAAAATGTGCAAATAAGCACTTTGAGTTAAAAGCAGACGTAGAACTCAGTCAAAACAATCACAAAAGAGAAGAAAAACACACAAGCTAAAGATGTGATGAGGCCACTGCTTCCTGTTATGATTATTAGTGTGAGAGGTGAGTCCCAAATGCTTTGATGTGTGTATGTGTGTGTGTATGTGTGTGACCATGACATCACTTCTACATTGTCTAATCAAGGAGAAAGGGAGCCAGGTTTTTCAAGAGGGCTGTAATGGAAACACATTTGACCTGCTTTAATAAGGAAAAACATGATACCTGCTCTTTGCCCACACTTAATATAGAAACACAGAACCCTTCTACTTCACCTGTGATGACACACAGCCTCGCAAACTAGAAACAGATCCAAATGTATCTCGGCTCTTTTGAAGTTTTATCTTTCTACAGCGAAGGTTGGTGATTCGGTGCATAGCAAAACTCCATCTGTTCATTTCAATATGAATGGGCATGTAAGTTTGGTGCTGCTGGAGCGACAGAGATGTGAAATTGCGGATGGCATGCGGAGTGGCCCTGACACGCAGGGTTAATTCAAACCGCCTTTGATGTCTGCCTGTGTGTGAAATGAGCTGTTAGTCCAGAGTTCACACCAGCATATACATATGCTGCCATATGTGCATGTACATGTGTTAAAATAATCACACAAGCAACTCAAGAGGTCATTTATTGAGCCACATAAAGTCAACCTTACTGAAAGTAGGCAGGTCATATAAGACTGCATAGCACCAAAAACCAACAAAAGTTCTACTTTTGTGTGTCGGTGAGCATTAAATCCATTGCACTCTTCAGGATTTAACTCCTGAGCATCCCCGAATATTCACTCACAGCATCCACATGACAATAGGAGCTAAGCTGCCCGTAGGCAAAAACAGGCTGCTGGCTTACGCACACAATGTCTATGTAAAGCAGATGGAGCAGCTATACAGCACATTACAAAACATATCTGAGTGATAAATGTCATACAGGGAAACATTTACAAACTACAGTGAAACTGGTGCAAGAATCACTGATAAACATGTACACCATGGACCTATGTCAGCCTACAATCATTCATGTGCTTTTCAACCAATCTGAAAAGGAAGGTGCTAGTTAATACAAAACACAGCATTGCAGTGTTGTAGAAAAGATTGCTTTATTAGCAATTAGTAATTGGTTAGATTGTTCTATCACAGCAAGTGTAAGCATGAAGGCACAGCATGAGCCAGAATCCTCTTTCCTGCTAAAACAGGAAATAGGCGACAATCAACTTTTTTTTTTTTTTTACTCATTTGCATTTATGGAAGTATTTTAGATCCACAAGTTTTTAATGTAAAAAACAAGCTAACACATCCTTGCTAGATTTTCTAACAAACAGTGCTATGAAGGAACAGAGGTGATGTGGTTGGGGTTTATTTAGAACTATTTTCTTTACGTACACACATTCTGAGAGCATTTAATTCGCCATGTCCCCTTGAATTTCATGATGACTCATTTGTTTTTCCAGGATAGGTTTTTATAAAATGATTTTAAAAAGTGTAGCTGTATAGTATTTAGGGATAATCTGTCAGTCCTGGCAAAGCGGAACCTCAAATGTCTTATTCATGCAAACAGTCACAAAGATTATGGCCACACAGAATATCTGTATCCTCCCTTTTTTAATGACAGACCTGAGCTTAGGGAGGCACCAAAAATTTATGCAACACATGCTGTTTCAGATTTTAATGAGTCACCATCAGGCATAAAGGCTGCAGATGACAATCTATAAATTAAACCGGTGTGAGAGCTCATTCCTTCCATCTGCCATCAAGACAGTGAAAAAAAAAAAAAAAAAAAAAGTGGATTTCTCTTCAGTTTTTTTTTTTTTTTTTTTTTACACTTTGTTTTGTTTCAACTGATACTCTCTGCTGATCATGTGCAGTCTATGTTGTGTTTGGTAGAATTTTCCTTCTGATTGTTTATGTTAAAGTTGTCATAAGTGTGCTGTAAGATGAAGCACCTTCAATATTTGTTTTTTTTTTATTTATTTACAAAAATAACATAAATAAAAGAATAGAACAGTCTAACATAAGAACTATCAAGACCAACCAAGCAGGATAAAGTAATAACTTATTTATTCCTGCCCCCCTTTCAGATCAAAGCCTTCTCTTCCTTACAGTTGTCGTGATTGGATTCAGGCAACAAGAGCACTGTGATCAACAAAAGCAGAATGTGGTTTGGTTGGGTGAAAATGAACCTGTCTTGTCTCCTGTATCAACTCACCTGTGACAACATCAAAGTAAGACAACCGTTCTTTAACTATTGGCATTCACAACAGAGAAGTGTGAGATGGGAGAATGTGACATCTATTCCCTTCCATAAGTCCAATGGTGTTCACCAGGATGGAATCTTATCTTCTTTTATTTTTAATATGTATATGGATGATTTGTCTTTGACTTTAAATATGTGTTATACAGGTTGTAGGGTTGGTGAGATTCACTAATCAATCACCTTATGTACGCAGATGATCTTGTCTCCAGCAGCTTCTCAGAATATGCACAAACTATGAGGCTGACTTTGATATAAATATAACGGCAAAAAGAGTAAGATCATGATTGTCTGAAGCAGAGAAGACAGACTGTCTACCTTCCCTGACTTTAATCTGTCTGGCACTCCACTCTTTGTGTGCAGTGAGGTTACATATTTGGGTCATATTATTGCAGATGACCTGTCTGATCATAAGGATATCTACAGGTAATGACGGAAGCTGTATGCTAAAACGAACATGCTATATTGTAAGTTTAGCTGTAAGATTTCCCTCTTTAGAACATATTGTATAGCTTTGTATACTGTCTACCTGTGGTGTCGAAATAAACAAGGCAGCATAAAAAAACTCATGGTGGCGTCTTCTAGAAGATCCAGTGCAAGCCATATGTTTGTCAGTGTCGGGGTACCTACCTGTCCTGCTGTTTTGCATAATCTGATGTATAGATTCATGTGTAGGGCGTTGGAGCCAGAAAATGACCTAATTGCTGTTTTTGTTAACCCTGTACGCAGTTCTGCTAGATTTTCTTCCAGACTGTGGAACCATTGGTGAACTTGTCTGTATGTTAAACCTGAAACACACAAGGATTTTTGGGCTGTTTTTGTCCCGATTTTGTCTCTTCCCGACCTCGGACAGCAATGCCCGATCATCACGAGGTTTCCCTCTCCAATTATCATTTGGTCTGTGGTGTGTTACGAGCCGATTTGTCCTTAAATGATCAGCTCCGAAATGAGAAATCGTTATGTGTGTACCAGGCTTTAGACAATGAACATTGTGGAAGGCTGTATATGTTTTGATTTTGTATGTTTTTTTTGTTTGTTTGTTTTTTTACTGTCTTTTGTGATATGGCTCCCACTGGGTCTGAAATACAGAATAAAGAAGAAAGAACTATTGTGGGAAAAACAAATGGGTAAGTTTGTAAAGAAAAGTTTTCCACCATGAGCAACACTTAAACCTAGAATGATATGATCATCTTCTACAAATGTAATTTTATTTGCAATTTAGCACGTATATGTGAATAGGAGAAACAAACACAATACTGCATGTGTTTGTAAATGCATTATACGAATGAATACAGATGTATATGTGTATATGAGTGTAAAACAGCAATTGTATTGGTGGAGCACAAATCCCTTTGCACAACCTAGCCCTGAGAGAAAAGTCAGAGGCAGAGTTGAGAGCAAGTCCTGCATGATGCCAAAGAACAGGATGCATAGATAGAGGAGAGAGGGAAAGCCTCACCTCCAGCTTTTACAGAGAGAGAAAGAGACAGCAAAGAAGTCAGGGGAAATTTATTCCACAGAATACAAACATTGTAGGTAGCACTTCTGAAGACCCTTCTCAGATGGCAGTGGAGTATCCTTTCAGCCTACATGATCAAAATTAAGACACTTTTCTAAGTCTTGCAAAGTAGCTCTACATTTGAAAAACCACCCACCGCTGAGGCAGCTCAATTAAAGTTATTCAGAACTGTGACCAATCAATCACAGACAAGTGCAGGTGGAGGAGGAAAAAAGGAAGAGAAAACCTTAGAGGCTTCAGCACACCTAAACACTCTCACGTGCAAACAGTGGCCACAAAACATAAATAAATATGTATACGTTTCAATTACAATGATAAATAAACAGCAACCTACCACTTCACACACACAGAAGCACTCCCTCTGCAATGGTATGAATAAAGCACTTCACACCTGAAATTTTCTAGGGCATCACGCCACTCTACATTACCACTGCAACCCACTCAGGGAACTGTACCCAGTTGTTTCTCTCTGTCAAGCACAGATAGCACCAAAGACACATCATGCTCTCTCTGAAACATCAAACAGACGGCAACTGAAAATTACACAAGCATGTGAACGCACTCTGCAAATAATAATGTAGGGAGACAGACAAGGAAGAAAGATTTGCAGCGTCTGCAAAATATAGCATCTCCCTCTGACAGGGCTGGAGCTTTAGCAGACCCCTAATCCTATTTTGACACATAATGCTATATTGTCTTCCTTTAAACAAGTGCAAGGCCTTCTTTTCTCCTCTAAAAAGGCACTGGCAACATGGATGTATTGGCTTTTTGTATTCCTTGAATTCATCAAACCGCAATTAGTTACACAATAAAGTCCCCACATGCACCACAGTGGATGTCAGTAAAATTCAGATGCTGCTACCATCTCTGTTAGATTTGTGCTGACACTAAAGAGGCCCAAGTTTCCCCCCCAGTAGGCTTTTACAGCTCCATCCCGATAATTCACTGCACTGGATGCACTCACAGTGATACTATAAAATGTTTCATAATATGACCAGAGAAGGGATAAACACAACAGCACCATGCAGCACTGTGTCTTTAAGGGCTGTGTTATTCATTTCAGTCAGCTTGCTTAATTCAAAGACTAAACTACTGCTCAATAAAACAAAAACCTTAGTGCTTATTTAAACGACATCATACTAGCATCAGGTTTAAAGTACTTATTTTTTAGTATTCTGAGAAAAATGTCAATAGCCAATTATAATTTGAAACTGTACAAATAAAAAAATTAAAATGAACTATGGACAGGACACTGCATCCATTGTACGTAGTTCGACTTTTTCTAAACTGCCACAATTTTCATACAATTTCAAACCCATTTCAAGAAACCCCTTCCAACATTAACCCATGGTTATCTGAATGCAGGGCTGCACTCTGCAGATATATGTATTTTCATTTACAAACACCAAAAACCAGTGCCAGGCCATCAAGCTGGGGAGCTGAAAAATTCTCCTAACCTTCCCCAGTGTCAGAAAACCAATAAAAAGGCAGAAAAATAAATGCAGTGTGTTTGTGTGGCCTTCTGTTCCCCTGTCAGCCCAGAGGAGGCTAAAGCTGGAAGTAATGGTGCCGACCAGCTCTTATTATGCTTAACGTTGAGCTGACTAGTGGTTTATGTGCCTCTAATGTCCACAGTTATTTTGTAGCGAGCTGTGTTTTTGTTTTGAGGTAAAAATAAAGTAAATGTTAGAGACGGCACACCAACGGAGCAGAATGTGTTACAGGAGAGCTCCAAACAAAATAAAAATGGATTGCTAGCAGACCATGTCTAAGCTTTCACAACCGTGATATGAAACCCTGATGACTCTGGAACAGCGAATGGGATGTCTGAATGAAGATGGGCTGTAATACCTGAAATGTATATTCATGTGGGTATACAATAGGATAGTTTAGTTTATAATTGATGGTGAAAAATTCACAGTTGTATCACTTTAACATGATTGCAATTACATGACCTCTTGAGCTACTAGAGTTACCTGAACCTTGCTGCTTTAGTACCAAAATTACGTAAAAGTTGCACTCAATCTGAACTTAGCACAGTGTTAAAAACTGCAGTCCCATCATTGATATGAGTCACCACACAAGATGACTGCAAATAACACCAAAAAAAAACATAGGAAAACCACATATACACAACTGTATATATATGTGGTTACCACACTTCCCAGCTAGATTATTATGTGGCTCAGAAATATTTTATTTATGTACATTGCCACAGACATAATAAAGTATGCAAAATAATAGCCGAAGTGATGGCAACTTTTCAGACCAATATTTAGTTTTCATAGTGTTTTGTGTGTATTAGATTTCAAGCACATTCATCTTTTGCTCTAACTGAATCTTGCAGATCAAGTTCCACTGATCGGGATCTGAATATCATTTCTTTTCATTTATTTAGGCATAAGCTTTAAATAAAGCCTTCTTTAAACTGTACACTAATTTTAATGCCTGAGAAGAAACTATGAACATGAAATAAAACCCATGTCCAGGTTAACCCTTCAGTTCTTATTGTAAATTACAAACTGTCTCCATGGTTATAATTTTTGTTTTTATTAAATTAATTAGAAACTCTTGAAAATCTTGGTGCAACATGTGCATCAATCCAAGCATGAAAGATACTGTAAAATGACACATACGTTGCCGACCAAGCTAAAAAGGGGTAAGCTAAATATCTGGCCACAGATCCTTGGATAATATTTTACTGTTGCAAACGTTTATTTCTTTCCTTAAACGGAAAAAGAAAAAAACATTTAAATAAGAAAAACTATTTTTTTTGTTGATTTCCCTTCGCTCAAGAGAAATGCTCCTTTTTATATTGTTATTCCAAATTGCAAAAGAAAAAAAATATCATGACTTCAAATTAACTGATTCACTAATTGCATAATTGGCTAAAATTATGGTTTAAGAGTGGTTTTTCTAGTGCTTCCCGTGCATATATTCAATAACACTTTGTTGGCTCAGCAGTAGATCTTGATGGGGGGGGGGGAAGACATGACTATATATTTTGCAGACCATCAGAGCCCAGTCTCACCAGAAAACATGGAATAGATACGTTAGTGCGCATCCAAATGTGACTCAAAAACACTTAACTTTAAACTTAGCTTAAATTTTCAATCCTTTTAACACCTAATCCTAACCATACAATTTAAACACTTAACCCTAACCACACCCAATTTAGTGAGAAGTAAAAAAAAAATGAGGAATTTTAAAATGTTCTGAAGGATTTATGTTACAATGGTTGTTTCATGCAGGAGTCTGCGGAATCATATCTCCCACCACAATCTCTTTCCTCCTTCTGTTTGCAGGCACATCAGCAGTGTTTAATGTATACATCATCTTGTAGCAAAATGTCAAACGTCGACATTATGACTGACGTAGTAAGACATCAAGCCTCACAGTTATTACGTTGTTAGGCGTACCGAGACACTGAGCGATAACATCATGTCATAATAAGACATGGGGCACATCTTTATATATAAATTCAGAATGAAAACAGTAGAATCTGAGCCTATATACAAAGCCACAACAGTTTGAGGTGTGGTCCAATGTAGCTAATCTGTATTGAGATCAAGTATTATCTTGGTCATGTATGGCCACGTCCATGTTTTAAAGGTTTGACATTTGACTTACAGTTTGGTAAAAGAAAGATTAAGTCAACATAAAAAAGATTAGTTTTTCTTGATGGCTATAAACAAAAAAAAATCATGTACATCGTCAACTAAATGATCTTCGCATTTCATCTCATGTTGCATTTATAACTTATTTATAATTTACTTACAGTATCCTTCCAACATTAGCTCGAAAAGTCAGTGCTTTTATCTGACACTCATCACTTCACTCGAAGGGGGAAGAGGAGGTTTGGTATAGCAGAGAGAGCAAAATATGATACTACAAAATCATATATGTGATCAGGATAATGTTTGTCTTATTTCTCCCTAAAATTAAAATTAAATTACAGACACTAAACTGACTTTAAATCAGCTTTTATTAATTTACACCAAAATCACTTCTCAACCAAAAATGCCATTTAAACATCACATTGTTTAGTGGTTTAATTAACTAGTCCTTACTTTTAAACTTGTGTAAAATACGTGAAGAACACAGAAAGAGTAAACAACTGTCTGAATGACTGATGATAAGTCAGGGATATCTAAGACAAACCATCAGGAAAGAAAACCAGAGCAATGTTGCAGAAATAGCCTGTGATGTTTCGATGTTTCGTACAAACAGAGAAGATGTTGCTGTTGTGTGAGATGAAAACCAGAAGATAAAGGGAAAGGGTGGATGGGGGGGGGGGGGGGTCTGATAGATGACGCCTGAATTCACACTCCTTTAAAGGAAACGTCTTGTGCTGAGAGTAGAGACTATTAACTCTTCTGTAAACCCTGGTTAAATGGAGCTCTTAAGAGAAAAATATTGCTCCTACAAACACTCATATAATTGTCTAATTATATAATTGTCTGCACTGGGGTGGAGTGGGGGGGGGGGGGGGGGTAAAGCTGACATCAGCTTTAGAGAAAGAAGGCTGGTTGTGAGTGAGAGCAGAGGTGATGAAGTCTAGCAGAGCACCCGGCATTTTAGACAGATTATTGGAAATTTCTGTAGTCAGCAATGCTGGGTAAATCCACCAGTCTACTTTACAGAGATATCTGCTCGTTGAGGGGGGGCTATCCTGGCTGTGAGCAACATAGAAAATACAAAGACGATGACTGAAATTGTCTTCAGGCTTCACACAACATCCCCCCCAGTAAGAAACAGAAACCTGCGGTGATCAAACGAAACAAGAAGCTTCAGCAACGTAAAACACCATAAAAGACTTGCCGCACACACACATTTATCAGCATGAGCACGCACATGCACAGTGGCAGTACTAGAGGCAAGAAGGTTAAACCTGCAGTCAGCATGTGGTCAACAGGCCAACTGATGTAGCATCAACATAAACAGCTCAAAGAAACAGGGAAGAGTAAAACTGAAAAACTTGGAGACTGAGCTAGGCATTAGGCAGTCTGTCCTGGTTTCACGTGTGGTATATTGATCTAGACGCCGTTCTCAGGTTTTCCAATAAACAAGAGCAACAAACAAACAAAGCAGACACCCTCAGAGCGGTGAGGGCTCAGGATCAGTCATACCCGACGGCCTAAATTATTCATGCAGACTAGACTCTGCTTATTTAAATTAATTTGAATCTCATCTTGCCAAGTTATTTAAACATATGTTGCACAGAATCACCATTTCAGAGGCTTGTTGTACTGATGCTGTGGAAATTGCTATGACACTATCTGCTTGTCTGTCTGTGAAAAAGGAAAAAGTCAATAAATATCACTTAGTACTCGAGTTTTGTACTCTGATAGTCTAAAAAGGGAAAATACATTTATTTAACAACAGATAATCATGAAGCTGTTACCTGATACTTAAAAGCTAACTTTTGACATGAAAAAGTATATTTTAACCTTAAATGTTTAACCCTTTAGGAGCAGAAGTATATACAATTTTTAAGGCATACTGTAAATAAAGAAAATATGATATGAGTTTATGATGGCCGTAAAATTATTTGTGAAATTTGTTGTTGACGAGTCCGGCCGATTGGGGCAGCCAGTTGCTGATGGCCCATTCACATGTCTTCATGTAGTGGTGGAAAGTGGTTGGCTACTTGGTTATAGCGTTCCATGTATTCTTTGCCCACCAGTATCTTGCACTCTGCTGTGAGGTGCTGGATTGTATCAGGGGCCACTTTGCACAGCCTGCACCTGGTGTCCTGCTTGGTGTGGTAGATCTGGACCTCGATTGCCCTGGTACTCAAAGCTTGCTCCTGTGCTGCCATGATTAGTGCCTCTGTGCTGTCCTTCAATCCAGCCCGCTCTAGCCATTGGTAGGACTTGTTCATATCCTCCACTTCAGCTATCTGTTGGTGTTACATCCAAGGGGCTTGTCCTCCCATGATGGTTCCTTCCACTCAGTGCTTCATTCCTTGGGGTCAACTTCCTGATGTATTCATGGAGACTGGATGCTTAATCTTGGATAGTGGCCCTGGTGCTCACTAGTCCTCAGGACTCCCTCTTTGCACTTAGTGTATAGCCTCTGGACACTGGATTTGGGATGGAACCCTCCATGTATGATGAGCAGCTTCCGTGTTTTAACATCTGTGGTCTGGACGTCCTCTTTTGGCCGGTTTATTACCCCAGCAGTGTATCGGATCACTGACAGGATATAGCTGTTAGTTACCGGGATCTTGTTCTTGCCATCAAGCTGACTTCTCAGGACTTGTCTTATATATATATATATATATATATATATATATATATATATATATATATATATATTACTAAAATAGTTTATTAAAATAGTTTTTTTTGTGTGCTATGTTTAGTTAAGCATTCGTCTTCACATTATATTATATTGTTTTTTATTGTATATTGTATTTCAAGATTTCTTTTCTTCTCATTTCTTGTTACATTTATTCCTCTTAATGTTTATTTATTTTCTTACTCTTTTACACATTCATTCTCAATTTTTTATTTATTCATTGTTATGTTATTGTCATTTTAACTCATGTCTGTTCAATTTAGTTAGTTTTAAGTACTTATTTGTGAAAGGTGGAAGAGTGAGTGTTTTAATGAGCAGCCAGACAAGTTGAATTTCCCTCTAGGGATGAATAAAGCTTTCTTTCTTTCTTTCTCTTTTTCTTTCTTTCTTTCTTTCTTTCTTTCTTTCTTTCTTTCTTTCTCTTTTTCTTTCTTTCTTATTCCAGTTATTCTACATATTTTATTGTTTTGTTCAGTCTGATCAACATTACGACAAAGCTGAACAAAAGCATTAAATCTCCTCTTTGGAAGCTGGAACGAGTAAATGCTCTGCATTTTTGCCCAAAATAACTAAAGCATCTTTTAATAATAAATATAATAACAATTATTGAAATAATGGAGTTGTTGCTGCTCTATATGTCTAATGAACCATCTGCAATGACAGTATGTGGGTGTATAGGCGCACTGCTCCTGTGTGCCTATTAAAACTGTTCTGAATAAGCCTGAGGACATGAAAACAATGCAAGTGTCCACTGCCGCCTCTCATCACCACATACTGTAACACATCAAACACAACAGCACATAGGATAATGAAGAGGATAAAGACTATAAACAGCATCCGTCTGCTCACATTTAAATGAACCAACTCTTGCATACCCCCCTCTATCATTTCATCCATCTTAAGTAGTTTGATTCTAAATATACACACAAAACTGCTTGAACATCCATCTCGATTGTCAAGCCATCCTTCAGCCCCCCGCCCCCCTCTCTCTCTCTAAAATGCCCACCTCTTCTGCTCTACACGCCGCCCACTCTCCTTGTCTATCTGCGCTCCACACTTTTCCATTTGAAACTTCCACCTCCTCTGATAAATCACTCACCCACTATCTTCCTGACACTCCCCCAGGCAAAAAATAACATCCTGACCCAACCTGGGTAGAGTTTATTACGATGCAATATTTTTACATTTAAACAACTTTTCATGTTTTGTTTTGTTTTTTAGCAACTCACTCATGATGCAGAAACTCACATCAAAACACTCAACATCATCAAGTTATTTGTCAAGTCAACCAGTTCAAAACATATTCAGCTATTTTCTGTGCTGCCCTGTCTTGACATTTCTTCTTCATTCACCCACTACTTCACTTGTCAGAAAAAATGAAATCTCAACCAGGGGAATCTGAACAGACCACATTATATTCAACTTAGTTCCCTTGTCTCTTCCCATGTAAGACAAACTCAAAAATAATTTGCACACATTTTACATTTTTTGTCCACGAGAATAAACTGCGCATGAAAAGGAAGAGAGCGCAGAGGGAGGCAATCTTGTTACCAGCCGGCATAGCCCTGGGAAGATTTCTATCAGACGCACGTAAAGAGAGAGGCATCCATTTAGAAAATGGCTTTTCTAGGCATGCTGGGCCATTTAGCACACCCTGTGACGACTCCTGTTTGGGGCAATGATAAATGTTCTTTCACACCCAGTCTGTGCACACAGTCAGGCCAGCACATGCACATGCACACACAGCTATATGGACGCCCAACACAAGAGATCAAAGGGATGGACGTAACATTTAGAGAGAGAGATCGGCTTCATTGGGTTTAGCTAACAAAAAATACTTCAGACACTTGTTGAGTCAATTAGTTTAAATTCACAGAACTTCAATCCCCCTCAGCTTTTAACACCATGTCAACACCACATCTCAGCTTTATGTCTCACTAAGCTCAGCTCAGTCAGCTATATAATAATAAAGTATGTCCAAGTGTTACTGCAGGCACTGACGACTTCATGGTTTAACCACATTTATGGAGCATTGTTTTTAATGTCATAAAAAACAACAACTGCCAGACAAATAATTTACTAACCTAACATTACAATTAGAAAATTGATTTATTGGATCAGAAAGATTAAGCGTGATCAACATTGAGTTGATGAACATACAGAGAGAAAATTCTATGCAGTTTGAGCTTGAGCTAATTACAACAAAGTCAACCTTATTGGATTTGATAGATGTAGATGCAGAGTCCGAAAAAACACACAATTCGGTATTGTGAACTTACTTTTTGTGGATTTTTTTTTTTTTTTGCAGTGCTCCAACATTCTGCTGAGGTGATTTATCAAAAAATATCTTGAAAGTAAATAAAAGTAATATATACAGTACAATAAATCAATAATAAATCAATAAATCTGATGCAGAAGTCAGATTTTGTCCCCAAAAGAACACAGTTTGTGACTTTTTTAGTTAAAAAAAAACCCCTTTCAAACTGTATTAAACTTAAAAAATATGTTTCTCTCTCAACCTTTTCAAAAACCCACTGGGTTATCTCCAAAGCCTGGATCGGTGTTGCTTTTCAAAGCATACAAAATTACATTTTCACAGATACATCATTGCTATCAAACAGCAGCAATATCCTTTTACCTTGGGACCATGTAACTTTAGAAGTGAACTGCTTTGTAGATGTCAACACTGCTCAGTGGGAGTATTGAAAAAAATAATACTTTCACCAACTCTAAAAGGCCAATGTTTTGAAAGGTAAACACACTCAACCTCTCTCTATTACACACCGAGTATCTGCCTTATTTCCTTTAATGGTCATTACCCTTTAAACCGTCACAATTTCTGACAGCTCACTTCCTTTACTCTGGGATCCATCAGTGTCACCACCATACTCACCATCAGGTATTGTACAACCCACTATTACTGCTAGCATTAAAGCCACAGGATCCGTACAGGATGGATGAATCACACACACCCAAACAGTAATAATGACACATTTATCTCAGAGTGCTTTCCAAACCCTGGAAGCATTGCAAATATGCACATGGCAGAAATATGAAGACGCAGTGTCAATAACACAGCTCAACCATCTGCTGTGCCAACAGACACACACGTTTCAAGAAAACTGACACAGGGATGGGACACAAACAACCCACTCCATGTTCTGCTGATTTCGCCCTTCTTAACAAGTCAATTAGTGCAAGAACTTTGGTTAATTTAATTTGTTTCTATGGGAAATACACTTAAAAACCTTTTCTCACAGGGCTTTGATCTTGTGAAGAGAGGGCTTTTCATCAGAATTTTCTACTCTGCTTCTTTGAAACACACTACCTCGGAGACACACACGAAATCTGATTAATAATGCAGGAAAATGCAGTGTCACATGCAAGGGTGACGTCAACTTACCGATCTCATCTGCTGAGTTCCAGTGACGTGCTGAAGAACCTTTTCCAGCTCCTTCTCAATGCGTCCCGCCCAGTGACTCATTCTGGGAAATAAAATAAGACAATTTCAATCTGTATTCTTAACATTAACACCCAAACATGTCATCACAAGAGCCTACATCTCTCTGTCACCGCATGTGAGTGTTCATAAGATTGTGGTAGTGAGTCTGTCCCTATCTTTGTGTAGCTCTTGTTGTTGGCAGACTGCCACATGCTCCATCGTTTCTGGATCCCTATCTGAAAGTATCCTTGCCGTATCTCTGCTAATGTCTGAGTTAGTCATCAGCACCTCCTTTTCCCATCACATCCTGCATATATCTGGTCGGCACTGGCAGAACTGGCAGCGAACGTGCCTGTCTTGGCTCGGCTGGGATCAGCGGCTCTGCAATAAAACTGCTCAGGTTTGACAGAAGTGCACCCTAAGCAGGAGCTGATCTCCGTTAGACGGAGCCAAGTTTGGAATTAAGAGATCAAACGGTTGGAGCTCATCACTGTATATCTCCCAGCAAGCAACAAATGACTTAATGGATTGAGATTTTTCCTGAACTATTTTAAAGAAGCCGTAGGAGCTAACCTGCCAACCTGAATATGGGCTACGAAGTCCATGAGTATGGCCAATGAGAAATTTTTTACTGGAATTAAAAAAGAAAAATTACACAGAAAGCTAATCTTTCAGCAATCAAATAAATAATTCTGGCATGTGTTTGGTAGCCAAGCACTGATTCGGTGCCAACCTTTTCTTTTCAGCAGCCTACAGGTAGCTAATCACTTGCATCAACATCACAACAGTCGTTTGTCTTTTAATATGATGACAGAAACAAATGTCATCTTTAAATGTCAGATTTGCTCACAAGACAGGAGGGAAGACAAGAGTTATTAAATTGCATAAATCTGCCAAACAGTGACAAAGCTCGCCATAATCGCTAAACCACAGCAGGCCTCATCAGGGGAGGAGCAGCAGAGAAAAGATGCCAGCCAGCATGCATGTTGCCTGCGTTTAGGCTGACAAGATTAAGAGAAAATAAGAAAGCTTCTAAAAGAATTAATAAATAAAAAAAGTACAGTGAACAGGGGAACCACTGTGGTGAAGTAGCTGAGTATGAAAAGGTCACCTGGATGTGAAATAAACACAAGCAAGTTTACACTCAGCAGTGAACAGAGCAAGATGCAATGATACTAACAGTGAGGGACAACATTCATACTTCATGTTACTGTGCATTTACTGCCTGCAGCTTTTTAACTTTCAATACTTACAAATTTCGTACAAATGCATTGAGTCAGGCAAAATCATTACAAATATTATTTAACACATCAAGTTAGACACGGGTTTAAATTATTATATGCTTTTGAATATTTAACTAAATGTCAAATATCTTAATAGAGATAATAAATGTTCATTTTGCTCATGTCATCCATCCTATGACATAATATAAATAAAGATAGGAGACCTGATAAATTCGCTCCACTGCAATACACGATATAATTCCACGTTCAAACCTGTCAAATACGTTTCAATTCTACTAAAATATTGTGATGACAAACCAGCTCCTAACACATATGCGCATAATGACATACTAGCTGTGTATTTTCACCCTCCAGATGTAAAATTCTATTACTGTTAGAAGGATCATGTGTGGATTGATATTTGGTTTCATAGATTTTTGGCAAACTTGTCACATGACTTCACAAGTTTGTGAAGTGACTTGTGATGACTTGTTACTAATGTTGGCCTCATTCTAAATCAAAAAAGGAACAATATTCCACAATAACATATGCTGAACTCTGCAGCTACTAATATTTCTGGACCACAGTTATTTGCTGAAATATATGTACCTGTGTAATGAAAACTGTGATTTCTTTTGTAAAAAAAAACAAACAAGTTGCCATGGTGCACCACTTTAAAGTCAACTGGTGCTCCCTGGCTCTTTGCAGTCTAATGTAGTAATAAAATTTTGCCATTTGGCTCTGGTGTTTTTATGTATCTTCTCTGTAATATGATTTATACTCACCCAAACATTTTGGAAAAGCAGAACATGTGGAGAAATGAGTTTGGATGGAAGGCCTGTGCATCAGCCACATTTTGCCACTATGTGCATTCTGCTGCAATGGATCTCATCACTACAAGTGCCACGCTCAAATCTATTAGGGTAGAAGGTGAACTATTTTTTGGTATGTGGAAATAACATTTTGGGGATATAGCTTTCTGTATTTTATCATGGTTAAAAAAATTTAACACAGAGGGTTGGGTTAAAAAAAAAAAGCTTTGAAAGAATTTACTCTCAAAACATTGATTTAGATTCCAGCTTTCAGAAAGGTTTCTCCATGATTTAAAAATGTGGAAATAATCTTTTCTATCACATACATCCCCGCATTATCAACATAAACACTAGCTACAAATATTAGACCACTTTTTAGGTGGCAGGGTGTGTGAAATGTACACTTTATTGACACTGCTGTGAAATTAACTGTATATTCTGCCCTTTCTTATAGACACGCTTCCTTGGCTAGAGCTCAAACACACAACTCTGAGCTGACTTGTGTATGTGTGTGTATTACAGGCCTACATATCAAACAGCCTGCCACAGCAGCTCCCCACACACACACTTCAATTATCTGGCAAAGTCTGGCAAACACCACAGTAATGTGGGTGACCCAAAACCCAGTTTATAAATCCCATGAGGTGACTGATATAATATAGACTTTAACAAGGGCACAACAGACTTAATGGGTAGTCAGTAATGAGATGTTCTTGTATCAAAAAGGTAACCAATAACTGTGAAAGTGAAAAGGAAACACTGCAAGATTTAACACATTTCATTAAAATACTGCAAATATGTATGTTAATACAGCTCTTTAAAACAACATGGTTTATAAAAATATGTGATTTTTACAAATCGCCTGCATCACTTTGCAGAGCTTAAGTAATCAAGTCAATAATCCAGGTTATATTAGGTTTTAATTATTCCACACTTACATAAAGGACAAGTGGTTTCTCCTTTGAAAGTCACCTTGGATAGAAAATGAACAAAACCGAGATTTTCGATTAATGCATCACAGAAGAATCATTTAAATTCCTGTCATTTCTGTGAACCTGTCTTACTAATCATCACCAAGGGCTAGAGGTTGTGTTTACATCAGATAATCCCGTCATGGCAATCACAAACAGGGCGACGCAACATTTGAAGCAACACTTCACAGAGTAGAGAATTGCTGATGCACTCCGATGGTTTTCTCATTGAACAAAAATCTTCGCACCTTAGCTGGAGAAATTCTCACTTTAAACTAACACACACTGCTTGTCGAACTTTTCGTGCAGACAAATTAGAGAAGGCACAGGTGGTAAACTGTTGAAGCAGAAATGTTGCCTTTGTGTGTCAGAATAAAGAAGAAAAGTCTTACATATTAATTATATTATTGCTGCAAACTTTTTGCAACAGACGCACGCTGGAAAAGTCGAACCATAGTTTCTTTGCTGTTCCTACAGCTGGATGCTGCTACTTTCTGTACATACGGTCACTAAGACGAAGCATTGCTGGGATTCTGGTTTCCTTCTTACACTACGACTTTTGTGGATTTGGTCTAAAACAAAACAATCCAGTTTAATACACCAGTGTACCCTGTGGTGGCTTAGATAGCCTTTTATTCCCAAACGGTGCAGGTGCAATATATAGAGGACTTTACAGATGTCTAAATTGGATGCTCTCCCACATGCAGGAATCACATTTAAAAAAGCAACGACTATGATTTAATTTTATCCCAAATGTTAAAACAAATAAGCTTCGGTTTACTCGCCTATGGCACGTGTACGTGTGCGCTCCCCGTAGCCTGTTCCCATATTGACAATGTCAAACTCAGTAAGACTAATACATGTCACATGACAAACAACTACATTATCTCTGTGAGAATGATGCTCATAACGCAGCATCAGAGATGGAAGCTGCGTCTGTTTATGAAAACCTGGGACATCAGCTACTCCAAGGTAAAAGGCGATGCATGTGTGCAGGCTTGTCGGGGCCACCTGTCCTAGTTCGGCGCTCCGCATTCCGCTTTATCCCCCCCCTAAAAAAAAAAAAAAAAAAAAAACGTGCAGGGTACTTACGTGTAGTGTTGAGGGAAGAGGTGGATCCCGGCTGTCGGCGTGGAGACGCAGATGATTAGTACAGTTTGGATTGTGAAGAGGCAGAAAACACCGAACGACTGCGCGCAGATCGCCATTTTCCATTAAATATTCAAGAAACTGTGATAAATAAGAGAAGGACCGGAAGGACAGTCTCTCGCAGCTGAGCTAAGAATAACCGAGCTCCAGAGAAAGTGAGTGGTGGGAGGTGATGGCTGGCGGAGGCTTCTGGGCACTTCAGCCGGCAGTGGACTCAATCGGCGTGCACACGTAGAATTGACAGCCCCTGAACGCGGGAGATGAGGATCAGGAAGATGTTCAGCCTCTGTTGCTGATGTGCATGCCTAGCTGCCTGTTCGCGCACTCGCTGTCCTCCCTCCCTCACCGCCACCGCGCAGATTCACTCCTTTTCTCTCCCACTGCCTCCAATGTCACCACACAGAGTGAAGCTTTCCACGTCGCGAGTGTTCCCATTAGTCTTTCAAAATAAACCCAAATATAGTTTTTGGATTGAAGCCATCCTGCAGGATTTGTTCACCGCCTAGTCAAACGAGTTGTCTTCTCAGAAAATGTCTTCAAATAACAGTGCTACTACTTAACAGTACCATTATGTAACCACAGGTGGTGCGCTTCTTCTTTTTTTACAAGCTTATGTTAGCTACGCAACTTAAGGGAAAGTGCTGCTGTTGCACGCAGAAAGCATCCTTCCACGCACAGGCATCACGCTAAAATACAGATTTATTTTGTAGGTCCAGACGCCAAACTTCCTGTTTTTGTCTAACTGTGGCTCTTGATTCAGCTGTTGGCACTTGTGGACCTTCCTCCACTAACAGCCCATTCCTGTGCGATAGACGGGGGCGCGCATCAGGCCACCTCCTCTTCCTCCTCCTCCTCCTCGTGTCCATTGCTCTCCACAAACTCTGGATTAGAAACAGAAATCAGGGCTTTATTTTGCTAATTAGAGGCATGACTCTAGAGGGGTCTATTGTATTTACTGAAGTGTAAACATTCAGCAATCGCAGCGAGGGCTGCTCCTCAACTACATTTATTTTACTAAATATCACATCTGCTCCAGTGGATGAACATTTGAATGCAAGGAAAATTAATAAGATAATTTTGTAGATATATAGATATTGTTTCATTATATCACTAGCTATTTAGATGGAGGGGTGGTAACTTTACAGAAGGGCATAAATTATAAGCTTATTAATAGTATAGTTTAGTGGAACAATTTCTCTTCCAGATATACAGTAAGTGAGATACTGTTAATTTTAAATGGTACACAGGGCAGAGCAATGCAGTGAATCCTCCGAGTAAGACTAATTCAGCATGAAGTCACCCCCCGGAGAAATGACTATCTCCCTATGTCAGCTGTGTGTGTGTGTGTTTGTCAAAGTGTGCATGTGAACATCATTGCATGCACACCTGTACCTGTCAGACTGCCTTTTCCTGCACCACTGTTTGTTCTCTGATCTTGCTATTTCAAACTGGAGGGTATGGTAGGTGCAGCACATTTGCACATTAAAACAAAGCACATTTTTTAGGTTAATTCTAATAGACTTTTACATGCAATATTTGTATTTTTTCTCAATGTCAGAATCGGGCAACACTTTCTTAAAAGAATAAAACAAACACACAAAAGACTGGAGTAAAAAGGCTGTTTTAAACACATTTTCAGTTGACTTCAAGTCAAAGTGGAGGTGTGGGACACGTGGTCTCACTCCCCCTCATGTGTTCCTTTAGGGGGGGAGTTTTATATCTCAGCTTGCATGATAGGGTACCGTGAGACACTAGGTCTTGTGGCTGTGTTGTCCTTGGCTCAGTCAATCAGCAGGGGACAAACAGGTGCGCTGTTACAGAAAGCTACGCAGCAGTCAGCAGGGTTGCCGACCAGCATTTCTGTGTCCTCTGTGACAGAGAAGAAGGGGCTGTTTTGGTAGAAAAGGCACACTGCAGGGGCATGGACCTCAGCAGGACAGGGAAAACCCACCTGATCGCAGGGAGCGGGAAGCTATGCACATAGATGTAACGGGTTATTCAGCCAGAACAAATATATGTTTGCTCCTCAGGGAAACGGGGGGAAAACAAATCTGCTCATATTCCTGAAAGCTATGTTCTGAGAAATATTGAATAAGAGACAACTCCTCATCTACCCCAACAAAAAAAATTCTGTGAGAAGCCAAAGACAGTCTTTTATTAATATTAGAAGAGAAATAGCCTTCACTGATGGCTATTCTCACACAGTAAATTTTCTATCTTATTTCACAACATAAATTATAACCACAAGCAGGTGCTGGCACTGATGTAGCTTCAGTCTGGTGGACTCACATTTGTCACCTGTGCTTTTCTTCACTCAAACATACATCAGGCAACTTTTATCTTAATTTATCTGGAGCCATGACAATACTAATTTAATTTTGAATGAGTTCTGCTCACTGAAAAAGCTGTCTGGAGAAAGAAGTAATTTTATTAACTCTGCAAACAAATCTTAAGAAGTAGAGCTCTTTCCCTGGCGGTGCCTCTGGGTCAAGTGCATTTGCTAGGACCAGGAGGAGGATGGCTAATGTATGATGCCACTTTTGTCTTTGTTGCATTTTTGTATGCTCAGGATTGTGTTTACAAGAGTAGTGAATAAAATAGGTGATTGTCACGATGAGGCCTTGAATCTTACTGAACATGCGGCAATGCTTAAAGAGAATCTACTCTTTATTATGGGAGATTGATCAGTCCAGCTAAGGGATCCACTCAGTGAAAACACACAGATCAATGAGCACTACTGGTCCTTCAAAGCGAGGAGCAGACTGAAGGTTGTTCGCTGCTATGCAGGGTCTTCTTCATTGGCCATGCAGTTTCTCATGAAGAGATTGACCTGCCAATCTGTTATTGATCCAGAGAGTAAGAGTGGAAGAAAACCGGTTTCACTGTTCTGTATCAGACGCCAGGCTCTTTTCTGGGGGACCGCTCCCCCAGACAGAGGTCAAGTAGGTTGGAGCAGAATTAATCACTCCTTGTTTCCCTGTCTACACGCCTCAGGGAAGTCATCAGCAAAGACCCATGCCACACATCCAGATATACAGAAGCACTGTCCCCTTATCTTCCTCTTCCTCCACCTTATCCATCTTCTTTCTACCCTGACCTCCTCTTCTTCTTTCTGTGACCTGTATGCTGATATTCAGATGCAATGGCCAGAAAAGTGAGGCTTCACATTCTGTAAAAAACTTCATCTAGTCAGCATGCTGAATGCTAAGATTTTATACTTCTGATTAGAGAAAAACTGTGCATCACATTTACTGCAGATGATGGAGCTACTTGCCCTTGAGAGAGAGTCTCAACGCTCTCAGCAAACGTCAATGATCTTCTTAAGTGCTCTCTGTAAAACAGGAGCATGATATACAGTCGTTTATTTGCAACACTTTTTCATTGAGGGTCTTTTTTCTACCACTACACAGGGGAGTCGGTGTGCTCTTGTCCTCTACGGGGACATACCAAAGATATCAGCAGTGATTCCAGCAATCAAGGTTATCTTCCTTGTGTGTACCTTTCAGCTCTCTCCCTGCTCACTTCCTAGTTTATCCTCACATTTATTATCATCCACTTACCATTAGCAAGGTCTTAACTTTGTAACACATAGAATTTATTTGCATAACCCATATGTATAATTATTTTCATCATCTGTTACATGACAGAAATTCTTTGGCTAAACTCAACAAGAAAAAAAACTCATAGTGTTATGTATAAATCCTGTACTGTAAAACACAGACATACCCAGAGATGTTGGGCCGCAAGGCACTCCAAGACTTCCATGCTCAAATGTCAGAGCATTTCATCCTGATGATGATGACTCACTCCCTTCGGTCTTAATCTGCATGAAAGAACAACAGCTCCAATGACCCAACCTCCTCACGTGTAACAGTAGGGAAATATCCACTATACAAAATGTTACAGTACAATACACACATGCAAAAAAGGACAAAATAATATGAATTTAAGACAGCCTTTTATCAGCCCCAGAGAAGTCACCCACCCACCCACAGCCACACCTTACCCACATAGACAAGAGGTGAGGTGGGGGGCATGAGAAAACAAAGCGAGACTCAGTAGTCATTGACATGCTCTACTAGAGGCCTAATGGCCCCTGGGTAATGGCCCTCTTTGGTCTTCAGGAAATCCTCCCTCATGCATACATCAAAGCTGGGATTGAAAAGGATACAGAGTGGAAATAGAGGGAAGGAATGAGACATCAGTGCCACACAGTGAGGGGAGATGAAGTAACACAGTAAAAGGATCCCGTGCAGGTTTTTGTTTATGATATTCAAGAAAAAGTCCTCCTCTTTATGTAGGACTTAAAGTTCCGATCAGCATGCCATTTTCAAGTACACCAGGTATCAAAGTAAACCAGAGTCTATATAATGGTTTTGTCCTAAAGATTTCTACACTGGATATAGAAAATAAAAGAATAAAATGACCAATAGTAATAAGTTGCAGCATATCATCCATCATATGTTAGATCTCCTCATCCTCGGTTCACTACCCATTTTCTCGCTTTTCTTGCAATCCAGCTCCACATCACTTTGCTGACACACATTATCCCAGAGTTGTCAGCCAGCTGCTTTATCACAAGACCTGCAGCTCATCACCCACAACAACCCCCGTCTCTCCTCTCACTGTCCAAGAGCCATCTGCTTAGTCTGCATATTGCAGATCTGTCAATGCTATCTAATTGCAATTCAGACAAAAGTGTTCATTTTGACCCTGACTGTGTTTGCAAAAGTTTTTCCTTGCTCCATATGGTTGGTACACAGGAGGTACATGTCTGTGCGGCACTTCCGTGTATAACTGCAGCAGAGCAATGCCAACTCACATTGAGGGAAAGCTGTGACCTCTACATGTCATACTCAAAGTGAAGTGGAGCATGTGAATTTTGCCCCTTTCTCTATGATTGTCAACTCATCTTCCAATTCAACCTTTGGATTTTTTTTCCACCTTCTGGCAAGAGTCAGGAAGCATCTGAGAAAATACTTCTGTCATTTGCAGCAATTCTTTTGAGGTGAAAACAAAGTGGAAGCTACTTTGAGCTGCTTCACAGTGCCATGCTGGCATCAAATTAGCCTTAAATACTTTTGCAGTGACTGAACCCATACAGAGCACATTAAACAGTGTCAGTATTAAAGAGGCAAAACTAACAGGCCTGTGGAGCCTTTAGTGGTTTGATAAGGTAAGCGGGTGGTCCTGAATGAGCGTGGTCTACTTCTCTTCTCTTGTCACTGTGGAGTGAGAAGTGTATAGTCTCTTGCCCGCCCTGCCGTCAAATTAAAGCGCATCTTAATTGGCATTAAAACTGGTGATAAGGGCTTAATGAAGGAATTAATAGATAACACACATTCTGGAGCTCGTATTCTGCAGTCACATCCTGACAGACACATAAACACACAGCTGTACTCAAACAGGCAGATTTTACAACGAAAGACAAAGTGAGTTTGAATAATTTGGTGAATAGGTAGCCTGCTGTGAAATGAAAGACAGGGCCAAGAATGAAAGCCTATAATACATCACATCACCTTGCATGACAATAACTAAATAACTTCTAAAGTTGTACAACTGGACTCTATATACTGTCATTACTTGGTTAAATGGATTTTACTGGGTCATGACTGAGTTCGCTATCAGTTATATAAAAGGGTTTATCAGTTGATAGGCAACTTTATATGGCAATTTGTTAGAGACTCATGCAAGCACTTTCATAAACTCTCACACATCTACAGTGGTTACACTGCTTGTCCCTTGATGGACTTATATAAAAACATAATTAAAGTTAAGTTTTTAGAAAACAATCTAAAAGTTTAAGAATTACTTCACAACTTAGGAGGATTTCCTGTTTCCCTCATGATCTTCATTAATGGTTCATAAATTGGAGAACATAATATCAAGTTTAAGGGATAGATGATAGGCATTTTTGGTATATTTGACATTTAAATTATCAAAATCAAACTTAATAGTCAGGTATATAAAATAATCCTGTCTGTGTTGCAGCTGTTTTAACGTGAAGTTACTGTTCACCCTCAGTACAGACTGTTATTTATCATCCAATAAACAATGCCTTTATCCTTAAAAGCCTAAAATTGAATCAAGATAAGACAAAGAAAACCTTAGATTCACCATTCTGACATATTGTCTTTAGATGTTTATACTAACATGTTAGCAAAAATCTAGGGTCCCTGATATTTTATAAACAGTTCCATTCTAAAACTTGGGTGACATTAGCTTCTCTAAGATTAATTATGATTCTTTGTTAGCTCATCAGTATAGGCTGCCTTTCTACACTGAACATTTTATTTAAAATGACTTACTTATACTTATTATTATTATTATTATTATTATTATTATTATTATTATTATTGTTGTTGTTGTTATTGTTGTTGTTATTGTTGTTGTTGTTGTCTGCTCATGTACTTTAAAATTATGCTGGTTGGACAGACTTTACAAGACTAATTAAAGAATTGTCCAATTAGATTCCACGTTGGTGAGACGTTGGAACGTATTCCTTAATAGTGTTGCATTTACTGCAACCTGGGAATTTGGAATCTCAGAATTACTAAAAATTACGTGACATGTAACAAAATTAAGTGCTTTGCAGACAGAACTGGTCCATACAACTGCATCGTCTGAGTAGACCTACTTGGGTTTGCCAATATTATAGCAGCAGTTTACCTAATTCTTAGACAAAGGGACATTTCCATGCTAAACTTGCAGAGGTTGGAGCTGTACAGCTACATTATCTTTCTGACTGTAATGATGGCTCAGTAACAATTAATATGTTCCTGGCGATGTCGTTGCCCAGCTGCGTCACAAGTCTTAGAAGCCGCACTTTACAACTTTTTACAATACAGCTGCTTTACCCACCACGTCTCACGCCATCATCTGGATATCACACAGTTTTAAATTTGCGCCATTGCTGATTCATCAAAGAAACATAAGAGGACATTATAGAGAAAAAGAGGAAAAGAATGTGGAAAAAATGACATGGATCAGATAATCCATATTTCCTTTGTAAAATGTCCCTAAAGGTCTGAAATTGTACAATTAGGTTCCATGTAAGAGAGATGACTAATTATTACAGAATAAATGTGATTACACAGAACAACTTCAGTGGCCCTTTCTGCAAAGGAAGTAAACTAATTTAACTACAATTTTCACCATGTCTGTTGAAATGAAAACAGAAGATGAAAACAGGAGTATCTGTAGTTCCTCAAATACACACCATCTCCTTTGTTTTGCTGATGTTGAGCTGCAAATAGTTTACATCAGTCTACAAACCAGTCTGTCACTGACATTTTCTCAAGACTTAAAGCATCATATGTCACAGCACAAGCTCATTGCTAGACAAGCTTAAGAGATAAACCATGGATAATGCGTGTTAAAATGAAGACAGATTAAATCTACCTGGCAAAGTCACTTGTAGAACCCTTTAAGAGTCCATGCTGTCAAAATTCATGCTGACAAGATTGGACGCTGATTGAATTATCAGCCAGAGGATGTTACGAAATTTAATGTTGTCTTTAAACGACACGCTCAGCCAAATAAAATACTTTACATTTACGGACTATGACTATTCTAATCTTCAGTTTCATTCTAATGTATGTACAACATTGCCCAATAACGATCAGTATAATTGTAAATGTGTGCTGCAAATAGACACCAATGCAACTGTAAAATTCTGGTTGTTTATGCTCATACCATGTCACAGTACTTTTGGAAAAGACTCTTAGTCATGTTTTTACTTGGAGTGCAAAGTTGTAAAACAAATGTAAAACCAAGAGTTGCAGTAAATATGTTTTTGAGCACCTATAACCTGCGAACACCTGTCACTTTTTCCTCAAAAATATAATTCTGATTCCGGCATTTAATTTACTAACTATTTTTGCTCTTTTGACAGCATTACTGTTTGAGTAAAATCCTATATCTAACAAAAATAGAACAATATCATATTTTTTGCCACAGCATAGTACAATGAAAATCCAGAAAACTAGAAATAGAAAAACTAACCACGCAGGTGAAATATTGAGTGTTGTTCTCACTGGAAAAACTCCCTCTGAGCACCTAATGAAGCCAACAGTGAAAATCTTCCCTTATTAGAGCTAATGGATTGTTTATATGGTTACTTTATCCCGGGCTTAGGAAAGTGTTGCATAAATCCTCATTGTTATCAGTTTTATTACTGAATCACCTCAAGCATGTAAGGATGAGCAGCATTACAGCAATGAAGAATATACAATGAAAATTAGGATGTAGAAATTATATTTGCACAAATGACTGTGTTTTTTTTTTTTGCGCAGGTGTATATTTGTTTTCTCTCCACTCCTCCTGAGCTGCAAGTTTGGGCCATTTTCCTAGAAATGTGTTAGACAGACAGAGGGAGGCAGATGCTTTCCTGTCCTCCCAGAGGAGACTGCAACACATGTGGAGAGTGACTAGGCTGGTCATATTAAACACACCATGTGCACACTGCATGTGACTTGAGTGTGTGAATGGTTGTGTGCATCTGTGTGGCCTCAGAACAAGCATGGACTGAGACATCTAGTGGAAAATGAATGGTACTTCAACAATAACAGTGAGCAAGCTGAAGATCTTTTAAAAAATAAAAGTAAAACTTTCATCAACCTGATGCATTTTTCTTTGTGGAGGAAACAGGATCTTAATTTAAGTTTATTGCATCCTCAGTATGCCTGTGTGTGTTTGGACTTTGTGGCTGTATGATACCATTTTTCTTGCTGTCACAACAATAGTTCTTGCAGATGATGTCATGTATTAAACTATCAGTGCCCGAACATGGTTTGCTGCTCCCGTAAGACTGCAGACTTGATCCACAGACTTGATTTTTTTTACAGTGGAAGTCTCTTTCTACTCCCAAAGCTGCCTGTGGCTCTGGATGGCTGAGGTTCATGCTTTCCCAGTCCTGCAGAAAATATTGTATTAGTGATGTACTGCTAAGAGCTGATTATTTGTGCAGGGGATATAGCAACGTGCTAAAGCCTATCTCATTTCATCTAATGGCCTGATAATCGAGACATCTGCACACAAGTAAACAGGCCTCTGAAATCCCTCCATGGTTATTAGTAGCAAATTATCAGGCTTTTACAATTTCAATAAACACTAAATTCTAGTACAGTGCTGCATCACTGCAACAACAATCCAACAATGCAATGACCCAACTTTTATCACATATGTGAATTTGTGAATTATCTTTTTTTTGTCATGTAGACATTAGCACAAGCAAGACTAATCCTGATCAACAATCTATTAAAATCACTGTTTTTAACACCTTGTGTACCAAAGTTCCAGCATGGATAAACAGGTTTTGAGTTGCATGCTGCACAACTGAGCCTCTTTACGAATCTCCAGCTCTTTGTTACTACTAAGCTGGAAGGCGGGACCTGCCAGCGGAGTAGCAGACAGGAGATTAAGACCTGAATCAAAAAGCAGATTAATGGTTTGTGTTTGTTTTTGTGTAGATGGGTGGAGGAGTGTGTATTTGTATGTGCAGGCTAGTGCTCTTAACCCTAACGGATCATCTAATTGAGCAAATATGTCTGTGTAAATACTACGCTCACATGTGCTACTGCTCACAGTTTTGCAGCGGTCTCTACTGGTTAAATAAACACACACAGACAACCACCTTTACAAGTCACACACTCTCCGAAAATGTCAGTTTGACGCTTTGAACGCTGATGCAGAATATTCCCCAGGTTCAGACAGGTTGTGATGCAGCTGATAGTTTCAAACGTCGCAGCAACAATATAAAAGGTTGTTGAGTGTGCTAACATGTCATCCCAGAGTGTATTCCTCACCCATGTACACACATGTCGACTTTGTGTGCCAACAAAGTCGTATCTCAGGTCAACCTCTATAATCATCCCCCAAGTCATCAACTGAGATAACATCAAGGATAGCTCACTGTGCAGGACGGCACCAACAACAAGTTTCTCGCTGAAACTGGGTGATAGAGCATAAACAAAAGCACACCTTGAATTCAAATCCCTCACGGATGTTGTGATAATTGAGTTCAACTCGACTGAACAGGAACAATGATTGTGGCAGAGTGCTTATCAAAAACTCCTGTGTCTGGACCACTTGAAGCATGTCTTGGACTACAGAGAATGTAGGAAACCCCTGCCTCACAAGAGCTTTAGCATTTCCCCTCACAGTCGATTGTGCATGTAATTATGATGATGGAGTAATAAGGCATAGATTGTTCTCAATGTAAAATTTCTGGCTTCGATTTGGTCCTTTCTTTTATCAGTCACAGCAAATAAAAAGGAAAACGTTCAGCTACATCATTTTTGTCCAGGCCTGTTTCATGAGTTTATTTTTTTAAATAATTCTGTTGAAGCATGGTTGAAAAGCAATGTCTGACTTTCACTGGTTAAATTTCATAGAATTTTTATTTATTATCACTTTTGTCTGATTCAAGTTATTTCTGTGACCATTGTGAGTTTTTCTTTCATTAACCGAAGGGCACCAACAATTTTGTCCACGTCTGTGTATATATATATATATATATATATATATATATATATATATATATATATATATATATATATAAAACTACACTTCAGTTTTTTTTTTAGTTTAAAATGTCGTTACTCAAGAAAATAATGGACATAACCAAATAAAACTAGTGAAGATTGATTAAAGAATAACTTTTCTCTATTTTTGTGTATTTTTCATGTGATAAAAATTATTTTAAGGAACATAGTTTAAATGACTGATCGTGCTAATTTGATACTTTGATTTAGCCTTTTTGTGATAAATAATGGGAAGTGAGGGAAGGAAAGGTGTGTAGTAATGCATGGTAGTCTAAGATAATAACAGCTATTAGATATACAAGGACATCACAAATTAAAGAAACCCCACATTATTGTTTAATATGCTAGTAATTGATTTACTCCTCAGCAGGGCAGTAGGTCCTGAGAAACAGAAATTAAAATGATTTCACCAAGGGAAGAAGTCATACAAGCAAAAGGCCTTAACACACGTTCAAATGTCAGTAAAATGATGACGGATGACTCATCTCACTATATACCTTGTTTTCACATCTTTGTAAACTTATGCTTATTATTTTTGCACCACTGAGGTCTTAAATGTGCACTCATCTTTGTAATGAAGGGTATACATACAGCCTCCCCACTATAATATCTATCTCTATGTAATTGTAGACAGTCTGATCAGTTCCTGCAGTGACATTCTCACTCATCTGGCCTGCATCTCTGTATGACTTTATGGATAACACTAATGCATGTGCAGCATCACAATTTCTGCAAAGTCAGTGAAAATAGGGCCAAATTTGTTGTAAAATGTGAAGGAATTTTCCTTTATAAATTTTCACCATCGTTTTACCTTTTTTATTTTTATTTCTTTTGTTTGTTTGTTTGTTTTTTTGCAATTTGGGAACAAGAACTATTCTTAAAAATAAACATATCTGGAGTCCTGTGTCCTGGATTCATCTGAGATTAGTTTCCTACTCTCAACTTTCAATAATTAAGTGGGACATAGGTTTAGTATGACACTTTTATCCAGATTCACAGATTCACAGAACAAAGTGGGCAAAGACTGCAAAGGCTCATGGAAAATGCACAGTCAACAGGAATTTCACATTTTGTGATTGTTATGTAATACCTGATAAATTTAAGTTCCTTCACTTCCTGTGTCGTGTTTATATTTAAAAAATGTTGTTCAGGTCAGTTTTAATGTTAAAGCTGGCACAATGAGTGTAGGGGACAGTACAGAGAAAGACACCCACCAGTGGCCTCATTCTATGATAACTGATCTTAGATCAATTTTATTCAATTACTTTTTTCCAATTTGAGCAAATCATTCAGTAAGGTTCACCCATTCTCTGTTTAGCCCAGTGTGGTGTCATTCTGTGAATGCAACAGGGCTTAGTCCTATACTTTGAAAGTACGTTTTCAGATTAACAGACTGTCTGTGAATGCAACAAGGCATACACTGTGGAAATATGGAATTTTCTGTGTTTTGATTAGCGGAAGTGTCTGTATAGTTTAAGGTAAAATGTCCTGGTAATTGTCTGCCAGGATATTATCCATTTATCTACAGATGTTTTCTTTAGAGTGTGGCCACATTTTTATGTATTTCTTATAGATTTAATTGATGTCATTCATTTGTTGAACTTCTTTTGGTCCTTAAATATCACCTTTTTTCTTCTGTGTGACTTATTGTTTCCTAATAGTCATTTGGGTCTCCTGATCACACAAGTTGAATTAGTGTTTGATAAGGACTAGAGATGGAAGTTAACTGTCACATGTAATACACTGCAAAGTTTAATATTAACAGTTAATTCCATATGGTCCCTAATACATAAATGTGACAACCACCTCTCTGGAAAAAAAGGAACTTGTATGATGTAAAAGTTGAGCTAAAGTTGTTGCCACAGACCAAAAAAGAAGACTTACATATCTTCCAGCAAGGCAAATATCAAACAAAATATTGTTATATTAAATTTAACCAGGAAGTAATTATTCTGTTGTTTAAAAAAAAACACTGATCCTTAGAGGGAAAGTTTGGACTCATTAATCCATTCTGGAGGCCTCTGCATGGTAAAGAGGTAAACAGAAGGGTGTTGTGAAGCTTTCTAACTCCAAGTTTGTTGGATTTTATTCATCGACTGTACATCATTGTGAATAACAGGAATATCTGTCCTACTGACAGGCAGCAGAGACAGATGAGCAGGATGTGGAGACTGACTGCAGATGACTGGGCTGAAGATAAAACAAAAGAAACAGGATTAATAACAGGATGAGGTCTTAGAAATTAACTAGCTTGCTTTGAAATGGGATGTCATTTTCAGAGGAGATAGAGAATTGATTGGAAGTTGAAAAGTGGTACTGAATTGATCATCTTTTTTTTTTTTTTTTGTACATAAAACACAGATCAGCACTTTAAACTTACAAATATTACAGTAGATTTATTGAAACAGACAATTCATCTGCACACACACAAACATAACCCCACCCACACAACAAGCTAAAATGAAAAGGCTCTCATACGTTTTCCATCAGCTTTGCCCTTGACTTGTCTCAGGAAGAGGGAGGAGATTTTCTCCTATTTGTTACTCTAGAGACACTGACTGGCTGAGACTATAGCAGAATTTAAAACAGTAAATAATGAGGTAATGGGCTTTGAGCCTACTGTCATCCTCAGTCTAGCTCTGGCTATCACCCAGGATATTAGTAGATAAATCTGAATGGCTTCTCTCTGAAGCAGCAACAATGGTTATTGATCAAACAAGCCCAAACGAAGTGGGGGGAGAGGAGCAGAGTTTATTAATTAGGGATTGACAGCCAATTCCCTCTCCTTATTCACAAACGGACAGGTTGGGAATCCTGATGAGATCCTCCACGCTATCTGCAAACACAATAACACAAGAGTACACAGATGGAACTGAACCGATGACCCTGCTCAGTGCTCACTTGGTGTAAACCTGGGTACGATGAGAGATCAGCAGGTTACTCAGGTGTAAAATTACCAACCAACCACTTGCCAATATGTTTGTTTTCTTTGTGATGAAATGTCTTTCTTTCTAGCTGTGGCAGTATGAGGATGTCAAGATGCAAAGATACTTCTGTAAGGTGGCCTCTTTACAATGTTTTCTTAATTTATTCCACCTTTTGCTCTGTTCTCAGGGCCTTTCCTTCTCCATTCTGATGGCTATATGAATGTCTTAATGGCTGTTCTCCAGCAGCTTTGCTTCTCGTCCCAAAACTTGACTCTAATAGGATACAGGGCTTTTCCATTAATTGGGTTGCTAGAGAATAAAATTGGCTCTTAACTGTACCTTGTTGCTGAGTGGCACCCTAATCCAGCCTGCCCCTGGCTTCCAGGCTCTGTTGTTCTCGCTCAGCTCTTCCATATGCTGCGATACGGATCTGATCCCCTGCACAATTTCATGCCTGCTTTGCCCTCTTCTCCTGCAGCAAAGCATCAATTACCCTCATAAAACAAATTCTGCCCTCTTCAGAAGCTTCAGCTGAAAGTAACCCCCTCCAACACATACGTTCCAATTTCTCTTGGCAGCCAAACAGCCATAACTTGAGCTTGTTGTTGAATCACACAAAAAAGATTAAAAGTAAACTTCAAATATCTTATGTTCTCTTGTACACATGTGATGAATGTCTGCACAAACACACATAAACAAACACTCCTGAGGTGAGGAAGGATGTTTTCCTGTCCTTTTTTTCTCATCTATGCATGTAAGAGGGAAGCATTAACTGCTCTTTTAAGGTTGGAAAACCCATTTATTCACTGCCCTCTGACTGTAATCTCTGCCACATTAATCCCAGGTTAATAACAGGACCATTTATGGTTATAACAGTCATCTTAAACATGATTCTGCACATAGCACAGTAATTCAAAAAGTCAAACCACTGTGCTCATTGCCTATTAAGAAAAAGGCCATTGTTCAATAATACATCATCACTTTTTGACTAACATATTTATTGTCATTGTGACATTATGCTGGTAGATTTGTGTATTTTTTTCTGCTGTAACTATTAAAGATGGATCTAGTTTAGTTTACTGTATTGCCAAAAGGTCACAAGATACATCTGTGAGGTCATGAAATGATTTATGGGAGATGACAGAAAAGAAAGCAATTCTGTTGCAAACATTTACGTTTGGATGTTTCTCTTTGTGAGCGTGAAAACTCACAGACATTTCAAACGTTACAAGGGGCTGCAATGCAAACCAACAGCTGTTTCAATTTTAAACAGCTGTTCCTGGATATTTTAAAGCCTTATTTGTTTCAGTGTGTGCAATCCAAATCTGAAACATAAACAGTAACTCAGCTGTAAAACAAATATGTAGTGGAAGTAAAAAGTTACAGGATTTTCCTAGGTGCACCAACTTAAGATGACACGCAGCCTTTTTTAACCAACGTCTGCAAAAGGTCCATGCTGTAAATGTCATATCTATGCGTAGTGGAGGAACCTAAATATAGACTCAATGCAAGATGGATGCAGGTGAAGACAGAACATGAATCCAAGACGAGGACCGAGAGCAGGACAAGGAAGGAATATGACAACTAACTTGACACGGATGGGCAATAAAGTACGTGAAACTATGTGTGAAACAAGAGCAGCAGCAAAGAACAAGAAGTTCATCCCATTTGTCTAATTTCATCTTCCTTGTCTCTTCTCTCTTCTCTGTCCTCCTGCTTCTGACCCAAAAAACTGTTCAAAGCCAAATATTTAAAAACATCTCTCATTTCCTAGAATGCAACGGTGTAATTGAGGACAGGGTGTTTGCAGGAGGAACTAAGTAAACATCTGATATCTGAGGGGGGCATGACATGTTAATCCCACATTATAAGTTAAATTAAAAGTGAATATACACATTGTTATGAATTAATTTGTTCACAAGTTCATGTGACAAAATAATTAAATAGGCTGATCAGGTTATCACAAAAGAAATATGATGATAAAACTGTAACACATCCTATTTAATTGACATCCATCTGAGGTGGGGTGGGACTAAGATGTGATGAGATGAATTGAGTGTATACTTGTTGGAGAAACAAGATGAAAAAAAGGTGTTGGAAGTAGGAAGTAAGAATAAACTAAGATAGAACATTGCAAAAGGTGAAATGAATTAATAAAACAAACTGAGGAGCATGGATCGTTTGTGATGGATGTGTGCTCACTGACGGTGTGTCTGGGGGTTCCAGGAGGGTAGCTGTACCCAGGCTGAGCTTTCAGGTTGCAAACAAGAAACTCATTTACCTTATTTATATCTGATATGATGCATCACTCTTGCACACTCCATGATGTTGCATGGCCAACATGCTGGATCTTGATAAATGTAATTGTGAGTTCGATGTGGATCATATATGCTATTTGTTTACTTATTTATTTATTGCTGTTGTAACGGCTGGGTGATCTTAAACACTTACAGAGAGGTAAAGAGGACACGTTGTTTTGCTTAATAAAAAAGGGAACGCATCTTCTGCCTTAATCAGAGTTGTACTTCACAGTGTTAGTGATTCACACAAAAGTGAGATTTCTGAGCTCCTCCTTTCCCCATGCTCTATCTTTCCAAGTTTTTCGATAGAAGGTTCATGTCAGAATTTCTCTCTGATTCTCTGCGCTGACAGTGCTCTGCCGGCTGCAGGTGAGACACTGGCTAATCATAAGTCATTCACACAGCCCTACTGTACTTCAACGAGAGGAGACTTTGCCAATATTGTAAGATGAAATTGTTTACTGGATCGTGAACAAAGTTTTGACACAGACTCCAACTTAAATGGCAATAAAAATTAAGGATGGAGCCAATTGTGGCAGAACACTCTGTAGGTGGGCATCTGAGCCTTTCAGTCATCTCAGTAGGTGGTTTTTTTTTGTCTTGCTGCAAAAGTAAGAAAAAAATTGAGGAAATTTTTCTTTTTAAAATGAGAATAATGAAAGCCAAATACATGCGTGAGTCAGTTTTCAATTAAAAATAACAATCTAAAAATGTTCTATGTGATAAATCTAGATACCTATAATGGTAGTAATACTAACTTGTTGAAATAAAAAGGGTTTATTTTATGCAACCAACTTTACTTTTTCTTGAATGAAATTCTATAAAGGAGCAGTGATTTCAATTCAGTACAGATTTCTAGTTCTCTGTCAGTCCCTGCATGTAAAAAAGGCTTGTACAGACCTTTCCCCCTCTTTCTTTCTCTTACATACATTGGCTTGCACAAACCAAACAGAGCTGATTTCTCCTTCTGCTGCCCCTCACTGTGCCCTTACTCACTTCTCAACAGTCCTGCCGGGTCCCTTCACATTACAGAACTCTTTTCTTCAGAAGATATTCAAATGATATACTCTGTATTGCATATTATTTATGGGAGAGAGCCTGGAAACACTCAGAAGACACAATATTTTATCTCAACACTGCACAAAGTTAAAAACCTAACAAAGGAAGGTTTTTAGCTACTTGGAGATGTCGGGGCAGAGGGCAGTAGGGCTGAAAGGTGAAATTAATTGACTGAATGTTGCACTTTTGCAACAGTAAAGGGAGCTCTAAGTGTTCAAACTTTTCTAAATGTCAAGTCAAATATGCTTTTTAAGCATGTAATGCTGTCTCATTTCAAGATCACCTTTCTTTTTTAAAATTTTTACTGTACTGAAACTACTAAAACTACTGTACTAAACTAAATTTAATTATATTTAAAGCCGAATTTTATTTACAGTAATCGGCAATAAACAACCATCTGGGTAGTATTTGATTATTTGCACCATAACAAATGTGTATCAAGGTCAACTGTAATTCATTATCAACTCTTTTTAACACTCCAACTGTTTGCAGTTCATGCCTGACAGTTAAAAAGACCATAGCAAATGCAAGAGCAATCATTTGGTGAACATATTATTTATGAGTATTTTCTCTTTTATCAGTTAATTAACTTCCAAATACAAAAGGCACTTCATTTCAAGTAATTATCGCCTGATTGGCTGACCCAGATGAAAAGGCTGCCTACTCCAAATTCTGTTAAGTCCATGTAGATTTTCCTAGGGCTTAATTTACCTGTGTGAGTGAGCATCTTGGTATGTATGTATGTGGGCTTCTGGTTAACAAATGCACATTTGTGCCAAAGTACAAAAACACATGATACCCTTCAGAGCTCACATTTAGATTCCTGCCTGTTTTATATTCTCTGTCGAGCAGGTAGATACCTTGAAGCAGGTGGACAACATCTGCTCTGCAAAGCATTGTGAACACAAGGTATTCCATCAATATAATTGCTTTCACACAAGTGCATGTGAGCACACACACTTGTAATGTGGATATATAACAGTAGGTCTTCAGAGGATTCTGGGATCATGCACTTTCTTGTAGTGGGAAGAGATAAACAGTAAATGCTTTCTGCCGCTGTCAGCTTCTTCGTCCTATCAGCCTTAGCTTGGCATTTATCTGCAAAGAATCCTGCATGCATGTGCTAAAAATGCTTTGAGATTTTAAAAGTTAATTACAGCATCAAATTAAGTGCATGACAAGTGCCAATAGACGACCAGTGGAAGGGTCTTTAATCCTCTTTGCTCCCTGGACTCTCCCCCTCGGCACCTAAAGCTCCACCTCAGCCACTGTTCACCAAATTAAAAAAACATCCCAGCTGTAGGAGGCAATCAACAAGCTTGTGGATTTACACAACTCCTTCCCACTCACTTGTTTGTTTGTGTGTTATTGAAAAGAAAGTGATGCATGATTTAATTGAATGAGGTCCCTTTTTGCAGCCAGTTTAGGGGGTAAATTTGATTGCAGTTTTAATTAACCAGCACAGTTCGCCCCTTTCATCAGTCCAAGGGATTACAATTATGAACACAATGAGGCAGCGGTCGTGTGGTGATTTGGTCGTTTGTACTCAAGTGAGGGCTGTTCAGCCACGCTGATGCCTGAGCTATTCATGGCCACAGTGTAAGGTGGCTGTAGTGGGAATTCAGAGTCACTTTTATCCAGGCTATAGAGACATGCATTTTGGGATGTGCACACAAAGCTGCCTGGAAGAAAGTACCACCAATTGGTCAAAGTTGAAGATGCATTAATCTTGGAACTGTTGGGTCATGTGACTCAATGAAGTAGACTTGTTTTCCTTTTAGGCATTTCAGTGAATATCAGGCTGCACTTTCCACTATTTTGAATTTAACATTTGTATCTTTATTTTTAAAACGAAACAAAATTCAACCATCCATCTTACATCAAGTAATAAAGATTCTTAATACAGAAAAGATTGAAATAATGTGGTATTTAACAGTATCCAGAGCTGTGTTGCTGATACCCTTCCTTACCTCTGCACTCAAGCTACACCTCAATTTTATAATTTACAAACTGACCTGGCCTTATCTTAGCAGGGCTTATAAAGACCTTCTTATTGAGGGCAGACAAATACTCTCCGTTTCACTGCATCTCCTTCTTTATCATGTTTATCTGAGAGGAGAGTGTAGAAACACCAGCTGGGGAGCTACTTTGTTCTGGGGTACTGATCTTAGTTTTCAGTGAAATTGCTACTTAAGGATTTTAGTTAATGTTTGGATGTTCAATATGACTCATTACACAAACAACCACAGTAAGTATATAATGCCACAGATGATCAGTTATTACTATTTCTATGCCAAGGTGTTCTTTAAATCCTGGTTGAAACTCTATAAGCAAACTGTTATTGTGCAAATGGTCACAACACCAATGTACAATGGTCTGCACAACCCACCTTTTCTGGTTGGAATGAATGAATCAGTGAATGATTATTTCTTCGTTGTAACAATGCCTCTTGGCAATAAATGTTATTCTGTTGGAAAGCTGGTTATTTTCCTTTTAAATGGTGCCATATTTGTAAGAAAAAAAATTTGTCAAATGGGAGGCAGAATTAAGCTTGTGGGTTGTGTCCATGAAGAACTTGCCAAATCTTCTCTGCCAATGCCAAACAGCTTACTCTGCTGTTGACTCTTGTTTTGAGCTTCTGGTACCCCAGGTGTCGACAATCAAGAGCCTGATAGGCACCTGATTAGCAGCACCTGGGACCATGAACCCTAATACAGCGGTCAGTTGGTGTGTTTACAAGCATGACAGTTTTAACTGATCTTCAAGCTGATGTTCTGCAAAACCAGTTGGAAGACCAAGTTTCATATAACAAGGTATGTCAGAGACAGGCCATGAGCCGACACAAGAAGACCGTTTCCTCACTATGCCAGCTCTTAGAAACCGTAGGTAGTCTTGCACAGATCTGCACTCAAGGTTTGCAGGACAATATGGCTGACGACTCTCTACCCAGACAGTCCAGAACAGCCCATCTCTGGTCTCATATGGCAGTTACGAGGCCTAATATGGCTGCAACATGTGCTCTGGAACCTGGACATGAGGAGGAATGCTATGTTCGGCAGCCTACTACAGTTGGATCATAGAGTCAAAGTGTTGGCAAAGACATGGAGAATGGTACGCTGATTGCTGCACTGGTAGCAGCTCCTGGTGGAGGCAGTAAAATGGTGTGGGGTGTCATCTCCCTCTCTGGAAAACAAAGGAAAAAAAAAGTTTGTCATCAGTGGAGGCCATTTCAAAGCAGAGAAATGTTGAGATGAGATTTTACAGCCAGTGCCAACTCTGCCTATGACAATCCTCACCCCATAAAGCAGTGTATATCGGAGACTATGTCCACAGTTTAGAAGTGGAAAGAACAGAATGGCCTGTCAGCAGTCCTGACCTCAAACCTCCCTGAACATTTGGCTGAGTTTGACTGAGTTAGTTATTCACTTTTTTGGTGCATGTCCATTGTGAACATTATGTGAATCAGTGTTTCCCTCCACTGCCCTGTGTGTTTTAGATGTTTCTATACCAAATTTGGCTGAGTGAATAGCTTATTAACAGGCTTGCAGAGTGGAGGAAGTCCATTCATTTGAATCAAGTGTGTTTGTCCAGGAAAACATCTTAAGGGCAGTGGGTCCTGAGGACCAAGATTGAGAAAAAATTACATAAACAAAGAAGCTAAAAAAAAAATCAGACAGATCTTTTTCTCTTTACAGTTGTAATGTATTTTACATCAGTATTAAAAACCCTTTTCCTGGCCCAAATTGTTTGATATTATGTTGTCCTCCAGGAGAACACTGTGTGCCAGTGCTGTAATCTGTCATCTTATTCATAGCTGAGAGACACGTACAAGCAGTTTTGAGCGATGAAAAGTCAACGTATCACATTTGCTTCGTAGAGAGATAACAAAGATGAAGAATAGCAACAGTAAACATCAGTTAGATAATTTGGTATGATAGAAATAGTTTATGAAGATGTCTAATAAAAGTGAGACAGAGCTCTTTTTGGTTGAATGGTTTAACATGCCAAGCTCTGTAGCAACTACCACACTTTTAGTGAATTATGTGAAAGATCTGCACACAAATACAATATCCATAAGAAATAGATTTAGTTCAAGGAGGTTAAATAGTTTCCATTCTGACTCAGAGGCTTAAATATTTAGTGTTACCATCATATTCAACAGATGTTTGAATAGAGACCTCTTTTTTCTAGACCTGTCTTGCTCAGACCCAGACAAGGACAAGAAGGGGAGGCGCACACAGACACACACACCCTCCTCTCCCTGCTTCATCCTCACCCCTCCCACACTGTAAATGAGCAGCACTGGTGTAGATCAGCTGCTTTTGGCCAAATGGGTTGTGTCAGCTCACAGAGAGCATCATCATCATGCTGCTTAGTTTAGATCAGCAGTCTGCTGGGAGGAGCAAGCTAATGCATTTCAATCCACTTGCACACACACACACACACACAGAGTAATGAGATTCAACATCAGAGAGGCAGAGGTCGCTAGAGAGAGCAGGACAGAATTTAGATACAATAAAGAATAAAGTCAAGTGAAGGCTGAATTACTTTCAATCTTCAGTCTACAAGATTTTCTCCACCTCACAAACACACAAACATGCACAGTTGCATGTTTGTGTTTTTGTTTTGTTTTTTGTTTTTTGTTGTTTTTGTTGTTTTTTTTACTACTGAAGACTCACCCACATTAGTTTCTTTTATTGTTTCTTCCTTATGATGATTTATGGCCTTGCTTTTTCTCCACAAACCGGTTCAACGTTTCCATACTATGACCATTTGTTCCAACCATTTAAATACAATTACGCACACATACATCCAGCGTGTCCTTTCAAATGAAATACACAACATATTTTGGCACAAATACCCAAATACAAATACCCTCATACCCTCCACTTCCTCTCCCTGTACAGTTTTGTGATTCAGTACAGGACCCTAGTGACAGTGTGAGTTTAATAGCGCACTGATGAGGTCAAAAAGAGAGGGAAGTTGGGTTAATTGGGAGCTGCTTGGAAAATCTCAGGTTGAATGATGATTACAAATCATCCAAATGTTAACTTAGGGAAAAAATAGGATAAATTTAGCCTCCAGTTTGGCTGAATGAGAATGTGGAGCAGTGTGATGACAGAAGAAATCCTCCCAGGAGATGGTATCTTTCAGAATTAGGTTATGATACTAGATAGAGGGAGGGACAATTGTCACATTTCCTCCTGTCGAACTGCACTCAGTGATTGATAAGACACCCTGGGGGCTCAGACTGGTTTTTATCAGGATCACACAGAGTCATGGGTGGATGTAATGTTCAATTTTTAAGCCATGAATATTAACTCTACTAATGGTGCTGTTTCTGCTTGTCAATTATGCACTTGTAGCTACCTATGAGTGTTGCCCTCTTATAGTTATTCTAAATAATATAGACACAGTAAAAGCATATTATAGTTAATAGCATCATCTGCAAGGATTTGAGGTTCCCTGGTAACAGATCAGAGATTAAATTATGGCCCGATTTCCAAATGGTATGTTAAATTTAAAATTTAAATGTTTAAAGATAAAGTTAAATATGAGACATATGGTAAACTCTTCTTAAAATATTGCCTTTTTTCATTTTGTAATTGTATGTTTAATAATAATTGTAAAGGGAATGGTATCAAAGAAAGGAGTTGGGACATCCTATTTGGTCCTAGCACACATTCAGCAAAAATTACAGTTCAGACTAGTTAAACAACGAAGAAAAGAAGAAAAAAAAGGAAATGTGAGTGGTTGGGGCACGACTGAAATTTGGTACTTTTTAGTTTTGTTTACAGCACCTGCAGCCAACACCTCCGACCTCCAAACACAGACGTTCTGTCTGTTAAATGTAATGTAATAGCCTTGATGTGAGTGTTAACCAATTTGTTTTATATGGTGCGAAAGCGTTTCTCTGTGAGCTACATTGTGATCGTGTCAATCAATTATCAATAAATAAAATTTTTAGTTTCTCTTTTAATTTTTTTCCATCTCCACATTTTCACTGATTCAGTAAGTTTAATTTAATCTTGTACTCTGTTTAACCCTAGAACATTAACGTTATGTGAGTAGCCATTCAAAACCAATGCAGCATGGATGATTTTCACCCAACCTTAGTGTTCTAGGGCTAATATTCATAATAACACTAGTTTTGCCCAGGGATTTAAATCTTGTAATTCTAATTATTCAATTCTCAGGACACATAAACACTAAGATCATCCCAGGAGTTTATATTGCAGGAGTACAAGTACCTACTGGACTATTTCAGATTTTGATTGTCAAAATTAAAAGATTAATTTACAAGGAAAGTAAAGAAACTGGGACCATGGCATTTTCAAAGTTTGAAATTTTGCACTTAACATACAGACTTGTCGGTGTTCAGTGTTGGAAATAAATTCTAATGCAACTCTATCAGTAGATCCATTTTTCCAAGATCCAACATCTTCTAACAGAACATTATGTGCCAGTGCTGTAATCTGTCAGACAATTCATCACTTCTTGTTCAGTTTTATCACAGTCCGTCTGAATGATTTGAAAGCATGTCATTATTAGATTTTCATAAAATGAAAAGCACACAATTCAGGCTCAGTTTAAACTATTCTGATGTTATACTGTAGCAGATTCATTTCACTCACACTTTTGTTTTTTCTTTGTCAGATTTGTTGCATGCTGTGTTTTATTCTGTTGGGTTCAAAGCTGGGTTAATCTGGTTTTACATGCATGTGCACACACACACACACGCAAAGTGTGTGTGCAACAGGTTTTAAGAACCCAAATGGTAGACGCTGTTTGTTTTATAGTTATATGTATTTTGTGTTCGTATGGGTATGTGCTTGCATGAGAATTTATTAACAGGGGTTACTATCACAATCAGAACATCCCAATGATCATTAACTTCCCATGCAGGAGGTCCTTGGTGCACAAATCAATCAAGGAATTTTGAGCGTCAAAACCTGATTTTATAGTTAGTTAGATTAGGTTTACAGGACAAAGTTAGAGTCAGACATTCAGCTGTGATGGTTTGAGTTCAGTTCACAGACTGGGGCTGGAGAATGGATGAGTTGTTAGTGGCGAATTACAACAAATATAGAAAAACAAGTTTATGCCTGTGTGTGTTTAAGACATCTTAACCAAAACAATAAGCTAAAAAGCACTAAAATTCTATTTAAAGTTGAACATCAGTCAGAGGATAATTCTTCATCAGTTAGTTTCAAGATTTCACATTATTCTTGTTTCATTTGGTTACTGGTCAGAGAAAGAATTAAAATTGCAGATGGAAGGTTCACCAATGTTGTTTTGTTTAGTTTAGTTTTGCCAACGCAACCTTTGTAATTTAGTTGCCACCATCTCCATTACAGGTGAAAAATAAATCAGTTAATGATTTTTTTTAACTCTTTTTTTTTTATTAAAGTCAGTTTTATAACACAACTATGTATCTACCTGATGTAAAGGGTCACTTCACTTTGGTTGTGCACCATATATGACCGTATATTGTTCCACTTTCATGTTAAAGGACGATTTAAAAAAAAAATAATAATTAAACTTTTAATTAGCACATCGGTTTCTATGATGTACTTTTCCAGTTGAATAATTTGCCTTTTGCTTCTCGACAGTGAAGAATTATCTCAACCACAAGATATGAACATTTATTTACATGAAACCCCACCTACTCCCTTGAGCTAAACAAACCTTAGGACAAAGGTGCAGATACACATTTTAATATATTATATGCAAATAGGACTTCTTCTCCTTAGATCAGCTGAAACTGCTGAATGCTGCTTTTGCTGCATTTTCATAGAATCATCCATATGAATTTCTGCTCCTGCTCTCCGGCAGAGCAGCTCCTGTGTCCTCGCAGCATCTAAAGGAACATCAGGAAACGCTGTCTGCACAGTTTCCCAGTGGAGCCCTTATCAGTGAGAGGGGTTTGTGTAATGGGCTTTTGCAGGCTGGTCCTGCAGGTCACACTGTCTGGAGCAAACAGAGAGGGAAAAAAAAGACAGCAACAACTTAGAAAGACAGGAGGACAAAGGAAACCGCATTATGAATAGCAGTTTATAGGCCTTATCATGCCTTACATGCTGGCTTTTCTGTACAATGCCTTTCAGCAGGATTGTCTTACTGAAGCATGGACTTAACTGAGGGCAGGATAACTGAAAAATATACCTCCAAAACATGGTGCTGCATCTCACAGATGTTTGATTTTTGTTGTTTTGTTGTCTTGTTAGAAACTGTGCATCAATTCAGATTGCAGCAGCGTCAATTTTTCATTTCTCTCTCGCTGCACATCCCACACACGTAAACCCACACACGCACGCTCACATCCACACACACAAAATGTACAATTTCTCAGAATACTTCCCACATGTCTCCACCTACCCTCCCTTCCACACAGCGATAGCAGCTCATGTATAATTGCAGTGTGCAGCAGTGCGCACCTTAGAGGAAATAATTACCACCATAAAAAGAGCAATTACTAACCTGGCAGAGAGTTGCAGTGGATTTTAATGCCTCTGCCGGTAACGTCTGCTCACATACCGCTCTTTGTTTGTTTGACTAATGGTTTCTTTTGAAGGATAAACAAGCCACATTTACCAATACTAAAATGTTTTCTGTTTTGCGCACACATTTAGATATAAACCACAGACTGCTGGTTCTGAGACAATAACAGAAAACAGTGAACGCTATGAAGAAAAACAGGGCAGAGAGGTTAATATGAGCTTGATTTATATAGCCCAACATTAAAGAGCTTCATAAGAATTGACTGTTGAGAGAGGCCTGCTTCAATTCAATACTTAATATCCAGTTTTGATTAGCTCATGTGTCATTTTGCTCCCTTTCATCTGTTACGAATAAATGCTTGCCAAACTGGCTGTCAGCATAAGACAATTAATCATTTTCTTCTTCAATGTCATTATGAGGGAATCACAAAAATGATAAGAGCAGAATGAGTGAGTGAGTGGCTTTGTGATTTGCATTACAACCACTCTGCTCTATGCGCAGAGCAAAAAAAGATGCATTAAGGAGCATGGTCTTGTACACACACCATTAAGAGATAGAAAGGAGGAAATAACTGTGGCAATATTTCTTTTTTCACTAATTCCAGCAAATCATTTATAGAGAATTAATCACAGTCTGTTCTCTGCTTGTTCTAAGAATATGGCCATCTATCAAACTTTCGCCCGTTCTCAACAGACCACAGAATTCCCCAGTCGTCCCACAGCTATTGTCTCTGGGCCTCAACCGTCTAGATTTTACAAAATGGCTACTGGGAATTATAATTTGGTAACATTGTGTGTTTAATTGCACAGTATTGATTAAGGCTAAATTAAAGTTAAAAGAAGTATTGAAGAACAGTTTTTCCCTATTTCCCTAATGTCAATTGCAATTTGTTATAATTCAGGAGTAGGTGATCAATAGGCCTCATTACAGGCACAAATGAACAGATACGGAACAGTGAAAAAGGATTAAAAAAAAGTACCACTTAATGATATCCTACCCTTTAGAAACCTTTAAGACTTCACAATGCCTTACAGATCAGTTGCAATTTCCACACGGAGCCAACAATATGCACAGCCCGAGAGTACAGGAAAAATTTAGACAGTTAAAAAATATTATTTTGGAATACATTTTGCTGCACTGAATGCACAAAATGTAATTTGTCCCCGTGTTTTCATTGTTTTATGAGATTTTATATATTTGTTTGCACAAGTTAAGCTTTGCTCTGAGAGTAAGCTTTTCTTTTGTTTCTCATTGAGGCATTGCTCCTCTTAATATGTGATCTTCTGCAAACATGCACTTTCTAATTAAATACTGGTAAAAGGTTTGCTTTGCCACAAAATTTATTTCTCGTGGATGACATGTAAATTTAATTAACAATGTGTAATAAATAGCCTGTCTCCTCATGACACAAAGTATCCTGTTGTTTTTGTTTTCTTATTTTTAATGTTCATCATCCAGCTACTGGACCTCTGGGATGAGGAATGTTGTCCCATCTATGTGGGATCAAAGCTGCTCAAAAGTCCAGAATCTGCTTTTTTTCTGTGTTTTGTTTCAAATGTTCTTAGATGGTGAAAGTTCTGGACTGCAGCCTGATTCAGCACTCTGACTCTTCCACTGTTGAGCTATTCTGTTTAAATATGTAGTATGTGGTTTATTATTCTCTTATTGAGTTATTATTATTATTATTATTACTCCTCCCTGAGCCGCCACCTTATCGTGGTGGAGGAGTTTGTGCGTCCTGACGATCCTAGTGGCTATGTTGTCGGGGGCTCATGCCCCTGGTAGGGTCACCCATGGCAAACAGGTGTCTAGGGGAGGGACCAGACGAAGTGCGGATCAAATCACCCCTATGATGATGAGAAAGCAAGGACCAAGGTTTCCCTTGCCTGGACATGGGTCACTGGGGCCCCCCTCTGGAGCCAGGCCTGGAGGTTAGGCACGCAGGCGAGCGCCTGGTAGCCAAGCCTTTGCCCATGGGACCCGGTCTGGCTCAGCCTGAAAGGGGTGACATCGGCTTCTCCTCCCATGGGCTCACCACCTGCAGGAGGGGGAATAGGGGTCGGGTGCATTGTGAGCTGGGCTGAGCTCGTCCACAACGAACACCTTGTTCAGAGATAAGAGTGTCCACATGTGCACTTGGCACTGGATAGGAGCACATGTTGCTCTAAAACTTGTACATATCTCTCAGCATTAATGCAACCAGTTTGTAGGGATTAATGATGCTTCATTTGATCCAAAGATGTATGTTTTTTTCTAATGGACACAAATAACAATCCACATGTTCAATCTCCTCTTTGGTCCAAAAGCCACACCATCTATGATTTCCTACAACAAAATAATAATAATAATAAATAAATAAAAGAAGAAGAAGAAAAGAAAGTTCTTTTTTTTTTTTTTTTTTTTTTACCACAGAACAGTTTTCCACTTTGCCTCAGTCCATTTTTAATTCATTTTAGCATAGTGAGGACAGTAAATTTTCTGGATCATGTTCTTATATGGCATCTTCTTTACATAATAGAGCTTGAACCTGCATCTGTGGTTGGCACGATGAAATGTGCTTACAGGCTATGATTTCTGGAAGTGTTCCTGAGCCCATTCAGTGATTTCCATGGCAGAATTACATTTGTTTTGAATGCTGTGCCACCTGAGGACCAAAAGATCGAGATCCAGTACAGATTTTCTGTAATGTTCCTTGCACACAGAAATGTTTCCACACTTCTTGAATCTTTTGATGATATGATGTAGTGTAGTTCTTGGAATATATAAGTCCTTTAAATTTTAGCTAGTTCTTTGCAGCCTGGGGAGCTGCCCCGCTTTACAACTAAGAGACTCTGCCTCTTTAAGGTGCTCTCATTTACCCAACCATCTTATTGACCTGCTCTTGTTTGATAGCATAGACTCGATCAAATATTGAATATAAAGTCTTAATATAAACCAGATCTATTACCTATTATTATAACAGTCACAGGTTTCAACAATTAACTTAGAAATTAAATCTGAATGGAAATACAAAATTAAAATGAGAAACACAGTATGTGTTAAAATATTTATGAATCTGTAAGAAATTTTCAAAAAGCCATGTTGTGAAAATGAAGTAATTTGATAAGGAGATCTTATTAGATAAAGCTTGGTGGATCTTCGTTTCAAACTAAAAGTTTCTTCATTGCCTCAAAACAAAACAAATCTTACTAACAGCTTGTTGTTTTAGAAGTTTGTTAACAAAGGTCTCAAGGGTCAGAAACTGGAAAAGCTTTATGAATTAATTTGTCTTGAATAGCTGGTTCAAAATGATCTGCAGCTGATGTTTATTCTCTTCCATCTGGACACTGCTGACAACAAACTCCTGTTGAACAGACTGAGCTCTGTCCCTGTGAAACAGAGCAGCTGAATGTCTGAATAGCAATACATTTAAAAGTCTAAACTTTATTGAGCAAATGATCATATTTGTGCACTTCATTGGACATATAAAATACCTCTGCATGCTAGTCCATGAACTCATAGAACCACAGTGAGCTCTGCATACCAATCATCACAGATCAGGCTAGATCCCAGCTACTTCACTGAGATCAGTCTTTAGCATAAACATTTGAGAAATCTGTTAGTGCTGACCACTTACTTCTGTATAACTTTAGTTATTTTAGAAAAAAGTATCCAAGTTTTAAAGTCTTGTAATATCCTCCAATAATATAAAAACATGCATATAAATTTACAAATGTTTAAACAAATACCTGATTTAAAGATGAAAGATAAAAATTTACAGCTGTAGACATGATGAATGGTTGTATACTATGATCAGTGACTACATGATGTATAATTTTAGTTGACTCTCTTAACATTTCCTAACAGCCTTTAAAATAATGTATTAACCCCAAATGGTTGTGGTTGAGCGCCTTTGCATGGCAGTTTCCGCCATCAGTGTGTGAATGTATGGGTATGGGACACGTATAATGTAAAGCGCTATATAAATGCAGACCATTTACAGACCATTTAGATTTGACCAAGTGTTTATTAGACTTGATGGACTTTAATGATACAGTGTACAGAGATGTACTGGGTGCAGAATCTCATAGGAAACCTAAACAGAAAGACAAATGAAAAACTTGAAAAATAATAATAACAGTAGAAAAGTGCATATGGTAATGATTTGCAGATGTAATGGGCAGCATGCTACATTAGCATGAAAAAAGCATCACTCTAGGTGTATTGTGTTTTTTTCCGACAAAATCAATAAGCCTCACAGCATTCAAAATAGAAAATGGGTTACTCCGAGGTTACAATGTTGGTTTGACAGCTGGTCTATTAGTTGGTCCAGTAATGGTCCAAGGCAAACCCAAAACCCATTGAAATGTGTAACATCAATGTTTTTTGTAGAGAATGCAGCTGAAACCACTTAATCATTTGATGTAAGGGCTCTGTATCTTTAGTGGAGGACAAAAGAGCGATCACAACAGGACAAGTGTGAATGTGAACAAAAAGATGTAAATCTAGGATTTGTTTTAGTGGTTATTGTCATTTAGGACTGAATGCAGCACTGAATGCTGAGATGGATATATTAATATGTTCTGTGTGTATACAAGACAAAGTGCTGTGATGTGATCTCAGTTTAGCGTTTAAATAAATAAATAAATAAATTTTGTAGATCCCTGTGAATCTACAGTCTTCTACTGCTCTTAACAAAGAATTAAAATCCACTCTGAATATTGAACAATACTCATCAATTTAATCTTTAATTATACACATTATTCAGTACAAAATAAAAGTCAGGGAATATATGATGAAATAATGAACATAGTCCCTTATGGAAATTAATTATATTTGAATGAATCTACTTTAAATCAGAAAAAATAAAACATTTTTAATCTTGGTGGAAAGTAGATGATGAGTTTATAGTGTGAGGAATTAAAATGTCTGCATCAGTTGATATTTCTGTGTATGTTTGCTTTACCATCCTGTGTAGCTTAACTGTATATTTTCACTGGAATCTAGTGAGGAAGGCTTTAAACAAAACAAGATTTCGATCAGATACCTACACTTCAGCAGGCTAACAGATTGCTTTCTGGGCTGGGGAGCGATCAGCATCACTCCTGTTTGCGGTTTAAGTAACGCAATCTGGTGTCTAATTTCAAACAGCTGTCTGCTTTGCTGCAGGACAGCAGTGAGGGCGGAGGGCCAGAAACACCTTGAGGATTCATGGACTGCAAAATTATGATGAATATTTTATATGAACTGGTATTGAGAGGTTTTAACACAGTCACCAGATCAAACAAGTCTCTTTATATAACGTTCTGGTGTGGAGTTGAGGTTGAATATGCACAGGGAGAATTTATTCATGCTGAAAAATTTGAAAAATTAATAATTACTGGCTGCACTCACTTTTTTATGCACTTCATTTTGTTTTAGGGACATTTTGCCAGTGAGGAAAAGGAATGTGTTTGTTTTTGCCTGTAATAATGTATCATTTCAAATTACATCACAAATTAGAAATTGGATTTAATTTCTGCCATAATTTAATGTCCTTAATCCTGTTAGCTAATATGGAGTGCATCCACAAATGGATGCATCCACGCAAGGGTACATACGAACCACCCTGCAGCATGTGCATGCGCCCATATCTTTTCTCTCCCTAACAAAGTTTGCAGGAGTAAATTGACTGTGTGACTGCATATAATTCACGCTCAGAACAGCCCCATTTCCCTCTGCCTGCCTGTTTGGTCATGCCAATTCAATGCACCAGTGGCAGTGCAAATCCATACCAATACATTTCACCTCCGAAAGGTTGTGCGTCCCATCAGCAGGGGATGCTCCCACCAGAAACCAAACCATAGTTGGTTAGCCACAAGAAGTTGAACGCAATTTCCTACTGGTGCACCTCTCAGGGTGCTTTTACCTTTTTTCTATTACACTTTATTGTTTTGATGACTTAACCTGCATTTCCTCCACTGTCACAGGCATACTCATAATGTTAAATCAACACAAAACCCATAAGGCTGACTGCGTTGGTCATCTCATCTGGCCTGTAATGACCAAATGCTGTCTTTATGATTGATTCTGCTTATTTGATGTGCATCTCGACAAAGGTCACAGGCCAGGCACAGATCAGCCACAACAGTCAGACTTCAATACTCTGATGTGATGCATGCACCATTTCTACAGGTAACAATCTGGATTTTATATTTAACAGTCCCTTCACACGCCATTAACCTGCCCACAGTCTTCGTGTCATTATAGATTCTTAAAGGCTACACTAGCTGTAAACGCTCCAGATGCCCTTCAGAGATATCGCTTCTAATCAAAGTGAGACACTCAGACATCCAAGAAGAAAATGCTTTACTATGCATTGGTGCTCTGTAATCTCATGCAGATGATCTTATTGCGTTCATTGATGTGTTTGCATGCATGTGTTTGTGATGCATGCTAAATGGCAGGTTGTTGACAAAGATGTTTGTTGTTACTGAAACACAACCATGCTCAGCTTTCATAAGAGTCATTATGGAAAGCAAAGACAGCCAAACTGAAAGCTGAGTGGTTTTACAATCTGTCTTGATGGTCTGGGAAGGTCTTTTTTTCAGACACAAGGACTCCCTCATCACTTGGCTGACATCTCCTTGGAGCCTCTGTTAATATTCAGACAAGATGGCAGTTAAGCAAAACATTATTGCTGCTGATTAGTGAGGATGGCAGCAAGAGGCAGAATTTCCTTGGCATTTTGATTCTTGTTTTGATTTTGCAGTCGTGTTGAACTCTGGACATGGTGCCACACTGACATACAAATTACCCACAAACATCCTAATTGCACACAGTAAGACAGCAGTTTGGTTATATATATGTATATATATATACATATATATAAAGAGAGAGAGAGAGAGAGAGAGAGAGAGAGAGAGAGAGCCTGACCAGATCAGTGTACTATATGCCACCTCTTGCCACTGCAGACAGGCAGTGTTAATAGAATCCTAGATGAGGATAAAGCAGCTCCACTGATGTTCATAGAAAATCAAGTTCCATCATTAAGACTGTGTTTATCCACCTAGGGTAGTGCATGTTACTTATATTGTGCAAGATGAATTTATTAATTAAACTGCTATTTAGCTTACATTTGTAGGCAAGGCAGTGTAATGAAAAGGCTTGTCAAGAGGGGATAGAAAGTTCTGAAACTGAGAAATAAGAGGCAACGAAAGTTAGGGTAGCAGGATCATTTCTCTAACAATAGCGAAGGGGCAGCAGCATCACAGCACACTGGATTTAGGGTAGTGGTTCCTTTTTGAAAGCTACTGTAACAAACTTCAGCAGCAAACAAGTTAAGAGAACATAAAGTTGTGTGAGTCCAACACAAATTTTATCGGAAAAACATGAGAAAGGGAAGACTTGTGACAATTTTTCAAGGGAAGCCAAGGATGGTATTTGTAAAAGATAGAACTTGTGGTTTGGATCTATACAAGACTCTTAACAAAGAGTGGATCATTGATCCCAACCCAAAGCATCATGTGCTTTCCTGTGTGGTGTTACCTCCCATACAGCTGATCAGTTCAGGAGGTAAAAATCTGTTTACTCACTTGAGGAGAGAGGTTATTTATATAATTTAGATAGAGAAATAAATAGTAACGGATAGAGATCTGCATTTCATATCAATAGTATTTTAAATTCTGTACTAACAAACTAAAGACAAAGTCAACTAAAGGCAGATGCTGGTCACTTTTTTACATAGATTTGGAGGTGAGCAATGTTTTGCATTTCTGCTGCAGGAAAACACTGAAAACACTCTTCTGTTTCTTCCAGTGGTGCTGCACTTTGTCACAAAACCATGTCTTACTATAATTATGTACCTGAATATAATTAGGTACTAATAACATATTACATGGCAATGCAAACGTGAATTCTACCATGGATGAAAAATGGGCTGAACAAAGCACGTAGCTTCCAATGTGGCTTTGTATTTGATGATCACATGACATTTCTCTAAAGCTTCCCTGGTGACACTCCTGGCAATCACCAACCAGCAATCAAAAGATATGCTTTCAGTTTCTAGGCCTGGTAATTAATGTGTTTACTATAAAGCCAACAGGTACAGACAAAAATATGAATATTTTAGAAAAAAAAAAAAAAAAGTTTTGTTTGGCCATCTCTGCTTCTGTTACCCTACAAGTTCCTTTTTGGTGTTTGCCTTGTAAACTTAACTGAATCAGGATCTCAAACTTCATGAGCAGCTGTTGCTTCATGGATGTAAGAGATAAAGAAAATATGATAAGTTCCTATCCATCTGAAAAGTGGTGTATTTGATAGATGTCTGCTCATTTTGTACTGTCACTTGGTCACTAATGGACCATTAAACAGGCTGATGGGAAGAGATAGTAGATGATCAAGTAAATGCCTCTTTCTCTTGGCTGAATCCTGCGAAACCACAGTTCGCTTCAAATTTGTAGACTTATTATAAATTATATGTCTTATACCTTCTATTAAAGTCTCTTGAGCAGCAACTCAATTAATAGTTGTTGTGTATTTTAAGCTGTAGTTAATATTGTTGCATAACATTAGCTGCAATCTTATTAGAAAACAGTATAAATGTTAAAAGCAGAGAATGGATGATGGCCTTACCATTACCACTTAAGTCCACTTGTAACATATTGATTCACGGTGAAAAAAGGCAGAAGGGAAAACTTGTCTTCTGTTCAATGAGGTTTGACCACACTGAGGTGTGTGCCTTTATGCTTGTGTATTGTTGTGTGTGTGTGTGAGTGATACAGCAAATTGTCCATTTGCAGTATATCCGATGGGCTCAGGGATGTCATTAGTCACAGCGTGCTCGTTCTCATTAAATGGCCCAGTCGCCATGGCAGCCCCACAAAGGCCAGCCCCTCCCTGCCAGAGCACTGAGAGTGACAGGCCAATTAGAGCAAGGCACTGTGACATGCAGTCTGCTGTGATTATAGCTCTTAGGGGACAGGAGCCAGGCAGGGGACAACACGTTCACCAGTGAAGGTCCCAACAAGATCCATCTCCAAACAAACACAATGAGCCAGGGTCCTGGAGGTCATGTCTGCTCTGAGGAGTTCCACATCCTTGTCTCTGCATTACATGTGGCACCTGCCATCAAGGGCAGTTAGCTGCAGCAATGCAAACTACACCACCCAGAGGGCTTAGGGTACACATCAAATGTCATCAGGGTGATTGTCCGGCATTGTTCTCTGCTGGAGATCTTCATCACCTGTCAAACAGCACACACTCTGCTTTGCTATAATCCTCTGAAAGACTGCATCTTTTGCAGAAAGCATGTGACAGTTAAGTCATGGAGACACAGCAGGAGAGTAAAAAAAAGGGTTCTAATCTTAGTGATGATGAGAGGATAATAGAAAGAGAAAGCGTGACACAAAGTGTAACATCAAATCTGTCAGCCTCCCCATAAATACATTCAAGATATAACACACATTATGAGACACACCAAACAATATAAATGCTCAAAACTGTGAAAACATAGCGTATACATTTCAACTAAACATACTCTACTGTCATCAACAAACTATTAATATAACACAATCCTCCTTCACAGTAGGATATTTTTCCCAACTGTTCAATATTTTCAACATATGTTGAGCATTTTGTGACTCGTTATGCGTGTTGTATTAAATTTTAGATAAATTTTACTTAAACAATCTGACCCATATACTGTGTTTAATGATTTGGTGATCATCCATTTGTGAGAATTTTCTAAGACAAAGGAAGCCATTACAAGGTTGCATGTCAACCAAGAATTGACCTAATAAAGCAAAACTAGCTTTAATTTAGTCAGCTTGATTATTGTAACAGTGTCTTCACAGGTCTACCTAAAAAATCAATTAGGAGCCTGCAGCTTATTCAGAACTCTGCTGCTCGAGTCCTCACTAAGACCAAGAAAGTGGACCACATCAGTCCAGCTCTGAGGTCTTTACACTGGCTGCCTGTTCGTCAGAGAATAGACTTAAAGTTCTGCTGCTGGTCTATAAAGCACTGAATGGTTTAGGACCAAAATACATCAGTGACCTCTTGACCCAGTATGAACCTACCAGACCCCTCAGGTCATCTGGTTCCAGTTTCTTATCAGTTCCCAGAGTCAAAACCAGACATGGAGAAGCTGCATCCAGCTTCTATGCTCCATATGTCTAGAACAAACTCCCAGAAAACCTCAAATTAGCTGAAACACTCAGTTTATTTAAATCAAGGTAGAAGACCCACCTGTTCTCTGCTGCATTTCACTAGTTTTTATTTAAAAGTCCAGATCTGCATTTGGTTCTTTTATGCTGAAATCTTAAAAAAATAAAGTTATCTGAGCTTTTTCTTGCTGTTTTTATGTAATCAGTTTTATCTTTTTTAATCTGTTTTTCTAATGCACTTGTACTTTTTTTCTTCCCCTGCACCTTGCTGTAATGTTTTTATGTTTTATGTAAAGCATTTTGCCTTGCCCTGCCTTTAATCTGGGCCACACATAACTTTAATTCTGCATCAAATCTGGCAAACACCTGCACTCACAAACCCAGGCAACAACATTTATGAACACTGATGTTTTAATCTTGCCAAAGGCAATTATCAGCCCCTGCTTAAACCAACCAGCACAGATCAATTTTGAAACCAAAAGAAAAAAAAATGAAAACCCAAAATATAAAAACTTCTAAACTGACATAAGCACTGTCTCAGGACCTGGATTAAGCAGCTTTACAAGGAGCATATTTGTCATGTGACCCAAGTTTTGTACTTAAGTTTGGTCCTGCTTATTGGTGTGTGAAATGTTGTTTAAAAAGTTTGTGTTTGATGTCAGCTGTTGCCATCTTGGTGGTTTTAAGTCAGAAGTGACAATTTATTGGAGGAGGTGAAAGCCAAAATCTGATTGGACAAAAAATATATATATATATGTTTTAGCCTTTTTTTAGAATCATATTAAAAAAGACATCAGTGCAAAAATCTAAAGGAGCAACTCTGATGTGTCTTTGCTGGCAAAGCCTCTGTCCATCCTTTATTCCTAACCCTAACCAAAGTTTATCAACACCAACAACATAATGCATTTCAAGCTGTGCTGACATTATGAGATTCGTTATAGATTTTCAGTTCCTTAAAGTGGACATGACACTATTATTTCCAGTCATTACATTTGTAATTTGGGGTATATATTTATTAGCTCATCGCCGTCATAACTCCAAACATATTTTAAATGGTTCAGTTTTGTTATTATTTTAAACTGAGGGAGAGCTTTCTCCTGGGGAAATAGCCCTCCTGAGAAAGAGAGAATTTTGCCTCAGTGTCTTCTAATTGGTCGAATTTCTTGAGGTGGGTGTGGAGATGATGATGATGATGATGATGATGATGGTAACTCATGAATGTGTACATGTCACTGGTCAGGAGGTTAAATGTTTGAATAAGAAAAAACTTTGACGAACACAATTCTTCAAGAATGACATCATCTCAAATCCAGCTGTACATGGCCATCAGTGCTGATTTACATTTCTGCTGGTGCTCAAGGGTACCAGTTGTTTTACCTCCTTCATCACCTTCATCATTTAATCTTAAGTCTTCCAGTAATTCCAGTAGTGCACTGTAGTTGAAAGCTATAGATTGTAAGGAGGCCATTCTCATGGTCCAGTGCGTGGACAGAGGTCTTAAAGAGGATATGTCTTTCTCTTGAAACTCTTGAAAGCAGGTGAGTTGCTTTGGAGACTGTTGAGTGTGGTCACTTCATGAACAACTGTCAGAAAGTTGCGACATGGAGGAGCTTCTTGGACAACATCATGTACAACCAAATTCATGACATGGCTGCAGTGCATTGAACATACTGCGCTCCAGGCTCCTGCTCCTGCAAACAAGCCTGCAGCCCTGTCCTAAACCAAACACATTTGATGCAACCTGCCTTCTGCATTTATGCATCGTCAGTGAAAATCTCATCAGAACATCTTTATACAGCTGAAAAAGTGCACCTGCTGTTGTATGAGACGTTTTATGAAAGCCAACAAACTTCTCTGGCTCCAGACTTTCTTCAAAAAAACAGACAGATAGACACCTGCTCCTGCACTTACATCAGCAATTTCATCCATAATTACTGAGAAAACTTCAGCAGACTTTATCTCATCAATGATCATTCTCAGCACATCGTGGGGCGTAATTTCAGTCATCTCATTAAGGATATCATGTGATAACCACTTGCTCTCCTTACAAGCCAGCCATGTCAGCAGCTGTGGGATGTCTGTGTACTGCAGCTTTAGTAGCTGGAGCAAATAGTTCAGTCTGTTTTTCCTCTAATGATCAAACCCTGACATTCCAGGTACGGGAGAGAAGATAAAATAGCCCACAAACTGTTCTGGCATCTGCTTCTGTTTTGTAGTGTTTAGCATCATCACACATTAATATTATCAATATTGATAAAGTTGATAAAATTTATAAAGCCTCCAGCACCACCCACCAGATATGGCAGGACAAAATATATCTTATATCAATCAATCAATCATTCAGTCCATCAGTCAATCCATCCATCCATCCATCCATCCATCAATCTCACAACGCTTGTGTACTCTCTTGTTATTGGTCAGTTTGGCATTAAGCATTTCTGGATGTTCTTGCTGAAGTTGTGTGGTAACCACCATTTTTTTAAAAAAACAGCCAATGGATCAAGTTGATGAGAGGCTGATGGAATTATTTCTTGGTTTGTTTCCACAAGCTCATGAAGACATTGAACCATCCTAGACACCGATGTTGTTTTAAAACAAGAAATACCTACCAGAACTGAAGTGAATCATCAAAAGAACTCCAGATTAGGAAGAGAAACTGAAACACACCACCAAAACGGCGGGTCCAGTTCCATTTGGACTGAGTTGACCCACTTAGAACCACATCTGGTGGACAGCTCCGGAATACGGACATTTAGTCTCTCTGCTATAGGACTGGTGGTGATCAATCATTCAAACACAGTGAAATAATAACCAATGCTTGAAATAACAGAATCACCTAAACTGAATAATTATTGTCCAAATATTGACGATTTGAACAGTCTACTTCCTAAATACTCATAGCTATTGAAAGAAGTACATGTTTTGGAACATGACCTGATAAAAAAAGATAAAAACCTAATAACATCATTGTCGGTTGGCCTGTGTTAACTTGTCTTCTGGTTGTGTTTGAACTCCTGTGATCGCGGTAAACAGCTGTGTCTTTTCATGGATCTCAGTGTCTGTCGTTCACGTGAGGAAATTTTCCTAACAACTATACAAGTAAATTAATAGCAGAGTAGAGTTTATATTTTCTCAAATCTAATCTGACATTTCTTTATCAAATTAGGACATGAGTACTATCTAGAAGAGTCTGATTCAGGAGAATAACATTAGCTTGCTCTGATAGAAGTATAAAACTTTTTTCAGAGTTTTAAAGCACATCTGGAATATTGTTAAAAACAAGTCTGTAATAGGATATGCAGGGATCCAACGAAAGTGACTACTGTCCTGAGATGAGGAGGTAACTTGCAATAAACCATTTTTGTTAAGGGTTAGAGGGGGGAGACTGCTTCTCCCTTTGCAGGTCAATGACCCCCAATAAGTCACAAAGGGTTGGTTAATTCCTGAGGGGATAAAGGTGTAGTGTTATTTTGCATTCATATGAGTGTTGATTACTCCTACAAAAGATTTGTGTTGCAGAAGTTTTCTTCAGAGTCATTCCTAAGTTGCTTGGGACCCCAGGTTTGAAACTATAGATTAGTTGATAGGCAAAGAAGGCTAATGAGGACGAGCTAATCCAGTGGTGTCTGTTAAATGTCCAAATGTGACATAAAATTCCAGAGCATGGTTTCTTAGCTGTGAGTCTCTATATCTGGACCCCTTTTGTCCAGAATTCACTACAGTTTACAAACAGCAGTGGCTTGATGCAGATGTGACTTTTCATGGAATCTGAATAGTTCAACTGCTTTAGCACAGCTTGAAAAGCCATCTTGGACAAGAGCTTTCAGAGATTCTCGATCATGTGTTCTGCTGTGGCCCTGCTGGGGTATCATGGAAAACCAGAATGCTTCAATAGTGGCCTTCAGCTCATCTGCATTGCTCCGTCGTGTGTGTCTCATCTTTCTCTTGGCAATGCCCCATAGATTTTCTATGGGGTTCAGTCAGGAGAGTTTGCTGGCCAATCAAACACATACTCCCTTGATCATTGAACCAAGTTTTGGTTCTTTTGGCAGTGTGGGCAGGTGCCAAGTTCTGCTGGAAAATAAAGTGAGCATCTCCAAATGCTTTTCTGCTGACAAAAGCATGAAGTACTCTAAAATCTCCTGGTAGACGGCTGCCTTGACTCTGGACTAAATAAAGCACAGTGGACCAACACCATCAGATGACATGGCTCCTCAAATCAACACAGTGGAAACTTTACGCTGCACTTCAAGTGTCTTGGATTGTTGCCTCTCCATTCTTCCTCCAGACTCTGGGACCTTGATTTCCAAATGAGATGCAAAATTTGCTCCCATCAGAAAAGAGCAGTTTGCAACACTGCTTAACAGACCAGTTCATTTTTTTCTTTACGCCAGCTAAAAGGCTTCTGGTGTTGTGTTTTGTTCAGGAGTGACTTGACAAGAAGAATACAACATTTGAAGCCCATGTTCAGGATCCGTCTGTGGGTGGTGGCTCTCGAAGCACTAACTCTTAGTCCACATTTTTGAATGGCCTTTTTCTGACAGTCCTCTCGTGGCTGGGGTCATCCCTGCTGGTTTTGCACTTTTTCTTTCACACTTTTCCCTTTCACTCAACTTTTTATTGATGTGCTTTGATACAGCATTTTGAGAGGATCCAACATCTTCTGCAATTACCCTTTAAAGTTTTCCCTCCTTCTGGATGGTGTCAATGATGGTTTTCTGCACAACTGTCAGGTCAGCAACCTTCCCCATGGTTGTGAATTCTACTAAAATTGATTGAGAGACAATTTAAATGCTCAGGAGTCATTTGCCTGTGTTTTAGATTAACTAGCTGACTAGAGTGTGGCATTTAGAGGCTACAACATTGAACCTTTTCACACAAATCTAACTTTCTGAGATTTAGATTTTTGCTGTAAGCTCTAATCATCAAAATTATAAGAAATAATGCTTGAAATATCTCACTTTGCATGTAATGCATCTATATGTATTAGTTTACCTTTTTAAGCTGAATTACAGAAATAAACAAAGTTTTGCATGATGTTCACATTTTTTGAGTTTCACCTGTATACCAGCCACCGACTTATGAACCGGCATACATAGTTTGCCAAATCGGGAACACGTGGTTCACTGACCTTAAGCTTTCCATCCGGGTACCAGTTACACAAGCACGACTGCTCTCACCTTTCTGTACCTGATGGTGTGGGTCAGCTGGCCAAAACTATGTCTTGCAAACCCAGGAACATATTCTTCAGAGGGCTCTCTTTTTTCTATACATGCAGGACTAAAGCCTCAGACAGTTGCATTTTTTGCAGAAGTCCAACATATGTGGGACGCAAGCATGTATATGCATTGGGTTTATACAGAGAAGATGGTAAAGCTTACTTCAGGGCATGTTTTTAGCAAAAAGAAAAGTAAAATGCCATTTAAAGCTTTTTCTGTAAGTCACAATAGAGAAAACAGAGGATAAAAAAAGGGGTAGAAGAAAATAATATTCTGTCTAGGCAAATCGAGCCCCTGGCCTCTCTGACTGCACATCTTTTATATTTCAGAGAAAATGGTTCACTGCCTCCTGACAATAAAAACCACTGCTGAAATAAAACAGTGTTGTCTGACATTGCTACACAAACAGCCTCACAAAAAGCTGGAAATTCACATTTTGGCCTCAGTTATGTATGAATTGCATCTCTAATTATATGTAAATATTGTGAGATCTTTTTCATTCAGCAGAGGTACAGAGATGACAGGGAGCAACAGAAAGGCTGTTAAAAAGTTATGGTTTAATTGGTGGTACAGATAAAAAGATCGCAAAAGACATCAAAATATTAATCTTGTTGTCAAACAGATTTACACCCAAACCCAGAGCTGCAGCTGCAACTACAGGTGAAGATGCAATGTGGAGATCACTTCAGTTCAGGTTTTATATGTAAAAAAAAGGGACTTGAAAGGGCTTTTCACATTTTTCAACAATAGCCACAGATCTTAGCTATAACACATACCTGCCCCCAATGATCTATGAGGTGTTGGATTGTGTTAAAGTCAAGGCTTTGAGCACACCACTCTCCACAAAACAAAGAAAAGTAGCTTCAGACATGGTAGCTACAAAGAAAGATGTTCACTGCTGTCAAAAATGTTGTACAAGTCCACTGTGGCATTATGAAGTCTCAGCCGCCAACTCCTGATCAGTCCAGTAGAGTAAAACAGGTAACAGATGTTTGTAATTTATTATCCTCATCTGCATGTTAGTTTCTTGTCATGCATGTTAAAAACAAAATGGTGCTCAAAAGTTCAATATAAAGTAAAATATCCTAAACTTCAAAGAACAGCTAACAGTTGTGTTATTCATAAAATGTGCACATCATGTTTAAAAACAAAAGCTTGCTAAAGTGTAGTGCCAAATAAAACACATTTTTATTCTGACTGCATGTTCGATCGGATTTAGTGCTCATGTAGTAGCTAATACTGACATTACACCTTGGAGTCCCTCAAAATGTTTGACAATTTGTTTAGATCATTTTGTGACTGCTGAGTAAAACATTAATTATGATATTACTGTTAAAAGCTTATGGTTGTTTTTGTATAGATGCCAAATATACCATGAAATGGCTGGTTACAGTAACAATAACAGATGTCTGTTGGTGGTTTTTTATGAAGTTCTCAATGTTTCTTGTCTGCTGCTCCTTTACAATGTGACGGCAGATAGACATGACGACATTCGTTCAGTCCTACTGCTACTAGCTTTGCCTCATATCTTTTTTCAGCCTTGACACTGAGTGTCACTCAGCACAAAAGCTGGTATGATGTGGGATTTGGTATAACTGGTAAGCTGTTCATGGTCACGTGACCAACTGGGTTGTCATGTCTGTTTGTGCCTGCCCATGGGGAGAAAGGGATATTTTTGCCATTAGAGTTTCTAACTCAAAAACAAATGCCCATAATAAATAAATAAATAAATAAACAAATAAATACAACAGCTTGGCGGAGGTCTGCGCTCTCTAAGTGCTTCTAGTTAAAAATGTTATTACTGTGCATCCTGCATTAGTGGATGTTTTGCAAACTTCATCATGGTAATAGTTTTCCTGATCTAAAATAGCAAATGGAAATACATTTCCTGTGTGGGTGCATTTATGAAGTTCACTACCACTTCACTACCACATCTCTAACATGCACAGGCGTTCAGCCTTCTGAATCTATCCTAGCACTGATCAAATGAGTGTACAAGAAGTCATGTTGGACAGATAGTGTACATTTTTGTGCCATTCCAAGCTTTTACAAATTCTTTCTGCAATATAGCCATTCTTTGGTTTAAAAATGGTAACAAAGTAAACAACTGTTGGATGTAAAAGTGATGGTGTTGGCTCAAACCCTCTGAAAATATTGAGGTTTGAGTTGTTGCAGCTTAAGAAAATTCTACTTTCTGTGGCTCCCTAATGAGAGGCTTAATTCCCGATTCTTCCCGATCCCTGTCCAGTGCAGGTTAGAGACTGACTGCTAATAAGCACTCACACAACCACACTTTAATGAACCAAAACTCTGCTTTAATGCCTGGTACAGAACTAAAAAAGAGTTGGGTCATTGTGGCTAATTTCCCTACCCATGATGAATGAATTATTACATAACCACCTATTTAAATTATATTAATGCTGTCTGAAACTGATTATACCATATGTTTTCAGTATTTGAGTCACTTGTGACTCTTAAAAATCATAAAGATACAACCAAGGTCAGGGTCTTATAAGTCTGATCCACAAAACAATGTGTAACATCAGGATGGCTCCATTCCTCTTTTATATTAAGTGTATTAAGTGTGGAAAGGATTTTTGTTCTCAGGGACGAGTCAGAACTCCTAAACAGCACTCTATCGCTATTTGCACCTTTCATTCTTGCCAATCCTCATAAGACTATACCTCCTGCAATGAAACTGAACATTGACACTGAGCATAAAACATGTGGGATGCAGGATTCAGCATGCATGATGTTGTCAGTTATCCAATTGTACGACTAACAATTTTTTGACACTTATTTCATGATTGCATTCAATAAACACCTTTAAGTTTCTTTCTGTGTTTCTTTTTGTCGCTTGAGCTTTCTGCCTGCAGACAGAGTTGTGACTGTAGTTTAAGGTGAGGAAAAGGAGAAAATATTATAAGTGACTTAGGAGTCAGAACTCAGAGGGAAAAAAATGCAAAAGCTGTAAGTTGTAAGAAATGTCTCTTAGTGGCAATAGAGTGATAGAGGTAGTCTGGGGCATTGAAAATATAAATAAAAGTATGACAAGAAAGAGAATGGAAGAGATAAAGGGGAAGAACGGTCTTTGAAGGGTTAAGGGCGAAGTTGGAGTCTATGTGACAGTATCAAAGCCACAGGAGCAGCAGAGAAAAGCTGTTAACGGGAGCTCACCGTGCCTTAATCGATTGTGAACAGTGCTGCAGAGCACAGCCAATCACAAGAGCTCCTGGAGACTTCTCTGGGTTAGAGCACTTACACGCTGTCTGCTGCCCGATCAGGGAGGCGATGCAGAGAGAGAAGAGAGAGAAAAAGACAGAAAGACAAAAGGGGGGGTGGTGGTGATGAAGAGGGAAAAGTGGGAAAGTGAGACTTCAAGGATTTTGTTTTTTCATCTTGATGACCTTGAAAGCATCTGTAAGGGGGGTGAATATGTTGAAGTAAATATGCAGTATGTGTCCTTTCTTTAGCCCCATTTGTCTCTTGAGTAGATTATCTTTGAGCTGTTTTTCCTTGACATCACTTGGACTTATTTCCACACGGCAGTATGTGTGTGTTGCATGCAACCTCTGAAGGCATGTCACATGACATCAAAAGTAGACGAAACATTTTAACAGGTTGTAATATTGTAAGGAGCTTTTTGAATGAATATGTACATCCTTCAGACAATATTTGCTCTCATTTGAATGAAAAAGCTGTTGTTCTGACACACAATGAATGGAAATGTAAAGAGATGAAGCAAAGAATCTTATAAGACTTAGTTCTGCCATCTTTGAGTATTTGTATGACTTCCTTATATGCAGTTTTTAGATGATGCCACATTGACTTAAACAACTCCTTAAACATCCACTAATATAAAAATATAAACCTACATAACCTATATAAAAATATTTTTTTTCAGATGACTCTCAAATTAAAATTGAGTTCAAAGAATGACTAACCCAAAAAATTACAAAAAAAATGGGAGAGAAAAGGTTTGTGAAAGTATTTATGGTTAAAATCTTTCATTTGATATTTTGAAGCTGCACATTTTCCAGGAAATCTTATTCAAAAGATTTCCAAAGCAGCACTCTCCTTCAATTTTTTCCAGACGGTGGTTTTTGAGGAGCAACAGAAAACCCATCATGTAGAGGAGCCTCAAGAGAACAGAAACACACTCCTTTTCTCATAACTGTTCTATCAGATACAGTGAAAATTCAACGTTCCAATCAGGAAGATCTGAATCCACTCTTCTGAGTTTTTGTACTTGATTCAGAATGTGAAGACATAACTAAGCCTGACAAGTGGGAGTGTTATAAAACACTGATGTTTCTAACATAGCACTTGCTGTGTTGTTGTTGGTTCTGTATGATGGCATTTGTCCACACAAACAGAAAGAAGGGTTTAATCATCACAAAGACAAATATTTACTATCCCTCTGCAATTATTCGGCATTCTTTGCAATAATTCTTTCATATGAAATCTTTAGTAATAGCAACTGAGCCACAAACACAGTTCTAAAAATCTGGATGAGCTCATTGGCCATCTGAAAACCACCTCTTGCTGTCTTGATGCCCTGCTAGCAGGGTTTTTAAAGAACATTTCAGGATGCATCGCCTCAGATATTTTACTGATTGTAAACAAGTCTCTGCTTTCAGGTGTCTTCCCTCAGACCCTAAAAACAGCTGTCATCAAGCCACTACTGAAAAAGAAAAAACTGAGACTTGTCTTTCATGAGCAGCTACAGAGCGATACCAAACCTCCCCTTTTTTAGTAAGATTATAGAAAAAGCTGTCTTTCAACAGCTACACAACTTCATGGAACTAAATAACTGTTTTGATGTCTACCAGTCAGGTTTTTGGCCACACCACAGCACAAAGACTGCTCCAGTTAAGGTCTTTATGTATGTCGGCTTGAGCACAGATAGTGGAAACATTTCAGTCCTGGTACTGCTAGATCTCAGTGCTGCATTTGACAAGGTCGACCGTAACATCTTACTAGACCGGATAAAAACAGAGTGAGTCTTTCAAGGCACTGCAATTAATTGGTTTTAGTCCTATTTAAAAGACAGGGACTACTTTGTGTCTTTAGGTCACTATAAATCTGAGTGAACTAAAATAACCTGTGGAGTTCCCCAAGGCTCCATCCTGGTGCCACTCTCTCAGATTATTAAAAAAAACAACTAAATATGTTACCATGCTGATGACACACAAATCTACATAACCATCTCACCAGGAGACTACAGTTTGATCCAAACACTGATCAACTACATCAGTCAAATTAAAGACTGGATGTGCCAAAATTTCCTTCAGTTAAATGAAGACAAAACTGAAATAATAGTTTTTGGAGTGTCAGGAGTGTATTTTACTATTATTTTGTCATGTTCTGTTTTTGTTGTGGTTCAGAGATCCCACTGGGCGTGGGACATTAAGAGATTTGTTTGAGTTTTTTGTGTACAGTCTTACTCATAACTTTTGTCCTGTCTATCTACCTTTGTGGAAGAGTGCCACCTTCCCAGTGTGAAGATCCCACCACAAGCTGTCAGTCTGGCCTGCTGCCCTGCCACCACCCCTGTCTCAGTTGCTTCCCAAGGACTCTGGACTCACTTTAAATAAACCTGTTACCGCTTTACAGAATCTGCTGTCTGCTCCTTCCTGCCTGTCTTCCCGCAAACCTTAACATGGAGCCAAGGAAGAAAGATTGAAAATCAGTTGTCAACTTCAAACAGGTAAGTTAAAAACCAACAACCAAGCCAGAAATCTGGGAGTTGTCACAAACTCAGACCTGAATTCTAGCAGTTATATTAAGACAGTTGTGAAGTCAGTCCATTTTCACTTAAAGAGCATTTCAAGGATTAAAGGACTGATGACTCAGCAGGATTTAGAAAAACGTGTCCATACATTTATCTGTATTAGACTGAACTGTACTGGACTGTAATGCTGTCCTCATGGGTCTCCCTAAAAAGTCCATCAGACAGCTGCAGTTAGTCCAGAACATTGCTGCTTGATTTCTCACTAAGCCCAAGAAAGTAGATCCTATAACTCCAGTTCTCAGATCTTTGCACTGGCTTCCTGACTGTCAAAGAATTGACTTCAAAATCCTGCTGCTCGTTCACAAAACACTGAATGGTTAAGGACCAAAATACATTCAGGATCTTTTGGTTTGTTATGAACCAACCAGATCCCTCAGGTCATCTGGGTCAAATCTACTTTCTGTTCCCAGAGTCAGAACTAAACATGGAGAGGCAGCATTCAGCTTTTATGCTCCTCACATGTGGAACAAACTCCCAGAAACCTGCAGGTCTGCTGAAACATAGCAGTTTTAGGGACATCATCCAAATTTAACAGGTAAAGGCGGAGATTCAAACTTTTTGGTTGTTGCCACATTGCCGATCACACATCTGCTGCTTCTGGTTTAGCAATGTCTATTTATTGGTGTGTCGGTTGCAGCTACTGTAGGAATACTGGATGGCGGAGTGTGTTAATCTTTTTATAGAAGGAAATACTCCATATTTAATGCACTATCAGGAAAGTGTCGTCTGTTTTTGGTTTCTGTTTATTCATTACCTGATTTATTTTTTTCTTGATGATCTTTGAGAAATTTACTTCCATTTCCTTTTGCTACTACATTTCTGTTTATCACCTCAGCATAATCATCAGTTTAGCTTTCTCTGTGTGAAAATATACATATACACTCCTGTTTTCCTTTTCTTTTTGGCTAAACCCACAGTTACAGGGTCATAGGTTTCAACTGGTAATTCTTAGAGAATTCCCACCTTCAAATACTTAAGTGTCCAAGCGCCTTGCTGTGGATGTTTCCTGTCTGTTATTTATCTTTTTCTATAAGTCAGCAAACATTTCTAGCAGACTTGTTCATAACAGTTTACAATATGTATGAAGACAAAGTAAGGTGGCTTTTTGGGGGAAAGATCTACAGGTAATTCTTTGTGCAAATGACAACTACTGATTACTGGGTATTGTGACAATCTGCAAGTTTATACAGTTGTTTGTAGTTTCATTCACACCTCTGATAAAGTAACCATTCATATATATATATATATATATATATATATATATATATATATATATATATATATATATATATATCATCACTGTGACTCATGACTCACGATGAGTATCAGACATTTGTAATAGCAAAATTCAATCCAAAACATAATTTGGAACTTCTATGGGAAACTCGGAAAAAGATAAGAAAAACAAAATAAGTGTTACTGATATATTATCTGTTTAACACATTTTTTCCTAAATTCTCTTCTCTTCTAGCCCTCATACTGCACCGCTAATTTTTTTTACTCATATTTGAACAACTGCACTTCCATAATGTATCAGTATAAATGGCCAAATCATTACATTTCAGTTTAGTGACTGCTTGCTTAGGAAATAAGCTTCTTTATCAAACATTTTTAGGTGGAGTGAAATGTTGCTTTAAGCCTAAATATTGCTTCCAATCACAGCAGCACATCAGTGTGTTTTGTACACAACACTATATATAAAATGATGAAAGGTTCTATCTTCATCTTCAGTTCACAACTAAATCCACTTTTCTTATCACAGTTTCTCAGGTTCTTGTGGAGGTGGGAATGTCTTATGGAAAACCTTGCACCTGCTAGTAGCCACATTGCAACTACTATATTACTGTTTTGAGCTGCTGCCTGACTTCTCAGAGACTTTCGCAAAAAAAAATCTTATTCTCATTGTTAAATAAAGATTTGTTTTTATAAATAAATAAACATCTATTCCATCATTTACAATGATTAAATCATGCCAAAGTTACATCTTCTGATTTCCAACACAGAAGTTGTTAAATCCAAACTCCAACTTTATCTTATTTCCTTTAGTTTAAAAGATTGATGACTTATTGAATCTTTGCAGCACCTGACATGAGGACCCCTCAAGTCAGAGAGATGTTGATTGACTGGACATGATCCATCCACTGAGGAGGAAGTCTTGCATCAGGTCAGTCTTCAGTTGGCTTTTTGTCTCCCAGCAACTTTTGCATACAGACCAATCATGATGCTTATATGGTCTTTTTCATATTCATTTTAAGTACACTGTTCCCACACTTTACATGTATGAGCATGGCATCACTTTACAGTATTTGAAGAAATATGATGTAACAATTATTCTCTTGTAAAGTCTCTTTACAAAAGTCTTTTTGCCTTCCTTGTCTGAAATTATTTTTGTTTTTTTCCAAATAAAGATTGATTGGCGGAATGTATGGTTGCCGTGTTCAGTCAGTGTGGTAAGAAATAATTAGGCTGCACATTGTTGGCCTCAGAGAGACTCAGAGGACCCTTTCAAACTGGTGTGGATGATGAAATTACTATCACACTGGCTTTACACGCAATCCAATACAGTCAGCCTGCATGTGTTACCTGAATTTGAAGCTTTTTTTAATAATTAGAGTTCAGTTTGTCATTGACGTCTCATCAGTTGTCTCATCAATTAAGTCTACTCTTGTTTAAACATTCCACAAAAAAATAATCACACTTAAACTGTGAAACAGTGCTCGGATTTGATTGTCTAAAAATAGCTTTACTTGGAGACGTTTCACAGAAGTTAAAATGTTCAGAAAATAAATTGGGTCCAATCTTCTGTATCTGTCCGATCTATTTAATAACTTCTTAAATCTAACTTGCCCTTCAAGGAAACTCGCTTCCCTTTGTTGTCTGTACAACCATAACAGCTGGATTTGATTAGCTTGATAGTGTGGGAAAAAGAGAACAATGGGAATTATGTCATTCTTCTTTCAGAAAAGGAATCTAGGTCAAATGAAAATAAAAAAGACATATTGATCTCTGATCATTGTACAAACTGCACATTCAAGAATGCACTGCCTGTTGTTTTTCTTTTTAATGAGATTTTGCTGCTAGATTTGGTAGACGTGCAGACCACCATCAATACTTTAAAGCAATTTTACTCTTCCACAAAACCTAATAAGCTCTTTTCCCTGTTTGTGCAAAAACCAACAACAAGAAAAAACAAAAAGATAGAGCTACGTTTCAAGCTGCAATCAATTTTAAGGAATATCACCATGTGGCAGTGAGACGCTAAAACAGGTAGTCGTGTTTGTGGGAGCTGTTGAAAAGCAGTATAAGGAGGTATGTTCAGCTTCTCCGGTGTTAAAAATACTTGGTTAAGACTAATGTGCATGGTTGGATCTACATGTTACACAACGAAAGGTAAGAGAGTAAAACAAATCTAAACATTATGGTCCACACATTATCATCCTTATGAGTCACAATTGTGCTATCCATCCATCTATTTTCTGTACCACTTAGTCCAGTTCAGGGTTGCAGGGAAGTTGTTGCCTATCCCAGCAATTAGCAAGCGAAAGGCAGTGTACATCCTGCACAGGTCACCAGTCCAACGTAGAGCCAACATGGAGAGACAAACAACCACTCACACTCCTAGGGAGAATTTAGAGTGACCAGTTAACCTAACATGCATGTCTTTGGACTATGGGAGGACGCCAGAGTACCCGTAGAGCAGTGATCCCCAACCTTAGTCTTCAAGGCCAACTTTCCTGCTGGTATTACATGTTTCCCTACTGCAACACAAATTATTCAAATTAAATGGATCTCTTACAAGCTCTGCACAAGTCTGCTATTGAGCCATTAATTTGAGTCATTAATTTGAGTCAGGTGTGTTGCAGCAGAGAAAACATCGAAAGTCTGCAGGACAGTGGGCCTTAAGGACTAGAGCTGGAGATCCCTGCTATAGAGAACCCATGAATACATGGGGAGAGCATGCAAACCGTCTTGTTCAACCCCCATGGAGCATGGAAAAAAGTTAGCAGAGATGTAGTACTGCCTGATATGTTATGAAAACACATCTCTATTTCTGTATTTCAGCTATTGATTGCTCTTCACCACCGACTAGCTTAGCACTAGAGATAGCTGTCTCAGTAGTTAGCTGGCTTATTGGTTTGGTTTCAGCTAGTAAGACAAACATTTCATATGTGTAGATGGCCGCACTTTGGTCAGATAAATGCTTTTTTCCTTTTAAATTTTATTGGGTTTTACTATCTAATGAATTTGGCTTAAATAGTAGTCTTAATGTCAAACAGCATCGAGTACAAAAAGTTGATCCACCAATTTTCTGTAACCGCTTATTCCAATGCAGGTTTACAGTTGGGCTGTACCTAATACAGTAGGTACTCCTTGGATGGGTTGTCATTGCAAAGCCAACACAAAGAGACAAAAAATTATTCATGCTCCCTCCCAGAGAGAATTTAGAAACACCAATCAACCAAACCTTTTTGGACCGTGAGAGGAAGTCAGAGAACCTGAAGAGAACAGGCAACCGTGAACCTTCTTGAAGTGAAATGATGATGATAGTAGGAAACTGTCATAAACAATTTATTCAACAGCACAAAGGTAGAAATATAATAAGATGTTGAAGTGAAATAGACATATAAGAATTTTAATCCTGACAGTGACACAGTTAAAGTTGTGAGTAAAATGAGATTTCAATTTGCATTTGATCTAAACACAGCACTACACATTTTCTGATCAATGCTGCAAGCCAAAACCTCATTAAAATTCCCTGGTCTCTTGTAACCACATCACTGCTCATCTCTTCCGGTGTATATGACACTTCAGTCCAATATGGTTTATTTATATTTCTCCAGAAGAAACATCAATTTATATTAAAGCACCAGTTCAATCCATTTACATTCCAACTTATCCCAGTCCTATAAGCACCATGATTCCATAAAATAATAAGAAAATAAAAGTGTACTTCAATTAAAGGTAGGCTACATCTGAGAAGATAAAGAAAATCCTGTATTTTTTTTCCAACACTGGAATTTCTTACAGTAAATATGAGATTTCAAACAGAGGTGCTGCTATTCTGAGATTTGAAATCCTATTATTCTTGCTTGAGTGGTTTCACCTGTCAGTGAATAATTTAACCATAATCAGCAAACAGAGATGGCTGCCAGACTGAAACATCAGGCTCTGTCTTGATTACATAAAAGAACATTCAAGAAGGATTTTACCAGAAATCATAGGAGGAGGAGGGGTAGAAATTCTCCACCACATTCATTTTAGGTTGTTTAATTTTCATTTTGTACCATAGCAGTTGTGCTGTAGTGTGCCAGTGTCTACATAAACCTGTTATTCAGTTACTCAAGTGAATCTACGGCTACACCTACACAATTGCTGGGCTGCCAGCTGATTTTGGCAGCACAGCACTTAGAGTTTGCTCATATTTCTCCACATTTAGGCAGATTTACCACTTTAAGCTTCAACTATGACTCTAATCTATTTTCACTGTAAATCCTTTCTTTAAAAAAATTGCCAGACACAAGGCCAAATTACACCTTGTATTTTGTTTTATTTTCACACCCCTTGCTCCACCCAAAAGTGAGCACACATATCCCCAACCATTACAGGCTAAACCCAAACTGTTTTTTTTTAAGAACAAGTTGAGTTCTGGTCAAGTGCAAGCAGTCAATAGCCAGAGCTGCCCCTTTAAATGACAGTTGTCTAGGAAACAGGTGCAGAAATGGTGGATTTGGATGGTGGCTGAGCAGCACGGGAGCTGCTGTTTAGCAACGCCCAAGAACAACAGTGTGCTGAGCCAATGTCACCCTGTGAAGCCACTCTGCTCCACAAAAAGCTGCAATTTAGGCAAACTGGGAGCAAGAAGAGCATGAAAAACCACAGAGAGGCCACCTGATGGTATAATCTTAATCTTCAGAATAATTCACACATACTCATACAGTCCTATATGTATATACATATATATATACATATACATACATACAACAGTACAACAGGTACTTTAAAACTAACTTTGTCATCGCGTCTCATTTCAGAAACTATTCACTACCGCCCCCTGCTGTGATCACGAATGCCAACTCGGACCCTGATTATCCACGTATGTTGAACACCATGTGACCAGCGATGACCTACCTCTGTTCTGTCCAACATTTTCTAAATTAACTTGTGTGGAAAACTACTTTAAGGTACAATAGCAGCCCACTTGAACACAGTAAGGAATTGTCATTTGATATGTCGGCGTGAGGTAACAGCGTGCTCCAAAAGTAAATCGATCATCCTGCACAAACAAGGAAACCTACTCAACAGGCAACAAAAACAGATAAAAGCTTTTATGAGAGAAATATACTCTCAGTAAAGAAGAATAATCTGTGCTCTGAAAGATGGTGATAATTTGACTATTTTTCACTCTAAAGTGCTATCACAAGTCTAACATCTGCAGTTCTGGGAAAAATCTGAACCTTTTGAGGGGATTGTAGTCATTTATAATATCCATTGATCCAGAATAATTAACTTGTAAAAATTGTTACAATTTTCTCTGATGCAGTTTCAGGGTATTAAACAAAAAATAAACAAAACTAATGCAAGGAAATGGATTGATTTCTGATCTGGTAAATACATTTCTTTGTGTGTAAGTGGACATTAAAATCGTAGGACAACAGCTTCAGGGTTTCATATTTTGCTCAGGAGTTTTTAGAGAAAAATGTTCATATTATGCTGGAGGGGGATGCTAGCTCTGGTAAAACCACACACCACTGTGATCCAGGAGAGCTGAGCTCATTGCTCGGTTCATGTTGGTACTGAGTAGCTATGCAGATTCTTGGCTATTATATGTTGCATTACATTTTCATTACATTTCAGGTTTAAGTGTGTGTTTTCTTAGAGCTAAAGCCCATAAATCAAAGCTATAAAGAGGTCAGTGAATTTCTATCCCTTTTTGTTTTTCTTTCTGTGGTGAATAAACATTTTCCTTACTTTACTGCTTATGGCTGTTTTTATTTTCATTCTGCCAAAAAAATAAGAAAAAAAAAAAAATAAGAAAGAAAGAAAACTTAAAACAGAGGAACATGTCCCTATGGCTGCTTTAAGTGTGGCATGGTTTATGTAATGTAGAGCTCCGTTTGTCTTTCTATGCTGACATCAAGGACATCTATGAACTCTGTGGTTTAAGCAAGTAGCTGGCATTGTCAGTTTCATAGCTCATGACCCGTGGTGACAGATACACATGTCAGCACTTCTGCAAACGGATCTGCATTTAATAGCTTCCACTACATCCGTCTTTTCTTCCCAGCAGCCTCTTTAATATCTGACTCGCTTAGCGTTCAAGCACAAAAAAATAGCAGTTGAAACATGTCAAACTGATTTTTTCTTTCATTAAGATCCTTTAAGTGCCACATTTTTCACATCGCACATCATCTTCTCTCAAATACAGAATGACCCAGCCCCTATTCTCAAGCCACAGCTGATTAATTAGGGGCAGGGAGATGCAGATACAGAGGGACAGATCAGATCCTTGAAACTCTGTAGCATGTCACTTTGCTGGTGTTGCTGAACTGTGGATGCAAGATAGCCAGCGGGCATGCCTTGGATGGGGACCTTTCAAATCCAATTGTGTCGCAGTGGTTCCCGTCCCAACTCAGCCATGCTATCAGAGCAGATAACGTGCTCCAGTAAAGGTTACGACTCACCATGACATTTCTGTTGAGACCAGGCAAACTATGATTCCTGGGGACTAATCCTGCATTCATGTAAGTGCTTTGTGTGAGTACTCACCTGAGCATATGTATCAATATAAGCAGTTTGTAAATCAAAACAAAAGGAACCAACATTTAAAAAAGGTCATAACATATAAATGGTGAATCCCATGAAATCACAGTTAATATATTTTAGCTTCAAAGTTATCAAGAGAGCAGAACTCTCCAGATGTGGGAAATGACAGTTGCAGCTCTTTGATGACCTGATTTATGCACATCTGGAAGGAATTTAAACTGACATCTGTGTTTTAAGTTTAGGTCTTAAACCCTTTCAGATCATTTTTCCTGAAATATAGTAAGTGAGTATTTATTAAATGTAAAGTATTTTTCAAAACTGAAACCTAAAACCTGCCATAGACTAGTGACCTGTCCAGGGTGCACCCTGCCACTGCCACTTACCAAGTGACTGCTGGGACAGACTCCAGCTCCCCCACAACCCTAAATTGGAAAGAGCAGTATAGAAAATGGATGAATGAATTACAAAAAAAAAAAAAAAAAAGGAGCACAAAGCTCAGCAGATTATTCTAAAATAAAATATTCTAAATTTTAACTGGAACAATTGAAGCCAAGTTCAATTTCCAAATTTTAACAACCCCAACTGCAAAATCCATCATGACTATTTTACAGTATTTTACTGCCTAATTTATGGCTCATGAAATCTGCCACATATATGGTATTGTTAAAGCATCACCACAGTGGCTATAATCAGCTGTGGCTGTGAGCAAACCTGTTGTTTTTTTGGCTCAAACATTTAAAAGATGTGACGTTTGCTCACAGCTTGTAGCAATAAGGCGGATGTTGTCTTCTATCTGAGGCATTAAACCCAGGCAAAGAATCTAAACCTATATTCTCTCTAATGGCCAGCAGGGTTGGCTCCTTTTGTTCCACAAAGGTTAGATTTGATAAAACTCTGATTAAATGACCTTACTTCCTTAAATTTACTACCTAAGAAAACACTCCTGTACAAATGTTTAATTGCTAATTTAAAGCCTTCATCAAAATAGTGTGATGTTAATTTTGTAAATTTAGTAAATTATGGTTGCATTAAGAGTAAAAGATAATATATCAAGGTAAGCCTCAAAGTGACTTAAGTACTACCTTTTGATTGCTACTGCAAAGGCCTGTGTTGGGCCTGTTTTCTTGTTTGTGAGATCCAGGCCTTATCTGTAGTAGTCTGTTACAAAAATTTGCAAAAAATGTCAAAAGACAAAATTTAAAAGCTTTAAAATGATAGTCCGGAATTCAGTTTAAGACCCGAAGGTGGTTAACACTAGAAGTCCCAGAGAGGGGTCAATTGACCTTTCTACCTTTACAACCCAGAGATGGGTCGATTGACCAGTAGGATTTTAGCTAAAATCCTGTCTTAAGCTGCGAACAGCTTCTTTTGTTTGTAGACGAGTCAATTACTGGCACACCCCAGGAGGGCGCATACTTAGGGGAGACACTGTAGACTCTTGAAACTGGACTGTCAACTTTTGCCCAAAGCTTGGCTTGAGACACTGCTTGGTCCCCTGAGTATGAGATTGGAGTAGACCTCAAACAGATTCAGAAAGGTTTTCCTGCATTCTAGTATATTTCAAATAATTAAAAATATATTTGATATGATATATGATATATACCTCCTCGACACATTTGTGTGCTTTTAGAAGAAAAAAAAAAAGATAATCATTGTGGGCCTTCAATAAAAAAGCAAACAATTTAGAATGATATGACAAAATGATGAATTCATATTTTTTAAAAAAATCACTTTAAAAGGTCCAGCTCTCCTCTTTTCATACAAATGAAAAAATACAAATTTTTCAGAATTTTTTACCAATTTTTCAAACTTTTTAACCCAATGTTCATATGTCCAAAAAGCCCAAGCAATGAACAATTTTGAATATTTAAAATGAACATTTTTTGATTGTGGTGGTACAGGCAGGGTCTGTGAGTAAAATGTCCAGAAGCATTAGTGTCTAAGTCAAGAGGGCATAAATGTCAACATGACAAAGATATAAAAGAACAACTGTGAATTTTTTCCAATGCTTTTTATTTTTGTCATAAAAAAAAACAACAAAACAGTTAAAATAATGCAAGTAATGAAACAATTTCACAAATATTTACACAAGGCTACAGTGGCATGCCCTTGTGTGAATGGCTTTTCTGCTCTTTCAGCAGTCCGTCTGTGCTAAGTCCAAACATGCTTGGCACTTCCATGGTATCTCCATCCTGCATTTGCCACATGTGTATTTGTAGCAGTCAACACATCTTACAGTTGCGCAATTGTTCTTGCATCGATGGTTGACCTGACATTTTGCCCTTTTCCCAGGGCTAGGTGTGGGAGGTTGCTGCTGAAGCAGTTGCTCCTTATGTGCCTTCTTCTGACTCACATGAGAGTTGGCCAACTCTTTCGCGAGCTCAACCAGGAAGTCCACTCTTCTCTCCTGCACTCCGGTGCATTCCTTATGAAGAACATGAGCGTTCCGTGCCGCCATGTCGATCATGTTGTAGAACACGGCGACTGGCCATCTCCGTGTTCCTGCACGCACGCTGTACTCCCGCACCATCTGGTCCATCACATCCACACCACACTTTGTGGTGTTGTATTGTGTGACAGTGTTTGGCTTCCTTTTGGTGGTATTCTCAGTCTCAACCACATTGTGCATGCTGCTGAGAAGATAGACAGTCTTTTTCCGTTTCGGCGCATATACTGTGAGTGTTGCACCAGTGGTGGAAAACACTCGAGTGGTGAATTTAGTGTGGTCCTTCAGTCTAGTTGACTGAGGAATTTCCCGGCGAATCTTGTTGACTGTGCCAAGGATGGTGGTTTTCCGGCTAAGCAGTCGTTGCGCAAGGGACAGCGATGTAAAAAAATTGTCTGTTGTTACAGTTCTGCCCTTATCCATGAACGGCTCCATCAGCCTCATCACTACACTCTCAGAGAGTCTCTCTCCACTGGGACGACTGGGGTCCTTGCCAAGATATGGCAGGATATTGCAAATGTACTTTGATTTCAAGTCACAAGCCAGCCAAAACTTAATGCCAAATTTGTCCGGTTTTGTTGCAATGTACTGCAGAAAACTGCAGCGAGTCTTTGTCGGGAAAAGCTGTTCATCAATAGTGATGTGTCGACCAGGGTTATAAGATCTGATGCAGTTATTGACAAAAGATTCCCACAGATTAGAAATTGCAGCAAACTTATTTGTCTCCACTCGCTCACTGCGTGTGAACATGTTATCAAAGCGTAGGTGTTGCATGATGTTTTGGAAGCGCTTTCGGGCCATAGTAGCAATGATTCGTGGGTTTCCCAGCTCTGCTGACCAATTGTCACGTAGTGATGGAACTTTCTTCACCCCCCGCAAGATAATAATTGCAATAAATGCCATTAGTTCTGGGAGGTTCATGAACCAATCTGCCTGCTCCTTTTGCCGTGCATGCTGAATGGTCCATTCTTGAATGCTACGAAGCATTTCAAGTGTTATAAAACAGAAGAAGCTTTGAAGACGAGTCCGGATACTTCTTCTGGCCTTAGCAGTTGGCTCTCCATCTGTGCCGTATGGTTCTATTGGGGTGAAATTGAGACATGTCCCCAGCTGTTCTTCATGCCACACTGTGCCATCTTTAGCCATCTCTGTCCTCTCACTTCCCAACCGAGCCCTCTTTTCTGGCAGTGGAGCAGTCTCATCATCTGCAAGGTAAACAATTTCACAATTTCAGAGGACGAAAATAGGATGTTTTGGAAATAAGATTAAAAAAATCCTTTATTTGTACCAAAATGGAGAAATTCCAGTGTTGCAACTCACAGTACAGGACAAAGCAGAAAGAAAGAAATTTGTCATACCAAAAAGTTCAATAATAGTTTCAAATCTTACCTGAAGACTGCTCAGAGTCAGAGTCCGAATCCAGCTGAATTTGTATCTCTTCTCCATCTGAGTCACAAGGGTTTGTATCGCTGAGGATCAGGTCCAATGCCTGCTGAGTTGTAAGCCGCCTCTGCATTTTGCTTCCTTCTATTTGTTCGAGGTGAAGCTAGCTACTATTTATCCCCCTCAGCCCACCATCCCCCACTGCCACAGAATTTACCAGACGTTTCAAGGTAACAAGGAGGGGCTGGATGCAATGGGTGCATTCCTCAGGTAATGGCTGCATTTACAAATGAAGAGATGCTAATTTTTGCCAGCAGAGTCGTCAGTTTGGACTAAAGGTCTTTCGACCCTTCTCTGGGACTTTAGGGAGACATCAAAATTCCTGGGACTTCTAGTGTTAAGTCCTTTTTATATTCAGTGGGTTTAGCGTCAAATGCCTTTATGCCTTTCATTAGGGAAAGGAATTGCCATTTTGTATCCGACACTTAGTGCCATTAGCCGAGAAACAGAGGCCGTTTATGTAAAAGGTTAAAAAAAAGTAACCATGACTTAGTACAAAAAGTCAACATACACATATTTAAATCAAATTAAAAAGATTCTAGTCTGTCTTACTAAACAGGAATTTGACGACATTTAGAGAAAACAAGGATCGATATCGTCAGAGTATTTCAACCATGTAGGACCAAACACTAGTCAACTGTAGAAGCATCCGACCTACAGAACTGCTATATTTCAGTTCAGTGCTGCAAAGTCAGAAACATCATTTATTGTTAAATTTTAAACCAACGTATTTAAGTTACACAGCATCAGTTGGTCATGTTCAATGTCATGCTGGTTGTTTTAGTGTTTAGGCTGATGTCTTGGAATTCTTGCTGCCAGGATTCACACACAAGCAACTAAATGCTGACTGCATTTTGCTGACTGACCCTCGGGGCCGGCCCAAGCCTTTATGGGTCCCAGGCAGAATTTGATTTGTGCTAAAACATTTTCTAGATGTTTCTCAGCTCTAACACACTTGATTCAAATTAAATAGATAGAACAGCTTATCAACTTCTGCTCAGTGCCTCATTCATTTGGATTTGGTGTGTTGAAACAGAAAAAAACATGGAAAACTTGAAGGATTGTGGCTCTCTAAGACTAAACCTGCCAAACCCTGTTGTAAACAAAAGTAATTTTAAGTAAATTTAATCAGCAAACACAAGTTTAGCCACCTTTATCACACTTTGTGTCAACTTTGTCCATAATTAAATAAATGAATAAATAAATAAAAAATGACAAATCATTGTTGGTACTCTACATTAGCTCTGGTATCTAATTAGTAATTTCCCTGCTGATTTGGCCAGTGTGACAATCCTTTGTGCCACAACAGTCTCCGTTGTCATAACAAAAGCTTTTTTCTTCTGAGATCCACTTCATTACCCAGACTAATATGGGAAAAATGTTTATTCAAATGACTCAAGATCAAATACTATAAAATAATTATGAAAATGCTTAAATATATTATGCTTGTGTGAGTGCGGGGGGGGGAGTCATTTGAAATAATTAACTGAAAGAATATCAGGGTTGAAAAAAAATGCTTATTCATCTAAGTTATCAGCGCCCTTCATCAGTGCCCAATGCCAACTGTGAAAACTGTACAATAACTACAAATTATGGGGATCACTATAACAGCTACAGGCATTGAGGGAAACAGACTGGTTGTTGTTTTGAGGACAATACACATTGTGAGGTTTGATTGGCTTCTGCCAGGGGAAACACGTTCGTTTTAGTGACTGATTGGGCAGTGCAATTTTCCACCTGGGTGGCTCCTGGGAATGCACAGTTATTGTGTGACTTTGGCAGGAGCCCCCTTTGTATAGAAAGTCTTTGAATGTGAGTTTCCTGTTGCTCTTAAATGACTCTTTTTGAACTCTGATGGGGTTTTGCAGGACGGGGGCTGGGGTTGAGCACAGTGCTGCCCATCGCACGATAAGCCACATGTGACAGTCTGTCAGGTCACCTCTCATCAGGAGGGATACAGATGAGAAAGCAAATCCTCACCAGTAATAACACTCACATACATGAATATAGAACACAAGACGATGTACAGTCACAAACATCATCATGAGTGTCTTTTTCTTTGCTTCAGCTCGTTAGTAGAGAAATGTAAGGGTGCCCTCGCCAAGAAAAAAGGATGCTAAAACACAGACTTTGCAACTACTTTGATTTCATTTACTTAAAGGGAGATCATAATAAAGCTCCCAATTCAAACAACAATTTGCATCAATTTTACAAACTATTTGCTCACATTTAGCTGTTTTTGTAGAGCCATGTAATTCATTTAAAAAGTTTTTACACTAAGATATTTAATTTGCTATATAGATCATGTTGGCTCCTATCAGCCCTTGTTTGCAGTGGGACTGTCCTGGGAGTGGCACAAGCTACTCTGAGTAGAGAAGCAGACTAATGATATCCTATCCAACAGTGTTGGTGTTCAGTGAAGAAATTTACCACAAAGGACACTGTAGTCACAGCCATGACATTGGAGTATGCTACCCAGAAATCTTGATTATACATGAAGAGTTTATCTGATGCCAGTTCTGATGTTGCTCTGATCGTACAGATCTAGCTGACACAAGAACAGCATGGGTAGGAACAAGGAATGGTTTTAGGCCAGTTTAAAGACCAAAATACTTGAAAAAAATTTAAGGCTAGTTGGTACCATATTGAGTAGTGACAACTAGTACATTAAAAAAAACACTGTACAATTTACTTTTTTTTTTTTTTACAAATCCGATGCATGTATCTCTGGCGGCTCTTGGAAATAAGATACAAAAATGAAGTACTGACATCTCATCACAACTATTTTGATAATATCTGTTATTTGTAGATAGTCAAACTTGTTATAAGTTATAAAAAGGTGTCCTCTTGTAAACTCTGTGGCTCTACAGCAATGTTATACTTACACCCGAGTACACCAGAGCTCTCCACATTCTGAGTTTAGTATATTTGTCATCAAAGGGTGGGCACACATTCATCTGTTCAGTCACTAAGCTACACACATGTAATAGAAAATCAAAATGGATGATGAATTTGAGGTGAGGCTGTTTGAAGATAAAAGTAACTACTTATGTACAATTTTACTTCAAAAGAAAAAAAATTATGATCAAATGTGGAAAAATTTGTGGAGAGAAATTGGCTTTTTTGGTAAATAAGAAAAGCGTAAAGCATGTCAGCATGTGTAAAACATTGTAGTGTAACTATAACTGAAGTCTATGTGTTTGCTGACATGCACTCAGACCACTGTCACACTCTCGAGACAAAAATTCTACATTTAACAGCATAATCAACGCCTGACACTGTGGCTTTGGTAACTTATGAAACCATTAATCATGTAAAGAAGTATGTACCAGATCTTTAAGAAACCTGATCAGAGTTGACTCTTCTGAAGGGCACAGAGACGGAGCGTGACAAAACAGTTATTAAACCCAGAGTGAGCGAGACGATCTCTAGCCCGAGAAGCCGAGAAAAGGGAGAGACGTGACCATGGAGGGGGAGTGACAGAGCGAGACGCCAAAATGAAGAAATGCAGAGATGAAGGGATACAGAAATAAAGGGCTTGCTGGACCTGGCAGAGGCTGAATGAAAAGGAGATGACCACTCTGAGAAGATCAACAGATCAAAATGGCCTCTGTGAATGTGCAGAAGTAATTTTCAGGTTCATGATAATATTAAAAAATCTAGCTGAAATGTTATTGTCTTGATTTAACTTTGGCTATGACGGTGTATTTGGAATGTTTTATTTTTTTACACAGAATAACAAACAAACTTGAATAAAACAAGCAAAAACAACATAGCATTATTTAAGCTATAATCTTCTCTGTATTTGGACAGTAGGAGCAGTTTAAAGTCGCCAAAATGAAGTAAATTGCAATAATGATAAGCTGACTGACAAAACAGTGTCCATCAGAGTGAGAACAATTTTGTGTATTTTCCTGCCTTTATCAAGCAGCCACAGGTAAACATTTGTCTCTGGGCTCTGAGAACAAGTAGAGCAATTTGTCTTGTTCAGGAAATGCAATAACAAAAATTATTAAAAAAAAAAAAGCTCAAGCTGCAGATGTGTCACCACTGCTTTGGAAAAAAAGCATGCATCTCGTCCTTATTCCTCACAATTCAGCTAGTTTTAATAAAAGAGGAAGCAAGAAACAGTGGGGGTCTTTTGGGAGTCGCCGCTTGCAGTTTGCTCAGCCTCAGGGGACAGAACAGGGAAATTACTATCAGCGACACCAGTTTGGAGCAGTAGTGGTTGTCAGATAAGACAATATTGTACATTTCACTTCTAAATCAATCAAGGTCATCTTATGCATTCTTTGATTCTGTGCAAATGTGACTTTAATTCATTAAGGACACACAGCAGCTGCATAGGTGGGTTCTAAACTTGTCATTATCTGGCATAAAGCGTCATTTCTATATCCGCAGAGATTTGTAACTGCTCTCAATGAAATTGTTGCTGTTGAAAATTTGCAATTAAGTATATTTATATATACTTTACATTTATGTCTGTTGCTATAAAGAGTACCTAGTACTGTGACCTTGATTCAGGTCTTCTAGTTTGCTGTCCCACACCACCACCTCCTGGTCATATGTACACACAAAAATTTAACAAGGAAACCCTAAACTTAATAAATGTGATAATGGAAATATAAAAAAAAATAAATGTTTGACATTAAAATTACATTCTGCTTTGAACAATTATTTGTAGCCCAGTGGTTTTCTCCAAAAATCCCTCCATTAGCAGGTAAAGATATTATATTGAAATCATCACTCACTCTCGTCCCAGCTTCCTTCCTTAGTTACAGCTCATTCTGTATCTGTATGTGGTGCTACTGTTTTATTCATTATTAAAGATAAATGCTGAGTTAGTAAATTAGCACCACAATCGCAACTTCACTCCTAATTAAGGCTAAAATATGCGTCGTTATTGTTCAGCTGCTGGACTCAAGATCTTTTACATGACTAAAAGTCCCAAGTTGGGGTTTTGAGTGTTTCCATATCACATTTCTACCAATTCCTTCATGAGTTGAACTTGGATCAAAAGTGAAAACAGAAAGGATTTCCCCTTAAGCACACCTGATATTAGTACCTCCTTCTGCAGTGGTTTCAAGATGTTTTGAGAGCTTTAAGCTAATTCTGAATTTGATGCATCTCCAAAATACATGATTTGCAGCTCTGCATGTTCTACATACAAAATGAGGAAAACATGGCTCATGTCTGCTTTGCTGCTTTTTCTTTCTTTTTTTTATAAAGAACAAATGTGCTTCCGTGATCTTTCCAAGTCAGAAATCAGAAACATCTGAATTCCCATTTGCCTTTGAACACAGCATGATTTGACACATTTTCCATCTTTCAACGCTACATTCATTGTCATGATTTTCTTCAGTCTTTGTTTACTGACAGTTAGAAACTAAATGACAAACATGGGAAACTCATGATTTCTTTTAAATTGCAACATCATTGCTTAAATCAAGAAATTATATGCATAAAAAATCACATTTGCAAAATATTTGGAAATTTCCATCCACAGCAGACCACACCCAGACATCTTCTCATCTTACTGGAAAGCCAGTGACCACCACCACTGAAAAAAAGGAAAAAATCTCATTTCTGAGTTGGCTTGGAGCAGTTCTCACCAGTCCACCCTGGGTAGCACCTGCACTGAAACTCTGACTTGATTAACTGCACGTGGTGTGCTCCCATCTGTCCTACGACCTTGTAATTCCTCCCTCCTCCTGATTTCTCCTCAGTCACCACCTTCCATGCAGCAGGGTCAAGGTGGAGGTAGGAACTGGATTGGAGGTTCTTCCTCTGGCACCGTCCCTGAGAGGAACACAAGGTCTGACTGCAGAGTACAGCAGCTGATGTCACATTGACCAGGTAGGGACCCAGAGTGTCATCGATGTAGGATTTGACAGCCTCACAATTAGCCTGGAGGAAAAAAAAAAAAAAAGATCAACAGTAATAAACATCATGTTACATGAGCTGATACCCAGCAGGTAACAGGCAATGTGATTTCAGTGGTTTGAGTAAACAGATCGTCATATATCTTTTCTTGAGCAGCTGTTTGTGGATAAATGTGATCATTGCTCTGCTATTCTCTTAAAAGTAGAAAAATACAGAACTATGAGCCACATAGTTGCTTAGCACGTCTACCATAAATACTTAATCAGCAGCTGAAAATAAACAAATTCTCCTTGAGTAATGCTGGCTAAAACAACAACACACAGCTGAGGAAAGAACTATTGCCTTTTTTGTTGTCTGTTGTTTTTGTTGTTATTTTCTAGCTAAACCTTGGAAACTTGCTTGCACAATAACATCTACCTGTGGGAATCAAGTTTGTTATAATTTCTAGTTTTAGGAACCAAAGTACACACATCAGGTGCAGATAAACAGCAGCTTCCAGTACAAATCTTTCCAAACTTTTACTCAAATACTTTCTAAAACACATTTTCTGTGACAGCATTTTAAAGTCAGATCAGTATTTCATCGTTGTACCCGAGATTTGGCATAGGTGTTGTCACCCCAAAGCACAACGCCTGCAGATCCCAAGGCAGCACTTTCTCCAACAGTGTAGACCAGGTGTTCCTGTAGGATGATGAGATAAATATTCACACCAGATCAGGACATCTCCAAATGTTTCATGTTAAAAGAATTTACTTGCCTTTGAGAGGAAATCCAGCGTGTAGGTGTAGACAATGCGAGCGTAGGGAAACACGGGAAGTTCTGATGGAGTCACCTGAGACGCAGCCCTCACAGCCTCCAGGATGCGGTGGTGAGTATAGAGGAGCACTTCTCTGCCGAGGTCTCGCAGCTCCAGGCTGAGGTAGATGTCAGGATACAGAGCAGAGGAGGCGTTCCACAGCCAGAAGAGTTCATTGTTCCATATCAGCTCGATAGCTTGACACTCGCCTGTGTAGTTTATGCTTTTGTTATTGTAGAAGTTGTAGCAGCTGGGAAAACCGTAATAACCCCACAAACCATTTGGCCTCATCTTTTGCCCCAGTTTCACAGTTTCCTCCATGAATTCCTTCGCAGCTTCCTCAAACTTCACCCGTGCTTCAGCTTCTACCTGGGCAGGGCGCCAGTCTCGATGCTTGGACTTCACCAGTGCTCTTGAACCCTCCCAGTACACTTGCTTACTGTCCCAGTTCCTCTCCCATACGGGTCTCCAACTCTCCCAATCAACCACAGCCAGGCCCTGGAAATTACTGTTAGGGATATAGTGGTTGATGTCTTCACAAGCAGTTTCGAGGTGTTCATGAAGGCTGCTGTTCTGTGGAACTCCGCCGTTAATGGCCTCCCCCTGGATGGAATACCTCGGATAACGACCAAGTTTCTCAGAATAAAAAATGGTGATGTTTTCACCCATGAAAGTTTCGTTCTGGTTCTCGACAATGCTGAACATTCCAAGGTCAATATCCACGCCATACTGAGAGAGGCAGCTGGCCGTTGGGGCATTCCAGACAGAGACAAAAGGCATTTGTGAGAAAGGTGATGAAACCTGCAGCCCAGAAATGAGGCTGATCAGACTGAAGAGCAGCAGTTCCTCAGCGAGAAAGGACCACATTCCTGCTCTGACGAAGAAGACGGTGTCAATGAACTCAGATGTGTTGGGACATCTTTGGACATTGAAAAACTCTGTATTAGAGCCACATAAAGAAAAATATTTTACAGACTTCGAGAATAAAGTCGTAATATTATAATAATAAAGTAGTCATTTTACGAGGGAAAAAAGGTCGTAATTTTAAGAAAGAAAGGGGAAATTAAATATTACGGGTGAAAGTCATTTTGCGAAAATATGTCGTAATTGTACCAGTTTCAGCCATTTCCCCTCCACAAAAGCAGATTTTCTAATGCCGCCTGTCTTTCTGCGGAATAGATTCATTTTCCTGCAGATTCTTTTAAAAGTCCTGATACTAATGAAAATGTGGTGTTGATGTGCTAGAAGATTAAGTATCTTCTGGTTTGTGAAACCTTTGCTGAAGTACAACACAAAATGCTCCACGACCCTCATTTTAACAACGTTCCTCTTCTAAAACAACTGCTTAAAATATTACGACTTTATTCCCCTAAAATTATTGTTATTTCTTCTTAAATGTACATTTTTTTCTCTTAAAATTACAACGTTATTTTCGTAATATGACATCTTTTTTCACGAAGTCTGAAAAGATATAATATGGCTAATATAGCCCCCCCCCCCCCCTTTAGTTTTGAGTCAAGATTCAAAACCAGACTGAAAAACACATTTAGGAGTTTTCATTATCTTCATTAAGCACCATTTAAATCTTTGGCTCTTTACGTTGCTTTCTTAACTCTTATGGTGTGATTTCCAGATGTGTGGAGCTCCACTGATTAAACAATCTGCCATAAACAATATAGTGTTAAATAAAGTGTTAACATAGTTTAAAATAAAGTGAAATGATTCACACAAACATAGACTTACCTGCTCTTTTAACTGAAGAGGGGACTTTTGTTTTTGGTTTTGTTAGGGAACCAGAAGTCTCATGATCTGACTGGGTCCGCACCATTTATCGCCCGGGCGACCCGACGGCAAGCCGGATGGGCGGGGTTTCTCCGCCCACCCAATTTAAACCAGGGTGTCAGCTGGATGACTCGCCCAGACCCGACGTCTTGTTCGGCGAGAACAGTTCTTTTAACCACATGGTGGAACAAACAAATCCGACTCAGTTTGCGGATAATGTTGGTGTGGCATTTTTAAAAGTGCAGTAGATAGCTTGTTTTAATATGAGTCCTAAAACAACTTCTGCTGATTTTATGATTATTTTCAGCTATTCTAGGCAGCGAAAATTATGCTACAACCAAACTAATTGCCCCTATTTGTTAAGCTTGATTATTATGGCTTTATTATTACCTTTTTATTATTTATATGATAAATATGATAAATGCCTCTTTCCACCGGCAAGGCAAACTCCTCCCTCGCCGTCATCGTCCGGCTGACGGTAAAGGAGCGGACCCAGTGAAAAGTGTGGGAATAGAGGAAGTAACAAAAAACAGAACCGATCTGACTCGCTCAGAGGAATCTAACCAACCAATGACACATGCAAATTTAGTGCAGCAGATTTAAAGTCACAGGCAAGTTCAAACTTATCCAATCATTGTGACTTCTCTATGAAATTTTGTTTGTTTCATTATAAACACGACTAAAAATAAACAGTTTATTGAGGAGTTTTGGAGAGACTACAAAGTTTCCGTCTAAGTGACTATCAAGCAAAGCCATAATGAACTCTTCCATGTCCAAATTTGAGCATAAGCATTGCTTAACTCTTAAATGCAGTAAAAAATAACTCTTGGCTACCAACACCCTACAATTACATGGGGAAGGGGTATGAGGCTGCAGCCAGTGTCCCTCCCTGAAAACAGCAGGCTTTGATTCCCCTGGCCAAGGGTGAGCTACTGAAGCTTCCCCCCAAAACTTAACTTTCACCGGCTAAGAACACAAAAATCATACCTGTAATTTTACCAAAACTACATTTTAACATGAATGCTTCCTGTGACACTTACAAGATGCTGTAAAAATCTCACATGACACGACAAAGGGTCAATAAAGAAATGTTTATTTGCTGTAGCAAAAAAAAAATTCAGAAAAAAATCAATGTATATGAGAGCCTGTAAACTTGCTCCACACTCGAAACGTCCACAATTAGCTTTTTAATTATGCTTCTTCAGTCAAAACAGCTGCTAAAGCACAAGACTGTTGTCTTTGACAAAACTGGAGAAACTGTAGTGTTTTAATAGAAAACTAGTAGTCATGACTTGGAAAGAGAAAGTAGCAAGATATCATACAAAACACCTAAAAGTACATTCAAATAAATAATAATAATAGGGCAACTGCCATTAAAACACAGAGGTCATGTTGGGGGAAAAAATCTTTATATATCAGGCCCTTCAACTATCTTGTGCTATTAGCTGATTTAAGTGCATTGTTTTCACTTTAACTACAGCATTAATATTAATTTATCAATTTGTTCATCACATTTACTACAAAAGCATTGTGTCTATGCGAAACGTGGAATTTGACACTTTGGGAGACAGTGACAGGCTGAGGAGGAAACGAGAGCAAAATGTAAACAGGGTCATCTCCAGCAAGCCCTCCATTGTTTCTAAATTATTGGAAGTTAAAACACAGATAGCAGTTTTCAATTTCCACAGTGTTTCTTATAAAATTTCACTTTCAGTCATCCATATTTTACAGAAAAGAAAAAAAACTAAACAAACGTGTCCTCTCTTATTTGCAGCTGTGTCTACAGTATGTGTTGTATATTAACAGAGGAGCACAAAGAGAATCAGTGAGATCACACACTGCAGTGCTGACGCCCAGGCTTGATTGCCCCTGCCTTTTTGGTGTAGAGGGTCTAACTGTGCGCAGCCCTCCCCCTGAAACCCGCTGTAGCACTGGCACTGAAAATGCATGTTAAAACCCGACTTGTCTGCTTCTCCGAGTTCACCGGTGACTGTCAGCTTGCCACTTTGCCTGGTGATGCTGTGTGTGAGCGGGTTCAGATGCAAGTAAACATCACTGTCTGCAATTTTTCTAAGACAGCGGCCGTGAGAACTGCACAAGGTTTGGCTGCATAGCTCTGCTGCTGTGGAGACGTTGAGGAGGTATTGACCCAAGGTGCCGCGAAGATACACATCCAGGTCAGAGCAGGTAGTCTAGGGGAGGAAAAAAAAAACAAAAAGAAATACACTCAATCTGAGGGAGTTTATCATATAAACTGTCACTCTTTGTCCAGTAAGTTCATGTTAATGAAATAAAGATATTCAAACTCTTAAAAAAATATTTTACACTGATACCAAAGAGCACCAAAGTCTACCACTATCTTTCTACAATGTAATGTTTTCAATTGGGGCATTTTACAGTTCAAGTCATCTAATGTAGTTAGGGAAAAATAAAATCATGTGTTTTCTGTGAAATATTAAGCCTTAACAGGGCCCTGGAAAAATGTGTGGCGTATGACCAACTTTTCTTTTTGATCACATTGGTGTGTCGAACATTTTGCTTGTCAGGTTTTTTTTTTACCCCTCACCGAGCTTAGGGGAGAATGACACGTAATTAAAAACAGAAAAGTTAAAAGGCAGAGAAGGGGTGTTTATTCGCCTTGAACCCATAGTTGTCCACCATATTATGTGTTGATCTAAAACTTAGACTGGACACAATAAGCATCCTGTACATTAGTGACCGGAGGTTTTTAAGTTCTGTCTCTTTTTTCTCAGCTCCTTTAGAAAAGGTGGGTCTTACAGCTCCCAAATGGCCTTTCATTTATTATCTTTCAAGCTTCTATTTAAGCCTGATTTAGACATTAAGAATGGCATTGGCACCCGTCCACTGTTTTCTAGAGAAAAAAAAAATCACAAGACATATTTTCAAAGAAATAACATCCATCAAAAGGGACATGTTTACAGACAGCGAGAGGAAAACAATTTACTGCTCACACTGTGAACCCTGAACTACAGTTTTTACCAGCTGCTGAACCAATAATTGAGCCTTTAAGTACACAAAGACTACTGCAGACAGGCGACACAAAGAAAAGGAAAACTGCAGGATCCTGATCTAAGGGCACGAACATCAAACACCCAAATTATCAGTTTTGACTGGATGTTTTAAGTTAAGGTTGAGCATTTTAACCACATCCAACTTGTGTTATAGTTGAATGTGGAAGTCAGTGTACATTAGTTAACCACAGTAGTAGTAGTAGTAGTAGTACTAATATGTATCCAGGCAACACACACAAAGCTTTAACATCAAGAAATATGTTTTTACAGGTGTGTTTCAAAGATGTTTGCATGCTGTGGCACCAATATTGCATTGCATTGTACCCTTTATCAGCCATAATGTATTGTCACTATGCCGTATCCTGCTGGGAAAGCCTACACCCTGGCATTCACATGGATGTTACTTCAACACTTGCCACCTACGTAAACATTTTTGCAAACTAGTAACACCCACAGCATGGCAACAACACTCCCCTAAAGTGGCAGCCTTTCCTGTGGGAAGCAAACCCAATCCACAAAGACCCCACCCCACAACCCACAATACCTAAAGAATATATTGCTTATGTGCCAGTAACAGACACTCCAGGACATCCTGGATGTTCTTTGTCCACACCATGACTGGTCAGAGCTCCAGAGGCACAAGGAGACTCAGTATTAGGCAGGTGATCATGTTATAGCTAATTACCAAATATTATGCATGTTATTGGTACAGATCATCTCTTTCTAAAAAAATGACATTGATCAATTGTAGCTGCAAAACACTTACTGAGTGTTGCATAAAGAGATGCTCCTCGGGGTGGGAAGAATTTTTACTGTTCTCCACTGTTTTTTCAATTTCTTCTGTAAAAATTGGTTCTTCAAAACAAGAAATGAACTTTCAAAGCCAATTTCAAGATGCTAGATAACGTTTAAAAATAGTATTCAAACAGCTGCTCAGCAAGCCAGAGGGAGGTGGGGAAAGCAAATGACCGGTTGCACCAATCGGAAAAAAACAAAGTAGTAAATCTGAGAAATAAAGCTTATTTACCAGTTGATTCACAGTGGTTGCATTTTAAAGAACAAGCAAACACATTCATACCTCGGCACGCCTCCAGCACAACCCTACAGGGTGGTGTTGCATCTCTGGATTTTACATAAACTACCCCCCCCCACCCGTCCTGCTAAATGAGCTCAGATGTGAACACAGCGATTTAAACTGATCCCTACATCTACCCATCCAGTGCCCAAAGGATGCAGCAGAAGAGTCCTGAACACAGAAAAATAAGAATATGCTGGGTAAATATGTCCTTTAATCTAGCAGAGAACTGGACAGTTCTGCAAAGCCAAACTACTACACATTGAAAGCGATTACTTATGCTAAAGTCTTTATATTTTCTTTATTCTGTCTTCTACTGCCAGAAAAAATATCAAAGTACCAATCAGCTTTGATGGGACTTAAAGGGTCTTTCAGACAAATATCTTCTGTGCGTTTTAAGAACATGTGACTTAAAATAAATCAATAACTAAACTGGAACCCTGAGTGTCAAATGATTTCACATGTTAGACAAAGACAGGAGGTTAAAACTCAAGATGATAACGTTTTTGGGTTTTTTTAAAAAGCACACTTGTAAGATATGTCTGAGTGATTGATGAGTTTGTTTCCATAATTAGATTGTGGGTGCTTACTCTGTTAGTTGCATATGCCGCATCTCCCCACAGGATAATTCCAGCTGCTCCTAAAGCCACGCTCTCCCCAATGCTGGACACAAGATCAGTCTGTAAAAGACATTTCAGCTGTTACATTCACAGTTCAAAGACAAAGAAAATACTCCTCTGCTACACTGTAAAATAGGGTTAAACTGTTGGTAGATCATCGGCTACTGTATTTGAAGTGCAACACCAGCTCTTATTTGTTAATTCTCCCTTATGTAAACAGTCTTTAGGGTGATTAGTCATATTTTCAACTTGACCTACTCCCATCCTGCTAACTCCACGCAAATGAAATGTATTAGAGCCTGAGTGCTACCAGAACAGGAAAAGACTGTGACTACCGATAAGGAAAAGTACAAAGCTATAACCAAGCAGCATGCACTGATAGGGACGAATGAGTGTGAGCCACACAGTGATTGAGAACTGTTTGTTTAGGAAAAAATTAGTAATGCATGTGGTGATAAACAAAAGCATATTTGTCAGTTTATCCTTCACCACAGTGGAGAAAACAAAGCAGAAAAACTGTTTCAAGAAGAGGACCAAATGCGGTATTTGTGCCAGTGTTTCTAAAGGCAGAGCGTCACCTCAGTCAGCTGTATTAGGGAGTTGGTGTAGGTGGGCTGGGTGTACACAAAGACAGGACGTGCCAAGCCATCACCGGAAGAAGCCAAACGCATCCCCTCCTCCACCCGGTATCGTACAAACTGCCGTCCAAATGGTGAAGAACGCAGCTTGGTGCCCATGTAGATGGAGGGGAAGAGGGCAGTGCTCTCGGTCCACAGCCACTCCAGCTGATTGTTGCGCACCACCTCCACATCAGGACAGCGACCTGTGTAGCTATCCAGAGAGCGAGTGTAGTCATGGTTGTAACAGTCGGGGAACAGGTAGAACCCCCACAACTGGTTGGGCCTCAGGTGTTTGGCATGTCTCAGTGTCTCCAGCATAAACTTCTTGGCAGACATCTCAAACTCCTGCTGGGCCACTTTAGCCACCTGTTCCTGAGGCCAGATTGGGTTCTTCTGACGTACCAACTCCCGAGAATACTTGCGGTATATATCTTTGGTACCCCAGTTACGTATCCAGAGGGGGCGCCACTCCTCCCAGTCAATAACTGCTAAACCTATGGCTTCTCGCTCACGTATATACTTCTCAACACCTTCCAGCATTTTTTCTAGATGCTCTGTAAGACTAGCTACCTGTGGCAGCCCCCGATTCACCAATGTTTCATCCGGCTCAATGTAGGGGTACAAACCCAAGCGGTCCTTGTAGAACATGGTCAGATTCTGTCTGACAAAGCCTTCATTTGGTGAGGCCACAATCTCAAACTGGTCCAGCTGAAAAGAAACACCATGTCTTGGACCACATTCCTGTGTCGGAATGTTCCAAGCCAGGAGAAGTGGCTTTCGGGAATACAGTGGCCATCTTGTGGGTTTCACCCCTAAAGCGCAGAGGTTATCCCAAAGCAGAACAATCAGCAGTAGTACTCTCCAATCAGAGAGGGTCCAGTACAGCATTTCTTCAGATGTGGATTGACAGAAAAGACTGCCACTCTCTGCCCTACAGGTAAGAAAGGAGATTAAAATTGAGTTTCTCTGTAAAGTGGAAATTCACAGTCCATGCTCTGCATTCATAAGATGACACCCAGGCTTACTGTTTAATTTTTTTTTTTTCTTCTTCTTCTTTTTTTCTTTTAAGAAATTATCTAAAATCTTAGTGCATTGTCAAAGTAAACTACTTCATGCAGCTATTTAACTATACTAAAAAGAAAAAAATAACCATTATGAAAAGCATCCTCCCATTGATTTATATTGTGTTCACAGCTGGGCAATAAACATTAAACTAGTTCTGCTATGTTTAACGCATTTACTTTAAAAATTATTACAATTTGGGACTGAGTTTAATTAATAAATGAGCAAATATACAAGTAAAGACAAAGTTGGGTCACTTCAGTTTCCATATAGACGGATTAACTTACCTTTATTGGCAGACAGGGAAAGCATTCCCAAAAAAACCAAACAAAACAAAAAAAAAGCCAGCAACTTTAGCCGCGTTTTAGTGCTCCCTCAAAACAAATAATGCTTCATTGTTAGAAAAAATGACGACTGAATAAAACTTACAAAAGCATTTTAACTATTTCGTTTCGTAAAAGCTCGGTTCCCCGACTTCCCACGGTCGGCACTGCAGGGATAAGTGATTTTACCCCCAGCAATGTTGTCAGTTGCAAATCCTAGTGCCAAAGTTTCAGGATGTTCCATTCAGGGTGGAAACCGGGGGAGGGACCGACGAAACTCACCGGACATCCTAAAAACTCTGTCAGCGAGTCCATTCTGTCAATGCGACGTGTTTCCTCTGCTTAATCCTCCCACATTATTACAGTTTGAAGTGTCAGATAAAAAAAAAAAACATTACTTTGATTCTTTGGCGAGGTCTTTTAAAAAAAAATCCCCAAATAGCATTGCTGTAGTTTCCCGCTTCAGCGCGGAATGGATCAATCCAGCAAGTTCGCCCACAGCACCGCCGTGAAAATGATACACTGTAAGGAGCAATGTCAAGACCCACACAAGGTCACAGCAGGACAGTGTGCCTCGTCCCAAAAATAAGTCCATGCCTTCTAATGACCTTTCATCTAAATTACGTTGAAGTTCATATATGATATGAACTTTATATAAATTAGGGGAAAACCGTTAGTTTGACAACTAAATCCTGGAAGTATGTGTTAACTAGCCTTGCTGGATTCATGGATGCATGATTATTGTTTAATATTATACAGAAATACCCATACGCCATGTGTGTGGTATGCATGTAAACATTAATCTTTGTATATAGTGTCCTTTACCTGAGGGTATGTGAAATCTTATAAAGTTTATTTATGTATTTGCTGTGCAATTTTTTATTTAGATATTTTGTTCTTTAGGTATTTAACTGCTCTTGTAACACGTGAATTTCTCCTGTGGGGATGAATTAAATCTTTTATTTTCTTCTTTCTTCTTTTCTTTTCTCTTCTCTTCTCACCTTTATTGGTTGATTGTGAAAAACAGTCAAAATCCCCTCAGAACTACTGTTTCGGAGTTATTTTTTACCTTATATAATATTTCTTCATTACTTAGAGCTCCCCTGGGGAGACCCACATTACTCTTTATCCTCTGTCTTGAAAGATTCAGATTTCTATGCAGTGGAAATTCTGTTGTGCACCCACTTTGCCGCAGCAGGAAAAAGCAGCAATTTAAATCTCATATTAAATTGAATAACCAACATTGTTGCACCTTTTGCAGATTCAAAGCCTTTACATGAACAATGAGAAATTCAAGTCAGAAAAACTAATCATCCTCAAACCTGCTGGACCTTTTCATCGCAGAATCTTGCTGGATAATAATGTTCTTTAAAAATAGTATTCACTGCATTTATATGGCTGTAGTCACTTTGCAATTCAAAACATTTGTCCATTTTGCAAGAAAAACACTTATGCTAATAAATAATACATCGAAAAGTAGGAGTAGACTTGCAACACATGGGTTATTGTAAAAAAAAAAGAGAGAGAGAGAGAGAGAGAGAGAGAGAGAGAGAGAGAGTTCTCCCACTGAAAGCAGCAAAATTATCCCACAAAAACTTTAATATTTTTCTAAAACAATACATTATCATCAAACTAAACATGTGAAAAGTCCTCTGTGTGTAGTGGAAGAGTGTGGCCGGCATTATAATGCTGGGTAAATCAAATTGTATACACTTTTTTAAATTAAATTTTAAAACAAATCTTTATGAATGCATCATATTATCTTATCAGAACAAGAACATAAGTTTTACTTATAAAATCAGGTGAATAAAGAAAAGAAGAAAGTACAGTATTAACACACTGAAGCTGAGGTGTAAGTAGTAAGAAAATTACCACATATATATAAATATATTAGATATATCTAATCTTATATATTATACTTTTTCATTGAGGAAAATAATAAATCCCGGTCTTTTGTTCTTAATCGAGGACTTTTACATTGTTGTGTTGTTTCTTAAGTGAAGGATTTTAATGTTTTTTTTTCATAAGTACACTTCAATCAGGGCATTCAGGGCATCTGGTGTGCAGATGTCACTGCTGCCTGAAGGCATGTGATGACAGCCACCGGCAATGACTCACTGAAGTAGTCAAGTACCACATGCTGTCATTTTGCCAACTACAGCAGATATGGAAATGAAGAGAGGAGGGTAGAAGTCTGCACGGACACAGTATTTGCCTAAATTAATAAATCAGGACTTCATTGTTTGAAGAAAGAAATCTGAACGTGAAAGATTATGAGAGGTTCTTCTGTCTTCTCTAATAAAATGTTCCAGTAGTAGGCCACAAGAGAATAGTACTGTTGCATTTCAATTTCCTTTGCAGATACAAGTAGGCAGGAATTTATCTGAACACATAACTAGGATGAGGTGGGGTCTGAAAGAATCCTGTTTTCCTGTGTCAAAGCCAGTTTATCCTCTGAGCATTGCTGACTCACCTCACCATGTCATCAGTTTCCTGCTCTTTTTTTTCTCAGCAAGTGTTTAAGGAAAATCTAGAGCACGAGCAGCCCATGTGAACAGAGAAGAGGGGAAGGGAATGAAGCCATGGCTTGTTTTCCTTCTAGTCTCTTCTTCCCTTTGACCTCTACCTCCTGAACGTTACATCAGCAGGAGTCAAAGTTTGTCAGGAAGTGAAAACAATGGGAGGGATACTGGAAACACACCCTGCCACTGTTACTTTTTGTCCTAACCACACAATAAATCATGTCAAAAATCATAGTGCCTTGGGGCAATCCGGGGTACAATCCTAATGAATTGGACTGATATGAATAGATCTGACCTTGACAAAATTCTATTTTGTCATATTCTAAGAAATATTTTTTTGCACTCTATCAGTCACACGCTGTGTTTGATCACTTGTGATGGTAAAATGTAATATAATCCACAAGTGACTAACAGACCTCAGAGGACTGCTCTCTCACTTTAAACCATTGCAGCTCACAGACTCTTGAGAAAACAATATACCCTTTGAACTGTTTATAATTCAAAACATGCTTGAGTACTTTTTCAAGGCTGCTGATAACTCAGGATGATTTTGTCTCTCAAACACTTTCACATGGACAACTTTTCCTCTTTAAACACATTGTATGCACCAGGGAACACTGATCAAAATGGTGCTTCACACTGTCACATTTAAGCCTCATACATTTTTATAGCTCATCCTTTTAATACAGACCAAACTTTTGGCAAAACTTCAAACACTAGTGAAGGAAAAACACATCAAAGTGCCTGACCTCTGGCCCAAAAAAAACGCACCCTGCCACATTCCACACAATTACAGACCCTAGAGAGAGCCTGCGAAGGAAGGCCTTCTAGCCTACCCATTCATTGTGGGAACTCATAGTGCACAAACTGAAATATGTTTACATTAAAGCTTGATAATGTGCCATCTGGCAACAGCAACCTCAACTGTTCACAGCTGAGGTTGCATTAGATAGCATCTTCTATTATCTTTGGGCTTTTTGGAAAGTCTGACTTCACAGAGTTACAACTAGAAAAAAAAGAAGAAAAATTATCAATGAGATAACAAAATAAACACACCACCAATCATGCCAGAATATATTTAAGGTATAGCTATCTGCTGCCATCTAGAGGCAATAAACCTGATCTGTATAAACAATTTCAAGGTCAAAGTATTTGTGGATCATCCTAGTCTGTGCATCATCAAATAAAACAGAGAAAAATACAAGAAAAAATACTGGTTTTAGCTGCCTTGTCTCATAGTTTAGCAAGACAGTAAAATGAAATGAGGAAAGTGAAGGTGTCAGGTTCCTGCTTTCAGCTGTCTAAACTGAACATGTTATATACAATTTGATTTACCCCTTTTTATTGCACATCTGATGGGGGTGTGACAAAAACAAATTTGTCTTTGTGAACTGAATTTAAATTTGTGCGCTAATACAAACACATTTAATGATAATTAACAAAATACATAGGTATGCTGCAACACTATTAAAATGATGCAGCTGTGGCACATTTCATTTTTACAATTGTAGCTGCCAAGATGACAACACAAAAAAAATCGTTAACAGGAAATTAGCTTCAAAGTACCCTTAAAAATACCAACAAAAATACCTTTGTGTCAATCATACTAATGTATCCAGTAAAATTAGCAAAACCTCCTTCATATCAGTGAAAAACAAACCTTATCTAATCAAATTTTTTTACACTTCATTCTGCACCTGTTCAAGTGAAATAAAATGAAAAATGCATAATTACATTGTGTGGTATTGGGGAAACAGCAGAAGGGTCTTAATGGCAAAGAAACATATAAAGAATTTGACTCGACTTTCAGCTCAATAAACTATTTATTCAAGTATTTCCAACTAAAAAAAAATCTGAAATTATTTACAGTACATAATGTTCACTAGTGCAGGTCTGAGCTCCAGTAAACAAACCACACTCAAGCATGACAATACAGAGCATGACTATATGTACAATACACTTCACAATCCACCATATTTAGTACCCTGTTACCTCCAATCTCTCAGTCACACGTTCACCCAAATGAGACAGAAACATGAACATGTACAAAGAAACAGTGTAACACTCTACATTTTCCTAAAGGCATGGGCCATTTAAAGACTTAAATGTTTTTCCTTGGAAAAATTTTAAAAAAAAATCACAAGAGAAATACAACATGTAGAACATGAATGCTTACATATCAGCTGGGTAGTGGAGACAAACTGTACCACCACTACTGTAAATGTCATTTAAGTGATTTTAGAGAACAATGCACTCACTGACCTCAGTGAAATTCAAATGTGTTGCATTTCACTCAAAATGGTGATTTATCATGACAGCTTGAGTTTTCCCTTTAAGTCCTCGGGACCATATTTCTAGTCTTGACCACAATCCCTCTGACTGGAGTGAGACTTTGCTCTTAGAGGTTCCTGTGACAGCACATCATTTGAGATCAGTCCTGTGTAACTTCTCACACCTCACAGAGGATGATGGGGAAATCTACATGAATGCAGGGGTGGTCCAGCTTCACAATTCCCTGAGAAATAGACATTTTTCATATTCAGAGAGTTCTGAGAAAACACTGAGCATCAATACCTCAGTGTGTTAACAGCTCACCTGTGGAATCAGATTTTTCTGGATCCTTTTCAACTTGGACTTTTTCCTGCCATTTTTTGTCACCACCATCTCCTCGTAGAATTCATGGGCAAGGTCGCCATCCTCGTCATAGTACAAAGAACTGCCAAAACAGTAAGTGAACTTCAAAATCAAACTATATTTCAGGAAGTGTGGCTTTTATCAGACACATATTAAAACATATTGTTTAGTGTGCTAACCAGTGACGTGTGGTGAAGTTTATGGTTGGTGAGGCACTGATTTACAATTGTAAGAACTGAAAAGAGCATCTTTTTTCAATATTCATTTAACAGCATGCAACTGGTAATGCTTCATATCCTATAAGCATTCCTCTTTCAATTACACTCACATATCCACTGTTACTAACTCTTCAGTGAGAAAAGTAGCTACTGGCTGTCCTAAAAGTAACTAGAAATCGCTAAATGACATCATCTAATGTACATAATAGCCTGGTACATGGAGGCTGCTGTGAAAAGGAATGTCGAATGACATGGACGAAAAGACAAGCTAAAAATTTTTAAAAAGGCAAAACTAATAAAAATAAAACAAATTCTTTGGTTAAAATTTTCTTTTATTCTAGTTTAATTTTATTAAGTGTAAGTTGTTTTCTAATTAGGAGGCTGCAACATTTCACAACACTTGTTTTCCTCCACACTCTTCATTAATAGACATTAATATCTGATGGTAAGCCAGCCTGCAGCAGCTTTGAACGTTTCATTTTCAGCACACTCACACACCGTGTTGGTGTGTGAGTGTGCCCCCTTGAGGTGAGTCAGAGTACTGTTTGCCTCACCTGCTGACTTTTCTCTGCACTTTATTGTACGATAAACAGGAAGATTTCTCTCACAAATACATTAAATACATTACACAGACTGTAGAGAGTCATGGTGTATAACAAATATTTCTGTAAAGTTCATATTGGCGATATGCTGAGGAACAGAAAACGGCACGTGTCATGCAACCCAGTTTGTATTGGATGGCACAGTCAGAGGTGAGGCACAGCTCGCCCGTGCCTCCACTGGGGTTTCTGCATTGGGTTTGATTAGGAAATACTCAAATTTGGCAATTTTTACTTAATAAACTGTCAAAAATATGTTAGCCATACTGAAAATGCATTTTTAACACAGATCAGTGGAAAATATTAATATTTATTGTATGTTTTTTTCTTTATCATGACAGGCCTCCCCTGACTGCACGTCACTGGTGCTAACTAAAGCATGTTTTTAGTCATGTCAGATTCATAAGTATGTTCTGCTATGCATGTTTTGTCACAATTTAAATGAGTTACTTGTTAAGCCCAGGGTATCTTGCATATCTTGTGTAAATAATCATAAAGTCCATTAAAGAGCCATTTTCTTCCACAGCCTTTGAATGTGTTAGAAGATAAAACAAAGAATACAGTAATAGACACCACTAAATATAATATCACCTAATGTCATGAGTTATTTGGATGGCCTATTTCCAATTAAGCATAATTTACCTCCTCCTTGTAAAAACAAATGGTGTTGCATTTCTTGAACCTTTCAGACGGGCTAAAGACTGTTCGTTTCCATCATTTCCTGACTCGCCTCCACTGCCTGCGAAAGGCCAGACACCTTTGGCTTTGGATCCACTTCCACCCATTCTCAGAGACAAGTCATAATTAATGTGGAATTAAAGCTTCCAGCCTGTTTGGTGGCCTGAAGCATTCAATTCCTCACAAGAGCAGAACCTGAAAAGTAAACATCGCACAGAGAAAAGAATGCTCAGAATTAAAATCACTGCTTGACTGCTGTCAGCTGTAAAGCACTGTGTTTAGTGACTGTTGACTAGTTGGATCAAAGTGCTCTTGCATAAGCGGCTGTATAATATAGTGGATTTAATGCAGGAGACAAGCTAATTTCAACATGGAGAGGACGTATGTTAATTAAATTAAACTGAAGTAAATATGCTACACTCAAAAGTACTTACAAGACTACAAATGGTTTAAATTAATAAATAATAGCTAAAACGAAACGTCAGTGCAGTGTTCCCTGCTGAAGTATATTTAATGCTAGCTTAACCAAATGCTAAGAGGGCCACACAAAGGGCGAACTCTTAATTTAAACGCTTCGATTTATCACTACATCAACATATTACAATAGCTTATTTTTCTTTTATAATTACTGCCCACCGCATTTATTTCATTAACTCGATTTTTTAACAAGCGTTAACCGTGTATGCGGCGAAAAACTCGGCAACGGTACCTGAACATCTAGGTAAGTTAGCCCATTAGCTTCGGTCACTGACGCAGGTTGGCATTAATAGCTACATGACAGCTCCTTGGACACGTTGACTGTTGACAGACGAGACACTATTGTTAAACAGCCAGAAACAATAACCTGGAATATCCTACCTAATTGTGTCTTACTAAATTGACATGTCCATTCATAACTTGCATTACCAGCTGTTAAGCTAGCGCTAGCTGTTTTGGTCCGCGCAAGGATGAAAGGATCAGCTGATCTCATACATACTATTACTTAAAGAAGAAGTAGAAAAAAAAAGAAAAACGTCTCAACGTACAGGTACACCTCATCATGACCTCATTGGCATGTTCCGTTACATACATACATTAATATATATATATATAATTTATCGACGTTACTATAGTGTTTTTATAGAATTAGGAAAATAAATATAAATTGTGTGACACACTTTCAGTTAATCTAAATAACTCCCTAAAAATGCAACATGACCTAAAAGATCAAAACTTAAAATTTGGCAATAAAATGTATTTTAATGTTAATAATAGTATAAATGATGGGACAAAATACAAAGACTTGGAAATTCTTTACTAAACAGTATGCATATCTGTTTCCACATTCTTAATATTACTACATTTATATTTGTGCATAGAGTAAAGGCCTGTACATACACCGTAAGAACAGAAACATTGGTTCTCTCTCCCAGGGATGCAAGAATGAAAGACACCAATTTTTTCTTGCAGCCATGGTTTGGGAGTACTGGGGAACTTTTTCAACACATAATTAATCACACAATAATTGTGTAACTGGTGATAAATTTGAAATGAGAGTGTGTGTGTGTGTGTGTGATGGGGGGGCAGGGGCTAGTGCAGAAAAAACTTGGTGATTGCCACCTTGACAAAAATAATAAAATTTCTTTGTTCTTGCAGAATATCTACAAGCCTTAAAACAGGAAAGGTGAAAAAGAAAGAAAGACAAACATTTAGCTTAAAGAAAGAAAAACAAAGATATAAGGAATGATAAGCAGCTTCCAGTTAAACACTTATATGGTAATATTCATTCAAAACTCTGGTCAGCCAGAGTGACTTTTGTCACTGCTCTCTCTGACATTCATAACGGCATACAAATGTCCATACATCAGTCATACCCACAAAAGTGACAGTCAAGTAAAGAGTTGGACCCGTCAGGGGTGTAGAGTGAATATGGCAGACCTTTGAGCCAGGGTGAAAATCCAAAATACCTTTCAGCAAGAAAAATACTTAAGCTTTCTACCATGACTACATTATGGAAATAGGACTTTTGGTAGGTTTAGCAAAGAAATAAAAAAAATGTAAAACTTTGAACATAAAGGACTAAAATGCTTTGTTTGACAAGTCATCAATTCTGGATATAAAATGGCTAAACTATAACAAAGTGCTTGTTAAAGCACTGTTTTAAGACTGTATGATTGGCAGTTTTTTTTTTTTTAATTAAAATACCCATATGTTTGGCATTCATTTTTTAAGCTTAAGTGATACAGCTGAGGTACAGGATAATCAGATGGTACCCGTTATGCAAAGACATAACTGGATACGACCACTGACTCATCTGCCAGTCTCCATTCTTCTCAACTCATTCTTTCGCTCTTTTCTCAGGCACATCAGACTCTCCAGGTGTGAGGCACTTCTCATCTCTCGCATCATTTCACACGCACATTCGCGCTAGCTCTTTCTCTTATTGTCTTGCGCCCTAGCTCACTCTCTTGATCATTGAAGAGACGTTTTCCGGTGTTTATTCTCTGGGATCTTTGCATGCAGCGACGACCAGTCATAATTATCCAGCCAGGAGGTGCATGTTGAACCCTCAATGCAGAGTCCTTTCAGCCAGGGGTTGAGCCCGACAGAGCCTCCTGCATCTTACGGCGAGCCAAAGCATACCGTTGTATAATCTGCTTGACGTGTTCTTCTTCTTCACGCTGCAGAATGCGCAGGAAATTCTTCAACTCAGGCATGGAGAAGGCATGCCACTACAAATGAAGAGGGGAGAAGAGCTGAATTTTGTAAAGTTAAAGGTAAACAATATCTGTTTCCAGTATGTTTACTTTGTACTCACATTGACTTCACCAGTTTCATTCTCTTTGAGCACAAAACTGAGGACTTTCTCATTAGGCCCAGCGCACAGACGCAGACGGAGGGGGCGTTCATCATCAGACAGCTTGCGAACATAAACTAAAGGAGGCAGACATTTGTAATACACTCAGCGAAAGACAATTATAAAAGAGTAAAACAGCATAACAAGGCCAAGGTAATATGTAAGGATAATAAGAAAGCTGACATACCTTGGTCATGACGCTCACTGCGCTCAAACAGTGCAAACTTGCCAGGATTGTCCACAACAGTGAACTTTTTCAACAAAGCCTCGATGACCTCACGAGCAGAAGTACGTGAACTTATGTGTAAATGCTTAGATGCATCCTTTGGCAGGTAGAAGGAGGTGCGACGCTTTACCCCGCTGGACTTCCTCCCTCCTGCAACTTGACCTTTCTTTGGAGTTGGAACTGACACGGGTCGTGCCAGCTTAAACTGCACCTTTATAAAGCCAGTATAGGAGCCATCCTTGTTCTGTAAAGAAAATTTAAAACATTACATCAAAAGAAAAAGCAGAGGTAAAGCCTTATGATGTGATGCATGATTTACTGTAAACAACCATGACTCACCATGTTCATGAACAGATTGCTGTTGATCTGAGCATTGTACTCCTTCACCTTCTGCTGAATGTCTGCAGTTGTCAACTCCTGCTTTCCCCATTCAGTTTGTTCATCCTGGAGGAGACAGTGAAGAGTTAAGCTGTTTGAGCACTAGGTGTCAGTGTTCGCCACTAAAGAACATCATAGCACATCTATTACGTCTACATCTGTACCAAAACAGATCATGTATTTGCAGATAATCATTCTGACTTTCAGATGGGAACTATTATGTGATGATTGGTTGTTTTGAAATACTTCACAGTTTGAAAGTTTTTTTTTATTTCATTAACCAGACATCATGATATCAGTTTTTTCAATAAGTAAGAGGAAGCCATGGAACTTTAAAAATGAACAAACCTGTTTACTTAAGTAAATGGGTTATCTGCTCTGTTACTTATAATGGTGAGCACCGGTTGCATCAGACTCAACTTCCTGAAAATGTAGTGAAGCAAATACAATGATGTCACCTCTGTCCAATCCTTTTCAACTGCTCTGATTCCTCAGTGCAGGAGAGCTAAAGGGAGGAGGGAAAATGAGGAAGGAGGGAGTGCGGTTTGTGCAACTTGCAGCTGTTAGCAATGACTGCAGCCAACAGCTCTGCACTGCATTCCTCTGCTTGGTATTCATGTAAAAATAACCACCACCCCCTTGAGACTCACAAGTGGAAGAGACAAAGCTATCCCTTGTTTTACAGGCACATCCTGTGAAGTCAGCTGCCTCATCAACCACAGCCCCACAATTATTTTTTCAATAGTGCGTATTTGGCCTCTGGCTAGTGGCTAACCATTTGATTAATTAGGGCTTTTTCTGTCTTTAATAACAATTAAATTTTGACCCTGCAGAAATTTCTTTTTCACACTATACACCAGCCAATTGCTTATCCAAAATAAAAGAAAAGTTATGTGTATACAATCAACACTGGTATGGCAGATTCTTCCAGATTAACTGCTGAATTATAAACAGGGAAATGAAAACGGCAAGAATTAATACAGTTACACAGCATATGAAACATCAAGCAGAGGAAGATAAATAAACCTGATCTATGGAGGAGACTGAACAGCAGATGTGCTGCTGTTAATGAGTCAGTCAATCAATATGAGGGAGTGAAGTAAAGCTTTCCAAAATGTTTGAGGAACATGCTCAACAACTTAGGCTCTGCATGCCCATATATGAGTGTCACAAAGAAATCTGCGTAGGATGTGCCAACAACATAAAACTAAAATGGACTTCTTCAAAGAAAACAGAGGGCAACCAGAGGTGTTATTACAGTAAACATTTGTTCCTCAGCAAAGAAATCTGAAACTCATGTGGGTTTGTGTGACTAAAAGATAAGAAACTGGACAAACCCAAAACATTCCATGAGTCAGCCGTTCATGAGAAATTAGTGTCAAAAACCTGAATGGTGGGTGTAGGACTGGAAACTTGAGAACCAAGTGTGTATTGCAAAATATGACGTTTGGTTTGACGAATCTCAGCATGATTTTATGTGCAGATCTGTTCTAGTTTTAACCAGAAAGAAAAAAAAGACGTGTGTGAACAAGCCATAACATTATCTGCATTTAAATGAGTTGGTGTACACAGCTTAAGCTTTGTTAATTAAAAAAAATAATAATAAAAAAAAAACTGGATGAACTATAACTCTACACCTGAAACTGGGCTCTTGTTTGGCAAGAGACAGGTTTGGGGAGCCCTTGAGCAAAACGAATGATGCCCAATAGCAGCTACAGACCAGGTTGCACACCCCTGTCATTATTCTGGATTAAGGTGTCAATTTTAACCCAAATAAAACGATAGTAAGGAAAAAGTAAATGAAACAACGCGAGAGCACCCTAAACCGCCCACATCTTTCTGGGCTCACTTCCGTTTTATCCCAATGTTAGGGATTTTATTAACATTTTTCTTTATCCTGCTCACCTTCTTTAAGTTATCACTGACGTTAGCTTTTTTGTTTTTGGGGAAGAAAGATGTCCGGGCGGTGAAGTACTGCTCGAACTCAGAGTCTTCCTCACTGCTGTAGCCGCTGCTGGTGGAGCTGCCCCAGGTCTTATCGAAGGTGGGAGTCTTGTCCGAGCTGCTAGTCTTGTTTTCCATATTTACTATCCTATAGATCCTTAAAAGCTTCAGTGGAGTATCAAAGCTAAACTTCAGACGATTAAACGTTATCACTTTTAAACTGAGGTGATGTAGATTTTACCAACAGAACTAATAAGTAACCCGAACGAATAACAGTAACAAACGACAATTGTCTCTCGCTCTAACGGTCAGGCTGACCTATCACGCGGAACTGTATCTGTATTATCTCCAGAACGGTCGACACTATCTCACCAACTTTTTCTTTTTTTTCCCCCGTCCCTTCTCAAACTACCGGCCACGTTTCAACTGTGTGTGAAACAGGATGTATCGAGGTCCCCGCCCTGCCTGCCGCGCTTCCTTCCCCCAGCCGAAGCCCCACCCAAGTTCGTTCAGTTGAGTTTGGAAATACACAAACCAACGCAGCCGCTCGCGATTGGACACTGAGAGGAAATACCACAGCCTTTACTCCACCCTCCCCCTCTATCTGCTGCTGCTACATCCTCCTCCTCCTCCTCTCATGGCGGGATGCTGCTGCTGCCCCCTCCTGAATGTCATGTGAAGATGGAGTCCTGGTCACACTCAGCCGTGGTCAACAACATTACCAACCCCGTGAGAAACACATGGATGACGACTTTGTACCTTTATTTTCAAGTAGGACACGTAATGCTACCATTTAATGCCAAGACAGTAGGCTACGAAACAGTTAACTAATCAATTAGCCATTAGCTAAAAAAATCAACAGAGACTTCAAACTCAGGAGGTCAGTATTGACATAATAAATTTAGCACATCTACTTTGTGTCTCATAAAACTAAATGCACACATACCTGCTATTGCTCTGCTTCTATTTGTGAGCTTACTGCTACTGTTGCAGTTAATTAATCCCCAGCTCACAACCCACTCCAAAGCTGAGATAGCCCAAAGAACACAAACAGTCCACATTTGTGACAATAAATGACAATTAAAGTGGTGCTTTTTTATTTCAGTGGGTGTAAACTTCCAGAGAAAAAGGTGACTGAAGAGGTGGCTTAAATAGAAAACAAAGTCAAAGCAGTAGAGGTTCAGTTTACCATTATCATAGCAGTCTATATTAATGCCATGCTATAGCTTGTAAAGTGAGTTTTTAATGTCTGAAGAAGGTCGGTTACCCTAAATGTTTAGCAACTAGTTAGACACAAGTTCCCAAAACCAAAGCAAATGCAATTTCAGATTCTTTTTTTTCAGTTGCCAGGTTTTCTGTTAAAAAATAAGGAAAATTAACTACAATGTCTCCTAAGGTAAGATTTCCAGCTCAAAGTCAAATAAACCTGTAATGACATCAGCACATCTATTTTGTGTCTAAACCAAACACAGTCACAGTTTCTACTGTTCTACTTCTGTTTGTGAACTGGCTGCAACTGTGTTTGTATTAACAACAGCAAACCACAGGCAATGTGGCCAAAAAACAAGCCCCACTGTTTTTTCTGACTCGTTATACTGAAAGGTGGTCAGTTTAGGTGTGATGACAATTCTAATAATCAACTTACACAGTAAATGAAATGAAGCACAAGTCCTTGCTGAACAAATATGGAGTTTCTTGGCTACTGTGTACAATTTTAATTCTCATTGACACCTTTAAAGTACTAACCAGAGGAATTTCTCCTGTTGCTACTAATGATTCCACATCCACATATCAACAAAACATGAGACACTCTTCAAAGCGTACATCCTTGAACCCCCAACTTAATGCCCAGCCCAAGGCTGAGATAACTAAAGAACAAGAACAGTACTGGCATGGATATCTGTTAAAGCTGAATAGAAAAGTCTAGGGACCTAAGGGACCTAAAGTGTACCAAGAAAATATTCCCCACACCATTACACCGCCACCACCAACCTGAGCTGTTGATACAAGGCAGGATGGATCCATGCTTTCATGTTGTTTATGCAAAATTCTGACCCTCTCTCTTCTGAATGTTGCAGCTGAATGAAATACTCATCAGACCAGGCGATCATCTTTTGTCCACTTTTGGTGAGCCTCAGTTTCCTGTTCTTAGCTGGCAGGAATGCTACAAGGTTCGACTTGTTTTGGGTTCAGAGATGGTTTTCTGCATAGCTTGTTTGTAACGAGTGCTTATTTGGGTTACTCTTGCCTTTTTATAATCTCCATCCAGTCTCCTCATTCTCCTCTGAACTCTGACATCAACAAGGCATTTTCATCCAGACAGCTGCTGCTCACTGGATATTTTTTCTCCCAGTAGATCAGCAGTTTCTGAAATACTCAGACCAGCCTGTCTGGCACCAACAACTATGCCACGTTCAAAGCCACTTAAATCCCTTTTTATTTCTCATTTTTATGCATGGTTTGACTTTCAGCCAACCCTTTAAAACATGCCTACACGCCTAAATGAATTGAGTTGCTGACATGTGATTGGCTGATTATTTATTAGTATTAACAAGCAATTTAATTGGTGTACTTATTAAAGCGACTGGTGTGTGTATACAGACATGTATTGATAGGGAATACATTGATGCCTCCTAGTGTGATCTGTGCTATACTAAATACTTGCAAAAAAAAAAAAATCTGTGTGATCTTGTATGTATTTTATGCATACATAGTTTTTGCAATAGGTAATGTTTACAGGTGTTGTTTTAAGATGCTGGTGGAAAAATACAGCTGTTATAAAAAGCTTTATTTGCGGCTGCATTTTAGTCAGGTGAGGCAGCGCGAGGATGCCCTGCTGACTCGCTGTTATAGTTTACTCACAGAATCTTTTAAAATCAGAGCCTTTAAGGTTTTTCATGTTCAGTTCAATCTAACATAACTCAGATTTGTATGTAAAATACCTTCAGAGGATAAAGTTTTTTTTAAATATAGCCTCACTATGAAGTGAATCTTTCAATTGGTGATAGCAGGCTAGTAACTTTACTGTCTTTCAGAAGTAAAGACGTGAAGATGGTTCAGTTATTCTAAGAAATTATAATAGAGTTTAGAGAATAATTACATTAGTTCTATTTAATAAATAAACATAATTAAAAAAGTGATTTGCAAATTATATCCATATTGTTTTGGAAATGGTGTTTGAGATCATACTCCAGGTTTTTTTATGAAGGGATTTTGCTGCAGCTGCAGTGATTAAATAAACTGAAGCAGCTCTTACAAAAGGTGTACCGTTTTGTTTTTCAATAACAAACTTCCCCTTTGAATCTCTTTACTTCCTTTTATAAAGCTGCCGTTGTTAGTAAATGATCTGTGTTGAGCTGCTGTGCACAATTAAAAGCAAAATACTGTACTGGACAGACTATATAAAAAGCATTTAAACAGTTATTATTACCTTTTCTGATTGTGAGCAGGGTTGCATGTGTGCTACAAAAGAATGCTAAAGAAACCACTGCTAGCAGACTCAAAGGTCCTTACCACATTGGTGTCTGTTTCTATGGTGTGCTCCACAACACTTATGTGGTCAGCTGCAGAGCTTCCTTCCCAGCTGCAGTCCAGCTGAATCAAGGCACGGCAGCGGTAGTGGCATGTGAATCTGCAGTCTGCAAATTTAGACAGTTACTGAGTTTGGACACAAACTTCACAACATGTAAAAGTACAGGAAAAAAGAAATCTGCATCATCAGTTAAAACTTGTCAATAAGTCATGTCCTCCATTGATCACCTCAGTGCAGTTACTGTAAATGAATCATTATTTTTTAATTAATTTTTGTCAAATTAATTAAAAATTTTAAGATGTTGTCAGGCAAGCGTGTCCTTTAACAGTGGGAGGATGTAAGCAGGAAGGCAGGAACGGCAAAGCAAAGTGTTGATGTCAGCCACTGTCTTTGCAAATAACTAATGTTATAATTAGAATAAGGTTATGTCATTGTTGCATTATGAGTTGACTGTTGTTACACATTAGGATTAAAGTGAGCAATTTGTTTTTCAACACTAAATACTTAATATAAACCACAGCATGTTATTTACGAAGATTAAATTTCAATAAAAAGAACTTAAAGACCATTGCTTGACTAAAATGCTTAGTGAAATGAAAAAGAAACTGGGCCTGGAGTCGACCTCGAGCCTAGATAATGTCCCAACCACCAAAACCATATAAACAATTATAGTGTGTTAGATCCTATTTGCCTTAAAAAAAATAAAAACATGAGGCAGTTAAACTTTTAAGTAAAGAGGCTGAGATTAGTTGGGCCTACAGCTAAATCTTTTTCCCCTTCCTCAAAACATTTGTTCTCATTTCTGATAATGCACATGCACAGAAACAGTCCCAGATGCACACACCCACATTCACAAACCGCATAGATGAGCCAACTCACTGACACACCGCAGGCTCTGCTTGTAAAGGCCCCAGATGAAGTCTCCACACAAGTCACACCACGTGGGCTGAGCATGGCTGCAGGGTTGGAAGTTGTGACCCTCTCCTTTTTCCTCTGTGAGTTGGGGGTCCTGGGTACTGCTCAGGACCCTGATAATGCCGGCCCGACTAAGGAGGTCTGGGACCTTTCCTGGGCTGATCCTAAGGGCATTTGTTCTTTCCAGACGTGGAGGTGAGCATGGCAGATGTTTGCCTGTCAGCTCTATCTGCTCCTTGCTTGACGTCAAGTCATGAAGCTCAATGAACTCCCCCCAAGACATTGTGCTGCTCAAAGCCGGGCACCCTTTATCATTGCTTTAAAAAAAACACACAGAGAGAAAGATGGAGCACAACTTATTTGTGGTGAAAAATTAGGCTGCTTTTTTTAAACGTGAAGACATAAAAACTGGAAATATTCATCCTTAGAGGTTGATGTTTCTGAGTAAAAAGGGAATTATTTTCTAAATTCCTGTTATGTGATGTGACCATATATTCTAAAGAGTGTCTACTCTAGTTAGAATATCAAGGTGACCAAATTAACAGAAAAAACTCAATGGACACATTATTATGTAAAGGAATGAAAGAAGAGATTAGAGAAGAACTCAAAGTTCTTTGCTCTCTTTTTGCTTGAAAGTTTTAAAATAAAACAGAACCATATGAGTATAGAGGAAAACATCACCCCTGATGGAGATCTGCACAGCTTGACATTTTAAATGTGACTTGCACTAGATGAGGTTAGAAACCACTAGTTTTGTGTTTAACAATGCATTGTAATTAGACACTAGTTAGTGTACATTATCTATTGCCTGATGTTATGTTAAACGTATAAAAAATGTCCATTTAAGATTATATATATATATATATATATGGATTATAATAGACAACATTTCCATTCTTGTTGAGCAAATTATAATAGCAAGTTTCAAATTTAAAAAAAACTACTAAAAACTAATTGTTAATTGGCATATGAAGTTAACATATGAAAACATTATAAGCTACAAGCTGAATAAGATGGAAATATTTGGCTGGTACAGGTCTCCAAAATAAAGGTGACCGTGTAACTGCAGTCACTGTTTTAGCTTTGCAAGCATTTTGTTTTTATTTTTCTATTTATCTTGATATATTATCTACACATAGCTAAAACGTCTCCATGTTTATTTGTTCATATTGCAAATGTAAAATAAGAGAATTACAGCAGGATGTGGCAGTTAACCGCAACATGTAAATGTAAAAATTGTAAGTTATTTTAGACTTTCCATGAGTTTAAACGAAAGAATTTTTAAAAAGACTTCCTAGCTCACGAAGGATGTACGGTAAGCGAAGTTTAGTACAACAATCTAGCGTAATTATACCCTCTATTTATAAACTGTTAAGTATAACAAAGAGTTTTAGTCCACGTACCAGAACGTGGGAGAAAAACCACCCAGCTGCTGACGCTTTGTTTCAGAGCTTCTTCCATCCGAGTAGAAAAACTTTCCGCAGAAATGTCTGAGTTTCCGAGTAACGGAGGTGAGCAGCCTCGGCTACATCTCTGGAAATAACCGATCATCACCGCACGGTTGCTTCAGCAGCGCGAGGCCCTACTGACGGTGACATGAGTGTCACAGCGGTACCCAAGACGCCGACCATCAGTTTAGCTGGGGTGTGTTATTAGGAGGAAGCGGAATGGCATTAAAAAGAGAAAGCTAAAGATGAGACCGAGTCGTATCGACATCCGGCCTGAATGTCTTCTGAGTTTGGAGCACAGCAGGGTGGGCGGACAAAAGTCCCCCCTCCCCTACAAGTACTGTCTCAGTATGTGTGATCTGGGTTTCTTTTACAACTACAGTGAAAACTAGAGAGATTTATATGCAGACACTGTATACTTGAACGAATTCTGCTCATTTAAAATATTTCCTTTAGGCTTTTCACTGTCTTTCATGACTTGACAGACTGCTGAAAGTCAGCAATCCAGCAGCCAGGCAAGGTATAAAGTCTGAACATAACTTTATACCTTGTCAACAAAGAAAATGAAACTCAGTCAGAATGTATAGACTCACTGTTTGAAAATACCTTTTACTAGCCCTGGACAAGAAGTCAAAATCAAGGCAGTTATTAAAGTGAGTTTATTTTTCGGAAGTCACTTCTCTCTAGACTGCACTACAACATCAAAGTATAAAATCTCTTAAATCTCTTAAAATAAATGGAAAAAAAAACTTCCTTCCTCTGTTACTGGGGTGAAAAAAGAGGAAAACATTAAACAAATATGCTTATAACTCTATCATAGTATGTTTGAAGCAAAACGAAAATCTTATAATGGTTCAAAAATGCATTAAAAGAAAGAGGAAAGTTCATTACAAATGTTTCTGCGTCATACAAAAGCATAGACATTTTCTAATGCCTCTGGATTTTTATCTCTCCGATCAGCCTCATGCTCGGTCTTCCTCTCAGTCAATTATATGCAGGTCCCTCTGGATCGTCTCGGTAGTCTCAGCCATGAGCTGGCAGACTTTCTTGTGTTTAGGCCAGTGTTTCACCTGACATTCTCTGTAAAAAAGACATAAAATGAACAGGGCTTCCACTATCTTTTAACATCAGCAGAAAAATAACGCACAATAGAGAGTTGGATACTACATGAACTGTTAAATATGAGCTTCAACATCAGTTTCTGCTCACCATGACAATCCAGTACAGCACCTGAGGTGCTGCTGGACTTGTATCTCTGAGTCTTACCTGTGACAGTACCACTCTCCCTGACATCTAGAGCATCTCTTTGAAGCCTCTTTACCACAGGATCCACACTTTGGTTTCTCAGGAAGTAAACGATCCATCACATCCAGGTTGTATGTCTGGGCCAGCCTGATTAAAAAAATATTTTTAAGGTGTTAGTGTATGACTGAGTTGTTCCTCTGCACCTTATCTCTTTTACACCTGTGTTTTTTAGTATTACCTCTTGGCCTGTTGTCTCAAGTCACTTTCAGAGGGGTTGAACGTTTCTTTGACTTGGTACTTAGCAATTGCCTTCCACTTCCCAGAATTTTCTTTGACAATGTTGTTCCATATTTCTGGGATCTAAACATAAGAAAAGCTGAGAGTAAATGCACAGGAGGAGAAATAAATGCACATTTGCAAAAGTGACTGTACCTGTTCCAAGATTAGCACTTTTTTTGGAGGGGGTGGATCTGTTACAGCTAGATGAGCCAGGAAACGCTGAAGTTCCACCAAGTTTGGTAACTGATCAATCAGCACTTCTGTCAAAAACCCCCTGAGCTGTGGCACATGAACAATGCAACAGCAGGAATAGAAGTAAAACACCTCAAGTTACACAGACGGCATAAGAAAAAAGAGAGAGAGAGAAGATGCTCCAGGTTCTCTGGTTATATAATCAATGCAAGAGGAAGAGGATGAGAAGCTTATAATGGGAGGAAACGCCTTAGTCAAAACAACCCTTGGAAACTGAATCTCTGCTTTAATTGTTAAGGAGATCAGATATGGTGCTGGAGGACAATAATCTGGCTTTTACACACTTCCTAAACATCAGTTTAATACGTGCATGACATCTGGACACAAGAGGAGCTGACACAACTTGAAATAAGATTAGACACTGACTGACTACACCACGTGCAGAATAAAACAAGGCACTGAGCACAAAAATTCAACGCAAAAAGTTAGTTCACATTCAACGTTTACCTTAAGAAGCTGATTCTTGTTGAAACTGTTGAAGTCATATTTTTGTTGGCAGTCTTCCTTTAGTAACAGGTTGTAAAGGGAAAGCCAGACTTGACCATCCAGTTTAGTCATCATTAAATGGTCTTCAACAGGAATCTTCTGCCATTTGCCATTAATGTACTTTTGTACCTCACCTTGAGAAGGAGAAATACCACACAATGGATAGTTGCCTTTCAGCCACATAAAAAAGGCCAACTTAAAATATCAAATTCAGCACAAAGAATTAAAGCTGTTATATCCATATTTGACAATTTTACCCCACGAAACACAGGTTGTTTGTCTACTGCTGCTTCTAATGATTAGTTTGTATAATTCTGTGACTTTGGTGCTCTAACATGCTAGTTTCTGAGCTCTTTGCTTAGCTTATGTGTTGATATTCTTACATGTTTCTCCAAACTGGGAGCATGCCAACTGCCTTTTGTTGTACGTAATGTAACATCTGTGGACAAGTATCTCATTAAAAAACACTCCAAAAAGAAACCAGAGTATCCTTTTAACAAGTTCAAAAAGATTTTTTTTACAGGAACACTTGCATCATTTGGGGTGAAAGGGTTGCTTTTGTGGTAATACCACTCATACGTATACGGAAAGAATTACGTAGCTTCAGTTTAATGTAGAAACAACACATTGATCAATGAGTCTGACTCTGTCTGAAAGTAAGAAAATCTACTTGTCACCACCTGTAAACCTCTCTAGACATAATGTGTTGTTTTTTAGACAACCTCTACTTTTTGTTATTAGACAGATTTTTGCCTGCATAGCTACTAAAAAGATTTCACCATGGTAGTGAATCTGAAATTTGCCTTCTCTCTGAAAGGAAGGGAATATTAAGAAGTGTTAAATAAACTGAACTTTTAAAAGATGGAAAAAAATGAGTTGCATATTATAAATACAAGTGGTGCGATATACCTTGTCTGCAGCGACTCCAGGGGCTGGAGTCTATCAGTTGAACCAGTACACAGGGCGTGTTGTGTGTGCACAGCATACTATTAATGACACTGATACTGAAAAGAAAAAGGAGACCAACTCATTTTGTCTGTGCTCCTCCGTAGTACGAACCCAGTGTAATGCTTAACCTATTAACTTTTAGTTTGGACATTTGTCTGTCAAAAGCATAACTATAAATGAATTTGCATATGCAGTACCTGTCAGTATGATCCGTGATGTAGCGCAGCACAGAAACAGCTTTCAGGGAGATTTCAAATTCCAGAGCAGCACTCTGCTTCTGCAGCTCCTTCAAGTGAAGCAAAATGCTGCCAGTACATACTCTGAGTACAAGAGTGCTACAGTCTGAAGAAAGAGTTAAAAAAAAAAACAAGCTACAGCTCAGTTTTACCTCTATAGAGGATTTCACCTTATGTTGATCATAAGTGGAACCACATTCCTTGGTCGCTTTACTAGCTAGCAGGGTGAGTTTACGGTGGCAGTAATCCACTAAGTCAAGAAGAGCGTCAACAGCTGCCTCACATGAATCCTGCAAAAACAAGTACAAAACAAATAAAACTTAAGTTTAGAAATAATAAGAGTGGACCCTGGCTTGCTGTGCCAAACCACTGATTTTAAGACTTTTGAAATATGCTTGAAATGATTTTCAGCATTATTAGGCACAACTATTTGACTACTTACTGACCTTATGGAACATTATTGTCTCAAGCAGATTTATGATTGTAGCTTCATGGTGGATCTATGAAAGGACAAAAAAGCAGATATAAAAATTGAGAGCTGCATGCTGATCATTATTTCACATCTCATCTTACACTCACCACCATATAAAGATGAAATGTGTTCTTAGGACTGAAGTCCCGCAGCTGACATAAGATGGGAAACACTTTCTGCTTCCATATCTCCACAAGGATCATCTCATGGACGAGGACAGGTACCTGCAAAGCGGAAGATATCACTCACCTTAGTGAACACTTGCAGAGCTGACAGATAGTTTGCTTTCATATATGTACAGGAGTGGTAGTCACCTTCCCGAATGACACCAGGAGCTCTTTGACAAACTCATCACGCATGGCCGAAGCATTCATTATTGCTTGCATGTTGAGTTTCTCAATATACTCATGTTGCCTGAACCATCTGTCAACACAGAGAAGAATCATGAAAAAGCACAAAAAAGGCACAAATTTCTGAATGTGACTGGTCAAGCTGACAAAGTCTCCATTATACAGAGTTACAGACAGCTTGAATTTAAGTAGGTCAACAATCAGTACTAAAACAACATGTTTGCCTTAGTATGCAAATTATAATTAGTCTTTTTAAAGTTTAGCTAAAGATGAGGGAGGTTCATTTGTGGCTTAAAGGTAATTAAAAGATAATGTTTATAAATTGTATATTGTAAAAAACAGCTACTGCTGATTTTGAGTGGTACAGAGGTGGCCATGAGAGTAAAAACCATAACAATGAAGCAAAAACCTAGGAGAAAGGCACTGAAAGCGTTTGGATTAATTTTATGACAGAAGAGCACAGAAAAACTGGAAAATAGCAAACAACTGATGGGCAGAGGAGCACACGGCCCATGAACGAGAACAAAATTTGCTTGGCGATAACAAAAATCACAATAGCAGCACAGCGTGTTAGCTTGGCTCTTTGTGATGCAGACGTTTTCTTATTAAAGAGCAGAAGACTTTAAGGCTACAACCATTGAGGGTCAATAATCTTCAGCTATAAAAAGACTACACTGTAGTTCAAAACAAGAAAACATAGAAAAAAAGAGGAAAACAACAACAAAACCCCCAAATAAGTTGTGGACAAAACAAAATTGGAAAGAAGTGGAATAAAAGACAGCTTCTATTACGATAATCAAAAGCGGAAGAGGAGAAAAAAACAGGAAGCGCTCTTGTTTGAAAGTTTCCAATCTTTAAAATACGGCAGTGCTTTTATTATGGCTTCGGCACATTGTCATATACTGAAAAGTACGTTGTTGACCAAGGCAACAGCACAAACAGGAAAACTTAGTATATGAAAACACATCTTGCCACCTTTCATTTTTCAGTAGGACAATGATCCTAAACATGTAACAACAAACAAGAGCTAAAGGGGGCTGAAATGAATGCATCAAAAACCATAATTATAGCAAGGGAAGTAAAGCACCTGCTGCTGACATCTTCTGAATAAAGAGTTATGTATATGCCAAATCAGTCAGTGTAAGTATTGTAATTTGCTCTCTATATATCTCACATTTAACCTACTATCATTTTTGGAGGTAGAGGTCAAAGTTTAAGAATTTAAGAGATAACTTTTTCTAGTGCACAATATTCCTTCCATAAGTGATGAACATCTTTTCAAGAGAAGATTTCATTTAGACCTTACTCCAAACTTGATCATACCATTGGTACTGAATGGTATGTTTAATATAACCCAATTTGACATCCTAGTGAAGTACTATAATCAGATGTATTACAAGGCAACTTCAGCTGATGGATTTGTCCCCTTGTTTGCAGTCACTCTTGTTTGGAATGATGAACACTGTATTGTACGTGGGTGGGCTAAGAGTCCACACAAGTTTACTATTTATTCGACTGAGTTTAAATCATAAAAACAACAATCTAAATCAGTGGCCCCCAAGCTATTTTCCTTGAGGACTACCTTCATGCAAATACTAAAAAGCCATGGACCCCCTGTGCCACCCCACGCTGAAACCATGCTTGGTTTTATGCTTTCAAAAGTGAGATTCTCACCATAAATAATGTATTTTCGCTGGGTCCTGTCCTTCCATAGAGCCAAAGTTAAATAAACAACATATACCCCTTCTTAAAATAGTGATTATATGTGGACATTGATCACAATTGCTGTGAATGTTCAAAGTCTCGGGACCCCAGGTTGGGAACCAATGATCTAAATAATTTGGAGTACTTATCTTGTAGTAGCACCATATTTAATAAACTGTTAATAAGACATCACATCTCTCGTTAATTTGTTTTTTAATTACTTAAAATCTATTTGGTTTATAAGGTTTTCCACATTTTCTCTCCGAAGTTATGCTCACTTTAGCTCAATCGCCATTCATCTCTATCATCTTACCTCTCAGAGCCCACCTCTTTGAGGGAGAAAGTTTGCAGACCTTGAATAAACCCCTCTGCTTCGACAGGAAAAATAATCGACGTGTCCATTTTGCTAAACTATATTACCCCACACGATTCTGCTCGCATCTGTCTGCCACTTCAGCGAACGTACTTGAGAGAGAAGCGTCGGCGATATCAGTTGGTTACCACGGTGACCGTGAAACAATTTCACTGGCTGAGTGCAGTGAGCAATGCCAGCCATGGAGGGGCGGTAGAGCTTCACGTAAAAGAACTGAGCAGCAGAACGGGAGCTCTGTTGTGATTGGCTGTTACATTGCTAGGCAACAATTAACCAATCACAGAAGATTAGGGCATCCCGTTCCCTCTGAACTAACTTTACACCACCCTGACTCAAGACGACAATAGAGCTGAAAGTAAAGTAGAAATAAATAACTAAAAAGAAAAAAAATAAATACATGTCTACATTCACTCGCTTTCTTACATATGAAATTGTTTGAAAATGGTCAGCTGTAGTTACTTGTTCTAATGCAGTGTTTCTTAATCGTAGTCCCACTAGGCCTGCATGTTTTAGAGATAACTAAGCTTTAGCACACCTGAATTAAATGAATCTTATTAACAGGCTTGCAAAGAACTTGATGAGGAAGTTCATTAATCTGAATTAGGTCAGTTGGAGTAGTCTGTCGACATGCATGGCAGTGGATCCTGTGGACCTGGATTGAAAAACTCTGCTCTAATGGTAATTTTCTGACAGCAAAATAATATAACAAATATATATATAAAAAATTAACATTAATTTTTGACTGCAGTTTTTCATTAATACCTTGCAAACATTTTCAGATTATACAAATACACCAAGTTTGAAGGAATGACCGTTACCTCCCAAAGGGTCTGTGGAGCCATGAAAGTTATGGTTTCTGTTAAATATAAAGGGACTCTTTTCTGTCACAAAGTTTGCTTTGTATCAGGAATCATACTATTTTGGCTTATTTTTAGAGACACAGTAATAAAAACAGACTGAGAATGAAGCATTATGAAGAAACACTTATTCTTTGCAGCATGAAACCAGAGGAATATGCAGTGATATACAATAAATTAAACCAGAATGTTACACTGTTATAATCTGTTTATTCAGATACAATATTAAAAAGGCTCATATTCATAACTTGCCTGAAACAAATATTAATCACTGATTGAGATGACAACATATTTACATTTAAATGAAAAATGATCAGTTACAAAACATTTATATTGTTACTGCAAGAAAGCCATCTCTCGCTCAAGGCATCTTTGGTTTAGGCATCTCTGTATCTCGCAGGCCGATGGCTTCATTGGGCATCACTTCCAGCAGATAACAATATTGGGGTCATTTTCCAGACGTTCATCCAGCTCCTGGTAACTAATCCCTGTAAAATTATCATAATGTAGGCAAACTTGCTTTCCATTGATAATTATATTACTTGTGTCAATCAAAGAAAGCTTTGAAACCTGCCTGTTTTGCAGCAGATCTCATCATAACTGTGACAACCGGTATAGAGCCGAGGCGGCCTGCTTCTTTCATCACGAATCACCTTAACGGGATACTTCTGCAGCCGTCGAATGAGAGACTTCATCAGTCCAAACTGGATCAACCTTCTGAACAGAGAAACATGTGACAAACACATAAGCCACTCTGATCTGACTTTCCAAGAATTGTAAAGTCATTTCAAGAACTGAAGAGGTGTATAACACTGGCCTCTCATCAATCCTTTGAAGTTGTTGTGAATAGCGGGAGCAAAGGTCTCGAACTGTTGTCCCTGGACTCAGACCACAGTACAGCTGAAACACATCTCTCAGGCTGGCTCGCTTCTGACCTAAGAGGGACCAGAGAAAACCCCGTGCAGTGAATGCAACAAAATAAATCAACACTTTGCAAGAAATCGTGACCATGTCTTACCCAGCTTAGTGACATAGCTGAGGCATTCCTCCTGAATAGACTTGTCATCGATGAGGCTCTGAACTTTAGGAGTTGTGCAGTACACATTAGAGTACTAAAAGAAGCAAAGAAAGGAGGTCAATGGCAACCACTAAAAATAAATAAACCCTACAACAGTTAGCCAAAGTATAAGTAACTATACATACATATGATTTTAATGCACAGCTGTGTTTAAAAAAAAAGTCCAAATAGTTTGGTTTGGTACCTGGAATATGGAGACCAAAGTCACAACCCCATAATATCTGTGAGGGAAAAGTAAATCAAAATATTTATTTATTTTTTAGGTGCTTCTTTTTAGAACAATGATGGCAACACACCAGTAATATTAGGACGAGCATCATATGAAGTGAGCAATTGTAATTTTAAAAAATCCTGCTCTCTGAAAAATCAGTGCTAATCATGGACAAGAACCAGGATAGTGTTGTTAATTCTGACATATAAATGAGGATCACCCAACTGTGATGTATGCTAGCTTGCTATAATTTCTTTACTTACAAGAGATTTTGCACAGCAATACGAACAAGATTGAGTTCAACATCTGCTTCAGCAGAGATTTTTTGGATGTGCCTAAAACCATCAATGCAGGGCAAAATCTGTAGAAAACAAAATACAGGAAAAGGTTAACAGCTTGTTCTAAGCTCTGTGACCTATATTGCAGATTGATAAGTGCTACAAAATATACACTTTATTACGGACTATAAATGTGTAAATATGTACTTTAAAGGAATAACACTGCATCAGACAAACAGCACATTCTCCTGAATATAAAACCATGGAAATGACAATGATAATGTATCACTATATGTAAACAGATAAATGAATCACTCATCTTTCTACTACCATTTCTTGGAATTGTAGTTTATATCTTATCATAGAGACTGTCGATAACAGCAGCCACACTGTGCTGATTACAGGTCCTACCTGTTGAGTGGTGAGGTCCCATTGAGATTTGATAAAATGCTCTTTGCACTGAACAAAGACTGGCACATCATACTCCTGAACAATTGGGGGGTCTTTTCGAAGTTTGATCAGTTTTAGGTGGATGGTGTTTGATTCATCTAAAACAAATAGAAAAAAAAGGGGGAGAAAAAAAGAAAGAAAATCAGAAAACTTTGAAAAGTGTGACATATCTTCTGTTGCGGCCAGTTAGCATGTGATCCAGATTTTATGAATGTTAAAACCAAAGAAACACTTCTTAGAAGCTCATAACAACTAAACGTTTCAGAGAAAAAAAGGTTTTGTCAGATCAAGGGCTTGGTAAAATAGAGACCATGCTATTCAACTATTTTGGGTCTGGTTCCCATGAAATGATAAAATGAATACTCTCAACTTTGTACAACCTCAGATAAACGACACATGACATGTCACACTGTTTCCTTACTGGTTCAACAAGCACTGTCTTAAGATTAAACCAAAGCAATTCAGTGAAGTCGAGGTGTGGACTGTTACTGGGTCATTGCAACACCTTGATTCTCTTCTTTTTCACTTATTTCTGTTGTAGATTTGCAGGTTTATATGTGATATATATATATTTTTTTAATTACTCAATTTTTCCTCCATGCGAAATGCAAGGTGTTTGACTGGTCACATTTTACTCTTGAAAACCAGAAAACCTTTGTACATAGGTTTTACTCCTATCTCACATCGCCATTTTTGTAAGTATGGATACATGCTCCTTGGGAATCCACAAAGTCAAATATTGGGGTCCCCAAGGATCAATTTAAGGCCCCCTTCTTTTAAATCTGTACACGTTACCTCTTGGCGACGTCATCAAGAGACACAGCATTGATTTTCACAGCTATGCTGATGATACACAACTTTACATCGCTGTGTCCCCTGATGACCTGGAGCCAGTTAATGTCCTTTTAAACTGTATTTTAGATATAAAGTCATGGATGGCAGAGAGCTTCTTACAGCTTAATCAGGACAAAACTGAAGTTTTAATTATGGGTCCCAAGGGCAAAAGAGAGATCATTCTATCAAAATTACAACATTTTAATCCTTCTCAGTGTGTGAAAAATCTGCTTTGTGTGTGTGTATACTTGTGTGTGCATGTGACTGTGTGAAAGATTTTAATGTGTTTTTCATTATGTATTGTTATGTAATCTATCTTTTGATGTGTGTAAAGGCTTGTTTTATTTTTAATATGCATGAATTTCTTTCTTTTTTTTTATCATGTAAAGCATTTCCTTCAGCGCTTTATAAAGTTTGATTTGATTTGATAGAGGAGTTTATGACTGATAGTGATTCTTAAATTATTTGAGCCTTGACCCCCCAGGATAGCATATGTTAATGATTGCGACCCCTGCATATCCAAATACAGCTTCTCTTACCAAGATAATGCCAAACTGGCATGTTTAATATGGCATGAGTAATACCATTATTGTTTACGCGTTAATGTGGTAAAATATAAGTGCTAATTTCACAGATTAATCTCTTTGCATTAATGCGTTAATTTTGACAGCCCTGATAAAAATCCCAAATTTATTTTAATTTTATTTTTTACAATGATCAGGCAACCCCCTGAAATTATTTTGGGCCTCTCAGTTTGAGAACCCCTGGAATAAATGACTGCAAGGTGTCCAGGTCCTGTGGCTTTAAAACAAGCCCAAATCATCACCCCTTCAAAACCATGCTTGTCAACTGGTATGAGGTATGTGCTTATGTTCTGCATTTAGCTTTCAGTAAACATGGCGCTGTGCATTAACAAACATCTCCACTTATGACTCATTTGTTCGAACAATTTTGTTCCCGATGTCCAGTGGTTTGTTCAAATCCACTTTGCAAGCATAAGTCATAATAACATTCTTTTAAAGAGTTAAATACTTTTATATGGTAACCCTTCCAACCATTTGTTGAGCCTTTTTCTAACTTTAACTGTTCATATTTAACAAACTCACTGAGGACAACAGTCTGAAATGCAGCTCTAGGGTTCTTTACAATTTTCTGAGTCTCATTGAGTTCGGGATAAACTTGCTGGGACATGGCTTTTTGTAGCTGCATGAAGATGTCCTCAAGGAAGAAGTTTGGTGCTCTAAATAACTGCTACTGCCTTTCCTTCTTGGGATCATGTTAACAAATACCTGAATGTTTTAGACCCACAAGCTGACAAAACTGCTTTATATTAGTGCTCACACCTGCTGGTGATCAGTTAATCAGTTCCATCTGATTAGCAGCACCCGGCTGCTACTTATTTTCTTATTTACAATTAAATTAGTAGGAATGTATTTTTTTACACAACACTTGTGTATTTTGCCATAGCTTGTGTTAAATATACATATTGACACTATTTATGATTTGCATTGTTGTTCATCTGAGGATGCATGTACCGCATTTAAGACCTGATAAAGACCAGTTTTTTTATGTCCTAATAAAAACTAAAAAGGGAAAGAGGGTATCATTTATTTTTCAAACAACTTTTTCCCAGTTTCTTTAAAACTGGTTGCAACAAAATAAAAAAAAAAGTTCAAATGTTTTTTAGACTTTTTCTCACACTTTTACAGTCTCTCACTATCAGGCCATCAGTTTATCATTAAAATAAATACTTAGTCACAGTTAAAGAATTAAACACAAAGTAAGTTGAGAACTGAAAATCACCTAATTTAATTTGATTAAATTCACCCAATTTAATCAAATTTAATAAGGTGAATTTTAGACACATAAAAAACAATCATGTTTTTATCAAACATGAACTACAGTCCTACCAACTGGACACAAGACAGGCAGGAATACATTACAATCATTATGAAAACTTAATAAGCTGCCTTTAAGAATGCTGGATAAAAAGTCTGAACGAAATAGAATTTCTTAACCTGAGAGAACATGTTCAATAAGCAGAGATTTAATTTGTGTAACGGAGACTGCATGGTGTTGTTCTTCCCTCCACAGCACTCAATCATGTCAGTACATAAAAAAGTTTATCTAGCACAGCTTTTATTACAATTCAACTGTAAAATAGCACATAAGAAGTCCCATTAGGCAGGCAGCTGTTTCTTAGACACTATTTGAAATACTAAAACCACACAATTAAGAGGCATCATTTCCATTAACTTTTTCTCAAAATCAAAATAAAAATCAGGTCAATCAAACAAGCTGTCATTATCTGCAGCACAGGTTATGTCATGTTTCGATTTGTCTACTTGTGTGCTGAAGTATTTCTTTGCTTTAATTCTTTTTTCTTCATTTTATGTGTCATCACTGAGTCAGTTTCACCATCTAATCTGGAGCGTGTAATACATATATACATATATATATATATATGTATATATAGACAGAGAGAGAGAGAGAGAGAGAGGGCGAGAGAGTGTCTATTGTCTTCTGCTTAGGGAACTCCTAAACATCTTAAAAGTCATCTTCTCAGATCTTAGGAAGTCTCTTAAGAGCTAAGATTCTTTAGGAATCTTTACTAGGAATTACTCTTCACTTTTAGGGAAAATTCTAAGAAAACATCATGATTCTAAGAATTTTCTTAGAATTTGGCCACTAGGAGCAACTCTTTGCACTGAGAATCTGAAGGAATAAACATCAAATCTGTTCTGTTTCCTGAAGCACAAAACTTGCAGAGAAAACGTGATTGACAAATTAAACTGAAATGCATGAAAATTATTCTTACCTATTGGTAAGGTGCAAGCTCCCGTTGCATTAAGTTCTTCTAACAAGGTTGACATAATTGGTAGAAGTTTCTGCTTGCTCTCCTCGTTGGATATAAAGCCACTCTCCAGCTGCAAGTCAATGAATAACATAACACAATTCAGATCATCTCCCAGGTATATCACTTATAAAAAACATAATTAAAATCATAAAAAGTTTAACTAATAATCTCTTGTTCATTACCTCCAGAGTGGTAAGATATCCAGACAGCTTCTTGACAATTGGCTCAAGGGCACATGTGTTTGTCTGAGCATCGCACACAAAGCCAAGATTAAAGAGGAGGGCATTTCGGCTGTACTTTTTGTGTTCAATGCACACAGGACAGCCGATTAATTTTTTTTCCATTGCAGTGCTATAAAAAAGATTTTAAGAAGTGTTGGCTAAGTTTGACAAAAAATGCATCATTACTTAGAAGACATCAACAAATCACATTATATATATATATATATATATATATATATATATATATATATATATATATATAAGATTTCAAGAGAGTGAGACTGAAAAATATTGCTGGATTACATACACTGTAATCAATTTGTTTTGTAGTTCCGGCTTGGTGATGATGTACACTTGAACTGTGTCAAATAGTTCCCTTGAAATGTACTCCTCTGGGACCTGTCAGGAGAAGACAGGGGTGACAATCTCTTCCACAAATAATTTTAACCATTTCTGTTATTCTTTATATCTTCAACTATGCAAAGCACATTGAATGAGAAAACTGATGAAACATGACGCTGGTCCCAATAATGACAAACTTAAAAACTTACCTGATATGTAATCTTAGGACCAAGAGTTGGATGAAACTCGCTGAAAAATATGCACTCTATTCGAGTGGTCATAATTATCCCTGACTTTTCACCTAGAGGTTTGAAGCCTGGTTAGTTCAACTAAAAGTATACAAACAGATTCAAATGAAAATTATTTCCTGAGTACCTTCTTCCCTGTTTGGCTATCATAACAACACAAGCTAGCATCCAGCTTCAACGTTAAAAAGTAAACTAATGACTTGATCTGAAACACCCTTAACCCGTTCTTACGTTAGAAAGGGACCTAACATTTAGGTTGTTAGTACGTTTAGAAAAAGTGTCCCTCTGCTATCAAACAATTTAAGAACACGACATATCCACACTCCAGACTGTGCAGTCTGGGAAACAATACTGTTGCCTTTAGTGACCTCCGGTTATTTAAAATATGTAAATAAACCACACCGTAAACATTACGAAGTACGACAGAGGGCTTGATGCGGGAAGCGTACACAACTTAGGAACGCCTTTATACGAAAATACATGCAATATTCATACTGTATATCAAATGAAGATTGATTTTGAAAGCTCAAGGCATAAACTATAATCCGACATAACAGAAAAATTAAATTAATTAAAGTTAGTTAATAAAAGTTAGCTAAAGCCCACGTTTGCCATCACACGGTTTACATGAAAAGTCGCGATTAAAAAATATAGATAAAAATGTGTGATTTTTTTCCAATGCTTTTTGGGACGTCATTTCACCGTGCGGCTGAATTTTATATTTCCTACAGACATTAAAGGTAGCGCTATTGGTTAGAGTCAGTACTGCGCGAGCTCAAACGCAGATGGAGACGTTTTGCGTCATGTGACTAGAAAAGGTTTTCAACGCCACGAGTGGGAAACCCTACCAACTATTTAAAGAAGGCGGCTGTTTAATTAAAACATTTTTCCCTTTCATATTTAGTCTTGTTAAAGGGACAAAAAATGTGTACTTGTAGGATTATTGTTAGATATGTTCTGCTGTCACGAGGAAGCTAGTACAGCTGCATAATCAATGAGTGATGTTTATGGAAACCATGTGGAAAAGATCGCTGTGTGTTGGCTACAGACCCTGTTTGGCAAGCGGAAGCAGATCAAAGGTAATTGTGTTTTGTTTAAAGTATAAACTGCAATGGTACTTTATTTAGCACATGAGGGCAACTGGATAAATACTACCGCTATAAATAGGAGTGTGAGAATTTTTTTTTTATTATTATTATTATTATTATAAGAAACTCAGCTATTTATTCTACAGATGCACACATAAGCAGGCATCCTTTGCTCAAAATCCTTATTACTGTGTACCAACTGTATTAAGTGTAACTGAGGGGGGAAAAGGGGTTGATAGTCCAACCCCTTTCATCCGGAAAGGTATCTATAGATGGTTAAATGAAAACCTAATTTCATTATTGGTTAATCTAAAGCGGTTATCCAAGTGTCTGATTATTTAAATATTATTTTAGTTTATTAAAAGTAAAATGCTAGCTTCAAAAGTGATGATTGAGGTATATTAACAGTCAGAAGCGAGCATGAATTCATTTGCAACTTAAAAATATAGAGAACTAAATCAGAACAGAGGAAAGATGTTCTATACCACAAAATATTTGTAGCCGCACTGTCAGTGGCATTTGACCTTGGGCTAGAATAGTTTAGATTTTGACAGTGACTCAGAAATAATAATAGGCTTAAAAACAAGGGATGCACAACAGTGGTGTAGTCTAGTTTATTCTAGTGGGTATACTCTGATCCCCCCCACCCACCCACCCTCATACATCATGTCCTGGTGTAACATCTGTCCCCTAGCACCCTTCCCAAAGCAGCAACTGCTCATAAACGTATACTTTGCTCATGAGCACCACAGTAATTATTAAAGTTTGCATCCACACATAACTGAGATCATGAAAGACAAGCTATGTGTTATCTAAATGTAAACAACACCAGATGTGTAACAGCCATTCCTTTTCCTCATGGGGATCCTTCGCCCCAGGAGCTTTGCCTGCTTGGACTGGGGTTGTTGCCGTGGTGATCGCCCTTGTCCCAGTGGCTGGGGGTTCTGTACTGCAGTCCTACAGCTGTGATGTGGACACTGGCCTGCTCTGATCTGGGTGGCCTCTGTGGAAATGGGTGGGCTGGCTCTTGGTGTGATCAGATCCCCAAGATTTGTTTTCTCACAGCGGCGTCAAGCCAGATGTTTATTACTTTTATTATTTTTGTACTAAGAAACAGAAACTGCGGAGTTCATGTTTGTGTATAATGTAGGGAGGGGGTACGGCTCTGTGCATGTATGTGGATGTCTGTGTGACTGAGAGAGACAATGATGAGTGTGTTTTTAAATTGCTATGTCATATAGTGTGTGAAGGCTTGTTTTACTTTAATATGCATACATTTTTTTCATCATGTAAAGCACTTTGTGTTGCCTTTGGCAAGAAAAACGCTTTATAAATGAAGTCTGATGTGAATTGATTAACAGCTGCACTTTAATTAACCTCTGAACAGCCACTGACAGAACAAGACAAATCCATTTTCAATAAATAAAAAATCATTGCAAACATTCCACACTTAGCTTGAATAGCTTGAATAATGAGACAACTACACAAAACACACACGTAAGTTATTTATTTGATGGTATACAAGGTGTCCTAATTAACGGACATTTAAGATGACTATAAATTGTCTTCAGTTTTATTTATCCATAATAACATGCTAATATAGCATTAACTTTGTACATTTAAATAGTTTCTACCAGCTTTAAATGTCCAACATTTACCTAACTTTCCGTTTCTCCACTTTAACCAAAGATGCCTGTTTTTAAATTCCCCTACCTGACTCTCACTCCACAAGACCGGCCAGGTCGAAGTCTCTTCTACGAGCACACACACACACACACAGAGAGAGAGACAGAGAGAGAGAGAAAACAGCAGTATGAAACCACCACTTTAGTTAGCTAGTTTTATATAATTTAATATGCCAATCACCTGCTGTTTAACACACGGATTCCACTCACCGGGGCCCCGTTTCAGAAAGCGGGTTAAACAGACTGAGTTTAAAGCGAAACTCTGGGTTGACCAGCTCAGAGTTTTCACTAAACCTGCTTTCTGAAACGGGGCCCAGGTTGGACGACAGCGTCAGGCTCTCCTCCTGTGTAACTGTAGTGTGAAACAGTGGAAACAGCACCAGTAGCAACACGCTCACTGACACACTGAAACTTTGTTTTCTTTTCATGTTTTTTCTCTGCATTCCCTCTCCATTAACTACTCGTACCGGCCAAAAAATTTTTCTTCCTCTTCTTTTTCTGCTGCTGCTGCATCTTCTTCTTCCTCTCATCCGCCACTCTTTAATTTGCTGTTGTCTAGCAACCAGCCACCAGCTGTTAAGGACCAAGCTGCTTTCTCTCTGCGGTGGCTCAACGTCACTTTTGATGGAATTCCTCATGGTCTAAACGGGCCGGTTTCGTGGCTAATTTATGACCGGGAAAGTGAAAGTTATGTCACGAAACATGTTACGCATCTTTGAGCATTTTTTAGTGGTTATACGGAAATTTGTGACCTTTTCTAGTGGGTATACGGTGTATACCTTTTTGATGACGTAGACTACACCACTGATGCACAATGATATAAGCTGATAAAGGTTTAGAAATTAAATATAAAAATTAGGGATGCACGATATATCGGCATTAATATCGATATCGGCCCATGTTTGTCATTTTTTAACATATCGGTATCGGTCCGATAAGCAAAACTGGGCCGATATTAACAGCCGATATTTATTTTCATTTAATTGCTGATTGTGTACGTGTGTCGGAAGATTTGGCCATGCAGCCATGTTTGGACATGTGACAGCGATGCAGCACTACATTGTGGGATGTAACTGAAGCAAGAAGCAATTTCAGCTGTGTGGTAATTTTTACAGTGTAGAAAGAAGGTACTCGAAAAGCAGTATGCAATATCTGCAAAGTCAAAGTAATGCGAGGAGGATGCCGTGTGAACTCGTTCAGCACCACAAATTTGATATGTCATCTAAAAAACTGCCATCCAGAACTTCACAAACAATGGTGGGAAGCTAACACCCCTAATGTTTGCCTTATTTTCACTTTGTACAGAATTTGATAATCTTAAACCTTTTAAAACAAAATATATATATCAACATCAGTAAATATCGGTTATCGGCCATAACAACAATATTAATATCGGATATCGGTATCGGCCAAAATTTTCATATCGGTGCATCCCTAATAAAAATTTATCCAAAATAGACATTGGCAGGAAGTGAAGGTTGTTTTTCCCTGGTTGTGGCCATTGTCAGGATTATTTATTGGAAAGTTAAATCAAAGTAAGTCCTTGTGAAGTTAATAGTTTTAAGTGAAAATCTCTCGTAAGAATAAATAGGGCATGTTTTACATCTAAATTAAGTACTTTTATATACATATATTTATTTAAACAACATATTTCATATCTGGATTTGTAACTAGTCCATAGAAACAAATATTGCACAAATAGTAAGAAAATTTGTTTTTGGTTAATTATTTCTCCCCTCTAATACTAATTGGTGTATTAAACATGGCTGGAAAATCTGCTTAGTCACCTTTACAAGGATCATGTCTGTGAAATGAGCAACACAGCTAAAAATGTGTAGTGCCCCCAAAAATGTACCAGAATCCCCTGTAAAATTCTACAGTTGGTACTCACTCCTGGATGGGATGTTTGCACTCTCCCACAGTAATAAAGAAAAACAACATTTGTTGGCCTTTTTTTTTTACACTTGTTTATTTTACACTGTCATGAACTCAGTAGAGTGTGGAAGATCCATATGCAGCTTTGCACCTGCTCCTCATACTGTAGGCCATCCCATATTCTCTCCGCTCACAAACTCTGGAGGTACTCCGACGATGATCCTAGCTCTGTGGGGGAGAGTATTGTCATCCTGGAGGATGGAGTTAGGTCTCAGTTTCTAGAGATATGGGGTTGCCACTGGCTCCAGAATCTCATTCCAATACGTCAGGTTGATTTGGTGACAATTAGGTGCCAGCCATACATCTGTGACTGGCACACACCTGGCAACCCAAGAAACAATGGTTCAGGTGCAAATTTCCTTACTTGTGCTAAGTTTAGTTGAGGACAAATTAAGTAATGTTAATTCTGCTACAGGACAGCCTGGATATTCTCTGCAGTTAGATGAAAAATAAGTATTTAAACTGATCAAAATGGGTTTGAAAATATTGGAAGATATTGGAAAAATTCCAGGATCATGCAACTCCAAAAAGAACTGTTTAAATGTGCAGAGAGTTTTCATTAGAACCCTTTTAGAAGCTTTGTTAAATGTCATACATTTAGGGGATTTGGAGCTTCCATGACATACGCTCATGCAGCTCTCCAGCCTTACCTGCTGGCCGGATCACGGCACTTGAGGCGGTGGACTTTTGGAAGAGGCACTTTGAAAAGAGAGGTGTGACAGAGCCTGAGCAATCAAGCCAGCACATCATTGCTCATCTCCTCGGAGCTAAAACAGTGAGTTGCAATTTTCTAAGCTCATTCTAAATTTCATGATGTAATGCTTCTAACTTAAGAGCTGTTTTCAAATGAAGTGTCTCTTCCTGATCTTCACACAGATACAGAGTCTTGAGCAGGGGAGGTTAACAGAGTTTCTCAGCCCAGAAAAAACCGAACAGGTGTGGCAGCTCTGCACCAGACGTCTCTCTAGGTTAGCTTCTACATGCGCAAAATCTCTGTACAAATATATTTAATGCCTTTTTTTTTAAACTAAGAATATTTAAACACTCTTGTGCAGAATGCCAGTGCAGTATGTCATTGAGGAGTGGGACTTCAGAGACCTGACGCTGAAGATGAGGCCACCTGTTTTCATACCAAGACCTGAAACTGAGGTTGGAGAGAATGAAAATAGGTTCTGATCAGAAATGGGCTAAAACTGGTGATCAGTTGCATGTTACTAGAATAATGTTTTTATTTTCTTTTTTTGATGCTGCAGGAGTTGGTTGAACTGGTGCTTACAGATTTCCAGAGAAACCCTGGGATGGGATTAAGTGCATCATCTCAGCAGACATGCTTGGAAGTGGGATGTGGTTCTGGTGCAATTTCTCTTAGTCTGCTGAAGAGTCTGCCTCAGGTAAGGTTTGTGTTAATTTTAGGAAATGGATTTTCAGGCACACATTGTGGTTATTAATGTTTCTTTTTTTAATCGCTTCATAAAATTCATTCAGGCTAAAATACTGATTACCGGGAAATTCTGCACAGACATTCATGGCTGTCAGAGTTCGAGGTCAACGACTACTTAGTTTTTATTTATGATCTCTGTAGCAGCAGGCTGAAGTTTGCACATATCCAGTGACACAGCTCAACATCTAACAGATGGACTGGCAACATGGAGATTCATTATTCACAGATTACAAGACACGGATGTTCCCTCAGGTTGAGTTGTATCACAGAACCATCTGGAAATACTCCATAGAAACCATTTAGCCATTGCAGGTATTTAAAAAAATTATGAACCATCTATCCAATTCATGAATAAATTGCAAAGAGTTAGATAAACCAAACAGAATCATACAGAACCAGCCAGAAAAAAGAGGCACCATTGTTAATTCTCATTGCACTTTGTATTGAGTACAGGATGTTGATTAATCTTAACCTTTGTGTTTTGATCACAAAAAGATCACTTGGAGCCCAGGAAGATGAGTTCTCATGTGAATGTGAGGTTGTGTTTAGAAAAAAATGTGTCCTGAGACTTCTTTTAGTGCCAAATACTTTCATATATATACTTTCAATTTCATAAAATGATCAAATATTTATCATTTTCACCAGTCCATCTGCTGATTGTAAGCATTGTGTTTTTCCAGTTTTGATAATTTCACAGTACTGTCATGAAAAGACTACACCCCTCTTGGGGATGTAGTCTTGGCGTGGAAGGATATCGTTTGCCAAGAGATGTTCGTTTACATAGTTATTTTTAGAGACAGCTTGTTTTGGAGGAGGGGGGGGGCAGGTCTATGTCCATTTAATCTCTGTGTGTGTGTGTGAGAGAGAGCATATTGAGGTGTGTCTGTGGTTTGATTTGTTTTTGTGATAGGTGTGTGACCACTGGTGTTTTTAAAATGCTTTTACGATGCAAAAGCTGTTGTTTTTTTTATTATGTGAAGCACTTTGTGCTGCAATTCTGCATGAAAAGTGCTATATAAATAAAGTTTAATTGATTGATTGATTGATCCCCAGTATAGCAATGTTGATTGAGACTTGACTGATAATTATTGATATATACATCAATCAGCCATAACATGAAAACTACCATAATTATAATCAGGTAATTAAAACTGAGTAGATACTCATGCAGCCAGAAGAGCATTGACCAGCCAGGGTGTGGACAAGAATGTTTGAGAATGTCTGGATTGTCTGGTACCAGGATGTTAGCAAGATATCCTCTGGGCTTTGTGTGGGATAGATTGGGCTTGCTTTTCACAGAAACTTCTTAGGAAAAGCTTAAAGAACACAACAGAGTCTGGGGTGTTTATCTGGCCTTCATACTCCCCAAATATTAATCTAATCTGTGGGCTCTGATGAGGTCTGTGAAAAGCAAGCCCAGTCTATCCCACATAAAGCCAGGGTGTGGACGAGAATGTTTGAGGATCTGGATTGTCTGGTACCAGAATGTTGGCAAGATAATCTCTGGGCTTTGCTTTTCTGTTTTCTGTAAAACCCCATATGGTTAAATTGTTAAACTGTCAAGGTTAGTTACAGATGTCAATGCAACATGCATATGATGCCATTTGATGATTTGTTTTTCCTGCAGAACATTTTATTGCAACAAGATAAGCATTGTTACTCTACACATCAGTGGTTTTAATGTTGTAGATTATCATTGTGAATGTTTGTGTTTTTATTCTTTGTTTTAGACTATTTATTTTTTGCTATAATACAATATCAGTAATTATCCAACCATATCAAACGTAGCAAATTAAACTCCATGAACCCCCTTCCCAATCCAGACAGAGAATAAATAAATGAAAATTAAATACATTTTTTTTTAAAAAAAAAAGGAAAAGCTTGTAAAGCTTGATCAGGTGTATCATCACTTCCTAGTATGAGCTGGCTTCCCACTCTCTGCAGCTATCCTCTGATTATTAAATCAAATTAGGAGTTTTAAACAGATGACATTAATGGCTGCCAGGTCTCATAGAATCTGCCTATTGAACCCCTCAGAGTGGATCTAATTTTCTCCAGACCCAAAAACTGCATTAGCTCATTAATCCAGTAACTGGGTGGGTGGTCTCTCGTCTTTCCACATAAGGACAATTATCTTCTTGCAATCAAAAGCTGTAGCATTTCATTTATATTTTGGAAGATCAGCCTCCTCAGGGCCATCTGAATAATGCTACCAATGGAGAATGAGTTAAAGAAAAAGTAAATTTTGAATGTCCCTGAAAGAGTTAATATTTCCCCCCAGTATTCAGAGAGTCTGGAGCAAGTTCAAAACACTTAGTGTGATTAAGTGTCCCTGTTTGATTTTTACATCCTGCACACATGAGGTTCACATCAGGACATATCTTGGCTAATCTCTCTTTAGTATAGTATAAGCGGTGGAGAATTTTGAATTGCAACAGCTCATGCTGCACACAGATAGAAGACAAGTGGACCGTGTCCAAAATCCCAGGTATTGTTATTTAGATGCCATTTTAAATCCTCCTCCCATGAACTTTTGACTATAGATAAGGAAGAGCTGTCAGATCTGGAAATTGGGTTATATATTTGGGTGACTAAACCCTCCCAAGTGGTTTTTTGTCCAGAATGCTTTCTAGTGTAGTTTTGTTTGGCAGGTAGGGGAATTTAAATTTGATCGAGCAAAGTCTCTGACCTGCAGACATATAAAAATCTGGGTAGCGACTTAATTATATCTCTGTTTCAACTGAGTGAAAGAGGCAAAGATGCCATCGATGTACAAATCTCCAAAAGTGCTAAAGCCCTTTGCTTTCCAGACACCAAAGACCAAATCTTGTAAAGATGGCAGGAAAGAATGGTTTCTATCTATTTGTGTCAAAATGGGTGTTGATACAAGGTCAAATTTTATGTTAATCTTAATTGCATTAATTCGTCCAGCCAGAGATAAAGGATGTTCCATTGTTTGAGATATTTCCTGACATTTTTTAAAAGGACAGTGAAATTTAAGTTGAATAATTTTCTGTGAAATTATAGGATATTAACCCCATGGTATGTATATATTCTGAGGTTGAACCAAAGCCAAAGAGAGATTTTTTGCAGTATTGTTTATAGGAAGTACCTTGCTTTTAGAAATGTTCAGTTTATAGCCTAAAATTTCTCCAAAGTGATCATGTGTACCTAAAATGGGTTGTAGTGATGTCGTGGGATCAGAGATGCAAAGCAAAAGGTCATCTGCATATACTATAAGGACAGTTTATGCTCCTCCCCTCCTCTGAACACTACCATAAAACCCGCTTCAGAACAGAGTTTAATTGCTAGGGTCTCAACTGCAACTGTGAAGAGGAGTGGAGATAGGGGAAAACCTTGCTTCGTGCCATGGTGGTGTGGAAAATAATTTGATTAATCTCTTTTGGTCTGCACTTGCGCCAAAGGAGATGAATACAGCAGCTTAATCCAAGATATGTATTAGTCACTAAAACCAAATTTAGCAAGGGTATAATATAGATAGTCCCAATCCACCCGGCCAAAGGCTTTCTCAGCATCAAGGAATAAAACAGTCTCTGGTTGAGGGGAGGGAGGTGCGTATAAAATTTGAAGTAATCTGCGTATGAAAGAAACCATGCCTCCCCTTAATAAACCTGGTGTGATCTTGTGAGATTATTGTTGGTAAAAATTTCTCCAGCCGTCTGGCAAGACATTTGGAGAGTATTTTAAAATCAACATTTAAAAGTGAGATTGGTCGATAAGATGAAGTTTCTAAGGGGTCTTTGGTTTCAGGATATTGTTGCCTCATTAAGGGTCAGAGGGGGAGCCATTGTTGAGAAGGATTCCCTAAACATTTCCTTCAAGATGGGAGTAAGATTTTGGTAAAAAGTCTTATTGAATTCATCCAGCAAACCGTCTGAGCCTGGAGGTTTGCCTCCTTGTATTGTTTTAATTGTTTCCTCAGTTTCAGTCGTGGTAATGTGTTCATTAAGTTCCCTCTTGACCTCATCACTTATACCAAGAATGGAGATTCCTTAAAAGAATTTGTCTAATAGTTGTATGTTGTGACTCGAATCTGACTCATAAAGTTTCCTGTAAATATCATGAACCGTGTTTATTTCATTAGGATGAAAGGTCAAGTCACCAGATTCAATTTTAAGTTGAGATATTGCCTGTCTTTTTTTTTTTCTCCGAGCAATGTAACTGATGAGCAAGTATTTTGGATGCTCTCTCATCATGTTCATAAACCAGACTTTTTGATTTTAGGATCATCTGCTCGATTTGTTTGCTTGAAAGGAGAATAACTTCTGACTGCAGGCATAATCTATGTTTGTATAAATCTGTGAATGGAGATACAGAATGTTGAAGTTCCAAGCTCTTAATCATTTCAGATACTTTCAGTAAATGTGTTCTTCTTCGTCTATTTTTGAAGGAGCTATGCAATGGTCTGAGATTACAATAGTATCATATGAGCATTTTTTGACCATTGAAAAAAGATGCTTGACAATAAAAAATAGCCAGTGCGTGAGTAGGATCGGTGAACAGGAGAGAAAAAGGAGTGTTGCCTGGCTGGTGGGAGGAGGAATCGCCACATATCAACGGCTCCCAGTGATTTTAAGTTTGACTGCAGAGTCAAAGAGCACTTCGAAGTCTGCATAGGTCGTGTGGAGGAGCGGTCTAGCTTAGGCTCCAAAACACAATTCATATCTCCACCAATTATCAGTTGGTGTCCCTTGGTAACAGGAAGAGATGAGAAAAGCTCATTAAAGAATTTCATCTCAATTAGGGGCATATATATTAACTAGTGTTAAAGGTGTGTTGTATAGTGTGCCCAATACTACAACATAGCATCCATTCTGGTCAGCGATAACCTGAGACATGATAAACAGTGTAGATTTGTGAATAAGAATTGTAGTTCCTCTCGCTTTCCCATTGAATTTTGAATAGTACACCTCACCAACACACCAACACTTATTCTTAAATGATCCAAGTTCTTTAAATGGGTCTCCTGGAGGAATGCAATGCTCAAAGATGCTTAAGGTCCTATAGGTGAAGACTTTCTTACATTTCACAGGATGATTATGGCCTTTGCAATTCCCACTGGTAGCCATTCGATCCAGACTGGGCAGATTAGGTTGTCATTGGAGTCAACTTGCTAAAAAAATAATAGACAGCTGAGAAGCATCCCAACTAAATATCTGTGAAAGACTGCAAAAAAGAAAAATTTGTGATCCAGTTTTAGGCTTAGAAAGGAGAAAATACAAAACAAAGCCAGGAGAGGATAAAAACAAAACAAACAAAAAATAAATAAATAAAAGAAAGAAAAAAGAAACCCAAATCAGCACAAAGCACATCCCCACTACTCTTACAGTATATATATATATATATATATATATATATATATATATATATATATATATATATATATATATATATATATATATATATGTATATATATATATGTGTATATATATATATATATATATATATATATATGTATATGTATATATGTATATATATGTATATATGTATATGTATATATATGTATATGTATATATATGTATATATATATATATATATATATATATGTATATATATGTATATATATATGTATGTATAAGATATATATATATATAAGAAGCACTGTGTTCAAGTTAGTTATTACTTGGTTTCCTTAAGAGAAAAAAAAGTAAAAACATCAAAACGAAGGAATTGATAAACAGATCTTACATTATTCATCATTAGTAGATGATAAAAGACACAGACATTTACAAATGTATTGATGACATGGCAGTTAACATCTGCCTGTAGATGGGTCTGGCTTATAAATGGATCTGTACTATAAAGATAACTTATAACATAAAAACTCAAAAATTAACCCCGTAACCTCGGAGGTAATAAAACCAGGCACATAACATAGGAACGAAGTTAATACACTAGCTGAGTCAATTTAAGGATAACCAAAGCTGTTCTTTCCAGACCATTTGCAGATTCCACGTGTGTTTCATTCTATTGCACACATTTCACTTTTATTCTAAAACCTGTCTGGTGTGTGTTTAAGTGTCTTATGTAATTAGTGGTTGGCAAATATAGCCTTCAACCTCAAGAAAGAATTAGGAAGTTGCAGATATTGGATAAATCATCTTCTTTCCCTTACAAAATCCTTTAAAAAGATCTTCACCTTATGCAGATAAAAAGAATAAAATTGAAAGAGGCTGAGAAATTTCCCCTGAGAACACAACAGGTTTTAATTGCTGCTTTTGTTTTCTTTCACCAGCTTAAAGCATTTGCCTTGGATCAAAGTCAGGATGCAGTGGATTTAACCAGAGAAAATGCACTGAGGTAATTTCGCCATAGCACACAAAACCCAAACTGTAATTGTCCATGACTATTGATTTATTCTTTGAGTGTGAAATGTTTTTGTGAACTGTGTTGTGCACTGTTACATAAATACTGCAAAAAAGATTTGCCTTTACAGGTTGGGGCTTCAGGACAGATTACAGACTTATCATATCGATGTGATGAAAGGTATGCAGGAACAGTACAAATACTGTACCTATTTGAATAACAAACCCAAGCACCTGCTAATTTTGAGAGCTGTACTTTTTCTTGTTGTGTTTTTCAGATGCAGAAACAGTGTTGAGATTTTTTAGCAACACTTCAGCTTTGGTCAGTAACCCTCCATACCTGTTTTCAGAGGATATGGCATCACTGGAACCGGAGATATTTAGGTGATAGTGATATATCTAGCCATTTAGAGCTTTTATTGTACATTATTGCATTTACAAGTAATATAAAAACTGATGGCTATTTATTATGGATATAGTTATTCTCTATACAGTGGAAATTGGTTACATATATATAATCTTTACATGGTCCAATTATGCAATTTATGCAAGTCATTCACATTTTGGAGAGAAATTAAACTCAGTAATAATATAAGGTTTTTTTTCTTCTATTCAGACAATAACAGTAGGAAACCCCAGGTGTGTGAGAGCACGTACGCCCCCTCGTCCCAGTTTATGGAGTTGCTAGCCTGCTTCCTGATCTTGATTGCCTTCTTTATCTGGGACAAGGGAGCGTACATGCTCTCACACACCTGGTATTCCCTAATCCAGAGACCACCACGTGGTGGGGGGCGTGGCCATCCCAACGAATCTGACAGGTTTGGTGAAACGGCCACATCTACAAAAAACAACTACTAACACATCAGCAATGTGTTAGCAGACGTTTCTGAGGAAGGCTTCAGGTGACAGCCGAAACATGTCAGGCATGTTGCAACATCCTACTATTATTGTCTGAATAGAAGAAAAAAAACTTATATCACTGAGATTAGAAGACAAAATGAACATCTTTAAGCTCAATAATAATAACTTTGAGTACTCACAAATATGTGTAATGTGCACACATTACAGACTTCATAAACATTAATATTTAACAAATATATTTTAAACTCTAAATGATTTTTGTGTTCAAAAGGGCTCCTGTGCATACACATGGTTAAACACATGTGTATGCAATGACTGACGGGCATGGATCAAAATACGTTTGTGCATGTGTCAGTTTGCATGTGCCTGTGGAATTTTGAGACTCCTTTTATATGTTCAGACTCAAGGTTCATTGTTCAGTTGTCATCTGCATGCATGCAGATGAAATAATAAACACACAGGCCCAATAATGAACAGTAAAATCTAGCTAAATAGAAGAAATGAGAATCCGCACAAGCCTCCTTGCAGTTACATGGTGTGTTTGTGCTGGTAGAAAGCTGGGTTATCTGCAATTTAATTCAAGTGCTTCAAATATTATTTTATTTTGTCAGTTAGTCTCCCCTTTATTCAGAGATGGATGGATGGATGGATGGATGAATGGATGGATGGACAGACAGATGAGCAGGCTACAGCACACTTTTGGTGCAATGTCCAGTTGTCCCAAAACTTTTGGCCTGATGCTATTAACATTAGTTACTTCTGTGTAAAGACAAATCATTTGATATTATTCACCATGTGTTAAAAAGCTGAATCTGTCTTTAAACCCACCACTCCTACAAAATAAAAAAAAAAAAAAAGAAAGAAAGAAAAGAAAACAGATGTCTACACTGTTATTTTAGGCACCACAGATGTAAGCGGTCACAGGTTAATCTGTGGCCGGGAAACCTTTTAAGGTACAAGATGTACAGCATAGCCAGCTGTGTCTGAAACACAGGAAGCAGACAGATTAACCTGTGATTAACCTGATACATGAATATATGCCTGACAGTCTAACTTGACAGTCTTACCATTTTCTTTTTTATTTATTTTTTTTATAAGACATAGATTCAACTTGTTAACACAGGTAAATAATATGATAAATTATTCTCTAACAGATAGGCCTAGGGAGATCAATCCAAGTACCAATAGTATCAATACCAAGACTAGTATTGGTATCTTTCAATACCAGCGTGATGAGATCAATAGTTTTCTTGTAGGGGGCTTTGGAGGCAAAAAGCCAAAAAAAAGTGAATGAGAGCCAACCAATAGTAGGTTTTGTTTTTTTAAACTCATTTGCACTATTGATTTTATTTTTCTCTAACAGTTGTGTGTAATCAAAGGGAATAACAATTATTTCATTATTTTGTGACATTGTTGATGTTATTTTATATTGTTTACAAACAAGAAAGCTTAAATGTAAATATCTCAGTTCTTCCATTCGGTTTATTAATAAAAAGGTTTTATTTGAAAAAAAATTTTGTGTAGTTTTTTTTTTATGATCATAGTCATGATTAATAATTAAAGACCTAAATCAAGATTTACTTGGTATCTGATCGATACCAAAATGACAAAAATATCCAGCCTTACTAACAGAAGTCTCAAATATTAATATGCTGTAGGGTCAAAAGTAAAGCGACAACTAGATCTTACACTCTGTCTGTTTGATCTGCTGGTCTAGCCCTTCTAATCTGTTTGTCTAATCTATCTTATAAGTAATGGGTGATTAACTTTTCTCTCACCTTCCAAAGCATCCTTCCCACTTTGAAATAACTTTAGAAGAAAATAACACTAGAATCCACTTCAAAACAAGATTATCCAGCTTTCCACCAGCACTTAAATGCACCATGTATTTCTGGATCTGTGAGGAGTCCGGACACGTGAAAGAAGTCTCAAAATCCTACATGCACGTGCAAGCTGATCCATGCACAAACGTAATGTGATCCATGTATGGCTGATAATAAACAGGAGCCTTAAGCACAAAATGATCAAATCTGAAAGACTGAAGGTAAAAATCTGTGTGCAAAATATATTTTATTATTCATATTATATTTTTGGGCACTCAGTAATGCGTACCTGTGTTAAGTGATTTTACATTTTAAAATTGCCTGATATTTTTGTGTTAAACACAAATTTACAAGTACCAAAGTAATTTACAAAATGGTTTACACATTTATAAATTATGTATCATTTGTAAATTATGAATCATTTAAAAGGGTTATTGAGTCTCGTCTCTTTCTCCGTATTCTCAGTTGGATTCAATTTAAAAGATAAAATACTTTGTGATTAAAATGTGTCTTGAAGCATTTGGTTTATATTTAAATTACGGGATTTATAAGATAAGTCATGAAGCTGGATTTGTAATTATAAACCACAAGACTTAAAGTTGCACAAAGAAATGCGTCTTGCAGAAAGAAGGACAAGAAAACAAAATGGTGCTTCATCTCTCCATTTTCCATAACCAATGAATACCTTAAAGGTAGGGGTTAAAAGCAGGTTGAATTTTGTAGTAGGTACAAATTACCATTACTGGGTATTTAAATATTTTTAGGAAATTAACATATGCTAGAAAAGATTTGACAGATCACACTCTGGTAATCTTAAATTCAAATAGTAATTACATTGTGAATGTTAAATAGGAGTTTTAAAATTAAGTGATATTTTTAAATGTTCTTGAAAAATAAATGTAAGTAGCCAATTAAGTGTGTGTTAAATTAACTAAAAAAAATGATTAATTTGTCTTATGCATCATTTTGTGTAGATGCATTTTTAGTAATGTACTGGTATATTTTGCATCTCCCAGGTTTGAGGACCATTCTGCTTTAGATGGAGGAGAAGACGGCCTAAATGTGGTCAAGAAAATTTTAACTCTGGCACCCCACGTTCTGTCAAATCATGGGTGAGGAACGCCACTGCCTCACTCACACCTGGGTTTAATTCCCGAAGGTGGTGACGGCTTGTCACACGAACAGCACAGTCTGAAAAACACATGTATCGTGTTGCCCATTTAATGAGTTAAGCTTTCTAAAAGACTTCCAGTGAATACAGTTCCAGGGATAGGCCACTGGTCTGATCTCTGGGTTCTTATAATCCTGCCCTCTTGTTAATTAAATTTTAATCCTTTTTGTGGCGTCCTCCCTGTGATAAACAGTCGTGTTTACTTGGAAGTGGACCCCAGACACCCCCCGCTTATTCGAGACTGGGTGGAGGTGAATGTGGAAGAGCTGCAGTATGTGGAAACACGAAATGACATCAACGGCAGGTCTGTATAGAAAACTTGTTTGTATCCGTCACCTGAAAATTAGATTATTTTAACATGTAGCATCATGCTGTCAGTTCCTGTTATTTGATTTAAATATAGCTGCTCTGCTTTTTTTTTTTTGCAACACCAGTTTAGAGTCAGCATCTGCAACATCTTGTTTTTTTTTTTTTTACTATAGGCCTCGATTCAGCATCCTACAGAAAGAGAAGTCAAACAAGGACCACGAGCTGGATCAGGATTGAGAAACTAAGATCCTATTACATTGGCTTTAGCTCAACTTGCTACAGTCTCAGCCCATGTTACCCCCATCAAGCCACTGAGCAGGCGCTTGCACTGATTTAATTTCCTCAAAATTCTCTAAATCATTTTCACGTCCCTGTATCATTTTTAATCTGGTAACAGTTGTGATCACACCCTGCCTCACAATAAAAATATGCACACGATGCCACAAAAGCAGGTTCAAAGCTGAAGGTAATTACTGAAGCTTTTCTTAGAACCCTCCCTCTCAGAATCCTCCCCCACCCCTCCTCCCTGGAAGCATTCAGTAGTTCTGTGAATCCACTGATGAACGGTCCTCCCCTTCGCTTGTCCACTCGCTGACTCAGATACAGACAGTGTGTATTGTTGAGCAAAAAAACACATAATGTGGCATTTACTTCCTCACACGATCTACTTCTCTGACATACTTAAAGCTCAAAGGCCACCAAGTCTTTGTGTTTCAAAGTTAGATTATGGTGAAAATATTTCGTAAAAAGTGTCAGTGTCATCATGTGATGACTAATGATGATGACAGTGTTTCCCTATATCCTGTGAATAATGCTTGGATTTCAAGAAATGCAGAAAAATAAGAAAAGGGATGTAAAAGATGAAAATCTATTCGAGTTTGCTACTTTAATAGAAAAATGTACACATGTAAAAGGTACAAAAAATGCTTTGCTTAGAAAAATAAAATGGCATAAAAGACGTCTCAATGGAATCTGTATTTAAGGACAGTATGTACATCCAGAACCAGTGAGGTTAAAAAAGACAATTTCCACATCCATCTTAAAGTAAGTGTAGATTACAGTACCATGTTTTTCTCTCAAGTCAACTGGGGATGTTTCTCCACCCACTCAAAACAATTTCAGTCTGAAACCAGACACATTGGTTTTAAATGAATTTGGACATATTTTGTCAACATTTTTGTCACTGACCTCCACAAGTACAGAGAGACCCTGTTTGACAGTTTTTTTTTCTTTAAATACGCTGAGATTCAGCCATAGGGATAGAGTGGCAGACCCCTTCATACCTTAAAGGGATAGTCCTGTAAGTAACGCAGCAGAGGCCTTGGGAGTGGTAACTGGTCACAGCATTCAGTGTGTCTGTTAATGACGAGACGTGTAAGGTGCTGTAGGGAAGGGAGGCTCTGGGGCTTGTACACAGCCCGCTTTAGTTTTAGTACCACAGACGACTCTTGAGCAGCGTGCTGAGAAGGTTTTGAAGAAACCTCCTCCACAACCTTCCCCTCCTCAGTTTTCCTTTCCGGTCCCATGTAGTGCTGCACCAAACTGGGAACATTGGGGAAAGACGACAGGCTGGGCCTAGCTGGGGAGCTAGAGTCCAGCAAAAACTGGGCACCACTGTACTGGATCCGTATACTTGTGGGTCCACGAGCTGTCCTGACTGAAAGAGTCAGCATATATAGCGGATGACTGCTGTCCCGTACCAAAAAGGCTCCCTCGGATGCTTCTTGAAGTGCAGCGTGAGCCTGAGCTGCCGTTACAGCTCCCCAGTACCATCCTACACAGACATATTTTAAAATATTAGTCACTGTAAACAGTCAGTTTTATTCTGACATCATTCTGTATGTGGCCTGATATTTATTAAAAACTACCAATTTAATTAAATCTTTCAGAACTGAGAGAAATTTTTAAAAACAGTGGTATGTTTTAGTGTCTTATATAAATAGTGGCTAAAAATTGCTTAGTTTTGAATAGTACCTGAATTTTCTAGATGGCAGAAGTTGCTGGCAATTGCCCTTAGGTCCTTTGTGGGATCCCATATTGGTGGAGTGCTTTGAAGACAAGGGGTAGGAGGTACAGTTCCTGCCCGCATGCCCCGCAGAGCCTCAGTGGATGGAACGGTAGGCTGAAGAGCTCTGGGACTAAAAATAAGATGGAAGATTGGGTTTAATTAGCAGAAGAAAAAAAATACAGCATGGAATAAATAAAATAAAAAATTACAGCAGATTATAACACGCTTTAAGATTCCAGATTTTTTTTTTTCCATTAAACAAGAATTCTTTGTGTTTGGCTTTTCCCCTTCTTAATTAATTACAGTAACAATATAGCTTAATTCTAATTTTGACTTGCTGTGTTTTACCTTATTGCCTGAATCAGACTTTCCAGCTGAAATGTTGCATTCTTGTTACTATATTAGTATTAATAAATACCCCCCCCCCCCCCTTTTTTTTTTTTTGTACTGGGAATTTGAAGCTAGTTGTACCCCATTATGCCTTCGTGGGAAGACAATTTGCTGAAAGACGACAGTCTGCATCTGCATTAAGGATTTTTAAATGTAACTTTGAATGCGATTTACCACCAACTAAACATATTCTACATGTAAAATAAAATAGGCTAGATTTTATTTTTTTATGTATCAGCTGTTACATTTAGAGAGAAAAGTGGGGGGAAAAAAGAAGAAAAAAAAAATAATACTCACCCGGGTACACAGAGGATCATGCTTTTAAGTCTTCTGGGATGAAATCCTATGGGTTCCTTCTTTACAAAATAACAAAAACAAAAATGGAAGCGATGCTCTCAGAAACAATGCATTTACTGAACAAACAAACCTGAAGCATTGGTTTGATTTGAAAAGTTGTCTGAAAGCGTACAAGGAGAGTTCCGCCTACAGGATCTGCTCCTGTCGTTAAAATGAAAACAGCGACTTTATACTACTGTAGGGTAAAAAATTAAAAAGCGAGCTTAATGTAAAACGTTCCTGACTCTACAGCAGTGGTTCGGAGTATGCTGTCGCCAGAATGGGATCCAAATGTGTGAAGGGAGTGTAAAGGCTTGGCTTTTAAAATTTACCGTTTCCTAGAAGTCTATTCTGAGAACTCCTCATAGCACCGGCAGCTCTGACGTCACGCCGGTCGCATCAACTCCCATTCCGCTCCAACTGCCGCTGCTAGTTCAGTCTCCGGACAGTCAACTGCTTCACTAAACCCGTTTTTTGGACAAGCGGACCTTTTTGTCTTTAGGGCTAACTCTCGGGATAACCATGACGAGCCCTGACATTATTCGTGGTCGAGTTTTAGGGAGCATCTCTTCCCGAGTCTCACGCGGCTTCCGCTTGGTTCGCTGAAACGTCGCGCGCTCGCTCCCAGGAACCGCGCGGCTGCTTCTGGCTATTCGCTTTCCAGGAATAATTGCAGGGCTTTGCTCCGCCCTGCCAGGCGGCCCTGACAGAGCCTTCATTCTGGGAATTCGCCGCCTCGACATTAAAGATAATAGGAATGCACACAGGCTATTTCCAGTAATATAGATTTCCCTCTATCCTGTTTGGAAAAACACGGCGAGAGGTTTTCTTGGAGGTTTAGAGTGGGATTACACGAGGAAAACAAGTTATTATTTAGACAACTCAAGAATGGCTTAACTCTTCTGTAAGGCCTGAGAAATTTTCATTTTACCTAATACGTGTGCTACTTTTAACCCTCTTTTTTGTATTGGATTATGGTTATATTGGATTGTGGTTTGTTAAACCAACTAATAGTTTAGTCCAATCCTGTGAATGCGTTAGTCAAGGTTGCTTGCACTAGCACATTTTATCTCTCCGAACATTTCCTCCCAAATCTCACTATGAGACTTCTGCTTTGTCTTATTTTTAAAATTTTAAGTTTTATTTATTTTTATATACCATTTTGCTTCAACAGTAAATAGCCATATTTAGTAAACGTAGATATGATGATAATAATAATAATGAAAGATTTGTCGAAGTTGATGCTAATGCTGAATTTTCTCTGGATTGTTAGGCATCCTGTTCAGGGTGAAGTATTAGAAAATATTTCAAACGATGGTCATCTCTCATACTTTTACATGCAGACCTAGTTTAATATTTTAGGAACAATGCAGTATCTAAAACATGCTGCATCACAATTCTAGCCATCATCACAAAAGCCTGCTGATCCCAAATCGCGGAAATTCGACCTCTTCCTAGGAATGCTGGAATGAGATTATTTTCCAAGAAGTCTTGTGGCCTTCATCCATCCCTGCTGGATGCCTTGAACAAATATGTTTTCTGGCTCACAAAGATAAAAGCACATCATAGTTTGTGGAAATCTACATAATTATCTCTTCTGTTACAGGGAAGCTTTCTATATAAACCTCTAATTCACTGCAATTAAAGAAGATTTAACTTTATCTCAGTTATGACTGATTTTTCTTTTGTTTTGATAATAAGATTACATAGTTCTTGATAGACTTTTCTGCAAATCACTTGATGCTAGATGATGGATTGTCTCTGTGTTAAAATGTTATCTATTTTTTTTTAAAAAAGTAATTAACCTCTGATTAAATTAAATTTAAAGATACATGTTATGTTTTCTTATCCCAGATGTTTTAGCACGTTCAGTTTTTTTCCAATTCCACAGCAATAAATGCTGTATAATTACTATTTTATTCCAATTATTCATTCTTAGAGTTTATTTAAACTTTATATAACCAGACAAATCAGTAAGAACAAATTCTCATTAACAATGGTGCGTTGGCAAAAGGCAACCCCTGAGGAAGCAAGGGTATAAGAGAGATATACTGTGTAACATAAGTCTGTCAGCAAACATCATTCAAAGCTCAAGTTGGAATAAATTTGCCTATTAGACAAAATATTAGTAAAAATATTTAATATTTTAGTCTTTACAAAGTTATCACCAATTCAAGCGAAGCCACTTTTGCTTGTTGATGACTACAATATCTAACTATTCTTGTAGACACACAGTCTACCGAGAACTTACGAAGAACTGGGTGATATCTGGGACACAGTTTATAGCTGTTATTTTGGGGAGGGAGTGAGCGGAGGCGGGGGAGATTGGGGAAAGGGTGGGGAGGGGGGTTGTAATCAAGGATTAACTCAAGGATTGGCAACAAAAATTCAGCCTTTGTAAGTCAGGAGAGAAAATCTTGTTCATCCACAGAACTTGAGGACAGGTTAGACTGAACTGCAACATCTTAAATCTGGTAGAAAAGGTGTTTGTTGATGATTTCAGCAAACTAATGGGTTCATTTCACTTACAAATGGTTTCTGTGGGATTTTTGCTGAGGTTTGTGGTCATGCAAGAAAAATAAAGGCATGCAGTGGCAGCAGTGTGTGGGATAGTAGCTTAATAGTGGTCAACCCACAGATTTGGTCTGTTAGTCTTTAAGTGCCACGACAAAGTTTACATTTTTTTGTCAAGATTTGTTTTCTTGGTTGCGTTTGTGTCATCCTCAGAGACGGCGTTGAATTTGATTTAATTTTTCCAATTTATATCTTACTTTCTTTCCCATAAGCACCAATATCAGGTCAGCATTTTACTTTTTATGACCAAATACCTGTAAAACTAATAACATCCGCCTTAGATGTTATCAACTGTGTAGAAAAAAGATGACCACGATTTGCTGATCATCAAAACCTTTATTGAAAACAGCAGAAACCAAAACAATTTGACAGTGAGGTTTTTGCATTGTCTGGATTTTTAGCTGCTCAGCATTTTGTGGCCTCCGTCGTCAGGAGCTATTCAGCTGTTATACATGATGAATGCTGTTTGCATTGTCTTGCTGAAATAAGGAAAGTTTTCCCTAAAAACCACATGTAATCTTGATGCTACACACATTGCTCCCAAAATAATAAATAGCTGATTATATAAGGTGCTTTCACAGATGTGTAAGTTACCTTCATGCTGTCACTACCACAGCTTTTGGAGATGTGTGCTAATAAGTTGGACAGTCCAAATCCTCTTTAGTCTGGAGAAGAATTTTGATTTTACAGAGCTCAGGGTAGTTTTTACAGTGGTTTTACTCTGTAGTTCCTCCAGTGATTTCCACTTTAAATACATGTTGTTGTTTTTTAACTGCAGTTCTGTCTGGGGTCCGGAGTTCACATAGATTTAATACTGGTTTTCATCTCAGTCTCTGCACACAGATTTCTCCTGATTCTTAGAATCTGCTTGTTATATAATTCACAGCAGATCTTGGGCAACTCCTTGTCATTCACAGTATGAGCCCCTCCCTGCCTTTATTTCTGAAAAACTCAGAGATCCTGTTTTTATACTCAGTCATGTTGCCCACCTGGTGCAAATTAACTTTATTAGTTGGTTACTAGCTTTATAAAACAGCTCCAGTCATTTGTTGCCACAGTCCCTATATTTTGTTTTTGTTGCATAAAAACAGAACAAAACATTTAAACAAAAACTAAAAAAAATTGCACTTTTAGTGATTTGTTTTTGTGCTATTTAAAATAAAATGTTCTTTAAAAGATTTGAAAATTGTAACCTGATATTTTAAACATCTTTTATGAAAAAACTGAATATATTCAGGTTGTATTTTTAGACAAAATCAGCCTACAATAAGACCTGAAGTTTGTAGTCTGTATGCTTTGTTGAAGCATGTGAAATACAGAGGAGAGGAGGCTTATTTTCAGTGTCCACATGAGACGACCGTTCGGCTGAGGCAGCTGTGACAGCAGCTTTCCTGGTTCTGTCTGAATCACAGCAGTCTTGTAACTGAGACAATTTTACATTATGCTGTACATGTTGCTCATTTCCACTCAGAATACATAACACCATATAAACAAAATTGTTTTGAGAATTTCTTTTCATGTTGTTTATTTCTTACAAACATTGGTAATACAAAACTTGTACTCAAGGCTGGACTGAAACATTTCACTGTGCATTTACATGGCAATGCTGGCGTATCATTTTGTAAACTGCAGATAGAAAATACAGAAGAACACATACGTTTGCAGCAATCACGTGTTAATCGGTGTGCATTGCAGTCTGAGCCTTTTCTAAATGTTTCTACATTAACTTCTCTAATGTGTCAGTGAATCATTACAAGAAACTGACCAAGACAGACTGATTAAAGATCATTTATCTGCACATCAACCAAAAATGCATTTGTTATATACCACAAGTGTTTCAGTGCAGATGAAAGGCACCACTGTGCTCATTCCTCTGGGCGTAACAAGTTATGAGTGATGAAATGAGGAGAAAAGCCATGAACTGCAGGCACTGTCATAAGAGATTTTTTTTTTTTTTTTTGTTATCTGCCTCTAGCTGTCCTGGATGGCCTCTCCGGTCCCCTTAATAAGACGCTTATGTCCTCTCTTTCCTGCAGGGCCCCGGGGCTTTGCAAAGGCCTGTTTGTGGGCATACTGCTTGGGGTGGACCTCATCGTACAGAAATTCTTCTGTCAGTTCATCTCCATCATCGATCTCCAACTACACACAGATGCAAAAAATAAAACAGATCATGCAGGTGGACAAAACATGGCATTCATAATGCAGGCTATTCCCCGAAATCCAGTAATCTGCTGGATGTTAATAACTCTGACATTTATTAGTCAGCTTGTGGTTGCACAAGTTAAAACTTAAGACTGTCAGCAGGATTTTAGTGGCAGCGAGTTCAAGTCAGATCAATGCAACCCCCACGTCTAGATTTTTCCTGTTTCAATTGTTGCTAGATTAGTTAGTTTCTGTTTCCCATAAAGCCTCTGCAGGCAGCCAAGATTTAATGAATGTTGGAAAAAAACAATGAAAACTGCATAGTTGTATATCTGCTAATCTAGAAAGTAGCCATGGGAGAATATTTAGAGTTTTAGATTTTCAAACTCAGCCTCCAAAATACACACAATGTGGAAAAAAAAAATCTGTGTTTTCAGTGGGTGCTTCAATGGCGCTGTTTTCTAATATTCTATTGCATCCTCCCCATCTACCCATCTGTTACCTTTTTAGCTATTTCCAAATGGTAATCTTTCTCCACTTCCTCCAGGAGTCGACTCTTGCAGCTGGAATACAGCATTCGCTCCTTAATGCTGCAGCTGTATCCTGGCATGGAGTATATGAACACTGCAAATAGGGAAGCATTTCAAGAATTATTGTTTATATATACACTACCAGTCAAAAGTTTGGACATACATTTCCATTGGATTTGATTGAAAAGTGTTTTAACTGGTGCTGTATATTGATAGGCACCAAGATCATTGTTAGTTAAATAAATGATTAAAGGATTTTAAAAACCAATTCCAAATCTTCTGCCTACAAATTATAATGAAGTAAGGAAAAAGAAAGGAAAATTAATACTGCTTACAGTCCATGTATGCAGAGTAGATATTTTCTGTGATGCTACAAATCCATTGCATAATATTTGGGGTTGCTGCAGTTTACTATGCAAAAAGCAAGGAACCGCTCGTGTAAGCTTATTCATTTAAAAATTATAGCAAGACATCTTCTCAGTCCTCAGATGACAAAATGCAACATAGGAGTTAACAGGCAACTGTCTTCATTTATAAAATGTTGCTCACATCTGTTTAAAATGAGGACTTATTGGGGCAAAAAAAAAACAAAAAGATTCAACACATGCTGCACCTTTTCCATTTAAGTATGGGATCTGACTTATCAGCATATCATTGCAGTGTGTGTGTGTGTTTTATAACAGTTTACGTAACATAACAATGTTTTTGGAAACATGGTTATTGTTGATCTGAGATCCTATCAAATTGCTGTTTTCCAGGAGCAGAGGCAGACCTGTAGACCTTGCACGGATGTAAAAACAGGATTATGACAGTACAAGGATCAGTATCTTACCAACAGATTCCAGGTAGTCTCCTTCGTGGGAGTGCTTATAAAGAAAGAAGTGGTATCTAGGGGTATCTTTTGGAACCCTGCGGGGCAAATCTCGAGTTTCTGTTGGGTTTGAATGGACCAGCTCAATTGTCTCCTTTTCCACATCCAACCTCTGAAACCAAAAATAAATGCTAAATCAAAGTCAAAAATAGTAATCCTGAAGAGCCTAAACTGTATTTTATATGGTAATAATAATGGTAAACCACTTTTCTAAACAAATGTTGCAAAGTGCTTCCTACAAGAATATATGAAGATAAAATCAAGTAAGACAACTTCAAATAATGACAATGAATAAGTTCTATTATGATGGTTTTACTGAATCTGGAAGCCTGAGACTGGAACATCAGTGCCTCCATCATGTTTTTGAGCAACTTTAATTTATATCAAGTCCTCCAGCTCACCAGTTGTATATAGTTGATGCGTTTTTGTGCAAGTTGCTGTAGGGCTCTTTTGGCTGTGTCCTGCAGGGGAAACGCGAGGCCTTGAAGCGTCTGGTGCTTACTCTCCACGCTGATTTCCATTTTCACCTGCAGGGGGCAGCAAACAGAAATGTTTGATTGCCTTTTCAAGCCTCTGACGGAAAATCCAAAAAGAAATGGGATAAGAAGGGTTTATACTTTCTATACTTTAATGGGAATATGTTTTTTTAAAATTAAACACAGTAGATTTTCTGTCTTTATTCTCCCTCTAATCAACATTAAACAATATTAAATATACAAATGATTAATCATTTGTCAACATACCTGTTTAACCTGGCCCTAAAAAGGCAAGCATAACAAAAAGTTACTTTCCAAGTAATACGAGATATACGAGTCACACAAGCAGAGCTCAGCAAAAAAAGAACCAGTTCATACAAAGCTATGTGCAAGGATGACGCCACTGCTCACAGCATGCTGACCTCTCACCTCTGTGATTTTGATCCTCTGGAGCTCCTGCTCAGCTAATGTGAGTGGGGCTGGACCTGAGCAGGACGACACATGACGCTGGAACCCCTGCAAACAGATGTCCTCCTAGTGTTGCAAGCAAAACAAGAGGTCTTTCACAAGCGCCACTAAAACATGTCATCACACCCAGTTAGACATTTTGTCATTGAAAGGAATGGTGAATAGAAATGTTTTTGACCTCTGTTGTGCCAAACATCTCATACTTCACATGGCCACCCCCAAATTCTTTCTTCACTGTGGCACGGGTGGCAGCGTACAACATCTTCTGTTTCACCTGCAACCATCAGAGAGGAAAATATGTGTGTGAACATCCTGAAGAAAACGGAAACACAAGTTTTAAAAGTAAAATTTAAAGATTCCAGAAAATTTCTCATTTTATTATCATTTAAAGCTTACAAATGTTGGTTGGAGGGTCTGCTAAAAGATTTAGGGGCTTTTATGAAAAAGAAAAGAAGGGTTTTTTTAGGCATCACCTTCACAAAAGACAAATTGTTAATCTGATCAAATGTGACAGAGAGCAAGACAAGTGTTCAATTTTTGTTTGACATATGCAAAACAGCCATGAGGCTGGGGTTATGCCTCAAATAACATCTCAGTGCCAACTTGTCCGATGCCTCTCTTCCAAATGAACTAGAGGCCTCGTATCGATGCAACGTACCGTTCTGCTTCTATAACTGATGCACCAGCTGTGACCATGTTAGAAAACATCCTGCACCTAACAAACCAGGTGATCTCTTGTTCATAGTCCTAAATATAATTCATTATTTCATCCTGTAAATTAAATAGCAGGAGGGAAATAAGAGTCATATGACCATCCCCTCATCAAAGCAGTGTTTCCTGCAAAAGGGTCACAAAAAAAAAGGTCACAAAATCATCATGATTTGTGGTGAAGACCAACATTATTTCTGAGTTCAGTGAATAGCACAAGACGTTAATTAATCCATTCTGTTACGACCTGGTTGTGTTTAGGCAGTAACATTACTCAAGTAGGGTTAGAAAAGGTTAATAGTCCAAACTAAAATATTATTCCTTTTACAATGGTCACTCTGATGGACAGCATTTTGCTGGTTGCTTTGTTATGATGAAACTTTGTCCTTTTTGGTTGGGCTTAGCCAATGTCTCCACTGGGTTATGGTTGAAAAACAATAATTGTTAGGGCTAAAATACAGTCTTAGAGAGCAACTGTACCTTTTCATGCCTTTTTTTTCTTCACCTTTTATGTACAGTTCATCACATGACCACTAGAGGCCACATATTCTTCATAAATAAGTATGGGTGCTCCATTAAGGCATATTTGGACGGAAGAAAGTCTTTTTGGTAGCTTATGCATTAATAACTGGCATGAAGGGCTGCAGATGAGGAATTGGTACATGATAAGTTGGAAGTAAGAACGAGTTGATATGAAGGCATGAAGGAAAGTTTTTTTTTTCTTTTTACATTTAGACAAAAAGATATGTTTACTTGGGCATCATCGTCATGGTGATTGGTGATGTTACATAGATATGTGAGACTGCGTATATCTGACAAAAAAGCATGTGTTACAATCCTCGTGTAGTTTTAAATATGTACATCTTGATAAAGAAGCCAGACAGACATGGCTTTCTCATATAAGCTTTCTTCTAATGTGATAATCAATACAAAATTATTGTACCTTGTTTATCCACATATAGAAACAATTTTTCTAACAAAGGTTGCAGGAAAAATGGGTGTCATGATTGATGACCAGCTTCTGTCTCTTGGTCAGTAGCTTTGTGATCTACTCCCACTTTTCAGTCCAGCTCTAGGTACTGGCCATGGTTATTGCTTACCTTAGCTATTGTAATGGTAAACTTGCGGGTCTTCCAGTTTGCAGTGCATCTAGCATTTGACCAACCAAAAGAACATGCTACTCCATGTCATACTGAAGTCTTCTGACTACCTGTGGCTGCTGGAATAATATTTAAGTCACTCTTGTTAATGAGGTCTAACCATCTTAAATCATTTGTACAGACTTATGCTCATTTTCAACTGCTGTGTATGTCAGGAATTTTGTTGCATCTCGTGCAACAAGACAGTCTCAATCCAGACTTTTTTCATTGGTGGTCCCATGAATGTGGGACAAAATAGGACATACTATTAGAGCAGGAAGTCCCGCTTTACCTTCAAGAATCTTTTAAAGATTTTTAAAGAACACATCTAATACCCCAATAACCCCCATGCTACACTTCTCTACCTATTCTATTTATACTCATTTAAATAAATTGATTTAGCTCTAAATGTAAATACTATCTCCTTTTTTGGAAGTTGTTTAGGATAAAATTATCTGCTAAATGACACAATGTAAATATATTTTTACGTTATTTAACACGAGTATTTTGATTTCCATAGAAGGCCTGCATATATGGTACTGATGCTGTTTGTACCAGTGTACCAGTAGTGGATCTTGTACTTTTCCAACTCAGGAGGCATTTTGGGCTCATGTTTAAAAATACAAGGGCCAAGTACATGTTGAGAGACCATGCAAACCATGAAACTTCTCCCTGCAGCCTACGCTGCACTATGTGCATCACAAGTCAGAATGACTTCACACGTTGTTGTGATGTTGACTGTGTTCCAGTTGTAAGTCAGAAAACCAGTAGGACATGTTTCCTTTTGTGTTTACTGACCAAGCTAGCTATTTTTAGCAGCACATGCTGGTAACAACACATTCATTTGTGTTTTGCAGATTCATTGGACAGTACTGTGTGTTTGCTTAAATAAGACTCAAACTGACAGAAGTAGTGTAGCAATCTTTTTTTTTTTTTTTTTTTTTTTTTTCGCTTGCTCAGGGCAGCCAAAATATATTTGACAGTTGTGGTAGGTGACTTTCATCTGACTTTCTAAGTTGGAAATCTGACTTTGGGAAAGGTTTAATTTAATTTTTCCAACTGACACTTTGACAGTTCCAATTTTTTCCATATGGAAGTCACCATTATACTGCTTTCAGTCTAGTAGTGATTGCTGCATTAATGTCTCACTGAAAATAACATTTTTTTTTTTTACTTTTTATTACCTGCTTATCAACATCCAAGTTGGAACTTTTCTTTCATTATTGTCATATTTGCTGCAAGGTACAAACCCAATATGACTGTAGGTGGAAAAGGTGCTACAGTGTGTAACTTTTAGTCATTGTTAGTCATTTTAGCAAGGGTCAGTGACCCTCTGGCTTTAACCTTGGATCTGTCTGTGGTTTTAATACATATACCCTCACTGAATGTCTGAAATCCCAAATGCACATGACAATGTGCTGGAATTTATTTTGTACTATCAAATAATTACATGGACTATAAGTTTGGATACTTTACCCTTTGCTTTGATTTTATTAGAAACACAAGGCTCAGGAGTAACACACTTTGAATTTCTTGAAAATGTATTAATTTGTTACATGCACCATCCAGCACCAGTGTGCATCTTTGATATGTGGAGTAGGATTATGAATACGTAATGCATCTTACTGGAGATTGGTCAGGAGACCATGAGAGGAAGAGCCACTCATAGCCCAGGGCATTCTGGGAGTCAAGACGGTAGAGAACGTAGCAGGGCTCCTGGTCGTCCAGCAGAGGAAGCAGGAAGTGATCATAATCCTGGTCCCAGTTGTGATGCGGCTCTCTGTGGGCCCCCAGCACCAGCTGCTCTGAAAATTAGACCAGTACTCATCACATACCTCAGCTCAGTATATATAGCATGCCATTTATGCACATCATTCACACACATAATACTGTGGTCTGTGCTCATGATCTGGCAATAATGACAGAGAGGAGGATAGATGAAATCTGATTTAAAAAAAAAAATTCAGGTTACTGTTGTCCTTGTTTTTTATTCAGTTTCCTTTAGATTGAATGAAATTTACTTTGGTTTTTATGAAATTCCAGAAACAATTTAGCATGGCAGGAAAACACAAACATTAAAATGCACCAAACCAGTGCAGCAGAAAGCAGCAAAACACAGCAAATAATAATTTTTTTAAAGTCCCAGATTGAGGACAAACAAGTGACCTTGAATTAAATTATTTTATTTAACAAATTAACCGATTAAAAGAAAACACACTGATCTTCAGACTCTTTTGTACAACAAAACATTCTTTCTTAAAATGATGTTCTCCAATATTTTGGACACTTTAAAGTTGTTTTTACATTCAGTGGTAATACGATTTGCCAAAGAAATAAAAATTGCATTTAAAAAATGTGACAAAAAAAAATCAGCCAATCTTCATATACAATAAAACTTGATTATTCATGTATTCATCGTAAAACTCTTCCTACATAAAATCATTTGAGTAAAATACATCTGTCAATCTCGCTGCTGTAATGAAAGAGAAAAACAGCTAACCTATGAGTTAAAAATGGAACAATATCATTATCTGAACTGGATTAAATCTGTCGGCGGATGGGCAGGCACTATTGAGACCCAAAGAAAACACACATAAACCTAAAGTCTGATGTCCTTGTGGGGTGCAGGGGTTTTTCCCAACCGTCTCTCGGGGCATGTTACTATTCTGAGCTGAAACACATTCCAGCCCTGCATGCACATACTTTCCATTAGCCATTCTCTCTCGTCTTTATAGGTTTACATTAGTATTAAACTGTAAGTTAATCATCCACTTTGTGCTGTGCATTTTCTTCTTTGAGTTAAAAACAAAATTGTGAAATCAGAAGATATGATCTACCAGGGGTGAGTCAGCTGAGTGCAGCTAAAGTGATCTACCGGTGTGGCGGTGATGAAATCAGCTTTAATGATCTTGTTTCCCTTTTGACATTAGAGCAAACAGTCTGCAGCCATGTCAAGTCACGTGTCAGTTAATATAGCCAAATGATGGCTGCAGAGATCACAGTGCATGGAGTGTAGATTCGGGTGTGGATGCCAGTCTTGGTGAGCTGCTCCAGCAATAATTCAACATACTCCTGTGCCCCTTAAGTATCATCCATCTGCCTCATCTTCATATTTAGGGGAACATATGTCCTTAAGAATAAATACAAGGAATGAGCCCTTATTTTGTTTATTTATTTATTTAGGAAACCTTTAAGTTTAGTATCCTTAGTAAGCTGACTGGAAGAAGGAAGCAGCAGGAACTTGGCTAAACTCATTTGTTTTCTTCGTTACGTTACACAAATACACAACTCTACATGATCACGAAAGAAAAAAACTCCTGGTAAAGTTAAAACCAAATTTATACCCTGGGACTGTCTGTCTATGTCCCAAATTTTTAATGTGATAGCTGCAGTTCACAAAGATAGGCCCCAAAAAAGTCCCAGGATGCATGTGCCATGAATCATATTACACCATGTTGCTGGTCAGACACCAAAGATGTAAACACCTCATGAACATTTCAGTCCATTTCCATAATCAGTTACCTAGAGAGCTATTGCCACACAGTCTTTTTCACAACCCACTCAGCCGACAGACGGGTGACCTGCTCTCACATTGCCAGCTGTTACAGTCTTCTTTCCCACGTTAGACAATCTGAAGCAATTTAAAGCTTCTTCTTCTTGTCACTCCTGATAACACCTAAATCAACCTAAATCACTTTAGCACAAAGGAAGTGGGAAGTTGAGCTGTAGACAAGGCATCCTGTGTGTTGTTATATTTCAGTCAGGACAGAACATCTGCTCCTCTGGACCTTTGTAAAATTCAGGTCCAACGATAACTACACATCCGAAAGCACTTCAGTTCATAGGTCTGTCAATCCTTCCAGCTTCAATAAAAACATGACCTAACATCAGTATTTGTTGTGAGCGTAACTGAATATAAGTTGATTTAGTTTAGTAACAATTAGTTTATTAATGTATTGCCTGACATTTTATTTTCTGGATGGAAATCCGTTGTTTTCACTTTTATTGTAAACCAGATAAGATTTTGGAATTTTGTTCATCCAAAACCAGATATTTGAAGACTTGAGGCCCTTTAAAAAAAAAACATAAACAGGCAACTGAATCACTTTGTAATAAAACAAACTTGGTAGTATCCCAGCAGACTCTGAACACATCTTTTCCTCAGATTGTAACTGTACCACATTTACACCTAAAATCCACCAACTAAAGACGAACTTGAGATTTCTAAACACTCTAATGTCCACTATCCTTGGTCACTCACCATTTTGGATGCACACCTTGATGAGGCGCACTGCTCCACCTCTTGCTCTGGCCAGGAACTGCCTCAGCTCTGGCGTCACCACTAGTGCGAGAAACATGGCGGGTCAACGTCTTCCTCCCGCCGATGGGCTTCAGCAAGGGTGTCAACAGACAAAGGTGAAGCAGTGGGGAGCACTGGTTCTCCAAAGATCTTAAATATTCAGTCCAGTCAAGAGACACTAAGATATAATCTAAAAGTGTTCTTCACTTCAGGTGAGGACGGTGAGCGCTGTGCTGACTGCTGAAGAGGAGGATCGCTGAGTGTGTCTGGACTTGGTGAGTGTGTGACAGCGCGAGAAGGGACATTGGTCAAGTAACTGGGGCAGTATCATGTGCACACAGAGGGAACCTGATCACTTCTCTACCAAATTTAGCTCCCTGTGACTGTCCAGGCCAGAGCACCGTCCTGTGAAGAGCCCACAACACAGCGGGGACACCAGTGGAGGAGAGCATGACCTGCAAACCTCTTTTACCAAATATAACTTGTTAAGGAGATACAAGTAAAAAAACGAGAATAAAAGAGAAAAAAAAAATCTAATAAACTGCTGCAGGCTTATTATTAGTAGGATGTTACTTGTCTGCACAGATCTGCAGTATAGAAATAAAATGCACGTGAATTTTAATGTTTTGATCAGTCAAGTAGTTTATGATTTACAATCCACATTAATTTGAGATATCGGGAAAAAGCCAGCTGCCAGCTTATTTCAAATAATCTAAATCAGATTTTATATATATATATATATATATATATATATATATATAATACTGGAAACTAACCAAACTTAATCAGCTCTGAACTTTACCCATTTTCAGATTGTGTAAGATGTTTTTGACATAAAACACCTGGACCCAAAAGCGATTTCCTAATCTCAGAGGGAAATTTCAAAACTAACATGGGATAAAAATAACCCGTCTTAATAAGAATATGACCCCAATAGTCAACATCACTAAATCAAGCCTGTCCTAAAATAAAACAAAACAAACCTAGAAACACAGCAAACATTTGCACCAAATATAGTTATTAAAAGTCAATTGCAGACAAATTTATCCTGTAATAAAAAAACAAAAACAAAAAAAAAAAAAACAAAATAAAAACAAACAAGAAATCCATCTTGAATAATTTGCACAAACCCACAATTAGTACAAGGATAAAGTCCAGACCATTTTCTTACAAAGAAATCAATTTAATGTTAAATAGAAATATAAAAAAAGACAATAGACAACTGATCCATAACTGCAAACTTATTTACAATTTCAACGTGATCCTCCACTCAGCCTGTGAAACCCATAAACTCATCTGACTGTGCTGACCCCTGGTGGTCCCCAGCTCCATCTGCACTGACCACAGACACACTTCACAGTCAGTCATCGATGGTAGGGAGCCAGAATGCCTGAGAGATAAAACACAAAGTCTTTGTCACGTTTCAACAATAACAAGCTTGTGTTTTGGTAAGTAAATCTGTTATCTCAGTCGTCCCCTTCTCACCATGTTAGAGCAGGCACTGGCAAACGTCATGAACTTGGGGTTGAACTGAAGACAGGTAATTGGGCCTGTGTGCTTCCCATCTAATAACGCCACCTTCATGCCGCTCTCTGCATTCCATACATGGATCTTCCCATCTTCAGAGCCTGGAACACATCATACTTTTCATTTAACGTAGGCACTTTTACGACAAAATAGCCACAAAGTGTTTTTTTAATGGCTTCTTTTGTCAAATGACAGGCTTTTCAGCTAAGCTTGGCAGCCTTCTGTTAACAGCAGATGCAGAATATTTTGTCTTCATATACTAAATATTTCCAATGTCACAACACAAGAATTTAACGGTTTCAAAATGCATGTCCATTTCCACTTACCTGCAGCTTTCGAAGTCTGCCGTATAACAGTACAGCACCAGTTAATTCTATCAGCGTGCTGTTCATCTTTTTTAAAGTAGCTTCATTATAAAGCAGTTATAAGCCTTAAAAGAGGAATACTAAGCAGGACTAGCTAAAAGCATTATGGTAGTTGTTTAACTGAAGTGTAAAAGAAAAATATCACAAATTCATATTGCATTTGCAGAATCCAAAATGATGCCTGTAACAGCATCAAATTATATTTCCAGTTGTTGTTCCAGTGCTGTTTTCATATGTTGTTAAAGCAACACCAGAAACTGGGTCACCAGGTCTGACGCATGAAATCATTTATTTCTAACACCACACAATGAGACAAATAGAAATCTTGACTTACCAATCATCACAAACTGAGAATCTGGAGTGAAAGAGGCCTCTAATGTTACACATTTACCATTATTGTAGCCCTGTGGATACATGAACAACACAAGCAGAGAACAGCTCAATTAAAATCTGTAATATTGTGCAGTACAAAATGAAAATCAATCATTTGTTTTAATTAGTATTGCCATTTTCAGGGACTGGATCATCCACACAGGAAATCTACTCTGTGCAAGGTGGTTATTTGTCTCTTACCCCAAAGGAATGTAGCACAACACCCTTAAATGCATCCAAGATGCGAAGAGCTCCTCCATTAGTGGAAAGAAGAATAAGTTTTCCATCATTGCTAAATTTGAGTCCTGTCCACTCACATGTGCGATCATACTGAAGCTTAAAGGTTGCAAAGGGACCCTGTGAAAGAGAAGGATCATGAATATTTTACTTTAGATATAAAAACGTCCTTTGCATTAATATGAATATGCCCACTATTCCACCTCCTTTATACAAAACACATTTTACTGTACCTTATCAAATGATCTCAGATCATAGAGTTTAACCATCTCTGAATTTATTCCGGCAGCAAAAATGAGACCCTCTGGATCAAAAGAGCACACTGGCTTCCCCTGCAGGTGCATCAAGCCCTTCAATGCACATTTAGAAAGAGTTGGCATCAGTTTTCTTCCAATATCAAAGTACACCTTATGTACAAGAACAATATCGAAGAAAGCTCCTCAAACCACAGTAAAAAAAAAAAAAAAAAAAAAAAGTACAACAAGACTTGACATGCCATTTCTTACAAAAAGTAGAAAATGAGACATTTACCTGACAGTTAGGTGATCGTAGATCCCACAATCTGATGGTTTTATCTAATGAACCAGAAATAAATGTGTCATCCACAGGAGACATGGAAAGTGATGTCACCCTGTTTGCAATAAACAGAGATTATGAAAACACAGCAACTTCAAACGTGTGTCAAACAATAAGCATAGTTATACAAGCATAAATTTAACCATTACCTTTTGTTGTGTCCAGGGAAGTACCGAATGTATTTATTGTCGTGAAGGGACAAATACCGGATGGTATCTTCAAAAAAAAACAAGTAATACTATTAAACTGGGGAGAACCACAATGTGTCACACATTACATTACCAAATAACAGGAAGGCAAAGAAAGAAGTGCAGGAAAACAAAACATAAAACGTGTAAAACTGTTTACAGGAAGGTACGATGACAACACTCAACCGTGGGCAAGGCAGTCACTTGTACAGTTAGCTCCTGTATGGGGCAGAATCACAGACCCTCAAACTGTACAAACAACTACCTCAGACCACAGTGAGCAGTGTGATGCAGAAGCCATTTCATGTGTAGATCATTGGTCTCCACATCAGATTAAAGTCTCTACAGTCAACCAAATGCAACTACAACGTCACATGATGCTGGAAAAAAGATACAGTAAGACACAATAAAGTCTCATTTTCTATAATCACCTTTATTTCTCTTAATCATACAAAAATCCATTAGGTACTCACCATCAATTTTGTTGGAACTGTAGACCACAGTGTTTGCAGCGTGCGTATATCTGATCAGATCCACCCCATACTTTTTACTGTAAAGAGTCCTCTTTGGTCTGCCATCAATTAAGATTGTGGAAAAACAAAACATTAGTGCAACAAATAGACATTTCAAGTAGAAAATATTAAATCAGTTCATTAAAAAAAAAAAAAAAAAAAAAAAAAAAAAAAAAATCACAACTTGCCATTTAGCCAAATACATATTCTTATCACACCATTTATTTTAGAGCAGTCACAGTAACATATCTGCTGTCTTTGCTGGAAACTCAAATAAATCAAGCCATTGGGTGCTCCTTCATTTGAAACCAGAACAACTTTATACAGATATCTTAACTTTGGAAGTAAATTTAAATGGTAATATTTGTTCACTGAAATGTCTGTTGAATATAAAATCAGTGGACTTGTGCCACTCATCCAAGGCAAAATTGTCGCAGGTGTCACAGTTAAGTAAATCGCGGTGACAAGCCAGAAAACACTTGGACACAACACTGAATTAAATGCCTTTCTGTTGTTGGCCATATTTATGTGCCAAACACAACGTGTTTTAATAGGCGCTGGTAACCAGGTAACGGGTTGTTTTTAGAGGACATGTACGGATATAATCTACATTTTGTATAACACTACGCAGTGCAGTGGGCCTCGCTAGCATAGCATGTAGCTAACTTAAAAATATATATATAAATAAAAAACATTAGCAGAAAATGCTCTTACTTTCCCTCTTGGCAGTCGTACAACACTAGCGAGTCGTCGTCGCTGCTGGAGATAATAGTTTCTCCATTTGAACTGAAATCGAAGCAATTAATTTTGTCTGAGTTCTCTCGAAAAACCTTAGCAACCCTGAAGCTCCGTAGCACATTGTCCGTTAGCTTCATATTGGCCCTGTCTGTGTCTGAGGGGGAAAAGGCCCTCGTTGTCTTAAATCAAAGTACAGATGTCACTTGTACCAATTTGTCCAAATATATGAGTCAAAGTGGTGCAAAAAATGATTAGAATACAGACAATAATTCAAAAACTGCGAAGAAATCCCGTCGATAGTACTTTTACTCCACGATAGTAAGGAAGGAGGGAAAAGCACCGCCTTTGCCACGTCGGTGACGCGCTTAAGAACACCTGACACGCGCAAGGCACGCAAACTACGTGATTTATCAGACTGATCGCGAGAGTTGGGTGGCATTACAAACATCAACATAGTCGTCAAGAATAAAGTAACGTTGCTGCGACATCATATTCTTTATCTATTTATTATTTTTGTGTTTGGTTTCTCTTTTGTTTTTATAAACTCCTTCTAAAAAAAATTACAAAAGCAGCTTCATTTTTCAGGTCCACTACACCATCAGCATTTTCTGTCACGTTTCGTTGTCAGAGCGCTAGGTTTTGCAACATTTTGCTCTCGCAGCAAAATAAACGAGTGAGTAGGAAAGTTCCAGTATGACTTTTGACCCCACAGAGACGAAAGTCTAAGGTATGAGCTAAATTCTGTTGTTTTGTTTGTTAAAAGTGCAAACGTGTGTTTAAAAATGATCGGTGAAGTTTAATTCAGCCACCTGAATCGTGACATCAGTTGTGTCAAAAAAGGATTGCTATGCAACTTTAGTTGATGTCCTAATAAAAGGCACAGAATAAATCTTGTGAATAAGATTATAACACAGCATAATTTCATTGTAGTTATTCATATAAAATTCGCTGTGGGTATGTGTAACTCTGTTGTAGAATAGACCATTTAAAATGTTACAGAGAATGAGTAAAGAAGCAATGGGGCAAACTTTTGCTCTTAGTGTAAACTAATTTACAAAATGCCTAAATAATTAGCATGCTTAATCTCATTTATGCAAAAAGGAATACACGGGCGTGTGCATACAATTATAGAAGACCTCAGTGATTTGCTGTATTGTTCATAATGATCACACACAACCAAGTTGAACACACAAATATTAAAGCATACATAAATCAAAAATTTGAAATAGTTTTTTTTATCCCCTTAAATAGTCGGTTAGCTGCTCTAAATGATAAGCTGTCTAATTTATTATTTATTTTAGTTATGCAGTTTCACACAGAGTGCAGGTAAAAGGAAATGGGCAACTGCACAGTTTGGTGAACAGCACTTCTACATGACCTGTCATCCCTTCAAATTAATTATTAAGCCCAGTGTAAACAACTGCAGTCTGTCTGGTCAGATTTTTCTTTCAATGCTGAGCTGGAACACACACAACAGGCTTCCACTGGAATCTGCAGGCTTTAAGCCCTTTGGACAAGTTTCCCAGGTAGGGAGCAGAAAGAAGAGTTTTAAAGGGAAACACGTTAGCCGACTTAAGACAATACGGGCAAGCATGTAAGTATGGGTTTGGCTGATTTAAACACATATAAACTAACTGTGTGCCTGTTTATTATGTTAAGTCTCCAAAAGTTAACTAACCGGTAATGTGTAAAGAAAATATTTGCCCATGTGGGTAGAGGTACATACAGAAGCCACACAGATTTCACCACAAACCAAAGACATCAACTGAACCTCTAATCAGTGTAGTAACTGAACAACACTCATAAGGGGACATTTGCTTACACACTTTATGAAAGTGTATAGACAAATTTCTATTTGCCAGCAACTAACCTTGCTTTGGTTCATGAGTATAATAATGAATAATTTCATGAATGTGTAAAACTTAGATAATTGTGTAATTACTTAACTACTTATGACATAAAGGTTACTCAACTGTAGAAAATATCTAACATATACATTTATTTATTTTCATAGAATTGGTGTTCTGTATGTGTGGTTATCATGTTTCTCGGTTCTTAATATTTATTTATTTATTCCCTCAGGAGGTTTTTACTCAGGCCCACTGAACTGTCAATGGCCCGTATCCTTTCCCTGCTCCAGCCCCAACCTTTTCTTGCTGTCGTGAGCAGACAAAAACCAGCGTTGTGCAAAATGTCAATGGCCTCACGGTCACGGGAAGTCTTTGCAGCTGCAGTGCAAGCTGTGCACCCAGACACCGTAGTTCGACAGAGTATAGAACGCAAGGAGGACTCAGTCATTATTGATGGTCACAAGTTCACTCTCAAACACAATGTGCACTTGGTGGGTTTTGGGAAAGCTGTTCTAGGAATGGCTGCTGAGGTAGAGAGGATTATGGGCGATCATTTAGTAAAAGGAGTCATAAGTGTGCCACATGGGATTCAGCAGACATTACAGCAGCATGGAAAAGGGTAAGGAACTGTCTTGAATTATTATGCAGAAAATATTATTAAATCTAAATTATTTCCTCACTTCCATCACAGCAATCTGCTACTAAAAGAAAACAGTCAAATCAAAGTAATGGAAGGAGCAAAACACAACTTACCTGATGAGGATGCCCAGAGGGCAGCTGAGAGGATCAAGCAGTTAGCCAGTGAACTGACAGAAAAAGACTTGTTACTGGTGCTTATTTCAGGTAACAGCACTTTTCACGTTGCTTCTAACAATCTTAAGATATAAATTCTGACTGGATGTTTAATCTCCATCTAGGTGGAGGCTCTGCTCTTTTACCTTCACCAATCCCACCCATCTCACTGCAAGAAAAACTAGAGGTTACCCGCAAACTTGCAGCTGCTGGTTCCACAATTCAAGAACTGAACACTGTACGTCGAGCCCTCTCTTTGTTGAAGGGTGGAGGACTTGCACATCATGCTCACCCTGCACAGGTAACAGTCCTTAAGGTTTTTTTTTTTTTTAACATTTATTTTATGAAGGGAGATCATGTCTTAACACCACTCCTCTAATCACTTCTTCACAGGTGGTTGCACTAATACTGTCTGATGTGATTGGGGATCCACTTGACTTGATAGCTAGTGGCCCCACAGTGAGGAGTGAGGTGTGGCCTGAGGAAATTTTGTCCATCCTTGAACGTTACAAGATGCTAAATTCCCTGCCAGCTTCAGTAAATGATGTCCTTTCTAGACAAAGTCCTAGATGGAAAGACAATAAGGATGAATCTGATACATCAGGACATGTTCTTAATGTTGTGATTGGCTCTAATAGTGTTGCTCTTCAGTGTGCAGGTCGTCGTGCTCGAGAGTTAGGTTTCCGCCCTGTTGTGCTTTCACCAGGAGTGTGTGGTAATGTGAGGTCTGTCTCCAGACTTTATGGCCTGTTAGCTCGCTTTGCCTGTTCTCGAGAGGAACCTCCTCCTGAGATTGCTGCGGAGGTGCTGAGGCTTGGACCAGAAGTAGGCGTGGAGAGCTGGGACCTGTGCCGCACCATGCAGGTACTAGATGAAGGACGTACAGAAGGATGGGGTGCCACATGTCTGCTGGCGGGAGGAGAGCCTACTGTGGAGCTGACAGGCAAAGGTCGAGGTGGTCGAAATCAAGAGCTGGCTTTGCGAGTAGGTGTGGAACTGAGAGGCCTGAAGCTCCCACCGCATGGTCCTGTGTTCCTGAGTGGTGGCACTGATGGACAGGATGGGCCCACTGAAGCAGCAGGGGCCATCACTGATGCGGGGTTATATGATGAAGCCAAAGCACAAGGGCTGGATATTGATAACTTCCTTATCAATAATGATTCTTATACATTTTTTTCTCGTCTCTCCGCTAGACAGCGTTTACTTACACCAGGCCTGACCTGCACAAATGTCATGGATGTACATGTGCTACTTATTCCAGCAATTCCCATAGAAATAAGATAATTCCAAAGCACAACAAATAAAATAACCCGTGGATCTCACTTTGGATTATAGTACTTTTTTTTTTTGTTTCCTCACTGACCCTTACTTGTCAATTAAAGCAAGTTTCAGTATTGCAAAATTAGGTTCTGACAACTACAATAGTATACAGTTTAAAATAAAGTAAAATATATAAATAAATCACATTAAAAGGATTTCTGCAGTTGTGTTTTTAGTAGAGAAAATAAACAGTAAATAGCTGACTTGGTAATATTTTTTTTATCATAAATCACTGCTAACATGTTTTTATACAACACTACTTTGAGAAAAAGGACTCCTGACAGAAGTATTTTAAATAAAAATTTTATATTAAATTTCAGTCAGTCCATTTAAAAAATCTTGCACCCTGATACATGGTCATGTATTGTCTTTGCTATTGTAACATTAACATATGTATCATATTACTTTAATAACTCAACATGTAGATGAACATAAAAAGCATCAAATCCTACTTTTGACCTTGTCATGTTTAATCATTTTTAATGAAATCCCAGTGATTTTAACTAAATATTTTGGCACATTAACATCGAAATACTGTCAAGATAAACAAAGAGATGTATGCAGCACAAATGATAACCTCACTAGAGAAACAAGATTTTTTTTTTATATCATAGTTTGATTTCATCTTAGTATGAATGTTGCACATTTAATTAACTTTTATGCTAAAGTGTGATGGACACTGTTGTTTTCTTAGCTTTTTATAACAAAATTTGACAAGTTTGGGCTGGTGGGTTTCTGAAAAGATGCAGTACAGGTGAGATGGTGTGTTCTCTATTTCTTCTGTTTGTGTGGCTACTGAACATATTGGAAAACTGCTGCATGCAGTTTTGGATACAGTGAAAAATTTAACATGTACCGTGACATTTAGCATCTTTAAGGTTTTCTTGTATTCTCAAATTTTAAACTATTTCAGTTGTATTAAAATTTAATTCTATATTTTCCAAAAATGGCACAGCTTTTGACCAATTTACTTGTGGACTTCATGTATGTGACAGTAAATGAGGTGAATGTGGTTGTACAGTATAGTTTTTCTTTTGTGGAGAGGTTGTAGCTAATTCTGTCCAATGGTGTTGTCCAGGACCAGGTAATTGACCTATCTGGATCACAAGAACCAGCTTTTAAAAGACCACTTCACTGATTACAGCTGCTTTTTTTGGTTTCTATTTGGCAAAAGAATTTAACTATCAATGAATGTTGTAAAATATTGAAAATGTTATATGAAAATGTGAAATAGGATAAAAACTTTTTATGGACCCTGTCTCTTCCTAAAAACATGAGACTTAAGATACAGCTGAGTTAATAGCAAAGAACAGCATCATGAAGCTCTGTTATTAAGCATTTTTCATGTTAGTCTTCCATATGACCATTCTTCATATTTATGAGATAGATAAAACTGACCCTGTCCACCACAAATAATTATTCTAGCTTTAACTATTTATATTCACAGAAGTCACCATATTCACTATCATTCCTCTAATGCAGGGCTACTCAATTCGGTCCTATGAGGGCTGCAGTCCTGTAGGTTTTGAATGTGTCCCGCTCCAACACACCTGACTCAAATTAAATGGATCCAATAGCCTATGAAGTTCTGCATAATGACTCATTAATTTGAGTCCTGTGTGTAGGGAGTCACTGAAAACCTTTAGGACTTTGGCCCTTGTAGGACTGAATTGAGTAGTCCTAATGCAATCCAAATCTGACCATATGATCAGGTGTGATCCTGTGTACAGATTTAAAAAATACATTTATTTATTTGTCCATACACAGTTTTAATAGAGCAGGGTTTTCTCTTGTGCATGGTCTTGGAATGGAAAATAAATCTGCTATTGAAACCAGTCAAATGACTATTTAAAAAGCAAACACATGAATATGTTAGCACTGAAAGCACCAAATACACCTCAAACTGTTTATTTTGATCTTTGATGCTGCATAATAGTTCTGGTCAATGTCCCATGCTACCAGGCCAAAATACATGTCTCACAATCTCTGTTTACATCACCGATAGTCATAAAAACTAGTAAATATTTCTCTGGGGACTTAACAGAAGATGAAGCCTTATTTAGACGGTATGAAATGCTATGAAGGCTTTATTATCAGAAAATCTGAATGTGCATTCAATGTCTCTGCTGTTTACTGTCCGACTCTCACTTGGATAAAGTCCAAACATCACAAAGTGTCTTGTTAGTCCCGATGACTCTTCAGTGTATCCCTTGCTTTACTGTCCCTAAAAGAATAAACAGAATACATTACAAACAGAATAATCACAAACTGGAACAACAATGTAATGTAAGTGTAACAAAACATTAAGTGCACAGTTTAGCCCATCCTCAGCAACGAGATAATATTTAGCTTTACAACAAGGCAGATTTGCTACATTAGTAGTTAAGACCGATTTTAGAAAGTGAGACAAATATGTGGAGGGCAGCTTAATGACCAAAATAATGGGACACCTACCAGTTACTCAGGTGAGGAGCCGAATCAGGTGTGCCTCCGTTCTGTCCAGATCCTGCATGTCAACATACACAGGCTAAGCTAAGCTAACGTGGCTAACAGTACTTCAGCAAGCAGTATCCCTGACAAAACAAAGAACACTCACCTTGTCGGTAATACATGTCGTTCACTGTATTCCCGTAGACTTTCCATGCAAAGTGAATTGCTATAAGACTAAAAATTAACCAGCTGAGTAAGATCTTGAAAATCGACACTCTCATATCGTTGGCCAACCAGTCGTCCACAAACTCGGAGAGGAAAGACAGGCAGCTGTCAGCGATGCGGGAAAAAAACTCAAAATCCCACGACTCCTCCATAGTGTCCGATTATCAAACTAATGCCAAACTAATTAGGACAACCGTTCATCAAGTGGGTCATTTAAAAATAATTACACGCTTTAACAGTGTGCAATATTTTCTCCGCATCCTCAGTTACCGTGTTTACGTCGAGTTGGCCGTAGAATCGGAAATGACGTTATCACGCAGTGTCATTACCTGAATACGTACGTACGTATCTTATAAAAACTTCGAGCAAGCGATTGATAAATATTATCATTTGAGTTTTACCTAAAATATGTGTTTGCCCAAGTAGAGTCCATGGATTTATTTATTTATTTAAATGCTATTGTTAATAAAATGTCTAATTAGTAAACATATTATCTTAGTTTGGTCACATTAAAGCATCTTTGGTACATCTTTGGTGCAGGAACATTTTCTTATTTATTTATTTTTTGAAGGAAAGAAAATATCTGTGCCCATTACTTTTGAGAATAGTGAAATTCTAGAATTTTAAAGCTAAGGCCACATTTGAGGTATAGCCACCGTTTGAAAATGTAACTTTAAGAAGGTAATATATTAAAAAAAAGTAAAAACTTTTATTAATTAAAATAAATATTGCTCCATGTTTTAGGTTCAACCCCCCCCCCCCTCCCCTCCTTTTCAAACTCCTCCTCCTCCTCCTAAGGGGGCGGGACTACCTGGTGCAAGTATGCAACGTGATTGGCCAACTGAACTTGTCATCAGCGATTCCCGATGTCTGCTGTTGTAAGAGGAAAATTTGTTTTCTGCTTATTTTTGACAGCTTACTTACAACCGGGCTGCCGACGAAAGTTAGTGTAGCGCATAATATATTAAGCCCAGCGTTTCGACGTTACACAATTGTAAGTTTTATTTTTGTCTTTGTCTATCTAATTATAGAAGAGCTCGATTGCCTGCACGAGCAATGTTAAGCCGAGGCCATGAAATTGATCTGTTTCGTTTGCTAGCTTCAGCGTTGGCTACACGACTACAGTCAACATTTGTTGGGTTACATCGCAATTCACGGTCACAGAGTTATCTTTACCAAGATGTTGGCTGTGTTGATATTTTCTTAGTTAGCAGTCTTGCTAGTATTTGCTGTTAAGTAACGTAAGTTGTCTTTGAGCAATGTTAGCTTCCTCGCTCTCTGTCTAACCGGCTATCGTTTGTCTGTAGTGTAACATTTGACCGGCTGCTAAATTCTGTATACAGATTTAAACTTCAGTCTGTTTGGTATCTTAAAGCTGATACTTTCCTCTGTAATCATGTGACCTGGTCACTACTCTAGTATAAGTGCTCCTATTCATAATAGTCTTGAGATGCCTGGGGGGTTAATATGCATTGCTTTTAACTCTTTCTCTCTCTCTCTTCCAATTTCTAGTGATTGGGATGGTATCATGGAGAGTGACAGTCATCAAGATGGAGAGGCACAGGGAAGGAGAATTTCTGATGTCCCATCGGGGAGCAAGCCACCTGGTAAATAAAGATTATTTAGGCTTAGGTGTATTTACACACATTTTATTTAGGTGTATTTACACATGGATACATTTTTTGTTGTCAGTTTCACAAAGCTACACTGTGGGCTTGAAGGGCAGACTTTAACAGCTTTAATGTGAGGTTATTCGTACCAAAATTTGAATAAGGGTTTTGGACATGGCTACTCACTTTGGTCCTATGAGGGCTGCAGCCCTGCTGGTTTTTAATAGTTCCCTGCTCCAACACACCTCTGCTCTCAAATTAATGAGTCATTGTGCAGAACTTCAGAGGCTGTTGGATCCATTTAATTTGAGTCAGGTGTGTTGGAGCAGGGACACACTCAAAATCTGCAGGACTGTGGTTCTTGTGGAATCAAATTGAGTAGCCCTGGTTAAGGAGAACCCTCATTTTAAGCAGATTAGAAGTAATTGGACTTTTTTCCTTTACATTTAAAAGCTTTTTTAAATGGTATATATTGCCAATCACGATGGGGTTTTTTTTTAATTTATTTATTTTATATTAATTACGCTGCATTTGAATGCTGCTTGGAATACACACAGAAAAATAAAACAAATAGAGACAGTATGAATAGTGGCCAAATCATATACCTCACTTTCACAAGATTTCACAGGACCAAATTAAGTAAGTTCACTGCAAAGTATAAAACATCCATAACACTTTAGAATAAAAAGGCCAGACCAGACTTGACCAAGAATATCTTTAGAAGCCAGACTGGTTTGAAACAGCATTCTTGATACTAAGATGAAAGTAAAATCAAAATGCACCATAATGACAAACAAAAAAAGGAACTGTTTATGTTTTTGAGGATACCACATCATATGTATGGCAATGTGGTGACATGACACTAAACCATTATTATTTATTGATGAGTTGACAAAAGACAGAAGCATACATGAGCATATTGTTATGTTGCATATGGATATACTGACTACTCAGATGTTACCTCACATACATAGACAATGACCTGACCCAAAACATCCTGTGAGAGCAATTTAGAAATTTATAAGGGTCTACAAAAGGAATATTTGAACTTAACTTATTTAAGATGTAACTTAAGTCCCAAAAGACCACAGACAGATGAAGCTGGATGCAGTAAATGCCCCATAAAGTGTATAGGAAGAAGTCTTATTATTATTTTTTGTGTGTGTGATGTGTGTAAATGATATATCCTTATCATCTGTATATGTATTTAGTAAAAACACGAATTACCAAATTATTATCTTGTGAATATAATATTTCAATGTTTTTACATTTATTTAATAAATTAGTTTTGTTTTCATTTTAGCTGACACCATGGCGGCTTCTCTCTCCCTCTTGGGGAATCACATGCTTGATCCAGTGATGATGAGTGATTGTACCAACGTTAACAGAGACCAGGCTACTAATATGCAATCACCAGATGTTACAGCAGAGGGGCCCAGTTTGGATCCAGAGCCTCCTTCTAACCCAGAACCAAAGTTGGAGACTAATGACACACAAAACTCAGAGTTTCAGAGCAGCGAGTCCACAAAGCCAGCTGACAGGGAGACTGAAGATGTTGCCTCCGAAAATGACCAGAGCAACTCTGGGGAGTTTGTTGTTACAATGCTGGCCAAGGCCAAGCTGGAGGAACAAGGTATAGGTGTAAAGGGGAGATCATCTCCTCTGCTAGAGGCAGGTAACCAGGAACCTCCTGCATTCATCTCTCATCGGGATGAGGATGTTACAGCTGACAGCTGGCGGCAGCACAGGAAGCACGTTTTTGTGCTAAGTGAAGCCGGAAAGCCAATTTATTCCCGATATGGCAGTGAAGAGGCTCTTTCATCAACAATGGGAGTCATGATGGCGCTGGTGTCTTTTGTCCAAAGTGGAGATAATATCATCCGCTCGGTGTATTCAGGTGAGTGTTTGGTGGCGGTCATGCAAATCTAATCTTTTTTTTTTTCCATGTTGTTTTGCATAGCTTTTGCAAGTCCACCTGATTCACAGCAGATGTGACATTCTGGCTTGTTGTTGAGTAAAAGATAGAATTCTGGGCCGTAGAGGATATATAGAGGTTTACAAAGACTTCTGTTACAGTTAATAACTGGATAATAAAAGTTCCTGATGTACAAGAGCTATAAAGTTCATATAAATTGTGTTAAACTGTTTTTTTTTTTTTGTCTTTTGAGACCCTTCTCAGTTCCCTCATTTGTGCCTCCTCACACTCTCTACCCTCCATCACTGTTGTAAATGTACAAATTGAGGTCCTTGATTTGATCTCTTTTTTTCAACAACCATTTTTTTTTTAAATTTCAGTACTTAAAATCTGATCTGATAAAACTTTATCCTCACCCTTTCCTGTTTTGTGGGCATACATTTGTTCATTCTCAGAGAGGTAGGGCAGCTGTACGAGACCATGACTGCTAATTGTTAGGCAAAATTTGTCAGTCAGAGAAGGAAATTTGCATCATCTGGCCTCTGTTGGCAATAACTGACTCACACAATGACTCGTACTACCTTGGTATATTTTCCATGATGACATTCACACGTCAGACAGATTCATTGTTGCTTTCAGTATTAACTTTCCCGTGTTTTGTCTCCTTTTTAATCAGAGGAACACACTGTGGTGTTCTTACAGAAAGGACCCCTGGTGCTGGTGTGTGTCTCCAGCAGTCGTCAGTCTGAGCAGCAGCTGCGTGGAGAGCTCCTCTACGTGTATTATCAGATCATCAGTATGCTCACCCAGGCCAGCATATCCCGCATCTTTGAACACAAGAAAAACTATGACCTGAGAAGACTCCTTGCGGGCTCAGAGAAGATCTTGGACGGGCTTCTCAACTTGGTGGATTCAGACCCAAGCTTTCTACTTGCAGCAGTTCATTGCTTGCCTCTAGCTTCTTCTCTCAGGGACTCTCTCAGCCAGATCCTACAGAAAGCTATCACACCCAATCTGGTTTTCTCCATCCTCATTGCCAAGAATCAGCTGCTAACCATCGTCCAAGAGAAGACAGTCATCGAGGACACAAGGCTGGAGCCAGCTGATGTTCACCTTCTACTAAACCTCATCGGAGCCTCCTCTGCCTTTCAGGCTGGCGAGATCTGGACTCCCATCTGCCTCCCGCTATTTAACCCTGACTGTTACTTTTATGCATACATTTCTTACCTGGACCCTCCAGAATGCACTGTTTGTTTGCTGCTGCTCTCGACAGACAAGGAAGCTTTCTACTCTGTAGCTGAGTGCAAGAGGAAGATAGAGGAGGCCATGATGGCTCAGAACTCCCTGAGTCTCATCGCTAAAGCCCAGTCATACAGCGTGAGCCAGGTTGGAGTCTCAGACCTCAGACACTTCATGTACAAGCCCTTTGATGTGCCAGACAACTACCGTCAGCTCACTCAGTTCACCAGGTGTGTGTTTGTGCTGTCATTGTCACAGTAAGCACATTATGAGCTTAGATAAAGCTTGTGATAAAACAGTAGAAGTACCTTTTTACATAAGAGTGAATATGATATAAAAGCCCATTAAATGTAATGAATAAATACAAATGAGAGTGTATTATTTATATAGTTTACTTTGGAATAAGATAATCATTTATCTACATAATTATTAAATTAAACACTGTGGCAAGACTATAAATATTACTATTAAAACCTGCATTCCTTCTTTAGTGGAACCTTTTCCTGTAATTATTACAGCGCAGGTTTGAGTAGTTTACAAATGAATGATATTAGATTCTCTGTCTTTGTATAAGAAGTTCTAAATTTCATAGACATTTTTGTGTGTAATCTGTCTGTAGCCCAGAGATGGAAGCTCCATACAGCAGCGAAGAAGAGAAAATGCGACTCCTGGATCTTTATCGTTATATGCACAGTCGCATCCACAGCACCTCTCGACCCCTCAAGCTCATCTACCATGTTGCTGAGAGGGAAACTCTGCTTGCCTGGGTTTGTAGTTTCAGCAATCACATTATTACAATGACACATAAATCACCTGCTTTATCACTCAACTTCCACATCCTGGGAATTTATGGTAGCTGATTGTATACCACTGCTCCCACCACATGTGACACCTGTAAAGGAAGTTTCAACCCGTATATCACCAGGAAATATCTCTCCCAGTCAAATCCTTCTCTCACATACACCACATACCAGTACATATCACCTGCAGGCACAACAAACACTCCAAATCATATACCGTTCCATAGCCCTGGTAGTAAATGCTGGTGAAACACTTAAGATGACCCTCCTAAATATTAGATCTCTCTTAAACAAATCTTATATTGTGAATGATCTGATTTCAGATATTAAGATTGACTCTTGTAGTTTAGTCTCAGTAAAAACAACCCCATTAGATAATTATTCTTCATTTAGGCATCAAGACTCAAGCCTGCCAGTTTATGCATTACAGTTTATAGATCACCAAAACCAAACCGCTGGATAATGACCTCTATGTCCGTTTAGTTTGTGTTTGTGAGAAAGAGAGTACGATTAGAGGTGTGTGCGCTTTTATTTGTTTAGTGATAAACTTGGGTGTGTGATTGCATGTGTTGTTAAGATGCAAAAACTGTTGTTTATATTATGTAAAGCACTTTGTGCTGATGTTATGCATGAAAAGTGCTTCATAAATAAAGTTTAACTTGATTTGATGTGACACATAAAATTTGACTGTGACGTTCAATACCGTTCTGTTTGTTTTAACACAAAAGTGGAGCGGTCAATGTCAAATTTATTTATATAGCACATTCTAGAAGAACAGCAGTTGACCAAAGTGCCTCAAAATAGCAACAGCAGTCAAAAATAGCAAATGAAATTAAACAATAAATAAATTAACTCTGCTTAGTACAAAGAAATCCAGCCTTGAATCTTGGGACAGTGATGGCTTTCAGTTATTATTTAGAGCTGTTCTTTTTCTGGTGAAGAATAAATGCACAATTTACACATTTAACTAGTTAAAATACCAAGAATGTAGGGGCAGTGTTTTCTTTTTTTATTTCTTTTTTTCTAAAATGGATACAAAATTCAACATCTAGGCTCAAAACCCCCACACACCTGTTTAAGATCATGCAAGATGCAAAGTAGTGAAAATGAAATACCTTTGGTTAAATGTCCCTTAACAAGCTGACCATTGACTAAAATAGCTTTTGTTTGGATAGTCCGCTATCTTTGGCAGGACTGATAAAGTTTGAAGGTGCGTTTTTTGTCCCACTGGTCTTTCTAGGGGAAGTTGAGTGTGTTTCAGAAGGTAGATTTCTGAATTAATTTATGAATATTTATCTTGGGTGTTTCCAGTTATTATCCTGAGCAGTGATTGCTTGCTCCTGTGTAATATATAGTAAATACACAGGATTAGTATCAGTTATTGTCTAACTTGACTAGATGGAGAATAAATATCTCATTAAGCACAAGCTGCACTGTGAAACATCATTTCTCATCCTGACCTTAAATCTCTTGTTTTACTTTCCATGCTAGGTAACGAGTAAATTTGAGCTGTACACCTGCTTCAGTCCCCTGGTGACAAAGACCTGTGCCATTACAGCCATCACTAAGCTTCTAAGATGGATTAAAAAGGAGGAGGACCGTCTCTTCATCAGATACCCCCCAAAGTATTCAACTACTCCAAACCCCAGCAAAAGCTCTAAAGGTGGCAAATCTGACCAGCAGGACTCCACAGATAATGGCTTCTTATCTCTTCTATAGGACTGTTAGCACTACTAATAATAGCTCTGCCTCATTCAACAATAGTTTGTACACTGGTTCCTGTTTTTTAATTTCCTTTTGACACTTATTGAACTGGACAAACAGGCTACAAGAACGAAACACTACATTTTACATTATTTAAGGACTGGTCTCTAGTATTCCTTTACCTGAAAAAGAAAGCATGTCATTGTCTGGCTGCTTTCATGCAGGAACAGTCAGGGAAAAGCCGCATTAGTACATTTTAAACTGAGCTGTGGTAGAAAATAATTACATATTTAAATGTTTTTATATTGTTTTAATACAGCAACTAGAGAGAAAATTGGACAGTGAATGTATCATACAGACGACAGTTTATTACTCTTCATTGTCTGTTTGTTGTGTAAGTTAATATGAGGAGAAAAACTAAGTTAAACTACCTTGTTTTCTCAGAGGTCACACTAGGTCTGTTCCTCAGACAAAAACATCCTCATGTTACTGAAAAGATGAAAAGGAAAATTAATAGTTCTGTTTGTGGGTTCGATCAAGGTAAACTGGAATAGCGACAACTGCAAATGGCAGAGGAGGGACGGAAGGGTGGGACTTTTTATGAATACGATCGCTCATCCCTGCCAGAGAATTTGGAAATGTGATGCTTCATATTCTGCTGCTGTTTCTACTCAAATGAGGACAAGGTTTGAGGTTTTATTTGTTGTATTTTTTTGGCAGAGAACAAAAAACCCCATCCTGGTCATGATCCTCACTGGTACAAATTTAATTGAAAGAAGTTAAATGTTCCCACTCTCGACCATTTTTTAAGCTCATGTGTTCTCAGCAGATCATATTAGACCTCATGAAGTGACGTCAGGTGACTTTTTCAAATGTTGGTTTTTCTAAATATGATCTATAAACAGTAGCCTGACCCTTGTTTTCTGAAGAATTTCATGTCAAATCAAGTCTTAACAGTATGTCTGTAGTGTCAGAAAATAAATCCAAGTTTGCACAAACCTCTAGTTGTCATAAGAACATTTGTATCAGAAAAATTTAATGGGCTTTGAAGTAACTCTGGTAGAACTTATTTCAACGATAACCGACTAATGTAGTAGTAATTTCCATAAAGGATAGTAGAGGCTGTTGGTTAGACTTCCACTTGACTGCCTATAAGCTGTGGTCAAAGCAGAGCGTGTGAGCTGATAATGTAATTATGAGAAATGTGGTTACAGGCAAGCATTTAATTCAGTAATAGCAAGTATGATCAAGACTTAACTGGGCTTCATTTGCACTGGTTTTTGAAGTATACTTACAGTAAGGCTGCATTAGTAAAAATAATTTACTAGCATTTAATCGACACCTTCTACATACAACACTTGTTCCTTTTCAGACTCATTAAAGCTCCTTATTTTTATTTTTTAAGTGATGGCTAAACTTGAAAACTATGACAAGGTGAGAAACGGATCAAACGGCTGCAAATTCTCATAAAAAACACACCATTTGCAGTTGTTTCAAACAGCATTTATTCTTGAGTGAGAAAATATTGTCTCAGGCAGACTAAAGATCTTGCAGTACATTTTAAATGACAAGATCATAAATCTCCTGTACCGCCAACGGGAAAGAAGAAAAGAAAAAAAACTGTAGGCCTGTTCAGACACTGCTGCCTACAGAGTTAAGGTCTTGTGCCACCTCACTTGTAGAGAATATGTTCTGTCAACATGTTGTGAATACCATCACTATCACAAAGACCTATTTAGCATCATACATAAATCTTTTCAATATTTTTATCTTTTTTAAATAACACTCTTGACTGCCACAAATTATAAATTAAAATCTATTTGATTTTGCATTCCTTAAATTACTTCATGTAAGCGACTATAAACATACATTTACATATTTACAAAACTATACACATGCACTTTTACTACACTGAGGTTGTATACATACATGTATAAGCTGTACACAAACACACGCTAGGCCATGTATATGGCTCCAGGAGTCACTCAATCCATGTTCTTTTAAACCAGACCATTTGTGCTTTTCAAGTCTTTTACAGTGAGGCTGACAAACTTATAAGTTCTTCAGTGAGTTAATGCTGTAGATTTGTCTGCTTTACCTCTGTGGTGGTTTCAAATCTTACAGACCAGATAGCACACCGCCCACCCCATCACAGAGCTACTCAGTTGGGTCCTATGAGGGCCGCAGTCCTGCAGGTTTTCAATATTTTCCTGCTTCATTACACCTGGCTCAAATTAATGAGTCATTGTGTAGAACAAAAGTTTTTGGATCCATTTAACTTGAGTCAGGTATGTTGGAGCAGGGAAACACTGAAAACCTGCAGCACTGCAGTCCTTGTAGGACCAAACTGAGTCGCTCTGCTCTACTATAATAAAGTTTCACAATATGGAAAAATAAGCTAACACCTTTAAAGTCTCACCAACAATACGTCATAGCTGGACTAAAAGTTCAAGACTGTGTGCTGGAAGCCATGTAAAAGTTTCATCTGTTCCTTTCTGCCAAGTGATTCTCAGAATAAAGCTATAAAGTACTCCTGGAATCAAATGCAGAGACATGTCATTTGTCAAATGCATTTTTAATAAGATGTTTTAATAAGATCCAGTTTTTCAATGTGGGACTTAAAAGGATTTGTTTTTGAAGTCATTCAAAAATAAATACAACTGCAATTAGCTTAATTAAAGCAGAGCACACTAACAATCGTCTTTTTTTTTTATCCACAGCTGTCCAGCTGATCTCTATAGAGTCCAGATATGACGCGAGTGTTAAAAGTGGGACTTTAACACTTCATTACATACAGTGACATTTCAATACAATCTCATATATTTCTATTTAGCACAATCCCTTTGACAAATAAACATTTACATCTCTCTCAATCAAGTCTTGACCCACTTTGGCCTAAAATAAAAACTTTATTTGAACACATAGCAAACAGTGGTTTTGTAGAACTTTAAAAAAAAAGTTGCACGAATAACATAACAAATGGATCTACAAAAGTCATTGAGCACTTTTTCCCCCCACTCCATTTTAAAAAAACAGCACAACAATTTTCAAAAGTTTCTTTTACTTTCCCACATTTTTAAGAGCATTGATGAAGCTTCTATACATACAACCAGGTTTCTTGTGTAGGCTGTTAAAAATCTTTTAAATAATTTAAATTTAAATTTATATAAAATTGGAGGGAGTAAAGTTAAGATTTCCTCTCACGTGATTTAAATGCACCATGGCCCGGTCATATGCAGTGTGTACAGACTTGCGTACGCTCGGTTTCTTGCCTTCCATCAGGCGAAGCTTGTCTACAGTGTCATCCATCCCTAGAGGCATAAGTTTGTTGCGAGGGAGCCATTGCCTAAAAACCAAGATGGAGAATTTTCAAGATTTACTTGACTCATGTTTAATTTCTAATTCAGCATGAAATTTTCCCACCTCTCAAAAACTTACCAAGTTCTTTTAGTGTCAAAGAAGAGAACTAAGAAGAGTTTTTCTCCTTCCTCCGTTTCTCTCCATTCACCCAGTTTAAGCACCTCCACGGGAGGCACTGGGATGGGGATACCATTGTGAAGGAGTCCTTCCTGAGGCATGTCTGGATCAACAATCTGTAACAGTTCAACATGTCAGCCACAGTGCACTCCATCCTTACAGATTTTTTAAGATATAGGTACAGTAGTCTGCAAAAGTCTTGAGCCACCCTCTTTTCTATATATATTGCCAGAAAATCTGGAAATGGGTGCAATGATTTTTTGTAAACATAAGCAAGAATAGATGGAAATATAGTATATAAGTCATAAGAAAATAAGCTGGCAGAATTCTTACAAGCTTGAAAGTTTATCTGGCCACCTTTGTTTTCTGACAACCTGAACACTCTGAGACAAGCCTTCTTGTCATTTATTTTGGCAGTTATCAGGGAAACTTCTCCAGCTTCTTGCTTAACTTTCCAAAGACCTTCTTTGGGCTGTTTCTGCCCTTTTTACCGTTCTCCATCAAGATAATCTCACACTGCTTCAATAATGCTGAGGTCTAGGTTGTGGGATTGCTTTAATCCCACTATAGCACCTGTTGCTACCTATTATCAGTCCAATTCTTGGGTCTTAACCGTAGACTGTATATAAAAGATGGACAGAGCCTCCGTGATGTCACCCGTAGGTTTCTGAAGAGCAAAAGTGAAGCTCGTTGGGCGTTCCCACCGTCGCCATCTTGGTAGCGTCACGCGTGTCGTTAGTCCCGGAAAATCCATAAATGGATAAAGAGGTCAAGCAGAGAGGGGGACTGTGAAGGTGGGGGTGGATGACTGACAACCATCAAACTCCAAGCTGCCTGTAGCTATGAGCTAACCGAGCTAACCTTGAGCAACGGTAGCTAAACAGCTAACGGAGGTAGGAGGGCTAAAGCTAAGGCACACTGCTAGCTGGCTTAAAACCGTGGTTGTGCTGCACTGTCCCTTCTTTCCGCGGATATTGGATACATGTCAATCAAAAGGACACGCCCCTAATTATTTAGAATTTCAAGATTAAATAACATTCAAACAAATGAGTTAGAAAAAAAATCACCCCCTCACAGTTGTCATGAAGGTAAACGTGACCTAATAATCCTAAAATGTTTTTTTGTACCAGACTTTAAACATGTTTTTTTTCTGCTGTGAAGTAGGTCTTTTTAACATGGGAGACTGTGGGGATTTGCTCTGTTTTGGAGCCAGCCCCTAGCGGATGAGGGGTGAACTGCAATTTTTTTGCACGTCCGCATAGGCTTCACATTTTACAGGCAGAGGTTGCAGCTTGGTCTTAACACATACCTCAGCCTTTTCCCCTTAAAAATGGCTTTCTGACACATACCCTCCCATGGAGGCCATTTATGATGAGTCCAAGGATGATGCAGCTCTCATTTCCTGTGTCCGGTTTTACTGATATTTCCCAATGACATAATAATGACATAACTTTAATTTGCTGTAGATATTTTTTTTCTTATTTATTCCTCCACTTGCCCAGTTTTATCAGAATTTCTTAAGGTCTTGCTGTACATCATGCTGGGATCTGCCAAATTCTGAGCAAATAAGAGCATTTTTACCCCAACAAGATTAAGTCTGTCAAACTGATATCTTTTGCATTTTTCATAGATGTAGGTAGAGAAATAGGAAAAAAATTAAGTGTCTGTGACAGGACACAATCTTAAATATTTGTTTCCTTGTTATGTATAGACACAACACTGATTCATTGTTTTTTTATGCTTGAATGATTCATTGGTCAGTGTTAAGTGTCAAACAAACAAAAGACCAAAACATTCTTCTGAAAATGACCAGGTACAAGGACTGGACTGGAAGTGAGTGGGGAAAAAAAGCAACTAATGTCCAAAGATGCACTTTGAAAGACTTTCAGAAAGCCTTGAGAACTTTTATTCTAGACCACGTATAAAGATGACAAGAAGGCCAGGCTTCTTGGAAGCAAAATATAAAGAAATAAAGCTTAGCTCAAGACTTTTACACACATAAAAAAAAACAATGAGATCAATTACAATTTTACCATTGCTGGGTAGGAAGGATATCCTCTACATTTGGCCCAAACTAGATCCAATGGTGAAAGTTCAGTCTCGCTGTCTAAAGTGAGAAGTGTAGACTTTCCTGTGAACAGGATGTTCCAGTATTTTCAGTTAATATTTATTCATGACAGCTCTTGAGCCCAAAGTGTTTCACATGACAACTGCATTTTTTCCCCTTGTTTTTTGTGCCGATTATTACACTAGAATTAGAGCACAAAAAAACCTACAAATCACTGTATTTGTATTGCTTTGTCATGATACACACCTGACCCAGAGATGTCTCCATTCTCTTTGTTAGGAACTTTAGCCAAAGCTGGTTTACCCCGACTACGTTTGGGAGGGGAGACACTGCAGTTGGGACGAGGAAGAAGTAGCAGATGTGACTCATTGAGAGTTTAGGTTTACATTATAACAAGACAATTCACTAGTTAATCAATTTCAAGAGTATGAATTCAATGGAAGAACGCTGATTTATATTTAATCTAATACTTTTTGAGGGTTGCTTATTGAAACAAATGTGGATTAATTAAACTTATAACTGCACTAACTTGTTTATTGAATGTTTAAAGTTGATGAACTGATGAGTTTTGTACAAAAAAACTGCAGATTTGTTTAGCAGTGTCTGCTGGAGAAGTAACAATTACACATTAAATGTCAGAATATTACAGCCTACAGTAAGTGTTGTCAAACTGTCTAGTGACAAAGAAACTTGCATCTGTTGGCAGCTAAAATTCTCTGGCTGCTGTAGCACAATACACCAAAAAAAATGTAACGCCTAAATACATAATTACAATATTATTTGTGCATTTTTTGTTTTATTTATTTGTGCTTGTCTAATATCAGTTTCATAGTTAAACTCAAATTTATTCTTGTTAACACCAATTCTTAGTCAAAAAAGTGTATTTTCCCTGTAAAAAGTCTGAGGAATTTTCCTTAATATTGCAAATGTTGTAAGTGCTATATTTTCTCTGCAGTCTGTACAATCAATAAATCTGTGACCCCATACTCACGTTAGGTTGGGGTCGTCATCATCATCATCATCATCCTGGTCTGTAGAGGTGTGCTTTCCATTTGTCAGACCTAGCAAAACCACCAGTTAAATGGTGACGAACAAACTTTGTATAAAAAAAAAATTACATTGGTAACAGAGTAACCTTCTCTGCCTTACCTTCTTCTTTGGGTGTTGGGAGTGGTTTGTCGGTTTCGCTCTCTGAGCTGGGGCCTCTGGATCTCAGGTGATGTGGGGAAGGAGAAAACGGTGCAGGAGATGCATTTGGAGTAGGAGGTAAGGTAGTGATGTTGTTAACACGGGTAAAATTTGGGCTAGGTGGAGTGATATCCAACCCATTGGTTTTACCGTCAGTGGGGTTCCCATTCTGCTGTGGGGGCGACTTATTTTTTGCCAATCGAGTCCCATTTTTAGCTTTCTTAAACAAAACAGATGTGCGCCGGCCAACTCCGACCAGAGGCAGAGGTGGGGGTGAGCCAAGTGGTGTAACCTCGTGGACGGCCTCTGGTTGAGAAGATGGCGTTTCTCCAATTTCTGCTTCTTCTTCACCTTGGCTTTTGCTTCCACTGCGGGATGACCTCTGACGCTTGTAGGAACGTCCTGGTGACCTCCTTCCTCCTGTTACTATGCCCAGGATGGGGGGCTCCAAAGGGGCATCTCCTGGCAGGGGTGATGATACTGGACAGGTAAGCTCTAAAACAGGTGGAGGGTCATCTGGGCCAAAGAGAAAATGATGTCATTCAGATCACAAAAAGCTAAAATGATAGAATCATTAAGCAAAATCTTCACTGGTTACAGCTTTTCCTGTAAGAAGACCTGCTGCATATCATTTTTAAAATTGTCATTAAATAAAAGGTAAAAGATTTAAAAATAATTATAAGTAAAAATATCTTACCTGTCTCAGAGTTTAACACTGCAGTCAAAGGCCCATTATCAACATTTGCCTTCTCCTTTTTCTTTTCTTTCTTCTCTTCTTCCTGTACCTCCTCCTCTTCATCGTGTCCTTCATCCTCCCTGTCATTGCCGTTCACAGATGGAGCATTTTGCTGCTGCTGGTTCATCTTCTGTCTCAGAGCATTAATCTCTCTGCGCAGCAGTCTGATGCGCTTGGTGCGACCACCGCTGGTGCGCATGGAAGTGACCATGTCCAGTTTATCCAATAAGGCCTTGAGCTGCTCATCTGTGGTTAAGTGCAGTCTGTTTTCTGGATCCAGAAGAGAATCCACTGAGGAGAGGCATAAAGGAGAAAAAGAAAGAAAGGTGGACAGATGAGGCATGTGGGTTATGTTCAGGAAAGTGCAGGTATTTCCCTCTCAACTCACCCTCATCCCACGTACAGTGGTAGAAACCATGTTTGTTCGGAGCCTCTGGGAGGTGCATGCCAGTACTGGGGTCCAGGCCAATGCTCTGGGACTGTCTGTGAGCGTGACGGAGAACGGCTCCCCCCACCTCCCGTAGTTGTAATGCTGCTTTGTGGAACATTGTGTCCTTTGAGTTGTACTTGAGGCAGTTGGAGATCATGAGCTCAAAGTCCTTCTCCAAATCTGCAATGGAGCAATAGGCATGTCCCTCCAGTTTGGCACGCATGGTGGATAAGTCCATGGGTTGGGATATAAACTCCAGGTAATCTGGGACCTCAGTTAAACATAACATAAGGATGTCAGCTCAAACCAGCAACATGTTGCTGAATCATGTGTGTATTTTAAGATGACTGTTTTCTAATTGCACCAACCTCTGACAGATTGACAGGCTGAGAGAAGATTTTGGCTGTGTCTTTCTCCTGTAGCTGGTCTAAGGTAGTTCGCAGAAGCACCAATGCAGGGGTCAGCTTCAGTTCAAGGGCAGCCTGCTGGATTTTCATCTGGCGGTGATGACATAAACAAATTGAGAACAGCAGGGCGAATAAAAGGCCACTCCACAAGGTTTAAATGAATTACAAATAATGAGTGAGAATTATAAAAACTGTGTCTACAATTTGATTAAAAAAATTAATTCCACAGTTAAATTATTACCCGGTATTCACACTGTCACACAAGCAAATGCTTATGTTTTCAAAGCTAAAAGTTACATTTAGATAGCTTTGTTTATTCAATCAATAGTCCATATTTTTAAAGAAAATTAAAATACTCTGAATCACAGATCACTGCAAAATACAGTACTTAAATATCCACATTATAGAGGTTGAGCTGGACCAGGAAACTTCTGATGTATTTTACGCTAGTGCTAATTATGCTAATTAATAGCCTATAGAATAGAAATAGAATAGAATAGAAATACTTTATTAATCCCTTTGGAGAGTCCTCAGGGAAATTTGGGTAAACAGAAGATATAAAATCATTATCATCCATAATCATTCTATATATGATTATGTCTAGTTTCGTGTCTCAAACTTCCTGTTTGATTCACCTGTTCTCTCTTTAGCCTCTCTCTCTTGCGGATGAGTTCCACCAAAAGTCGGGCTCTTTCCAGGTCTTGTCTCAACTTCTGCCAGTATCGTAGCTCCTCTCTTGCAGCACTCAGCTTCTCGTCAGGCTCCCTCTGAATATCAAAGCAAACAAAGATACTAAACTAATGTTTCAATTTTTAAATACTTCTCTGAGTTAAGATGCTAGTTATTGTATGAACACTATGATTAAACCTGATACAATTATAGCTTATATTTCATTTTTGTTTCACAGGGTGTGTTACAATCACAGTTTTGTCTGTTACATGTCAGGGGAGCAGGTTAGGTTACAGGTAACCTAAAAGGTAATAAATTTTGTATAAAAAAAAAACTTTAATTAAAAAAGAATAATCTTTATATGTCTACATATTGGCTGTATTTTTATAGATTTATTTCATCATCTATGAATCTTTTTTAACTGCATGTTATGGACACAATATCTCAAAGTTCCCCGCACAATTAAAATGAGGTGTACAACAAGAATCGTGAAGAACCATCTGTCTCAAGAACACCGCAACATGTAGATAAAAACATTTGCCATGTGACTGAAAGACAGCCACTCCAACTCCTGAACTATGGCTGCCACTAGTGTTTGTAAACATTTGTTCATTTTATTGCAATTGGTGTAACTTTTGCTGCTCTAATCGATTGTGTCTAATCATGAGTCTTGACCTGGTTGAACAAAGGTTTAAATTAATTCAAATATGGTATAGATAAGGTGTGAAGCTGTTTAATTCTAGTGACCTGTATAACACCAATAACAGGTTACAGTCATTTCTGTGAAGGATAGCAAAACCTGAAAAACCTGAAAAAGGCCATCATGAGAACATCCAGGTCCTATACAAAAATATAATTACTATTGTTCTGAATAGAGCAGTGGATGATAGCTGCACCCACCTGCTCTGCAGTCCTGTGAGCCTGTAGGTGAGAATGAAGTCTACGTATTAAAGGCATGCCATTTCGGGACTGTCGTTTCAGTAACCAGTAGTTATGAAGCCTCTGCATGAACTGATTTTTCCTCTGGACTTCAACTCCTGTGCAGATCTTGTTCAGCCTGTAATAAATATTATAATAATTAAAGATTAAAATGTGAGAGGAAATTAAAGAAGAGACAATAACACCATTTAGAGTTTATGAAACGATAATCTAAAATATTAATGAATACCTGTAAACTACAATAAATTAACAGGGTACTGCAGGTATGCAAATCTGACAGTATGCAAATACCAGACCTGTGAGAGGGGATCTGAGGTACAAGAAGGACAGGAACAGTTGAGCGACGTGCCGACCCCGACCCTTTTGTATTCTTCTTTTTCTGGCCTTTGGTTGCCTTCTTGTTAGTGGGTGAGGGAGGGCTTTGAGTATATGATCTCTGACCCCGATTACCCCTCCCTCCCACCAGCCTTCCTTCCACTGACTCATCTCCGGAGCCGTCCCTCCGAGACCCGACAGGAGAGTGATGCTCACAGAATGCAGTCTTCTTCACAGAGAAGGTGGTGCCATTAGCACCAGTCTCTCGGACTGGGTCTATCTTCATAAACAAACCGGCCTTCTGGGCGCAGGTGACGTGAAAAGCTCTGTAACAGTTGGCTTTGTGGCACTGAATGGATGCCCCCCTGCCTTTCTGCTTACACAGATAGCAGGTAAGCTTCCAGCGAGCGGGAGGAATATTCTTGACTCCCTCAACAGGCTCCAAGAACACCGTGTTAGCAAAGCAAACCTCAGGAATCCATATGGCACAGACAACATGAGCCCACCGTCCGTCACTCGTCTGTTTGAAGGCACCTCCTCGGTTGGGGCAGAGCACACAGTCTACAGGGCGGGAGGGGGACTGCAGGCAGCAGCGGCATAGCCACTGGCCTTCAGGTACGTAGGGCACGCCGTAGCACTCCTGGTGGACGGCCAGGTTACAGATGTCACAGAACAAGATGACGTTACTGTTCAGACATTCATCATCCAAACAGACACAGCAGAAGGCATCCTCGTCTACAGCACTCTGAGATAGAGCCTGGTTGCGGGATTCTAAGATGGACTCCCTCTCCAGGCGGTCAATCAGAAGCTCAAAAGTGTCCGGAGATACAGACGCATGGCCATCAGACACCCTCTTTTGGTTCACCATCTCCAGCCAGGCCAGGTCCTCCTCGTCCATGTCATACTCAGCTAGGGTGTCCTGCTCCTCCCCAGACTTTTCTATGTAACGGTAATAGGCTGCTGGAAGAGGGGGTGCCTCTGACGGGGAAGATGAACTCAACACACGGAAGGTGGGCTCAGGCAGAGGGCTTTGGTGAGATGGGTGCTGGAAGGAATAATTTGATCCTGTGTGTTGCTGCGAGCCAGATCGTTGGTTCTGGTGAGATGTATTTTTACTACTCCTTCTGCTTTTACTGTTCGAAGGTTTCCGACATGATTTGCTTTTGCTCTGTGTTTGCTCGCTGTTCTCTTTGTTGCTGTTGCACTCAGCAATGTCCTGAGCCATCATCTCATCCTCTGTAATAACTGGCAGAGGATCTGTAATGTTAATTCGATGGAGCCTTCCATCTAGGTCTACTTCCACTATTTTCTGGGCCTGAGCATATGTCAAAGTCTCCCTGGATGGAGAGAGCTGTAGTCTGTAAGGTGAGGGGGGCCGTGGCTGACCAGACCTGCCCCTTCCTCTACCTCTGCCTCGACCCCGTCCCATGTTATGTCCTTTAACAACTCTCTTGCATTCCCACCTTCGCACCTTCCGCATGGGGCTTTACCCGCTTCCTAACAGACAGTAAGAAAAACACAGTTAATGCCACAATTCACAATGCTGAACCAACAGTTTTTCAACTTTGTGGAATTATTTAAAAATATTTACTGCAGCTGCTGTATGTTCATATGGGAAAATAACTGAACAATATACAAGCTTGGATGAAAACCAGAGAGTCTGTTATCTTTATAATGATTCTGTTTTGTTTTAGTGTAAAGTCTAAGCATTCTGAAAAATAAAGTACTTGCTGAATTTCTATTTAACCATTTGCCTAATGTGTGTTGGAAATCAATTTTCATGTAACAAACAATCCAAATGTATGTAATTTTGGTGCTCTCTAGAAGAATAAATAAAATATACTTCTATCTTACACAGTACTGTACAGCATCACGTTTAATTATCAACATGTGAAAAGTTCATAGCATGGCTGGATATTGCCACTGATTTCCTAAATGGATAGAATTTTAATTCACAAGTTACCAATTCAGTTTGATTTCTGATTTAGTTAAGCTAACAATAATTCTACTCCAGATATTATTTTCACTTGGATATGACAAAGCTTCAAATATCTGCAAGGAACAGATATATATTAAAAGGTCAACTAGAGGGTTTTGTTAATCTCTATTTAATCATTCAAAGTGTGTCTATTTTTTTTTATAGTAAAACACTCTTGGCGCAAAAGAAAGAAGCCAATACTCTGACAAAAGCATAAAAAAGTTAAAATATTACATTTCATAATAAATAATCAATATATAATATGAGAAAATCGGACGTAAAAGCTTGTTTAAAATCCTAACAATGTGCTTATTATGCATTGTACTTTGTGACATAATAATAAACACGTAAAAAGGGGTCAGCTCTGGGGCTCTGTAATAACAACATGTTACCTCAAGCACCCTTGCTGCACAAACACAGCAACAGCCACTTGTCCTGCATGCATGCAATCGTGCATCTATGTCCCTTCTCTATTGGCCAAATAAGGAATCTGTAACACGGCGCTGTGTCCCACAGACCAATCAAAAGCAAGAACCATGTTTTTTCTTTCCTTGTTGCTCTCCGTAGTTAGGTTGTGGAGCGCTAAATACCAGCCCGAGTATCTAACATCTGTCAGCCATTTTAAGCGCACAACAGCAGAGACAACGCTTGTATTGCAAGTTGATTAGCAGCCCAGTTATACATGCAAACAGCGACCAGAGAGCAAATGCTCTCTATGCACCATGCATTGATGCATTAATTAATGGCATGTATATATTAGATCACGCCACAGCAAGTGTGCAACGTTTCAGGTATTTCTTTGTGCTCTAGACCCCTGCAAAGAGGCTGCCTCTTGCTGATGTGATAACGTTTCTCGGTCGGACAGGACACACGGATGTCGTGTGCCCAAACGGGTAGAATTCTTAAATGATGCTGATAATACAGAAAAAAAACACCAGAGTTGTTTACCTTGACAAGCCGTCCTCTACAGTGTGAATCCCGAACAGAAAAACTGCACCTGGCTAAATGTCAGCTAGTGACAGACTCCAACCAAGGCGGACATGCTAGCCGTTAGCTTAGCTAGCCGGTAATTTCAGGAGCGACAGCGTCATCTTCAACGCTTCACCTCTACGCCGCGGTTTCGGTTGATCAAACGAATTCGATCTGGTTTCATTGCTTGGAGTTAAACCTTTGATATGATAATAGTGAGAAGGTTCTGGGCAGAAAAAATCCGAAGATATCAAATTAATGTACCTTGGATGAGGCTAAATATTCAGTCAAGATGGCTTGAAAAATACGCCCCTTTAGAAAAAACCACCTCAGCCAATTGTAGGTCGACAGTTTACCTCGCACGCGACGCGCACCGTTATGCGATTGGTCCGCTCCACTAACCGAATTCACCGCACTCGTTCTGGAGCTCATCACGGGAAGGAAGCGATGAGAAAAACAATCACACGTTTGTTGCGCGCCTTCTGGCCCCATATCGCTCCTGAACAAGGGATGTCAAGGTCCTCGAAGTGGATCTCCTCAAAAGATTAAATTCTGCACGAGCTCGTTAAAGAACCATTAATTTGAACCCGGTCTAAGTAGGGAAACTTTAAAACCTGCAGGGCAGCGGTCTTCCAGGACCATAGTTTTACATCCGTACTTTAAACCATCCTGCACCTTTTTACACACATTTTGTTATTAAGGAACACTACGATACACGCATACTAAGATGTGTAACCTAAATCAGAGGCAATCAAAGATCCAACTATTCAGTAAAGAAAATAATCAGTTTTCTTTGTAATGCGCTCTGGAGTTTAAAAAAAAAAAGACATTTACGTGATAGCTATCACTCTTGTTATTCTATCGCCTGTAACATAAATCTAAAAACATGTCCCTTTTTAGTGAAAAATTGGAAACGACACTTATATATATATATATATATATATATATATATATATATATATATATATATATTTACATATTTATGAAGGGAGTTGGAACTGCAAAACATCAGTTGATTTTTTTTCCTTGATATTTTTTTAATCATATTACATAGTCTAGTTTATCATATTACATAGTCTGGATTAGTGGAAGGAGTTAGCAGCTACAATAATGGAAATCTTTATCAATTGGAGAAGATTTTCTGGCACTTTGAAAGTAACAATTATTTTAAAAAAAATCTTAGTAAATATTACCTGATAGTATTTTCTGCAAATCAAGAGTGTGAAAGTATAAGCTATCATAATATTCATCAGTACAGGTCCCCCAGGATGGAAACACAGCATCATGACAACACATAATCTCCATGACAACAGAGCAAACTCCACCCAGTGTCTTTTTGTCTTTTGTAGTTTCATAAAATTATCAATTAAAGGAAGCATAGAGCGTTTTCTTTTTTCAAGCTCTTATATTTAGTTCAAGTGTGAACTAAACAATCTGCAAGCATAGGCTAATTGTGTGTTTATTTAAATTCTTTTTGTTAGTCTGATTTAAATATACTGAGTCATGTAAGTGCTGTATATAGACATTTTTTTTCAAACAATGTATGATAAGTTTCACTTATTAAGCATCAAATGCTAAAATGTGATATCAGAAGTAGTGGACACAGGTGGGGGCAATATAACACATATGTAAAGAATAAAAAACATATAAGTATTTGCAATTATAATCCCTAACACACTGTATATTCCTGTAAATATATTTACAGTTAATTACTCAGTGGTTTTAGAGAAGTACACATGGTGGCCTTTTAGAAAGTTTAAGTCAGAGTTTTCAGAAAAATACACCTGAATAGTTTCATGATAAGTTATTACATGGTGTCATGGGTTCAGATTTAATGAAATCCTGCTTGAGACCCTGCATTTTATCGATTAGTCACACAAGTTCTTGATGCCTCAACCAGCTGAGTTGACAAAAATGACTCCATTAAGATGGTTGCAGCTCAGTTTGAGATGTAATGATTCAGTTGGTTCTTTATGTTTGACAGACATTTAATGGGATTGAGGCATATCAAAGCCAACAATGACTTTTACCAGATGAAACCAGGAGGAGTAAATATTTTCACTTCAAATTACAAGCTGACATGTCAATGCTAAGATACAGATATGTGACCGTACCATTCACATTGGACAACAGAGCATAACCTGACATTTTAAACATAATTTTTAATGAATATTGAACTACTTTGTGGAAGTTGTTTAAGAACTTAAAACTGCAGTGTGCTTGACTGTTAATCTGCAACATTAAGCCTACTTGAAAGCCTGGTCCTCCTTTTTCTTTACAGTATTACTGCATCTAAATTAGCCAAAGCTTAAAGCATTGATAGGTGCACACGATTCACTCAAGGATACAAATTTCAAAATAAAGTTTTATTCAGACGATTTTGATGCAACAGACAGAGAACAATCCAACAGTTTTAATCTAATACTAGTTTTCATCTGTACTATACTTTTATAACATTTGACAGATGCTCAGACATTTTTACTCCAGTGAGCATGTGAAAAGTTGGCCTTCCTCACTGTTGTTTAACTGTGTATTAAATTTTAATGAATCTTCATGGCCACACAAAATCGTCAATTTCAGATTGCATGGTGGTGTGCCTCAAGATATTCTATCAGTCTTAAACCCAGCTCCAGTTTTAGATGCAGCACAAATATAAAGCAACTTATTTCACTCAACCACAATATGAGAATAAAACCTTTGTGCTATTACAAGCTCATTGGAATCACTTTTTTTAATTTATGTATACAATCAAAGTCGTCATCACTTTTTAAAATTTTATTCAATACTTGGAGCTATATGTTTGAATGTCATGCTGCTTTTCTCCACCCTTTTAGAATAAATCTCTACTTTTTTCTCCACCCACAAAGACATCATTGGCTCCCTCCTGACACATATGAGTCTGAAAAACTTCCTCTCGCAGCTTACTGGGGTCTGTTTGCAGCTGATGTGCCAGTCCAGCAGTAACTTCTTGGACTCTTTCTCAGGTATTGAGGAGACTCATTATGCATTTTCCACACTGACTATACATTTTTTAGATCTTGCATTAAATGTCTTAGAGTGTAGTTGTTGAAGCCATCTCATGCACCATAAACAACTGTCTTTCTACAGTGTAAAGGATGGAAATCAACAGAAACAGGATGCTGTTTGTTTTCCTTTTGTCTTCTTGGATCTTCCTTGACATAGGAGTGTGTACTGCAGGTAAGAGAGTTTTCTTTTCTCCGATTAGTACATAAGAGGCCGTACCAACATGTTACATCGGTATAACAGACAGCTGGATTGACAACATTTGAAAAACTTAAAAGGAAAAAAAAAAAAAAAAGTTTTCTTCTGGAGGCTGATACTTCAAAGTTTGACCCGACCCGTACATTTTTCATTCAGTGTGGTGGCAGCTTACTTTTTTTCCCTGCCAGATTCCTCATGTTTTCTCTGCAGGATTTGGTTTAAATTTCTCAGGCTTGACAAGACATAAATGCATGCACTGTCAGCGGGGATGAATATCAAAGAGTAGCGCCACATCCTGTCCAACTCTTGAGGAAAAACAGAAAAGAAAGCAAGCCAACTGACAAACTTGAAAAGAAAAATGGTAATAAATCAATTCCATTAAGCAAACAAAGACTCTGTGTTTCAGATTGGCCAAAAAGTGACAGGGGCTTGAAGAGCTCATATTTGTGTCATCTTGTGAAAAGGAGGATCTGATGGTTGTCAGGATCACCCTGTGGTGATGGATCCCCAAGGGCTTGGCCTGAATTTAGGCTTTTGATACTCTTTGACTGCCCTCCCATCGCACAGTGCCATGCTATTGAGACTTTTTGAATTAACACACTGCTCCAAATAGATTATGTAGTGCACACTGATTTCAAGTAAGAAAGGAGAGCAGCGAGATCTCTAGGACACCGGAAACCCCTAGTGACCAGAAGGTCAATACGTGTACCCCAAGTTTCACCTCAGATATGTTTCTGTGTCAGAATGTCTGAGAATAGTCAGGGTGGGTATCTGACTTGGCTAAGTTTAGTAGCTTCTGCATGTTTTTGAGAAACTGGCTTAATTCTTGTATTTTTTTTTTACTTTTTGGAGGACATTTAAATCATCACAAATACAGACGAATTTTTATATTTTTTACAAAACATGAAACATCTCTTTTTATCATTTAGATAAAATGATTAGTGATGGCTTTTTTCTATTATGCCAGTGGTCAAACATGTTTATCTAATCCCTATCTGACATGGCACAAAGGTGATAGCTATATAAAACAGTGCCCTATAGCTTCAGGACCCAAACTATCAATCCAGGAGAAATAAACTGAAATGCAAATGGAGCTGGGATGTGCAAAAATTCCATTATCAAATTTAATCATTTAATACTAAGAACCAACAATATGCACCAATCTTCTTTAGATTTTGATAGGATAAATAAGATAAATAAGATAAATAAGTGAATAAACAAACAGACGGATCTGCTAAGAGAGGTAAATAAAAGTTCAGAATCACTAAAGTAGGTAGGATTTATGAACATTGCAGAAAACTTTGCAGGAGTTATTGTGATGTTTACTGAGACCAATCAACCTGTATTTGCTCTAATCCCACAAACAAACTGGCCAAAAAAACCAGAAAGTAGTTGTTTTGAAGATGTTGTGTTTGTGAAAAGTTTTATTTACTCTTGATAAACTAAATTATCTTACAATGACTCTTGTTCTGTATTCCCTTCAGCATCCGTACAATCAGAGCTGAGAATAACAACAATAAAGGTAACTAATCTGCTTTTTTTTAACTCATATAACAAACTCCAAACAGCATGCATACTAAATTGAAGCACATTAAACTGATTATTTTTCTTAACATTTGTTTTTAAGCAAGAGCCATATACGATGTCCAAAGGTGTCCACCTGGAGGGCTTTTGCATGGATCTGCTTTCTGAAGTGGCCAAGAAAGTGGGCTTCAAGTACAAAGTGCAGCTGGTGAAAGATGGTTCATATGGCAGACAAGATGAGATTGGGAACTGGAATGGGATGATTGGAGAGGTGGTGAGAGGGGTGAGTACATAAAGCATGAAAGTCACAAGAGTGAAAGGGTAGCAGAACTTCTAGTCTACAGAAGTGAATATTGGTGTTGTAATTTTGACAGGAACATTGTAACTTAGAGTAAAATCAAGATTATGTAAAAGCTTGCCACTTCAAGGAATTCCTGCACAGTATATGGCATCTAAGTTACACAGGCCAACTGTATTAATGTGTTCTCCACAGGAGGCAGACCTTGCGATTGCTCCTCTGACTCTTACTGCAGCCCGGGAGAAGGCTGTGGGCATGACCAAACCCTTTATGCAGACAGGCATCAGCATCCTGCTAAGAAAGGACATCTCAGAAGGCGCCGGCTTCTTTGATTTTCTGACTCCCTTCACACTGGAAACCTGGATTGGCATACTCATTGCCTACATGGGGACTGCTGCTTGCATCTTTGTAGTGACCCGGTTGGTTATGAGTAGTTTAGTTTTTTTTTTTTTTTGTTTTCTTTTTTTTTTTAATGTGACATCAATGAGTCATTTGATGCACACAGTTGTACTTATGTAAATTAATGTCTCTGGATATAAGTTTATTATTTCTTGGTTATAGAATTCCATGCAGTGCCCTCTTATACATAATGAATATTTTTTATGCAAAATGCAGACTCAGCCCGTGTGAGTGGAGTCAGCCTCAGAGTGAGCAAAGCAGATTCAGTTTCCTCCAAAGTCTGTGGTACACAGTCGGAGCTCTGACACTACAAGGTACACAGCAAAAACAACAGTGACATTCTTAAATTGTAATAAACTGATGTACATTTGCAGGATTTTGCTCTATTTTACAGTATAACTATTATAAAAGTGTTAAATTTCCGATGTTTTTTTAGTTAATAACAGTAAGCAACTGTTATTTGGCATTAAGCAGTAATTGTCAGGCATTTACCTGCTTGTTAGCTTAGTGAAGTTCTGATATGTGTGCAGTGAGGAGTTGGACTGATAACAACCCTCATGATTACATAATCAGGTCCATGTAAAAAGATGTGCTACTCATGATGAAATGCCACTACAAGAAAGTTGCTGACCTGCAAAGTAAACTTAGAGAAATTTACTTTATGTCCTGTACACATTATATATTACAGAAAAACTAAATAGCATTAGTGCGTTAATTTTGGTGGCTGTGAAGGCTTTGTTGAATTTTGAAATGTGACTGTTAAGTTTGCTTATTGCTGAGTCATTAGTGGCATTACCAGTAAATGACTTATTATAAAGACTTATACAAGCAAAATGAAGTGCACGACTTTAATACCCTTTGTATGTATAAACCTGCAGGTATCCCTTGTGTTTTGGTGTGTTTCAGGCGCTGGTCCTCATCCCAAAGCCGTTTCCGGACGTGTCATCTGCTGCAGCTGGTGGATATTTTCTGTTGTCGTCTTGGCTTGTTATTTCTCCAACCTCAGTTCATCTAAAACTCAGGAGTCGAGTCACCTGACGGTAAAAGGGTTTGAGGACTTGGCCAATCAGGACATGATTGAATATGGCTGCTTGGCTGGTTCCTCCACCCTTGCTTTCTTCAAGGTTAGTATGATTAAGTATTAACCTGTACTGATATTAACTGGTAGAAGCATTTTGATTCTCTCTGATTATTTTTTCAATTATTCAGAATTCAAACAACCCAGTGTACCGTAGAATCTACGAACACATGGAAAGAACAAAGAGTTTTGTGTCATCTATGGATGAGGGTGTCCAACGTGCAAAAGAGGGGAACTTTGCCTTCATTGGCGAGTCTGTTTCTCTGGACTTGGCAGTAGCTCGTTACTGTGAGCTGGTCAGAGCACATGAAGTCGTTGGCATGAGGGGATACAGCATTGCTGCGGCCCTCGGTGAGGCTGCTCATCATAAACTCTCATCTCAACAATGAAATTTTAGCTCAATTTAAGATGATAAAATTCATATCTTGTTAAATGTTGAATTTCTTCAAGATTCCCCAATCATAAAGAACCTCAGTGTGGCAATTCTTCAGCTGAGCGAAGCGGGTGAACTCGCTTACCTGAGAAGCAAATGGTGGGCAAGCAGCTGCATAGCAGACAAGGCCAAGTCTTCAGCTGTGCAGTTGCACAGTCTCAAGGGGATGTTCCTGGTCCTCTCTTTGGGCCTCGGTCTGGGGACACTTCTGGCTGTCCTGGAACTCACCTTCAAGAGTCGCAGAAATGCAGCAGAGCAGGGGGTATGTGCAATTCTGTATTAGGTTGGATATTTTGGACTTTGAATAGCCTGAGAGCTGCAGGATTTCTTCACCCATTAGAGAATTAAAGTAAAAGTAACCACATGTTTCATGAAAAAGATTCACTGATCATATAAAAATGCCTACATTCAGGTGCTGACTTACCTAAACAGCAATTTTTTGTTTAAATTCTTCAGTGTAATAATTTGTTGTGTTTCATGGGCTGTTTATCTTGATCTTCCCTCAGAAGTCATGCTGCAATGTGCTAACTGAGGAGCTGAGTCTACGCTTGAGGAACACCAACTCAAATAAATCCCAGGAAAATGCAGACAAAGAGAAAGCATAGATTTGATATTTTAACCATTAACTAGTCTAAAAATGTATTTCTTTTAACTTTTAGTTAGAATTTTATCTCATATTTCACAGAAATGTCTTATGTTATGTACCTCTTATTCAATGAAAACAATTACATTTAAAATGTAAAAACTCACATTTTATTAAAATATATAATTTATTGCTTTTCACTTATTAACTCTAAAGTTTTAATGAAAAATCAAATATTGAATTTTATAAAAAAAAAAGAAAGTAATACACATTGAGATCCAAGTTTACACTTAATATCTAACAACTTGACTAACAAATTAAAATAACGTGTTTCATACTCATTATTCTGTTTACAACTGTGCTATGAGCTCTTTTGTACAGTTGGCAGCAGCATCATGGGATTTCAGAAGTTTACTTTTTAATACCTATTAAGCTTAAAAAAATGTGATGTAAACATTCCAGCTGGACTAAAAAATAAAATGAAACTGCTATCACTTAATCCCCCTCCTCATCTTCCTTCCTCCATTTGTGAGGTTTTGGGCTGTTTTTCTTCTTCTTTTCCAAATGACTTTCATGTCTTTGGTGTCATGAATCTGAACTGTCATCTAATCAAGAAAATAAGAATAAAAGGAAAATGAAATGCCAGGATATGATACAATCTTTTGAGCTTTTGTGATTGCTATTTCTTCTGTAATGTGACTCACCTTCCAGGAAAAGTGGTGATTTACAGCGGATCTCTCTCATCTTCTGGTCAAAAAGGGCTTTCATCTCCCTCTGCAGGGTACCCTCTTGTTGTTCTGTACTAGCTGGCACACAGGAGGGTACAAACTCTAGGCTGTCAGTGCTGCCTTCACTGCTGCTGGATGTGCTGTCCGACAGACAGAGACCGTTTGGTATGCGTCTCACTGGGTTGGTGTAGTTTCTGTATTCCTGTGCTTGCTGTGGCTGCCAGGGGAAAGCAGGTTTTCGGTTCACCATCGGTGTGTGAGAAGAGCTAGACTGTCTTCGAGGGCAACTACGTGAGCGGACCTTTGTTCGTGTCAGGGTGGATGGTAGAAGGTGGGCAGGAGTCTCTAAGGTCCGTCTAACTCTGGGGGGTGATGATGGAGGGATAAGTGGGGAGGATTTGGCTTCAGGCTGATGCTGGAAAACTGAGTCATTCTGAATCTGAGCTTCTGGTGGCTGCTCAGGTTCAGTGAAAACATCATTCTCTGGCTCTGCTTCTGGTGCAAACTCTTCAGATGGTTCAGGCTGCTCTGTTTCACATCTCTCTCCAGTCTGCAGTTCAGCACAGTTTGCCTGCAGCGCCTCATTCTCTAAGTCTTTTTGAACAGTTTGATTTTGGCTCTCAGAAGCAGGACTCTCATGACAAGGGAGCTGGGAAGGGGTGTCAAGGTCAAAGCTTTCCTCTCTCACACATGGAGCTGGCCCACTGTGGTGGGAGTCGGTGGAGGACATCCGGCTGAAGAACCCTCTTCTAGTCTCTTGTGGTTCATGAATTTTAACTATGTGAGCTCGTCTCACTGGCTCGCTCATGGCTCCTTTGTGGATGGCAGCCCTGGCTGCTGGCCCTTGTGCCAAAGGAGACATTTCCCCATTTCGGCTGTCCTGAGACATGGTGTCCAAATCCTTACGGAAGGGCAGAGCACGTCCATCCTCTGAGGACAGGATAGAGAAGTCTATGGAAGGCCGCCTTTGATGGCCCTTCATATGCCTCTGGGCTGCTTTCTGAATGTGTTTCCTGGCTGCTTGCACAGCTTTTGTAGGTTTGATCTGTTTTACAAATAAAATATTATAAGAAACTTAATAAAAATTACATTTCATTTACTTTATTTTTGGGATAACGTACCTTTCCTGTTACATCATTGATAGCAACATGAACAAAGATGGATGACTCAGCCATTCCCTCCAAGTAGACATGCCGATAACCTACAAAAAAACAATCATGTAAAACTAGTACAGTATAATCGCTTTCCAACACATTCTAAAATGCAAGCACCCAAACTAGATCTGAAGAATTTTCTACATCACCAACCTGGCATCATGCTGCTGAATGCTATAGTCCTCTGCCCAATGAAATCTCTTCCAATAGGATCGTGGTCCCACACCTGGAACCTCACCAGGGCAATCTGTGGCATTTGAATATTGAAAACAAGGGTCTCTTCCCACATTGGATTAAAACCTGGACGATACAGACATGTAAAAAGGCTGATTAAACACTGACGTTAACATGCTGTGACGTGACTTGAACTGCAAAATGAAGTTTCTTCACACACCATTATCGTCAACCACTCTGGTCTGCTGCTTGGTGCAGTCAACAGGTAGACCGATAATCTCAACTTCAACAAATGGGTCAATTATCTGACGGCACAACACACAAGGAAAAACTGAAAATTAGCGATTAAACTCTTTAAGTTAATTAACAAGAATTAGACTTCCTTTCTACTTTATATTTTGCCTTTACCTCTCCTCTGTCCCCAAACATGGAGTCTTTGGGTTTGGGAAGTTGCTGTCCACTGATGATCTTCAGTACCAGCTGAGTCTTTCTGTGTCCTGGTAGGGGATCCTCTACCATGGGGTTAAAGGCAGCTGAGAAGAACCAAATGCATTTACTACTCTTACATAAAAAAAAAAAAACAAACTCTGAAATTCACTCTGCAGTCTGCAAATATTCATACCTTTACACATGTACTTTGGCTTTAGAATATATCCACAGTTTCCATTGCTCAAAAACTTGGCTCTGTACAGTTCAAGCATGCGACCTTCTGTCTGATAATTCATTGCAACTAGAAAGAAATGATGACATGTAAATGAAAGATTTAAAATAATATAAAGCAGCATTTTAGTGCATGTGGCAGTCTCCGTACCCATATGGCATCCTAAATTCCAATATGTCTGTGGGTTGAAGTTGCTTGAGTCCACTCTGTAGTTAGATGGATAAACTCTCAGAAGCTGGCGCTGGTTGAAACGCACCAGCTCCCCTGGTTTTAGTTGTAAGATCTGGTTCATGACAGTCTCATTTAGGGATGAAACCTGCCAACTGGTCGCAAATCCTGCCAGACGGAAAACCACAGCAGCATGAAGCATCCTAAAAGTGAATGGGCTGTTTTTAATAGCATACTCACTGGAATTTACCTTGCGTTTCAATGTCATGTACACGAACAGATTTTGTGTACTTGACCAAGTCAGACAGGGCTCTGGACAGTCTCATTGTTTTCCTTTTTCTAAAGGGAGAGTTGTAGATAAAAATAAGTGCAGATAGTGAGAATTTTAAATGATAAGCTGCTCAGTTTAATGACTGGCCTTACTTGGGGTGGTAAACAATTTGTGACCTCTCTCGGCTGCTGCTGTAGTCCGATTCACCATCAGACACAGCTTTGTTTTTCACAGGTATTTTCTTTTTTCTCTGAAGAAAAGAAAACAGTAAGATTTTGAACATGAAATCTGAATTAATTTAATTTTTATTGCAGAAAGTGGCTGACCTTCCTCTTGAAGCTCCTCATGATTGATCTGCCAAATCGTCTCTTCTTTTTGTGCTGGCTAGTTGGTGCAATGTTATTACCATCCTGAAACAGTCAAATTATATTAGTAATTATTTCCCTACACCAATTTATCCATTCACACATGCATTTTTCAAAGATTTAGTTACCTGTGAGTTATTGTCATTATCATTGTCCTCCTCTTCCTCATCCTCAGTGTCTTCATCAGACACATCACCCTCCTCTGCATCAGAATCAAGGGTTACTGGTAGCTTTTTTCCCTAAAAACCAAGAATTCATTTGGAAATGTTAAGGTTCTCAGTAATTGTGGCTTGTAAAAAACCAGCTACTATGATTAGCATTACAGCACTGTACATAAAAAAAAACTATACCTTGACTAAAACTTTCCCTTTCAGGATCTCGGGGGAAGGCAGCTTCTTGCTTTCGTGCATGTTGACATTGGTCAGGTCCAGTTTGTCCTGCAGCACCTCTCTCAGATACTGAGCCATCTTTTTCTGCTGATGCACAGTGCAGTGGTTCTCTATGGACAAGATCACTGGGTACCTGCAGGTGAAGCAACATGAAATACTGATGCTTTTTACAATAACAACTATACAAAACATTTATCAGTGTGAGAACACAAAAACACTAACTGTGATTTTGTGAAGGCATATTTGTTAATTGTTTCAATGACATCTTTGAAGAGAATTTTGGATGTCAGGGTGTAGCCATGATGAATAATGGGTTCTCCATCCGGTCCATCCCAGCAGTCCACTGTGAGTGAGGAAATAACGAAAGAGGTCAAATTATATGTAATGAAATCACAGTGAAAACTGCTGAAGTTATGCTTTTGCAGGCTCTCACCCTCCACACAGCGACAGCCTGCCTGCAGAACATAGGCGTACATTTCTACCCTCGACTGAGAGAGTAGCTGGTCTCCTGTCAGGTAGGTGTTGTGTGAAGTGGCGATGAAGTAGTTAGTGAGAGGCTGCGTCATGTCCTGGTTGACATGATTATGCTCTGGGTTGAAGATATCACCTGCTGGACTTCGCATGAAGTTAGTGAAACCTAAAGGAGCAAGGTTTCAGACCAGTTGTTTTGTTTACACTTTGATTTTTTTAACTGATGTTATGCTATTGATTGATTATAATCATATGCATAATTAGCAATGTCCACATACCATCAATGCCCAGTACCATACGCTGGAGGTTCATAGGACATGGCTCAAATCTGGCCACAATGTCAACTAGATGCTCTCTGGTCAGACCCCGCATCTGCAATTTAAACAAACTCTTGTGTTGTCATCTTCTGGATGCAAAATCTTTAACAGTTGTTTCAGCAGCTAAATGGATTTGGGTAAACTATAGACACAGTAAATGTTTGTTAAAACAATAAAAAAAATTAAAATAAAAAAAAATAAGTTAAAAAAATAGAGAAACAAAAACTTTTGTTTTGTACATCCTCAGTTGAAGTTTTTTCTGATAATTTTTTATTTGATGAGGAAGTAATGCACATTTAGCTAATTAACCGTTACAAAAGAACCTGTGGAGTTTGGCTGAACTAGCAAATTAACTTTGAGGTTTTGAATGAACGAAATGTCAGGATGAAATAGTCTTATACAGCCTTGCAACACTGTTGTAATATCAAATACAAGATTAACTGCAAAAACAGTGTTAAGATGGAAGCCAAAGCAGTTAAGCTGAACAGTAATATATTTACCAAAAACAATATTTATAAGTGTAATTTCATAAAAATCTGTAGCATACCAATATGCACTATGAGGACAAGATCAGCATGATTCTTCTGACTCATACATACCTTCTGTTCATTTTCCAGAAAGCGTGCAAGGTTATGTAGATCCATTACTTCTTTCTGATTGCTGTAGGAGATCATAATCAGGTAGAGGTCTCTGCGGGTGGAAATCATCTTGTAGAAGGAGCAGAATTCATCAAAGCCCAGAGAACCTTGTATTTCATCCGTGTCTGCTTCCTGCAGATAGTGACAAAACTATTTTATGAACCAGGGAAAGTCTCTCAGCCAGTGTTAATTGAAATAACTACACCACGCAGAAAAAAAAAACAATCACATGAAATAAATCACAGAGAACAAGCCTCTTATAGAAGCTTAACAGCTCTCAATCAATGTCTCCTATGTTAATTTATCCCTTTTAGACACAGGTCTCAAAAATGTGTTTTTTTTTTTTGTGTGTGTGTGTGTGTATACTCTTCAGATAGTTTTTCCATCAAGATGAATCCCCGGGCAAATGTTGGCCTGCTTACAAGCTTATAAAACAGTACAGCGTGCATTAAATATGGATCCACAATGTAAACAAACACGCTCATCATGCTAAAAATTGGAATGCAGCCGTTTGTAGGATGTTGATATTTAGTGCATTTCATCACTGTTATCGTCACAAATTATAAGCTAGTTTAGTTACTTATCTACTAAGTTGGCATCATCTTGTGAATAAGTTCTGCAGTCATGCAACATATTTACAATACTGATAGTAAGTTATCTGCACATAAAATCTATGGCAGCTTCGAAGATCAGCAAATATAAGGTCTTACTTGAAACATCTGCCTGACTTTCTGCTTGGGTAAATTCACATTAAGTTTGTGTAGCAGTTGGTGAACCTCTCCAATGCTCAGGGTACCATCTCCATTTTTGTCGGCCTCAGAGAAAGTCTGCTGTAACCACATGCAACTGCAGTTAAGGCTGAATCACCTATCTAAATGTAAACTTAAATGTTAATAGTTAATCACATTGTCCTTTGATGATTGCGCATGTGTGAGTGACTGTATAAAGGATATTGATCACGGGTGCGCTGCCTGCGGGCCAAACTGTCTTCATCACTGATACCAGCCATGAGATATTTCAGCCCAGTGATCCAGGTACGAGCTTCCTCCGCATTGGTGGAAACCAGGTCCAGGGACTTCACACGCTCGCCGTAGTAAATACTGAAGCAGCAGTTTGGGTCAAAACGGTTGTCTGCATAACGCCTGAAAATCTCAGACTTTTTTCCCTCACAGACTTCATGGATGGAGTCAATGGATACTGAAATGAAAAAAGACGATTGGCATTTTCAAAAATGTGTTTGTTTGGATCTGTCAAGAGAAAAATGTGACTATAGACTGACTTGATTATCGTTAAACTGAACAACTTATGCACTTTGTTTTTTATTTATTTTTAAATTTCCGATGACCTTAAGTTGATTGTTAAACTTTTTCCAGTTTACCTGTGTCTCAAAATCTAATAAGTCTGATATCCCACGATGCACCTAATACAGACTTCTCTTGACACTTGTTGTTCAGCTATCACACTGGCAAGTGTTCCATTAACCAGCAGTCAACACCATCAATTTAGGTTAAATGTGGGTCACGTTTGGACCAAAAATTCTTTACTACACTGCTTGGTCAAATAAAAAGTCACCTTAAAAAAAAAGTTCACACAATCTAATAATTTGTTGGACCACCTTTAGCTTCGATTATGTCATGCATTCGCTGTAGTGTAGCTGTATTGTTTTAATAACTTTCAGCAATGTTACCAGATTTATTTCCATCCAGTGTTGCATTCATTTTTCACCAAGATCTTGTCTTGATGATGGGAGTCCGACCACTGTGCAAAGCTTTTTCCAGCACATCCCAAAGTTCTCAGTAGGGTTAAAATCTGGACTCTGTGGAGGCCATTCCATGTGTGAAAATGATTTTCACATTTTGAGTCCGATGACTCCTGACATTGTCATCTTCGAATATGGCCGTGTCATCAGTGAAGAAAAAAACCATTGATAGAATAACCTGCTCATTCAGTATATTCAGGTAGTCAGCTGACCTCATTCTTTGGGCACATAATGCTGCAGCAACTTCAGCAACCCCAGATCATAGACTGCACCCACAGGCTTGTACAGTAGGCACTAGGCATGATGGCTGCATCACTTCATCTGCCTGTCTTCTTGTTCTTACATTCCCTGAGTTCTACTGGTGTCTACTGGAAGACGATGGTTTCCCACTATTTTTACAGTTTTTAATAATGCGTCGGACATTTCTTAACCATTTTCTTTAGCTTCTGCAAGTTTCTCCTTAGATGTTTTCTCTTCTTGATGTAAGCCAATGATTTGACCCTTCTTAAACAGACTAACATCTTTTCCATGAACATGGGATGTGGCTGTTTAAGAAATGAGAAGCTAATAATTAGTTGGGGTTAAATAACTAGTTGCCAGCTGAAAGGTAATTACCCATGCAGTAATTATCCAATAGGAGGCTCCTACCTATTTTTTTAGTTAAATCCAGGTGTCAGCATTTATTTATTTTTATTTGTTTATTTTTTGGCCAGGCAGTGTATTTGGGAGAGGATTGGAGAGAAGATTGTCTGTGATAATGTGTTTTAACCTTTATACCACCAAAATTTATAATCTATAGTATAAATAATGTAAGTGAAAAATTAAGTACAAACATTTACTCTAAGTGATTTTAGCCTTTCCTCAATTCGAGCAACACTATTGATCTTTCATTCCTCTATAAAATAATGTAAACTTTTTATAGCCTTTTAATAGCACCATAGCTTTATGATAGTTATGAATAAATAAATGACTCTCCATTTGAGTTTGCAACACAAGTGAGTGTATGATATAATGGTTAAAATCTAACCTTACTTTGTTCACAGGAGTTACCAGTAAAATAAATACATTATTACATATTATTTAATAATATGTAATATTATATAATTTAATAGCGTTTATCATATACTTTTAGCTCTGTCGTGCTTTCTGGAAGGCCGCCACCGGATGCAGGACTTGTGCTCGTCCAGGTAAAAGAAGCGAACCAATCCTTTCTTCTTCCCCTTCAGTTTGGTCATCTGTGTGCCAGTCTGCATGGTGCACATACACCTCTCCACTTCATGGGACACATGGAGAAAAATTAGTTGTCAAAAGTCAAATGTCTTTCCCTCTATTAGTCAAGCTTGTCAGAAACCCAGTTACATCATTACATATGCCGAATATTTACTGAAAACTTTCATGGAATGTCTACAGTGTGGAAAAATCTAATCCTCGTGTGGCTTTGTTTGAGTTTTTAAACATCAAGTTATCCTACGCAGCACCATAACACAGTCACATTGTTACAATTACAAAACTACAGAATCGTGTTTTAATTTTAGGTGGAAATACATTACATTACAGAAACAGTGAGGCAGATCTTGGTGAGTCATATTATTCCTCTTTTGTCTTTTGCTTCAAGAGGATTTCTTGGAAAGCATTTGTGCACAAAATTTACAACATTCTGGAAGAGCATAAAATAAATATATCTCTTTTGTAGCATTCAGATGTTTGCCATGTTATTGTTTTGTGTGCTGTGAGCAGGTAACCTTTGTTTTTAATCTGAAGCTCAAATACATGTGACGCAACCTGGCACATCATTCAGGCTAATCCTAAAGGATTGTCTACCGTCCATATGCCCATTATCTACTGTGTTTCCCTGTTCTGTTGTGTGTGCAACTGCACTACACTGCATGATACTTGTAGGGAAATATATTTGTCACAAACATAATATAACTGTTCTAAATATGCCATTAATGTTATGTGTGACCTGAAAACAACAACAACAAAAAAAAAACAACAAAAAAATCCTCACTTGAATTGGCAACAGTTTGTTGCATTTTTGCTGCATATTTTGCTGATATTTTACAGTAATTTGAGTGACTGAAGGCAAAATTCACTGTCAGAATAAAGTGGGTCTTACCTATCTGACCCAGTCTCCATTTAGGTTGTGCAACCACACTGCCACCAATCCAGAAAAACCCCTCTGCAAGTCTGGAGACAGATGCTTTCTGCCAGAGTTTTGGGGAGCTCATAATAGAATGGGTGGATGAATTCAGGGGGTTTGAGGTCTGCTTTGCCTGATGATGCGAATGCTTAGAGAGCGAAGGTGAGAACATTCCTGATGATAGTGAACCCAAAGACTGAAAAGTGGTCTTCTTAGGTGACAAAGAGGACAGTGGGGGACTCCCACTCAGCCCCGGAGACTGTGGTGCCATCTCTTGCCTGATGTTCATCCCTGAGCTGTATATTTGGTCCCACCGCTCTTGTCCCATTCACACCACATGAACGCACCGTCCTCTCTCTGCAGGGCTTTTTAAAAAGCTGGTCTCAGTGTTAGCATATCTGTCTCTTCCCATCAAAGTCTTCCCAGATGGGATCAGGGAACAGTATTCCCATCCCGAATGTCCATTTTGTTTGAGCTTGTATTCGGTGATCCAGTTTAGCAGCGATAGATTCTTCTTTAATTATTTTTTCTGCTTGTAGAGAAGGCTTAAAAAGGAAGTGTGCAACTTGTGTGAGTCAGTAAATCTTCCTCTAGCTGTAATCCTACAGTGAGGCTTCAGTGTTGCTTTCATGGAGGGATTTTCATGCAGCCAGTAAGCTTCTGAGGAGAAGAACTGGGATAGGAGGGGAGCAAATACTTATTTTACTGTATGTATTGGAGTCATAACCACTGCAAAATATTAGAATTAGGGTAGTCAAAGTGTCTTGGAGTTTAGTTTGGAATGATTTGGCTGTAAATAATCATTAAGTAACTTCTGTTCAAATGCGTGCTATGATTTCCCCCTAGAGGCAACAATGGGACACAAACTTTACACGTGTATCATGTTGAGGAGATTCAAAAATATTTTAAACATACAGGAGATTAAATACAAAACACACAGTAATTGTATTTTGTTTAATCTTTTTTCTTAATTATTCTATGTGCACATCTTTATTATTCTTGACCATGCAGACTTCCAGAGACAGAGCTTAAATGCTTTGTATTAACTTTTGCTGCACTGGTTAGGATGTGTTACACCTTCATGAGCACTTACACGAGTAATACTACATTATTTTATGCAAAACTCTAGTTTTAATCTTTTCTTCATGAAGTCTATTTTGTCACCCCTTTGTCTGAAATGACATTTCCAAAATAAATTACGTATATCATCTCTACAAGGGCTGTATGTTTATTATTTGGTCTCAACAAAAGCTGAGAATGTTAGAATAAATATATGTTACCATGTCAGAGTAAATTCACCAGAAAAACAGTAGAAATTGTAAATGGTTATCTTCTCCTAAAAAACACACATTACTTTGAAAACCAGTAAAAACCAAAGGATAGCAGTCCAATTCATCTAGGAATTAGTAAAGTTATGTGTGATGAGGAACTGTGCAAATGTAGAGGCTGGAAAAGTAAACCTGAGCAGTTTTATTGATGTTTAGAGGTGTTGAACAGGCAAATAATGTATCCAAGGAACACAACAGCTGATTTTGATGGTCTATCAATGGTCAGAGTCTGGAGAATCAAGAAATGGCCCCAAAATTCAACTTAGAAACACCATGAGGATACATAAAGTAAATGAACCCAAAATATTATTTCATAAAACCCCTTTCATTGTCATGGAAACTATCAATATCCTCATGATTCATTTCAATGGCAGAGTCATAAGAGAACACATTAACAGAGTTTTTTTTTTTGTCTTTTTCTTTAAGGTGGAATCAAACTTTTCACCACAAAACAGACAAGGTAAAAACATGCTTTATGATCTTGGCTCACAGAGATTTCTACTCCCACCTTGATGAGACAGATATTTTTGTAATTGGCAGAGTCCCTGCTTTCATGTGACACCTTGTTTGTGTGGTTTCTTAAAGTGGAGAAATTAGCAGAAGGTCTAAACTGGATGGTGCTCTTCTCATGTATTTGTTACATTCCCATATAAATGCTTGGGGCTTGAATTGTGTTTTGTTTGGCCGCCAGTGTTTGGTAGATTATTTCAGCTGAGTTTCTCCCTGTCATTTTTTATGCTACATGTTAGAATTGGGGCTTTCTAGTGTGTGCAAAGATCCTCTGTGATTTATGCATCTCATGCTATAAAGGGAACTCTCATCAAGAAGAAGTTAACCAATCATCCATAATACAATGGGGGGAAAAAAATAAAGAAATAAAAAAAATAATGGGATGCTGTGTTAAAAGAATAATGCCATGGTATGCATATCCTAGAAATTAATACTATATCCACACTGGAACATCAAAAACATGTAGAATGTTGAAAATGAGATGTTTTACTTTTCTGTTTATTAAAAATATTAGCTCTACTTGACTTTATTATGATGAGAGGACTGTGTAGCTCCTCCTCTTTTAGCAACAGTCTCTAAACATCAAGGAGCTGAGGATATCAGCTGATGGATCTTTGTGAGAGGAATATTGTCCCATGCTTGTCTGATATAACATTGTACCTGGTCAACACTGTGTCATGATTTAGAATTGTCTTGTAGATATATGCATGGGTTTTCCTGAGATAAAACATTAACATCTAGAAAGGCACCCCATTGATGTTTAAAGGTGCCTTTCTAGATGCACAAGATGTCAGTTCTATACCACTTAAAAACCCCTTCACCAGCTGGATGGTCCTTTTTCTGTAGCACAGAGGATGCTGTATCCATTATTAAAAAAAAAAAGATAAAAAATTTTGATTAATCTGACCACAGAACAGCATTCACTTTGCCTCAGCCTGTTTCAGATTAACAATGACTCCAAGAAGATGGCAGCATTTCTGGATCGCGTTCATATCTAACTTCATTTTTACAAAATAAAATTTTAATCTGTATTTGTGAATGGCATAGTGAACTGCGTTCTCAGACAATGATTTCTGGAAGTTTTTCTGAACTCATGCAGTAATTTCCATGTCAGGAAAACTCCTGTTTTTAATTCAGCAATGTTATTCCAACGTTGCTCCAGAATCTGAGTAAATTTTTTGAGGATTGTTGTTACTTAAGAAAACTTTATCTCTCTAAGGTGATCTTGTTGCCTATAAATCTAATTATTCACAACTTATACCTCCTGATATGTTTTTAGAACCACTTACTTTTTCAGCCTTTCCCAACTTTACTGAAATGTTTTGCTGCCAAGGTAAAGTTAAACCATTGGCACCATATCACCACTACCCCTTTGAATTTCGATCCAAAGGTGCCAATAATTCTGAACGAGTCAGTTTAATAGTTTTAATACTGAAGAAAGCAGACTTTATTCTGTTGGTATGTGACTGTCTGTACAATGTTTCAAATTTCTGTTAATACTAAAGCAATCTGGACCAACCAACTAGCATCACTGTAGGAGCTACAAACACATCCACACACACAAATATTCAAACACACGGAAGCTTAGTCGCATTTGTTTAGATTTTAATGGTTATAATACAAGTTTTCTGAAGGAAAAAGGAAAACGTTGAAACAAGAGACAAGTGAAGACCCACTTCCAGACCAAAACTACAACAGCATCAGCTAATAAAAATGGGTATTGCTATTACACTGTACTCAACAAATACTGAGCACGGGTATCATAATAAGACATAAAAGTGTTTTCCTTTTCTAATGTATACGACAGCACCCAAAAGGTTCAAACCATGAGAAGATGTCATTTACTACTCTATTTGAGGGAGCTGGAAGTGCAGAGAATTATAATCCATTTGTCAGTTTTTGGTCTGAGGTGTAATATATACTCTATAATTATCACATAATAAAGATCTTTTAAAAACAGAGAGATTAGAATTTTCTGTTGGTGTCAACCTACAAAAACCACTGATGGTTTAAACCAAATAAATCCATCTGCTCTGGTAAATGCCCTGTGACTGCAGTGATATTCAGGGATCAGCAACAATGACATTACAGTTTTACAAATCCAAATAAGAGTTTTTTTTTTTTTTGGTTTCAAGTAAGAGCAAAAAATAATATCCATAATCACTTTAAGTCTGGAGCAAGCAAACATACCATACCAACAAAAAAAAATCTTATTTACAATATCGTATTTACATCGGAGGAAACTGAGGGAAGGAGAATTCAATTTGAAAGTTCACTTTCATTTCTGATTTGAAAAATTTAACAGGGAGTATGATGCACAAAGCAAGGTTCTTTCTTTAAAAAGTGCAATTACTTCTCTCAAAGTAAAAAAATATATCCATATTTAATATATATGTAGAAATGTTGTTCATACAAACAGCAACTGTTCATTTAAGAGCCCTAAAACCAGTGACTAAAAATGAATACTTCCTGTGGATGGGCAGCAAATTATGGTAGAATATAAATTATTTTACAATACTCCATAGAAAATCAGAAGTACCGCATTTCAACATAAACAAACACTGTTGAAGTGTTTTCTCTTTTTTAAGGAGTGTGTGTGTAGACCTATAGACCTAAGTTAGGGAAGAATATCTGCTATTTACCACGTGGTTTGGGTGCAAAAACATGATCGTAATACAACAACAAAAAAGCAACACTTCCCATAAAATATTTAAGCATTAAACAATGGACCTGAAGGCAGCCCACTCAGCCTCCAATACTTTAGGTTTATAAAATACAAAAGGTAGATAAGCCAGTATACATGCGTACATGTTTGTATATGAATGTTTGTTTTACTTGCCTGTGGAATAACAGTGTTGCGCAAGCAGTATTTCTTAAAAAGTACAACTTCTACACAGTTAATAAAAGCAAGCGGATATTTATAATTAATAGTGGTAAACTTGTGTCTCATGTTTTTCCAGTGGTCTGCAATGACACGTCTGAGTGTACCAGTATTTTGTGGCACCAAGACTTTCATCATCTGCTCATGTTTCACCAGGCGCAACATGTTTTTTCCCTTCATATTCAAGTAGTGTTGTGTAGCTGTATTTGCACATCTTAGAATAGCTTATATCAAAACAAAATCCTTGGACAGCGTCAGGAGGGCACTGACGTCACTGAAAAGATGTGTTCAGCTCCGAAGAAGTCTCTCTTAGGTTCACACTTGATAACATGCTCATGCTACTTTCCAGTTCATGTCATGAAATCCATATTGTCATAATTATATCGACGTATACTATAACATATTATACATGACAAATTCTTCCTTTACAAAAGTGACTTTGCGTTATGATTTGTTTTCCCAACAGGAGTTGTAGCAAAGTCCTTACGCATGCTCTTTTTCATTGAGTCTTTCTGTCCGGTTTTAAATGTGCAACTTTAGGATCCATTGCAGGATTGTGTGATCTGACTGTGTGTGTCTGTGTTTGTGTCCTTGCAGTTTATGGGAGGACTGCTATTGGCCTGCAGGGCCAGCTGGGTTTGCAGGTCTTTAACAACACTCTCCAGACTCTGTCGAGCTTCCCTCTCCTGCTGCAGCTCCTGCCTTAGCAGCTCGCGATCGGCCTCTGCCTGCTGTAGCTGCATATGCAACTCTTCAATCTACAGACACAACCCAACACAGAGTTGTCAGGGAAAATGAAAAACATACAATGGACAAAATATTGATTTACACTAAAATTTTTCCCTGATGATTTTGGGGGTATTTTGGAGATGTTTTACCTGAGCTGAGTACTTGACCCGAAGGCGTTCAGCTTCACAGCCTTTGTCACAAACTCGCACTTGTCTCTCCCTCTCTAACTCTCTTCTCAGGCGCCCACAAGACTCTTCAGCGTCCCTCATCTTTTTTTCCCAATCTACACGAAGGCGCTCTATCTCCTTTCGCAGGTTGCGTTTCGCTTCAATGGCATCACGAAGGCGGCCTTTTTTAGCCACTGTCACAAACTCCAATTCCTTTAAAAACAAAATATCTAAAAGTCAGATTCAATGAAAATTTACATTTATGTAATTCTTTTTTACATACTGTACATTTTTACAGGGCTATTAAGTACCTGCTGAAGGCTGCGTTTGGCTTGCACAGCAGCTGCCAACTTCTCTTCCTGCTTCACTCTCATTCTAACAATCTCCTGCAGGACTTTTTCCCGGGCCTCTTTGGTGTCCAGGCCAGCATACAGCATCTGCCTCATGGTGTCCATCTCTGGGCAAACACTTCCTGGCTGCCAGGGAGGTCTGTCCTGAGCCACGCATTGAAGAGACAGACTCTGTGAGACGCTGGTGCAGGCTGAGGGAGGAGAAGCCAGGGTGGACGCTGGCACTGGACCTGAGGAGAGATTTAAAGGAATAAGTAATTTAACAACAAGGACACTATAATGTTAATTTTAAAAGAATAAAAACAACAGTAATTATGAAAATTAAAATAAAATATAACATTATTTTTTTTTTTTTATTTATAGACTGAATCATTTTTTGAGAGTAGCAACAAAAAAGGAAAATATGCAAAAGTTAAGAAGTTATTTATTGTGCACTTCTTCTATTTGATGACAGATGGCGCAGTTGTGCAGGAATAACATCCAAGCAGCTCCCCTTTAGCTTTTCCCTGATGTTGTTCCCTGTGCAAGCAAACTTGCATCTGAAGAATCAGTGTCTTATAAACACTGATTTTGTAATGCTAATTTTATTGTTATTATGTTATTATACTATTTTAAAATCAACTTTATGCTGTTCATCCATGTTGAATCAAATACTGACTATCGTCACAGTCGTCCACATCAATCTCTCCATCTGTGTCTATGTCATTGGCTCGATCGTTGTTGATAGAATGGGCCGGTTTTGCTGAAGGCTGTATGTCACCATTATGCAGCTCTTCTATGGAAATGGCTGCAGGCCCCCTGCCAGGAGGGTGGCTGTCCTTCTGATGGAGCAAAGGGACTAAGGAAGCAGTCCCAGTCTCCTGATTCTTAGAGCAAGGCCTGTGGAGAAAAAAATATAAAAAACATTTCATTGGTCAAAAGCTTAATATAATTACAGTTTTTTTTTTACTTAAAAGCTAAAGAATCATAAGTTTATTTAAAAGACTCACCTTTCTACCTCGTTTTGAGTGGGTGGTTTCTCTTTTTCTGTTGCTTTAGGGGACCAGGGACGGAAAGCAGAGGGTCTCTGTTTTAGTTGGACCTGTTTCAGATCCTGGAACAACAAACAACAACAAGCTCAGAAAAACTTCTGAACAACCACCAGAACATCAAATCATCCATGACAAAGACATTCAAAGAACCTTCTTTATTAAACAAGACCGGATGATGAGGGGTCATACATAGATGATAATATAATGACTGAAAAGAGCAACAACTCCTATGTCATTCTATTGATCTTTAATCTTGACAACAATTCTGGTTTCTTACTGGCATTGTAGACATGCACGGTACAAACCTTGTGTGCAGACTTGGACAGCGGCTGCAACCAATCAGGTTTCCTGTCTCTGTCAGCTGATGGAGACTGTAATTTGTCAAGTTTGGACCTCTTGGGTGGGATTGGGCTTGGAGACTGAAGAAAAGAGGAGAGAATAGATAGTTAAACACCACTTTCCTTGCAGAGATATTACATCATGGAGTACAGTACATATTTCAAAAGCCAACAACTTCTATAAATGCACTAGTATGACTGTAGATGGCATTATTCATAAGTGAGACATAGATTTCTCAGAACATGAGCTGATGTTATACAATTCTTTCCCACAGTAACAGAGCAAAAGGTCATGCTAGGGGAGAAAATTATAAAGAAGTCACAGAGAGACAAGGGCCATAGAAGATGTGTCTGTGTAAGCATTTAGTTTCTGAGTTTGGCATGTTTGCAAGTTTGTGTGTGTATAAGTGTGTGAGCGCATGTGTGTGTGTGTGTGTGTGTGTGTGTGTGTGGAGCAGAGCTTTGAGCTTAGCAGACACTCAAGCTGGTCTGGCTGGCGGCCAGTAGGGCTACATTGCTCCCTGCCAGGGAGAAGAGGCGCCGTCAGGTGGAGCAAATCGACTCCACAAACCACAGAAATATAGCAATCCAGAGAAAGACAGACAGAGAGGAAGGCAAATTAAAGTAACTGCACTCAGATCTGACAGAAGACGGAGTAGGAGTGTTCTGCAACAGTTTCACACTGATGCAGATCTGTCGAGTCATGTACAGTTTGAGGGCATTCTTAAAAACTTGAGGAAGTACCTGTCTTGTTAAGTGCCATAAAATGCTGAATCCCACAAGGTTTTCTTGGATATATTGTCCGCCTGTGTGTGTGGCAAGCTGCTGAGCAGAGTGTTAAGATATCTAACCTCCCCAGCCCTCAGGTTTGCACTTGTCAGAGAGAGGATATGTTTACCTCAGTAGGCACAGAGGCCAGCACAGACCTGCCTGTCGCTCTCTTACTCACTACAATGACATCCTGCCTGCAGGAATAGGCCAACAGTCCCATTGCGTTGTGTGCAATTGCCGGGAAATGATTACTGCCCTGAAAATTCTCAATGAAAAACCACTCCTGCAAAGTTGCATATGTTTGTGAAATGCTAATCGCAGCTTTGCTGTAATCACCTAAATATGGAAATCAATGATAAACTACATTTCACGAGAAACCAGGCTGGTAATGAATCACGTCTAACAGATTTTTTACACAAAGCCAGACCCTGTGTGTGTGTGTGTGCTCATGCAGCTGTGAGTGGGACGTGTGGGAAGCTGGGTGGGTGAAGGGGTGTAGACATGTATGTGTGTGTGTGGGAGGGTATTTGTATTTGTAGGAGTATGTGTGTCTGATTCAGCATGCTCAAGGTTGGAGGTGTAAAATTGGGCCTGGCGCAGCATACCTGTAATACAGATACATTGTTCACCACAGTTCTAAACAAATTATTCTTGTGACTAATTAATGATTAAAAAGCGTTCAAATAGTTGTTTAATTAATAATTAAGTGATCTTGAAATTTTGGAGTGTTGAATAGACAAGAAATGCACTTCAAAGATAATACCCTGAGCTGTGGAAATCTCACAGAACACAGTTATATAAATTCTGGATGTGCAGGAGGAGATACAATAAAACACTACATATGAATCCAGAGATAAAATAAAACATCGTCACTAGAATGTGACTCTATTCTGTAAAGGCTTCTTGAGTTTTACATATTTGTCTGGACACTCCCCTTGAGTCTCCACCTGTCTAACTACATTACACACCTTCCACACACACACACACACACGGCATAGTTTTTGGTTTTGCTACCGCAGGTTAATTCTTTTAACCCAGACCTCCTCCTGACGGTTCAGTGCTGAGTTGACTCCTCACCTGCCTGATTCAAGGCCAGTGGTATTCTCAGAGCTGCTGCACTGGTGTAATCAGACTCTGTAATTACTGACATGACTGTTGTTTTCCTGACAAAGGATGTCTGCCTGTCTGGTGCTATTTCTACCCTGAGGTTAGCAGCTCCAGGAAGGCTATGAGCACTAGACATAATAGAGCCAGAAAACAGACACTCCCAGACACCACAAGGGACCTGCTGGCTAAATACAACACTGACCTCACAGGAGAGCAGCCGCACGGGCTTTACTCATCACCACATCATAGACATAGCATGGCCAGGCAGTCATAACACCCTCCTTGCACATCCTACTGCCTTGCAGGTCCCACAGGGCCTGGATCGGACATCCATCTCTCTCTTTCTCTCACACTGGAAGGAGAGGGAGACTTCCTCTGAGGAGTTTGCTTTGGCTGAGTCCCCTGTGGGAACCGAGTCTTGAGTAGGAGGGGGGGTGGGCTAAGAGAGGGGGACCACAGAGGAAGCACTGAGCCAAAGGAATGTATACTTGAAGGCCAAGTACAGCCTCCCCTTTCAGACTCCATTCAAGCATTGCCCTTTTCAACTTGCTATTGTATGATATTTCTTTGAGGCACTGTAATGAGGGAGCAGTTCAAAGCAAACCTGTGGGCTAAACAGGGTCTAATAGCAGATGGGCAAGAGCAGGCATGCTTTATTTTTAATTAGTCCTCCATAATAGTATGATAATACAAGAATAATCCTGGGCTATTTTCATGCAGGCATGGCTGAAAATCACTAACACAACACAGCATAAACATATCAATATCTGTTTGAAAAACATTGCATTTGACTGGCCTCAGTAATCATTAATGATATATTGCTATGTGGAGCATGTTTTTGGTTTGTTTGTTTTCCTCTCAACTTTAAGCTAATCAACAATCTTTATATTGAATGTTGTTGCAATACGTTTGTGGCTAAAAACAATGGATATCCAGGAGGTTTTGCATAAAATAAGGGATAATGCTAAATTGATGAAGATGGTTTATTGAGAGGGAGTTTCAGCAAACAGCATGTTGCAGAAAATGCCAAATTACAAATAAAGCTAAATGACTGATCTGTTCACAGACATAGCGGACATTTCTCTATACTGTGCCATTTTGTGTCAACACAACAATTTTTCTTGGAAGGAAAATGGAGAGGAACAATGAAAGAGAGCATTAATGAACATATAAAAAGCTTAGATGATGGAAAAAAAATTTACTGATGGGAGGTAAAGGAAACCAACAAGTCAGTAAGATGTGTGGTTAAAGTGTTGCCCTCTCTGATGTTTTAAATAGCTCTGGCTGTTGGTATTATAGCACACAGCCAACACACTACGGAGGTTTGTGAGTTAAAAAGGAACATGAGCAGTCGAGCAATAAGACAAGGTTTAAAAACGACAGTTTAGCCAGCCTAAAGCCTATTTGTTGACAAAAATTCTCCTCAATATGTGATAAAAGTCACACAAATGAAACCAAGACAATGTTTGTAAACATAGGATGGATGTTTACAGCTGACTGCTCTAAAAACATGACTGACTTTTGTTATTTCCTCAATGCAAAAGACTGGGCTAACTATTTGTAGCCTTATTTATGAGCATTTACAACCACCAAAAACAACAAGCAAATTTGTGATTAGACTAATTTCCCCCTTACTTTAAGGAATAATGTTTTGAAAAAACTTCCACCTGGGTGGGTTATTTAAAAATCTGTAAGGGAAACACGAGGCTAAAGAGTCAACAGCCATTTTAGAAAGATTGAAAAGAGAAACTAGTCTGTTTTTTTTTTTTTTTTTAATTTAATAAAATCCACAAAAGCAATCAAATTAGATAGCATACGGGGACTGGTAAACAATTTGGCTTGGGAGTTAGTTTGTTTGACTTTATGCTAGGCTATAAGCTAAAAGGCTGCGTAACATAGCTTAGCTTAAATTCACTTTACAGACATGCTAATTGAGCTTAATTAACAGCACAAAAGCAAACAAATGGGCTCAACTTGAAACAGTCTTTCCAAGGCAGTACATTTCTCATGTTTTTCTCAAACAAACTGTAATAGAAGGCTATAATGTAAGGCTCCAGCATCTGTTGTGGTCTCTAAAAAAACACTAATGAAATTAGCAAGAAACAAAACATGGTGCAGCGCTCATCTGGTTAGACAAAAATAGCCCCCCCCCCCAGATGAAGTTCCTCGGGCAATGGTCATACAATACCAATGCACGCTGCATGATAGCACAGCATTAAGAAAAGTGCACAGCAACAAGACACAACAGTTTCAGATTACAGCCTCCTTTCCCCTCCTAAACCCCTGAATGTAATCCCCAGATCGACATGTGCTTAGTGGGGCGCTGTCTCACTCAAGGGCACACCAAGTGGCATGGCTCACTCGGGTAACAGCCTTAGTTGGAAGTGAGAGAATACTAGTTTTAGTAATGTGATCCCTGCAGTTCGGTGTGGATGGTCACAGGGATGCCTTGAGCTCTCCATTGAACTGCTTAAATCGTATGACAGTCGCTTGATTTATATAAAACCCTGTGGTCACCACATACTGTAACAGCTGGAGGAAAATTATCAGTGTCTGCTCAGAATATCCCTGAAACTTCATCCCTCCTCCAAACAGATACAGCTTTCATTTCCTCTCCCTAAATCTTAGCTTAATTTATCAATTTACTCTGTCTCCACTGTGTCCAGTTTGAGAATATTTTGTTTATGTAGTGATCTGAACCATGGAAGTATGGTCACACACAGACAGCCACAGGGCTTGGCATAAGGTCGGCATTACAGAAAAGCTTATTGGATTGTCCTAATTGTCTCTGGGATTGAGACTTGATAAGATCTGAGGTGGATGCAGGACAAGCTGCTCTTCCTAAAGGTAGAATATCTCATCAGATCCACACAGCTTGACACATGCAGCTTCAAGATAGAAGAACTATATGGATGACTGAAACTGCTAAAATAAAAAGATACATACAGAATATAATAAACAAATTTACATGCCGGTAAATTATACAAAAAAAATTTTAAAAATCGTTTTTCTATTATTAAACCTATAGAATGTAAAATAAATTTATATTTTGTCATGTTCAACTATTCAAATTTAAATTTGTATTAATACTCCTATTTATTTACTTTTCCATGTAATTTTCAGTTGAATTAGTTTATTTATTTTGTATTTTTTTTAGATTTATACCTATTTTATTTTAATGCATGTATTTATTTCTGTATTTTATTTTCATCTGACATTTTATTTATTAATTTATTGACATTTTTTAAAATTCAGTCATATTCATTTCTTCGTGATTTCCAATCTTGCATTTTCTTCCTCTATTTATTTCTCCAAACATATTTTTTCTTTGTCTCCTTTTGACATTTCTGTATGCATTTCTGCCTCATTTTGTATATGAGGGGGGCAGTGTTTTTAAGGCATGTGGATGCAGTAACTGAGAGGGTGTTCCAGCTGCAGACATGCACAACCAACAAAGGAACTTCTAAAAGCTCCGCGAACATTTGCTGAAGGTCACAACTAACTTTCAGAGAACCTTCCCTGAAACACTGCATCTCTTTCTCTTCTGCAACATCTGTGACAATGCAGATGTTAACTTCTGGCGGCTGGAGACCCTCAGCTTTTAAGCAGACCAGAGTTTGCTTCTTTGGTCCACACTAGAGTCTGCATGCTCGTTCACACTGCTCCTGGACCGAACTATCTGTGAAAGAAGACCAGGGTGTGCTCAAAGCGGACCAAATAGTGCCAGGGTAAATGTGCCCTGAGACAAACTTGTGATTTTAAGTCAAACTGACTTGATTTTAAAATAGCAATGAGTGAACTGATTTTTTCTTCTTTTTTGTTGCAACTTGAAGGAAATGAAAACAAACTGCAAATCGAACATTCACATATAATAGTAGTGGTAGTGTGCATACAGAGCAATATTAGCATTCATCTGAAGCTATGTTTGGGTTGACATGACAAAATGGGAATATATATAATTTGCCTTTAAGATCTTTTCCAGACTCTCGATTTTCTGAGGAAAATATTGTTTTGTTACCAAACTAATTGCAGCAAGCAAGCATCTCATTACTGGAAGTGTTTAAAGACAGCTGACAATTTAGTGTAATAAGCTGCACTTGAACTATTTTAAAATTGTGTGGTGTTGGATGGTAAGGAGGAGTCTTTTTTACAGTAATTTGCTGAGAAAAAACACTGTGTTAAATATTGTGCTTGTAATAATAGCAAATCCAAACTTGAATCCAGGCCTGACAGAAGCGCCATTTTCTTTATTTTATTTTACTAAAAGCATCTTTTTTTTCTACTTGCAAGTGATGTGTTATGGACTTTTGAGCTTAACTTTCTTGCTTTTGGTGCAAACTAAATCAAGTACTGCTAAAAAAAATCACTTCTCGTAAATCATTTTCATATTTAGTACAAAAAACTAAATAATGTTGTATCATTTCTCAGTCTAAGAATCACATAAAAGCTCAATACCCCAATACATAAAATGATGGCAGCTGTTTTACTTGCAAAAAGAATGAACATTGCGACATTGCAATGGTGACTTTCTCATACTGTAGGCTTACTTGCATTATTTTCCATTCAATTCACTTCATTTAGTACTATTACGTAGTACATCCAAATCTGGATTTAAACTAATAAGGTATGCTTAACTCTATAATCTTTTGCTGACAGGTTTCATTTCTTGTGTTCTCACCATGAACAAAAACGAGTTCCTAAATGAGGTGAACTGCTTGTGTGTGCATGAAAAGACCATCTCACTGGTGAGAGCAAACAAAAAGAAAGATTACTGTACTACTGCATGAGGAGAAATGAATTCCACTTCAGGTCCAAACATGGCAACCATAGCAACGGGATATGCCCGTCTGCCTTTCATACAGTATGTTGACAATGGCATCCAAATCACCCCCTCCCTTCAAGAATGACCTCACAACAAAGCCCAGAAACATGAAGCAGATATCCCTGCAGATTATGTTTTATTGGCATGAGTGTGCTTGGTATGGTTGTGAATCAAAGTTATATTAGGAAATGAAACATGTTCTGTTATGGTGTATTTATAGGTGAAATAGTGACAAATTAAGCAGATAGTCTCAGCCTTCCTGCTGCACTATTGGACAAGAGAGCTGAACGTGAGACCATGTGATCTGAAGAAATAAGCTAGGCTACAAACCAGTAAAAGCATTTTCGTGCATATTCAATGTGACACAGCTACACACACCGTGCCTTTATGCTTCTATTAACATTTAGCCCACTTGCACAGTCAGAGCAGCTGCAGAACTGACCAGGAGGCCTGTGGGGATGAAGGTTAACAAGAAAAAAACAAAACGAGAAACTACACTTTCTGCTTTTATGGTCTTTAATGATGGATATAATAAATGTCTACTCAATACACAACTTCCAGGAACATGACAAAGAAAAGAAAGGAGTGTGTGAAAGTATGTGAGAAAGTTTGCTGGTAAAACAAAGGCTACTTTGTTTTTGGTTGGCTTGGATAGAAAAGATGTTAGCATAACTGCTAAAAGCTTCTCTGTAGTTCCCACCCTTCTTTTTCTTGCAACTTTCACAGCTTCCAGAAAAAGCTTTGACCTGATGGTTACAGAAGCAATTCATATTTTCAATATGCTACAGATTTCCAGTCAAGCATGTTGCAGTTATGTTGTTTTATTGCACCCCATTTTATGTACAGCGCTTTGTGATTTTTATCTAAATAAACTTTACTTACTTACGAAGGGAACCTCCAAACACCTAGACTGATTAAATACTTCTATATAAATAATAACAATAAAAAAAAATACTTCTATACAATTTCAACTTAATAATTTTACAATGCCGTAACATCATTTATACATGTTACAACACATTTGTGATCTTGATTTTAATATGTATACATGCTCTCATAGAACTTGATCTCTGCATATACCCTGTGGTTTTGTAAATTAAAAATTAATTTTTCATATACTTCAACAACTTCCCTCTTAGTGTAAATGTTTTGATTTTTTAAACGTCATGCAACCAGATTCTATAAAATATGGAAGTCTAGTGGTAATTTTCTCAATCCTACAAAGACCTAAAATACTCTATGTACCTTGGTTTTCATGAGTTAAATGTTCAGTTGCTACATTTTTTCTTCATATAAAATGTTTTAACACCAAGTGAAAATATGTTATTTAATACTGATTAAAACAACTCTGCTCCTTCTAAGAGTTCAATTAGTTAACAAACCACAATATCAACAAAGGACTAAGTTTGCCTAACTGTCAGCGTGGTTTGTCACTGATAAGCACATTTCTGCCTGCATGCAGGACAGCATGCATGGTGCTCTCGCTGTTATCAAGCTCTTTCCTCTGCAACAAGACAGCATGTCCAGTGTCTGACTGGCTGAGTTTTAATCCTGCAGATTAATACTAATACCATGGCAAAGAAGGCAGATTGACTATCAAAATGTCACTGGATAACCTCTCTAACAACCCAAACAGTAATAGCTCCAAATTCACAGACTATTATATCACGCACCGTACCTGGTACTGGAGACTCTTCTGCACCTCCCCCACAGAGTAGAGACTGAGGAAGTCAGAGGAGGAGAAGGAGGCCCAAGTGACTGATGGACAGCAACAGAACAAGGACTACTAGTTAACAGGTCTAGACCTCTTGAGTAAACTACAAGACTGACAAATTAGGAAGACCTCCAAGATAGTGGCTGTACCTTTTCCTTACTGGGGCACATATTACAAAAATAGAGAAATTTTGAAATATAACATTAAAGAGTGCCATTATATTAAACTGTAAAACCACGGAGACACCGTCTATACATGATGAGTTGGATTTGAGACAAGACGTACTGTAAACTTTTTAAATCTCTTCATCCAAAGGTTTAAACCCTGCCTTCATCTTCATCTCTTCCTCACAGATACAATCCTAGTCATCAATATTCTTAACTAAGGTCCAATCAGTTCTGTTCAAAATGCTACTTCAGCTTACAGATTTCTTTTACAACTAACTCATACAGCAGTTATCTTCCTGTTCCCGGACACAATCCATATGTTTCATCTTCAAACATTCAGTTTGGATCTTTGTCATGAAATAATTGAATAACTTGCAAAGCGATAGCAGTCAGCAGAGCAGCAAAACGTCATAAACAAATTACAAGCAGCCCTGCAAACCGGGGGACTGGATCTTTCTCAAAATGTTAAGGCAGCACTCTGATCAGCTGAGCTGCAGTTTGCACCGCCGTGCCTTCACCGTAACCCGAGCCACACGACCACATGCCCCCTGAGCGACCAGTGGAGAAGAGGGCAGGTGGCAGGTTTATTTGGAAAGATGAAAATGGGATGAATAACAGAGGTTAAAAGGTGTAAGGACATGGGGAAGGATGGGAGAAGGGGGTTAAAGGAGCAGGCCATAAAAGCTGTGGTGAGGGCGAGGTGAAGTTAGGGTCACCACTCACTCAGGGTCCCATGTGATGTCATTTCACCAACACAGTACATGTCCTGAGAAACAGCCATTGGTTGAAGCAAGGCAATAAATCTTGGTGAAATTTATAGATACCATTCTGGTCATTCTGTTGAAATGTTGCCCTTCTGGTCACCAGGTTAGAAAACCTAATCTTTTACACCAGTGTTGCTTCTATCACCATTTAAACAATGAAACACTGTTAAAGTTAAAGACATTCCTCTTGTTCAATTAGCTTTGAACTTCAAAATTAGCCTATAGGCACAAATCCTGAGATCACATCTTTTACTACTCCACTCCACTAGTTTTTCATATGCAAGAAAGATCAACCACAGAGATCTGCAGTTTGAAATGTGCTAATGGGACCATTCAGATAGAAGGGTAATGATGTGAAGAAAATAAGTTATTGAAAAGAAATAAAAAGCCTTGACACAACTGAAGAGAATTACAGCTCCAAGAAAAAAGAATACAAGAAAGTCAGTGGGTTTTATAAGTGTTCAACCAATTAACTGTCAACCCATTTCAAGCAACACTTTACAGCCTCTGGAAATGTTCTGCTCTCTCTGACTAAGAAACAAAAATCAAGCCAAAATGTACAATGGCTTCACAGCGTGAGTATGTGTACACAGTGATACTTGACAGAGATCAAATAGCATTTCACTTGTTTCCACTTGTTCAAGGAATTGTCTGTAAGGGAAATAGGGGGTAAAACACCCACAACATCCGCTGCTATCATCACACATTCCATGTTTAAACACCAGTTTTGTTTCCCTCCAACATTCATAGGAAAACATATCTGCTTACAGTATTAATTAGGTGAGAGGGCTTGAGCCTCGAAGCTTCCATTAAATGAATATGAGCGCTCTAAAATGGAGGGCTGAAAAGGGTGGGTGGTGGACCGCAGCACCTCGTGAATTCTGCAATTTGCCGTCTGTTTCTTCGCTCTGAAAAATTCTTGGAAATGTCTTTTCCTGGATGATTTTATTGCACAAGAACCTGTGTTTTTCTCCATAGCAACCACATAACAGCAGAGCCCAACTAATCTCTGACTCAACAAACAGAACTCCACAAAATACTCATTTTGGAGCCAGGGTTCCCTCCTCTTAGCCTGGCTTTCCGGCAAACGCTGCCCAAGACTGCTTTAATACAGAGGTGGAATGATCACACTGACTATGAATGGAGCCGCATGCTGTGTTTAATCAGGGCACACATGTGACATGCTACAGAAGATATGTGCGGGCCTCTCAGGCTCATGACGAGCCTCAGGTGCTGCATGGGTTTGAGCTTGCTGTGGACCTGAGCCTTAGCAAGTTCAGTGCACTTGGGCAGGCAGCAGCTGGGCGTTGTTAACCTGCTTAAAGCAGGTTCAGAACAAATGCACCGGACAGAGAATTATATAAAAGTCTGTCTCTTTCATGGTGGGCTAAGCTAGAAGGACGTGGGCGATTTGTGACCCTGATGTTGCCACTAAAGGCAGGACAGGGATTAGTGTTGAGGCAAGCACAGACCCAAGTGCAGGGCATATATGTAATTATGTAATCTCAATAGTCTTTTCCCAAAAAGCAAATCTCTAAAATATGAGGAGCTGTGGTGCAAAAGTTCTGCAAAAAACAATAAAATGTGCAGCAAATTATGCAAAAAAACGCCCAGGAAGCTGTCACACAGCTTTTAATACTTTGAACAAGCACCTTCTTTAAAATGCACTTTTCATTTTGTAACGTAAACACACAAGTTATTTAAAAGCAAAGAAGTCGTCCTTTCACCACCTGTCCTTGAATCATTCTCTTCACTTAGCACGCCAGTGGAGGATTTACACCGCGGCTTTCCCATTGGTGAACCATCAGCCTTCTTGTCTTGACTAGTTAAGGCCAGTCCTAAGAAAACAAGACATGTCTGCTAAATTGTAACTCAAGACAACTGCGAGCTTGGCCAGAGTTTCAGCTGCTGTCAAGCAGCTGTGAGGCTGCTAGCGTGTGTGGTTGCTCAGCCTTACCAGGCTTTCAGAGCCTTCACCCATACAAAAGCACAGAATCAAACAAAATTATCGTTTATTTGTTGCATATAAGGTCATTGCAAAGGGGCATGAGAGGCTGCCAACGTTTCTCTTTGCCTCTGTCGTACTCCCTGTCTACCTTGTAGTGAACACAGAGGAGTATGCCACAGGGAGGGGAGGCCCTACACAGGAACTCAATAATAACTTTCAGCAGTCTAGCCAGGAGGCTGGAAGCCCAGACTGCGGCTGTTCCCTCCTGTCCTCGTTCCTCCCTCCGCATAGCCCCACGCTCCTCCCTTCAACCCCCCTTCCTCCTGCTGGCCTGTGTCTGCTCCACAGGACTGATGCATTCTGCAGACAGGCCAGCGCTCTTAAAGAGACACAGACCACATTTTTATCTCCTGAATCACTGCAGTGGATGAAACCACTAAATCTAGAGTCCCTTATTTCCAGTCTCCCAATTGAGGGACAGGACTTAATTTTTTACTCCTTTTTTATAAAAAACAAGACACCAACATGATGCAAAATATGAGCAAAGAAATGACCCAAAGTATGGAGGCTCTCTCTGAGTCTGAAGCTTGATTCTTTGACTGCAACTGCCTCTGAAGGTGTCTTTAATGCTTTCTGTAAACTTTAACAAGTGCCGTCAATGTTCTTGGCAGTAAAATTACATTTCAAGTAGTTGTCACAACAATTTTTGGAGACCCTTCAGTAAATGTATTAGTAATAACTTTGGAATGCCAGTGATATCACTGACGAGCCTCGGATATAAATTGCTTCTATTGTTACACTAAATTACAATGTGGTTGCATGGTAACAAATATAACAAACAACTATTATTATTATATCAGTGTTTAGTCTGAGGATTTATTACCGATAATAAGTTGTAACAACAGAAAGATTTTACAACCTGGGAACAGCACAAACCACAATAAAAATGATCAGAATGATTATTGCATGAGCTTATTTCTTTCATTTAACCCACAATTAGAAAATTTTCATATATGTGAAATGTTGCAGAACCCCCCCCCCACCCCCTAATTAATGAACGGACTAAGCAGCACTTCATAAATTTTACTGGTTATTATCCGAATTTAATGCAAATAAGTTAAAATTCCTGCCTCATTTTTTTCCTTGTATTTTATATCTTGCACAGAGCCTAAACAGAGCCATGGCAAGCACCATATCACAGCAAGGAAATGATTAAAAATTTAATAGAGTGGAGTGACACAGAAACCTACAAGGGTGTTCCTGCCAAATACACTCTTATTCTCTTGCTGTCAGCACTTTTCTTTTCTTCATTTAGTTCTGTGTGAAGCGGCAGAGGGTCTGAAAACCAAACCCCATGCTGGCAAGAGAAAGAGGTCAATATAACTAATTTAGAAAGATACTCTTTATTACCCCCTTTGGGAAATTTGAATTGGTTTCCACAAAGCTTGACCCATAAGAGCATATCTGCAGAAAACAGAAAACAGAAGACATGATCAAAGACGAATGTGCAGCCTGAGGAATCGATCCGTTCGTGGATTGTTCCTGAAGTACAACCTCTGCCACCTCTACGGGTACTGACACAAAATAGTTTTTATACCATTCTTCAAGTTTGCACTGCTGAACTTATCTGCCTGGTGAAGCACTATATTAACTTTATCTGTTATAGATAAAAATAACACTTTGGTGTGCTTGTATTGATTTTTTTTAAAACCATTCACTGGTGAGCCAAACTATGAAACACACAGAAAGAGATGGAAAAATGTTGCAGCCATAAGAAACCATCAAAATATCACTTAAATTAAATAATGATTAAATCACCACAGGCAGACATAAAGTTTAACTAATCTCAACTTTGAGGCAGATGCAGCTGAGTAAAAAAATAATGGGGTGAAGGTTGCTGTTGACTGACATAGGAGGCCAACATATTTGGGGAGGGAAATATACGAGATGGATACCATGGCAACCAGAGCTTAGAAAGCCTGCTGAAGATCAACAGTCAGTTACAAAGCAATGAGCAAATTACTTTTAATGTGGGTGTAGCTCGAGCTTTCCTATTATCTCTATTTGCTTTATTTTATTTCATGTCACGTTTGTTTGTTAATGTTTTAAGGAATTTTATATGTTTCAAATAGTGCTATAAAAACAAGGATTCTCATTCTTACTATTTGCAAACACTGACTGCTCCAAATCCTCATAAAAGCTTGTAGTAGTTTTTAAAGGTTAACATGAGTAACATATAGAATGAGATCCCGAATCGTCTAAATATCTTGAAGGGGCTAAAGAGTTAACACATCATCACTATAATAACAAATAAAGTCTCTAAGGGCCAGAGTCAGCAAAGCATTACAGCCTCCTGAAACGTTAACCCCATTCTGGAAAACCTATAAGGCTGAGCTTCTAGCTTTACAAGGACCAGACAGCTCCACTTCAGGCCCTTAAAAACTGGGAAAGAAATCACAACAGGGAACATTAATGAGACTCTTAGGAGTGTCTTCAACCCTGAAATCTCCATTAGAATCTCACTGGTTTCAAATTCAAGAATTGTCATGGTTTAACAATGTTGTTATTCCTACTTCAGATAGATGAGCAAACAAAAAAGGCCACCTGACTATAAGGCTGTCTTTGGACAAAAGAAGGGGGTCTGGATTTGTGTTGGAACAAAACAACTTACTGTTCATTACTCTGTGGTGAGCAGGGCACTTTGAGAGGGTGACGCATACCCAAACAACACCAAGTCACTGAATCACCAGTGTTTACGCAGCCACATAATTCTGCACCATCTGTAGAGCTCAGATCTGATCTTCTGCTTAACCTAACTGACATGTTCACTGCACTGCAGTCCTCTGAAACATTTTAAAAATATAGCGAGCTCATAAATCGAAGCAGATCTCTTACTTACATTATATCTTTATGCACAGCAGTGATAAGTACTTCACAGGGATGCTGTCTCCTGTGCACTCAAACTCTGAACCAGGAGTCATCTCCTTCACCTTTCAAGGCAGATGCAAGATGAAAAAAAAGGCAATGAACTTCTGACCTGTCATTCAGACGGCAGAGGAAGCTTTGCAGCTTGGGGGCAACCAGAGTCCACCATCCACTCTGTCTCTCCTCCCCTCTGTGTCTCACCCTACCATCTCATAAAGCCCCAGTAAAAACCTTCTGCTCCCCCCTTTTATGGCTGCCAGATGGTGGGGAGGCCTGGTTGCCTCTGGACTTGCCACTCTTGTCTAGTAAAACCAGTTGACCTCAGTAACATAAAAACTGCTATTTATGAAAAGGCTTGGAACAAAACACACAAACATCCTGCCACTGAAACAATTCAAAGCCATCTCATCTCCCAAAGAGCCCTTTTACAAGATGAGAGTCGAATATGTATGCATGTGTGCCCTCATACTGGTGAAGTCCAGATGTAATAACTACACCCAGGTACATTTTTTTTCCTTCAAAATTCTATGTAAAGGGGTTTTTATTTGCGTGCCTTGGGTGTGAGTGCAGGACTTTGGCAGCATCTAATATTCTCCCTGAGAAACAGAGAAGCAAAACAAACACAGCCGTCTGCATTCAGGTCGAAGCTGAACCGCAGAACCACAGTCTGGCCTGTGGTTCACAACATTCTGTTCCAGCACTGACTTCACCTAAAACAAACACTCTCAAGACCCATCCAGCTCAGCCGGAGGGAGAGGAATCTGAGGAAAAGTTTGGATTTGAACTCCATTAACAACCCCACTGCCACCTCTGACCGATGTTTTCACCAAGTGTTGCACAAACTCAGATCTTTTCACTCACTTGTCACTTGTATAGGAGTTGTGCTCTTAGACAGCATGCTCCGATTAAATCCAGTGTTTGAAAGTACGCATAGTAGGGTGGGAAAGCGGGTTAAAAGTCCACAGATCACCTTGCTATAAAAGAGCAGTCAAATCAATAGCTTCCTTTTTACTACGAATCAATTAAAGTGATTATCTGTTTTTCCCATAACAACTGTTCTCTCTGCTCACCTCAGATGGCCCTTCTTTCTTCTTACTTTATTTGTTCTACCAGTTGGAATCTACTATTTATGTCCTGCAATTCAACCTGACCTCTGAGCAACCCCTGGCATGACTGCCTAAGTCATTAGGTTGGCTGTGTCTGCGGGTTATTAGTGTGATAAAAGTTTACTGTCCTTCCAGCCACTCAGCACGGCTGCTGTTTAACGCCTCTGAAGAGCAAGTCTGTGGGACCTTTCACACAGTGGAGTGACCATGAGGGCATCTGGTCACACACAAATACACCTGAGAGTGAATATTTTATCCAAAGAGGAGACAAAACGAGTGCAAGAAGCACTAGGCAAAGCAGGATGATGAACAAACTAGAGCATCCCCCTGTGTGTTACTTCTGTGAAAATATGTAGACAAGAGGGCTGGGGAGGGGGGTTGTCTGTGCTATGTTTTCTCCTGTGCGGCAGAAGCTGTGGGCAGCCAAACTAACTGCAGCCTCAGCACTTCTCTCCATATTCTCCAGTTTCAAGCCAAGAGAGAGAACAAAGGCAAAGAACTAAGCTGCTGCAGAGGTAATGAGGACAGAGGCATGCAGCCCAGGAGTGTGTGCCCTCAATAACGAGCACTGCTGCAGTCTATGATGGAGTTCTGTTGGACAGCAGGGATAAAATCCATGCAGCTGCTCTGCACAGCCACCCAGTCTGACTGTAGTCTACCCACAGACAGCAGCAACTGAAGCCCACCCCTTTTTACACTGTAACTCTGTCTACCACAAAATGGAAACCACAGCGTGACTGGAATTTGCTTGGAGACACATTGAGATCCACATAGCGCAGCAGTAAAACTCCATTAAAAATTTTTTTTTCGTCCACTTAAGATTCTTAGCAGCACATTATCTCCGTGTGGCGAAATGTTTTTAACTGTTTAACTGTAAATAGAACAGTGGTCCCATAACATTGTGGCAAAGAAACGACTGGTAGGTGGCTTGTAAGAAATGCATGACTGTGCAATGTAAAAAGAAAAAAAAGTGTGACAAGATGAATCTGATACTAATGATGCACAGTCAAGACACCAACAAAAATGTGTCAGAGGGAGAGCTGAGTTTTCACAAACGACACAAGCTCATCTTTGAGGATGACAAGCACTGTGAGCTGTGCTGTGAAATATTTTGGTGCAGCAGAGCACAGAAATGAGGAAATCTGCAGGATCCCAACTAAACTTGAGGGTGCAACTTTTTCCAGAGCATAAGACAAATTCAGTACCAGACTCTTAAGAAAGAATAAAGACGTAAGTGAAGAATCTTAAGGCAAAAATCCAACTTGCAACAGAGGAAGGGAAACTCTTAAAGGATTCTTCTGGAGTTCGTATTTACCTGAAATGGATCCTCTTTATATATGCATGACAATAGGGGGAAAAAACAACATATTTTTGTGTTGGTCACACCAAAATGAACATATTATTCTGACCCAAACTAGACAAGATCAGAGCTCTGAAAACTGGACAAACACCCAGATAACTGATCCTGCATGTACAGTCTACTGAATGCTTGATTGGGCCTAGGTTCTCTGCAAATGCTGCAAAGTTGATTCTTTGTGCAAAAACAAAGTGCAAAGTTTATATTAATAAAACTCTTATTCACATATTTTCTGTTGATTTTGCCAGATGGGTAACACTGCAGTTACATTTCCATTAAGACTGTGTGCCAACTGCCAGTCACTTAAAGCATTTCCAGACTGTTGATCTGCTCTAATTGAATCATGATTTTATAACCACGGCATCATCTGAGAAAACGACCTTTCAAAAAACTTAAAAACAACATCTGTGAGTTCAGCTATGAATGATGAGCTCCCACAGAGAAGTTTTTTTTTTTTTTTTTTTAAGGCACAGTTCACAGCATCTTGGTGTCAGACACACTTCAGGGAATAACTGGAAACCCCTCCTGTGCATGTACACTAACACACGAATTGTGGTCCAATTAAATGACCACATCAACTCTACCTTGATGAAACTGTTCATGTAAATATAATTGTTTTTTTTTTTTTAACAGTTTCAAGATGTTTAAAATTTCAGAAATTACTTGTTTAGTTTTGCTCTTGCTGGCTAAATCTCATATTATAGTAGATCTAAACCAAACCTCATTCAAAACATAAATAAATTCTACATGCTTTAAAAAGGCTAGCCATACTAGATTTTTTATTAGCTATTAGCTACGAGCTAATTCTAACAATTAAATTCAACAGACAAATAACATTATTAACCCCAAATCTCTTTAATTCTGACTTTGGAGGTGTTCCTCGGTGGCTGTTTTGGCAGTTCTTGACTATAAAGCTGTGTGAGTGGACGCCCCACCCCATTAAGACCGAACTCTGCACATCATGTGTTTCCACTTTACTGATAGGGTGGAAATGACCTCAACGCAGTAAAAGATGACAGGGGCGCTAGTGCTGTTCACCAGATGTGTGCAGAAAAGGCAGAGAAAAGGGAGGAGGAGGGGAGAGAAAACCATTCGCCTGAAGAATTTACTGCAAACCCTAGAGGAGCCCCGTGATTGAGGGTTCAAGTCGAGCTCTAGAGGTTCCTGGTGTATCTCAGCGGCACCCAGAGAGCACATATCCTCCTGGCTGAGACTGACACCAAACTGCACACCCACACTTACACACTCAGTCACGCAATCATGTATGCATCCCAAAAGACCCCACTGTCATTCCACTGCACCTGCTAGCAACACAAAAGCTACTTCCTCCCACTGTGTCCAGCCAAGCCCCTTTATCCCATTTAGCACAGCCTGCACCACAACAAAAAGGCAGAGAAATTAGGGAGCTGTGCTGATGATAGGGCGAATAATCTCTTTGGAGAGACTCATTATATCAGCAGTTTGTACAGTGGAGCAGTTGAAAAGGGTGAATTAAATATGGACATACAGAGATGGGAGTCTTTGTTAAGATGAGCGTACCAACAATGCATTGGTATTACCCCTGGAATAATTCATACATTCCATATGGGACACCCCAACCAGACTACCTTCTCTGCATTTGATTTATCACAACTGACTGATACAAGGTCATACACAATTTGATTATCTTCAAAATATTCTTTTTCCCTTTTTTTTATGGCTGTAGGTTTGAATTAAAATGATCCTGCTGGACTCAAAGGGGAACAGATGACTTGACAGCAGATTATATCTATCAGCTCCAAAGGTGATTAGTTTTGATGACAATCTGAAAAGCAGCTTGATCTTGATGTTTTTAAGCTTGTGTATGCTAGTTCTTTTCCTAACATCCACCAAACACTGCTTAAGACACAAGGCTTATAATAGTTCCGTCATTATAGGATAAAGGGTGGGCCTGCTCTATTTCAGACCATGGCTGTGTGTGTCTGCGCTTATCGACTGGCTGGAAATAGAGCCAGAAGCTTGTCAACGCCACAAGCGCAAGGGAGGCAGCCGGCACAGAAATGACAGTGTGGGCAATTGTACAACTAGTAGACACCTGCAAAAAAAACAAAAAGGGTGGGAGGTTAAGGAGGGTTCCTTAGTTTGTGAGCAACTGAGGCCCATCACGCCTGTCTTTTCAAATATAAACCCTGTTGTATTGATACTGAAAGAAAGGGTAGAAAGTGTGAGCTGGGTGGGGCAGGTGGCCAACTCTTTAGCAGGATGCTTTGCAGAGATACAGTGCATTCTGCTTGTTAATGCAAGGTCACAGAGGGAGTACGTCCACCTGACCAGATGATGCCGTGACAAAGAGTGACAGATCCTGGAGTGACTCTAATACTGAATAAATAACGCTTCCCTCTCGCTCCAGTAGAGTCCGCCAGGACAGCTGTGCTGAATTCATTTGATACGGGTGCCTGCTGACAATGCTGCATTGCTCCAACTCTGCAAGAAAGCATGTTTAGCTGGTCTGGAGAGCACACAGTAGCTTGCAGCTTTAAATGACAGAATAATTGTTCTCTATAGGCTCTGACCTCTGCAAAAAAAACAAAAAACAAAAACAAAAAAAAAACAACAAAAAAACTCTCTCTCTATATATAAATATATACACACACACAGAAAAGAAGAAATAAATATAACATGTTGGGAGTTAGTGGGTTCGAAACATTTAGAGCAGATTTGGAGATGCAATGTTCAGGTGGCACATGAGATTCATAAGAGGACAGCCATCTGTAATAGCATACAGCAAAACAGGAGAGCCAAAATTGTGGATCCCACTCATTGGTGCATTTAGCAAGCACTTGAAATGAGCCTGGAGGATGGTTATGAGGTCATCCTGACAAAGTAGCTCTACCTCCGCCTCTATCTATCTATCTATCTATCTATCTATCTATCTATCTATCTATCTATCTATCTATCTATCTATCTATCTATCTATCTATCTATCTATCTATCTATCTATCTATCTATCTATCTATCTGTCTGTCTATCTATCTATCTATCTATCTATCTATCTATCTATCTATCTAGAGATGGTGAGTTTTCAGTCCTTACAAAGCCAGACGAGTAGCTCTCACACTCCTCAACGGCACAGCGCTACATGTGTGGTGCATTGTATGTAGGCCAGTCTGAATACAGACTCATACAGCATGTGCTCACTACAGTGGAGGTGGAGATCTAAGTATAATGCAGTGTGAGGGGGAGTGCAGTAGGAGATCTCAGCAGAAAAGGAGGAGAGCCTATGTCTGTGCCTGTGTGTGTGTGTGTGTGTCCTACAGGGTCGAGGGGGTGTCAAACTGAGGAGGTGAGTGGCAACGACGAGGCAGAGGATGTGTCAGTCAAGAAGGTCTCACTGATGAAGAGGGAAGATTTACGCAGTGCTGACCTGTGAAGCGATGCAGAGTAGAGGAGGCAGCAGCAGGAAGAGGAGAGTTGTGGAGTCACAGCGCAGAGGTCACAATGAGAGAGGATGGGCAGTGTATGGAGGAGGGTGAGGTCTCTGAACTGTAAGAGGTCTGTGCACTGTGAGGCCTGTGTGTACGCATATGTGTGTGTGTGTGTGTGTGTGTGTGTTCTGGCTCGCTTCTTTGAGCCCACCAGCCAGAGAGCATGAAGTTCTTATTTAGCACAGGAAGAGCAGCTCTGCTTAGCAACCACAGGCGCCCTCCAATCACAAGCCTACAGAGCCGACTCAGACTGAGGACGAGTCCTTTCTGAGAGTGTGTGGAGTCTGAGAGAGGCCTCAAAATGTTGTGGTCCAGACCTGCCCACATGCAGAAAGATATATGAAAAAAAAAAAAAAAATCTGGAACTGAACTCTGAGCTCCCATGTTACCATAGACAAAGATAAAAGTATGCTCACACCCCTCTGCATCTCCTCCACTTCACCGTCTCCTGAACTCAGCCAAGAATTCAAAGTTAATCTAAACCATCCTAATCCTAAAATAAATTATGCAGATCCCAAAGAGCAATGGAGTTGTGTAAATCCCTAAAACATTCCTTTTCCTATCTTCGCAGCGACAGCACTGTGCAGCAACTTGGCACCGCACCAGTTACAAGTGAACCGATAGCAGCCCCTCGATGGTGATCTGCTAGCCATCAAAACAGGAGGCACGAACAAGATTTGGCCCAAATGCTGTCTGAACACTGAGCAGTCTGTTTGGTTTAGCTGCGTGAGCTAATCCTCCTGATAGCTTTGAAGGTGTTTGGTGGGCGGATTGTAGGCGAGAGCAGCATGCCGATTTGTCATATGGCACCAGCAGGGCCTACTTCTGCTCTGGCTGGAGCTCCATTAGCACATCTCCAATGTGGTCTAACAGTTCTACAGAGCTGCAGGTCATTAAAGAGGGAAAATTTAAAGGGATAAATATTGCAGTCTTGTTTGCATGTCTTTTGGCCTCTAAGTCTCAGCAGACAAGCACTCTGAACTGGTATGAGCTATTGCGTTGTTGGTTTCTCTGTATAGTGTAGTCTCTGTGGTATATCTAATTCTTGCTCTAATTACAAAATTCTAGAGGGAGTGGATATAAATTGTGAGAATGTTTTAAGTAGGCTTGAGGAAGGGAGGAAAGAGTCTGAGTCTGAGTTACTGAAAAAGCTGTCCTGGGAAGATGACAGTTTTGATGTGCACTGTGGGCTCTACATTCCATGAGTTATGTGGGATTATCAGAGTTTAAAGCCCCCTGACTGCAGCAGCTTAGTAGCTCAGTAAGCAGCAGATGCAGACTCCAGGATTTCCTGTCTATGCACCAGATGGGCCTGACTCTTAATCGCAGAGCTGGAAATCGGGAGGTGATCGAGGAGGAATTGATAATGATTGTAGAATAACACTAACTCAATACAGGCATCTGTTCCGCCACAAACAGCCCAACCGACTGACTGAATGACTGGTTTGTTGACTGCAGTCACAGCCAGAACTCATCTCCTCCCTCGTCTCATCAGCACTGATCAACACTAATCATCGTCCTCCCTCGCTCCTCGAGATACCAAAAGTCTTTCACACGAGTACTGTGCTGTGTCACTGAGGTTTCGAGATGCAAAACAAAATCCAAATGAAATGATCAGAATTAAATCAGGCAAAAAAAGGTTTGTTTCATATTTGATGCGTTTTGTTTAGTTGTTTAGGCCTTTCTTATAATTTAATAACCTCACTAACTGATTAGAATAGCCAGCAGTGGAGTAAGAAAAGAATTGCTATTTTACTGTACTCTAGAACTTTGTTGAATTTTGAGTATTTTAAAAATACTATCATCGTGACCACAGAGTTCATATTCAAATAGATTTTACATAAAACCCATATAACCAGCTGGACATTATCATACACCATTGAAGAATAACTACAAAATAAATAGTAAAATTATATGAAAATATGTTTGAAAATAGTCTGTCAGGCATCTCTACATGAGTGAAAACATTTAATTTGCGATCCCTCTGTGTTTTTCAGGGATCAGTGCTGGGAAAAATCCCATTAACCACCATTTTCTCCATGCAAATTTCCACTTTTATGTTGAGGATGTGGTATTGTGATCTGGTCATCCACCTAACATGTTGAGCATGACCTGCGCAGTTTGAAATATTGGGTATAGTCTATCACTGAAGCTGTAAAACTTAGATTTAACTCCATTGTTCCTGTTTTTACACTGAATGACACTTAATGCATTCATCTTTATTTTAGATGAACTATTTCACAAACATTGCTGTATGCACATTATTTATATTTTGTTATTTAGATATAGTTAAACACACTTGAGCCCTGCATTCTTCTTTTAATGTTTTGTGATGTTGGTTGATTTTCACTTGTTGATATTTTAAGTACTTAATGACTAAAAAAACAGCACTTAATCCAGCACTTTTTCTTGTAATATACATGTTGTTTGTGGCATATTACTCTTTTTTTTATCCGTAAAGAATCTGAATACTTCTTTAATCCTAATATGTTTATTTTAGTCAAAGATATTGTGTTGTAAATGTGTAAATAAATTCGAGCTATATTGTGGAAGATGTACTGATAGTTAGATATGACTTGTATGCATGAATTGAAAACTCAAATCAATCAACCAGGAAAAACAACTAAATCAAACCAAAAATGTAAAAAATGTAAAAACAAATTAAAAAAAAAAAAAAAAAACCTTTTCAATAACTATTTATTTGTAAAACTGATATTGACGAGGATATAATGTTATCAAATAACAGCAATATGATTCTGCTGAAAGTCCATTAATGATAATATTGAATTATTTCCCAGCTCCATCTCTACCAGACATGCAGACACCACCACAGGCTCCAATCTGTCTTTGAGAATATAACCAGGAAACTGGTGACACAGCAGTCTCACAAGCATGGATTTCCCACCCTGAGAGAGGCTGGAGGTTACAGACCTATCCACAGAGCACCCAAAGAAACAAGGCACTAACAAAGAGATGCTGCTGCACTTCACAGCCTCTGAAAGCATGGCCCTCAAACAAAAGAGGCGGCAGGTCTTTAGCACACATTACCCATGAGAGAACCCCAGCTGACACCCTTTTAACATGGGGTCATCGCTGCCAGAATGAAGGCCACAACCCCTGGGAGCTCCTGACACCCCGTCGCCTTGACAAGCCGCCCCTGCTTTGGCCACAACACTCTGGCCAGCAGTCACAGGCTGGCTGAGGGGGCTGGTCAGATGGGAGAAAGGGAGGGTGTTGGGACTCAGCCGAATGCTTTCAAAAGGAATGAAGTTTCCAAGGACAAGTAGGAAAAGGCGAGTTAAATACAACAGCCTAAAAGCAAACCCTAACCACCCAAAAAAATGTAAGGCCCCAGTGATGACATTGAGGATCACACTATATCTGAATTAAATGTGACTGATCATCTTTATTTTGTTGTCGGGGTCGGGGGGGATGGGTTGGATCTTGCCTGGCTGGGTCAGACAGATCCATCAAGAACCAGAGATGTGCTATGTCAGCTTTCTGGACTTAGAAGAGGTCAGCAGACAGATGGGAATGGAAATGAGGCAGTGCTGATCTCATTCTAATCTGGCTCATACAGCTGATCCAGTCATAACACTCGCCTGTTTACATGCAAACACATGTGTATACTCGATATATAAGAGCACCCACACACAGGAGCAGATGAACACACCGTTAGTTGATAATGGAGGAGGTAGAGAAAATTTACATTTATTCATTCGCTTTTTATAAAACCAGATCACAGCACTCTTTAGCTTTCGACACACACTTTGGTTTACTCCAGGTTTGAGGCTAATTGCGTCGAGTCAGGAGAACAATGGGATGGAAAATGGCATAAATTGGCCTCACATGGATGGTTTTAATATCCATTCCATTACAGAAGGTCCGCACAGTTCTCCTGAGTCTCCTTTAACTCTCCACTCAGTCAGATGATTGATAGTATGCCCTCACTTCTTGGGGATTTTGTTTTTACAGTTAATGCTCAGAGGTATTTGACTTTGGCCTAAAAAAGTTTTTTTTTTTTTTTTTCTTTTTCCCAGCTCCAATCCTCTTTCTTGGAGATTTCCATGCTAATCAGAAAAGTTAATATTTGAATTACTACATGCAAGGGTCAGCAACAATGGAGCAAGTCTTTTGAGCTTCAGATTTCCATAAAATTTACAGCCGAGTAAAAATCATATCAGATCTCAAACAAACAGCACTAACACTGAGGTGTTTAATAGGAATCAAGCTGCTCTTGAGACCAGTGTTTGTTGTGTATATTTCTCCATCCTTTACCAGGAAGCCATCTGGCCAGTGGACTGGACACAAGGCAATGTGATTGGATGGTGTGAAAAGAATGGGGGGTTGGTCGGGTCATTGTCTTTGGAGAAAGGTCAGAGGTTACAGCCCTTTAACAATACATGTCGAGGCCTGGCTCACACACCTTGCATCTTCTGAATGGAAGAGTCTGCGGCGTCCTCTCTGCAATCTGCCCTCATTTGCACATTAGGCAAACAGCTAAATTACCAGATGCTGGATTTGGTTTGTGATTTAGCTGCAGTGTTTCTACATACATGTCTTTAAATTTAAATAACAAAAAACTTTGTTTCCAAACTATTCCACAGTAAAAACCACTCCAACAATAATTCTCTAAGCAGCTCCTTCTGGCAGCGATATATGTGCACCAGCCTCCTCGTACAGTACATGGGGAGGGAGTCTGGACAGATGATACAAGCAGACAAGGTAACCTGTCTCTTATTAATAAAACACTCTGACATCAGAGAGAGGCTGTGGCAGACTGATAACATTGTGTCTTCATTTCATGGGTAAGCCGAGCCAAACGCGGCCTATGAGCCCCGGTCCGGCCTTTCAGCAGCTTGCCCTGTCAGGCTGATGTATGGGAGAGTGCTGGTGTGCAGCTCCCTGAGGACCAAGCCTGTCTGCTAACTGGGACACAACTGACAGTGAACCACAGCTAATATGCACTGCCCCCTCCGCCATGCTGCCTCTGTCATGCTCAGACCCAGTCTGCAGTTTATCACACACACACTGAAAGACTGTCAGTGCAGGACTCAACATTCTGAGGAAATATATAACTTGCAGGTGATACATCAAGACCTGCTGACTGCAGTTAGGAAGACATCAACTACAGGTGCAAGAGTTAAAAAAAAACACAGAGACTTGTCAAGAGTCAGGAGTATCCAGCTAATGGAAAAACAACATGTACAGCAGTAGAGAAAGAGTTCAGGATCCTTGAAACACAAATACTTTTTAGTACTAATTTGCATTATTTTAGACAGGCTTTTTATTTATTTTTTTAAGAGAGTAATGAATATCTACTGGCTCCTGCTCAGTGCCATGGTGATGCATACAGAGAAGTCCACTCATTATCAGAGTCCCACATAACAGCTGCTCTGTGATGGAGAAACAGCCACCTCATCTCCTGGCTCTAAACATCTCTGACCCACGCAACCCCCACAACCCCTCTTTCTCACACACATGCACAATTACTTATTCCAAACCTTATTAAACCCATACCCCCTTCCCCACCTTGTGGTACTAGCCTCCCCCGCCCCCCTCTCCAGCTCTCACACTCATAAAATATATCATTGAGGGTTCATTCATCATAATGCAGATGCCCTTGGGTCACTCTGAGGGGGTGGGGTGAAGGGATGGATGCTCAGGGGCTCAAGCGGATGGCTTCTCTTGACCTCTTTCTGACATATATGAGTGTGAGTGAGGCTATATGAGGCATTCTGTGGTGCAGATGTAGACCAGACAGGTACAGGAAGATGTGCCTTGCAACACTTGGGTGACAAACAATCAATCAATGAAAGAAGACAGTGGCGTGCCTAATGAGAAGGAGGTCAAAACTAATATAAATCGGTGCAGATGTTGCAGGAAGTCTGAGGCTGTTAAAATATCCACGGGTATACACAAACAAATAAAAACAGAATAAATGATAAGAATGTGAAACAGAACAGACTTACTCTGCAGGATTTACTGGATAGTTTCCCCATCAGATCATATTTTCCTTTTAACTCTTTAAGCAGCTGCTCCAGATGACTTTTCTCCTCCTTGTCGGTGTAGTCCTGGTCTAAGAGCACATATGCTCGCCAGTTGGCAGAGTCGAAACCCCAGTGAACAGTCCGGTTCTCCAGTCTCTTGTGACTGTGGACAACAAACTTGTGAGGCGGGAACATGAGTCTGCAGTCCATACACTGGATGCAGGCGGCTGACGGACCGGTGTACAGTTCCGGGACAAACAGGCCTTTACACCGGCCGAAACATTCGTGATACACTTTGAAGCTTTTCTCGGTTCGCTCCAACTCCAGGGAGCCCAAGTCCTTGTTGCGGTGAGGAGGGTACGTACCGCCGTAGATGAGAGCGTTGCAGAGGCGTTCAGCATCCGTTTGAGTGATCAGCCCGCAGGACGGTGCCGAGAAAGGCAGGATGCCCACCACTTTGAGGATCTCCAGCTGGTCCGCCGTACACCTGGAGCAGTAGATATGCAGATCATCGCAAACCAAGTTTATCTGCTGGAGGGAGAATTCCCTCAGGACGCTGTTGAGGATCTGCGGCAGACACAGTCGTTTCTCCCCTCCGACCACGAAGCAAGAGATGGGCTCTCGCTCCAGCACTGTCTCGCACCTCTCCGTGGAGCGGTCGGATGGGATGAAAAGTGGACCGGACATCACTGGAGGTGTCTGAGCCGGCAGGGAGAGGATAATCTCTGCAGATTTTCCATCTTTACAGAAGAGCGAGTCCTGGTGCCACCGAGCAGAGAACGCCGCCGGTCCGCCGAGAGAGCGCATGGAACTCAAATGAAACTGCTTCAGAGTTTGCTGAAGTCCGGGATGAGGCTGAAAGCTCGCGCCCTCCATGTTGTCGTCGGTTGGAAACGAGGGTTCAGAACTAAAAATGAAAGCAGAAAGTGACTTATGGGATCGGGCGTCTTCAGCATCCGGCAATAAGCTCAATAACGCGCATTTCCATGTCACCAGAAAAGCTTCCTATCGCGTCCATTCAGAAAAGTGAAAGCTGCTTAAATTATAGGGCAGTTCCTGTACGCGGACGCAAATAAAGTCCGTTAACTCGGATACTTAAAACTCGTATTATCCAACGTACAATCACTGGGTGCTATGTTTCAGTGCTCCTGCGGTTTTACGCACTCCTAATGTGCGCCCGAAATAAGCTTCGTCTGCTCAGTCTGGCGTACTCAGTCTGTCTCCCCACTCACTCAGTGTGAGTCTCTCTCTCTCTCTCTCGCTCTCTCTCTCTCTCTCTCTCTCTCTCTCTCTCTCTCTGTTTGTTTGTGTCTGGTTCAGTCATTGAATCCCAGCCAGGAATGTGACTGACTCCCCGGGCTGGCTCTTCCCTCAGCCAACTGTTCCTCCCTCTGCTACATGGCAGCTGCACATAAGTAGGAAAAAAAAGGAGAAAAATCCCTCTAAACCGAGAAAGGCGAGGGTGGAGCTCTGGAAAATTAAGTTCATACTAAAATATATACAGTAACTCGCCACTTCAAATGTATGACCCACACAGATATGCACTTCTGTTTTCCTGTTGCAGAAATGATCGTGAACATGAGACGGAAGAACTATTTACATCTTAATGTTGTTTTGAAACTGCAGAAACAGGTACGAGGTTCTTGCAATGATTTGCTGCAGTATTTTCAAATACTGTCAAACGGGCTCCAATCACTTTCAGTATTTTCTGTTTCCTACAGCCAGACTATGTTTCCAGGGGAAATGCCGCCTACCTTCTAACTGATTTACATATGAAGCGCATACATGCAAAAACAAAGTGTGACACTTTATAAAGTATTCTTAAATATCAATTAAACTAAACTAGTTAAACATGCTTAATAATAGCTAACGTTAATTAGTGATTTAATAGGTAAATAAATTGTATTGGGTAGATTTTAATCCCGTAAGTAGATTTGTCGATACTTGTCTTCATTTAGTTTTAAACCCCTTGATAGCGTCCACCTATTTAAAGGCTGTTTTCTATTATATTCATGGGTGAGCATGGTATTGGCCAATAAGCAACTTCATTGGACATTAGTGACTCATCTAATGCACTGCCACTCACTGAAGAATAAATGAATGTTGTATAAAATTTAGTATACATACATATGTTGTAATTACCAGTTTGCCTCAGTGAGCAGGACAAGAAAACTACACAGCTGTACTTTGTATAGAATGTTTATATTATATGAATATATATACCATAGAACAGATAAAAATAATTACATTGAAAAGACAAATAAGATTAAAAATTAAGAAAGGCAATGCTGCACATGACTAGAAGTAAAATATTGTATGTGAAAAAAGTTACTTTTTTTTAAAAAAATAATTTGTTCATCAGCTGGTTCATTAGCCCAATTTTTGTGGTTTACTGATTGTTTTAGTGAATGTGAACTAAATATGATCTGGATAACTTTGTGCTTCTGCTGGGAAGGAAAAAAAAAGACAACAAAACGACTTCATTGACAAACATAAAACACTACGTGCACAGTAGTTGATAAAGAGGTATTTATGTACCTCAGATGCAATACTTATTTCTGGAATCACTCTATATTGTTTCTCAATATTAACTCTTGTGTCCTCCTCAGCTTCCCCCTGGACACCTTTAAACACACACACTGTTATAAAATAATTCTGTATCCATATATATAAAAATATTTTTTCATAAATCATTTAATGATCTATAGACCTTCTCGAAAATAAATTATTTTCAGGATTGTAACCCTTAAAATGCACCCCCATCGTATGATGGACATGCCAGAAAAAGATAAATAAAATAAAAAAGTTGCCGAAATTATCAGCCACCTCCGCTTTGTTTCTCAAAAACAAAGTTGAGAAAAAATACCTAAAGAAAGGCACATGGATAAAAAAACACATGAACACACACATTTTAATTACTTATGCTATAAAATTGTTAATTCAGGAATGTTCAGCTAGATTAATCCAAAATTAAGAAAATGATTAGGAACAGATTTATTCCAAATAAATTCAACACTGAAGTCAACAATGATATGCTGCTTTGACATCAACACATAAATCATTTAAATAATATCAAGTCACAATTTGACTTTTATTTATAAACCTAAATATTATTTTAGAATTGAATGAGTAATTTTACTTGAGCAGGCTACTGAACTTAACTTTTTCTCAAGGAACCTAAAATTTAAAAGACGATTCCAGTGATTTTTGCACAATATTGTATGCTGTCTAGAATCAGTTAGTTTGAGGAAAAACTACTTCAACCCAATTAGGTCATTTAATTTTTCTAACCGCTAGATGGCGCTAAATAGCCATTTTGATAAACATTTTCATGATGCATTAATGAGTACAGAAAACAAAACCAAACATAAAATGCTGGGGTTTATTAACCAAAACTAAAAATGACAGTATGTGTCTTGTCTATAATAAATACAGCTCAAACAATCTTACAGCATGCAAATAAAGAAAAATCATTAGAAAAAGGAAGAATAATTTCCATCAAGGCACCAACAGTCTTTCCTTTGGTCCTGCAACACAGTATTAAGTAAATGATTTATCGTCAGTTATTTAAAACATTAACACAACACAATGATGAACCACTTTACGCTGACATTTAACATGAAATATTAAATTCTAACATATGAAATGCAATAGAAAAACATTTATTCATCATTCAAAAGTATTACCAGATACAAAACAGTTAAAGATATTGAATTGTAAAAAATGTTATGAAGAGTAAATTATGTTTTAGTCATCATCAATACACCACAACGTCTAACAGCTAACTTCTGGTTTTAAACTATAGTTTTTATTTATTGTGCATCAGTTAGATTTGAGCAATTTTCTTTGAAACAAATAGTTCAAATACAACTTATAAAAATCATTCCCAAGGAGAAAAGTCTTAATTTTTAGGCTTCATTACATTTTATTACATATTAGAAAGATCTGCCCATCTGATAATATGTTAAAAGATGGCAATTAATCAGTTTTTATCTTTCCTTCTAGTTCACATCAGCTGGTTTTAAAAAAAATTCACAAAAGCAGAAAAACTGAATCTTACGAGATGTTTTTATTACCATTGACAAAACAAAAAAAGGAAATCCTGTCCTATTTTAGACAATATAGAGCATGATCTTTAAAAAAAACAAACAAAAAAGTGCCTAATAAAAACCTAAACCTTTTCATACAGATCTATCAACGCATCATGACAGAATAAATATGCCAATCACAAGCTTCTGTAATAAAGACTCAGACATCTTGAAATGTTTTCATTTCAGGAGCAGTCTTCACTCTGCTGCCACATCCACTAATCAAAACCACTCTTTAAAATGGGCTCTCTCTTTAAATCTAAAATATATTTTCATTAATCTTATCAAGAAGCAAAACTTGGGGAGGCAGAATGAGATATTATCCTATTGCAATTCAGGCATTTTAGTATCGTACTGCGGAGGCGGAGTGATGGGCTCAATTGTCACAGGGTTCTGTGTGGGGGTGCGGATCTGGAGGCGGAAGTCCTTTAGGTGCAGTTTGTCTGACTTTATTCTTCTCACTCGGAGCGGCCGCAGCAAACGGCTGGCCCGGCTGCTGCTACGAGCAGGTAAGCTGGGGTTTGACGTGAGGCTAGCATGTCCAGGTTGGGGTTCAGCGGCAGGCTGAGCCGGTGGGGCATCGTTAAGAGGGGCCGACTCTGTGGAGTTGTTAGGGGGGTCTGCTCTCTCATTCTCCACAGCAGCTATGATGTCCTCATAGGACGGCAGATGTGAGGTGGTCTGCCGAAGGTTGCTCTGGCGGACAGGGTAGTTGCTGCTACCGACAACTTCCTCATAGCTCGGCACGTTGTATGTAGTTGGGTGTACAGCTCTGGAAAGAGAGGGAAAGAGGTGATCACCAGTGGGAAAGCACAACTAACCCCCCCTCCAAAAAAAAGATATATATTTTTGCCAAAAATATGGAAAAACCCAATAAGATGTCGGTCCAAATACAAATGCAGCATGGAACATATGTTTAGTGGATCTGGTTTATGCCCCCAAATTAAATCAGCTGGACCACAAGAACGTCCAGCTGAGGAAGTTCGGACGATGTCAGAATGTTTTTGGATTTCTTTACACTTTAAATCAACTTCTGAAATGATGTAGGTAGGCAAATATTTTTCAGGGTTTGATGTGTCTCTCAAGGATATGTGATAACAATAGTACCGTAAGCGTTTAAGTGTCACATCTGCAACTGCGGTATCTGTGGATTTAGACTGCAAACCAGCCCTTTCCAAGAGATCTTGTTGTTGTGATAAATAAAATGAACCATTTTCCCACAAAGTCTCATAATCACAGAGAAACTTTGTTTAGGGCTGTTTTTTATGATTTGACTTATTAATTCAATGATGTGACAGTGGAGGTGTGTCATCACAGCCATTGGCTTGCCTGTAAGCAAGATTGTGTTTAAAAAAAAAAGAAAAGAAAAAATCCTTGATATGGCCAAAAAACTTGGTGGAGGGGGTAAGGAAGACCGTAAAATGAGGTCTGGTAACTACTTCTAAAATGTCATGATGGGTAAATCTATAACTTGTGCCAGACATTTTTAAATAATCCAAACTGAAGAAAAAGAAACCTAAAAAACAAAGCTGAAAATAATCACTCACGGTTGTCCCTCCTCTCCTGCCGTATGGTCCGTGAAGCCAGCTCTTGCTGCCTCCGTCGGGTTACTTCTGCTCTGATCTCTCCTCTTGCTCCTCACACCGAGGAAAATCGATAAGAGCAATATGACTACACCAACTCCGACTAGCACGAATGCCACTGTTGAGGGCTGCATGTTTTTGTTTGCATTGTCATTAATCACAGTGACGTTTCCTGAGTAAGGTGAAGATGTGCTTGAGCTCTCCATGGGGATCACAGTCCACACTATCATGACAATACCCAGGGCGATGAGTCCCACTCCCAGAGCGCACAGGGCATAATGGGCAGCTGAACCACCAGAGTTGGAGGACCTGTTGGGACGATTACCGCCACATACACCCCGACTGGAACACATGCCTGCAGGAAAAACTGTGAAAGAAAAAAAGCATAGATTTCAAACAGGAAAAATTAGGCTCCATTTGTATGAAAGTATTTAGTGTACATGTCAGCTTTAGCAATAGTCGCAAACTAAAAACCAGGACTACTGCAACAAATGGCTCAAGAACCTTACTGCTACTGTCTGAATTCTGCCTCACTGAAGTTTATCTGGCTGCAACTGGGATTTATTTGTAACAGCAGGTACTCTCATAGATCAGGAACCATTTTCAGTTTGCCACATTTTTGGAGAGAGAATGAGACGGAGGCCGAGATGCAGGTGTAAGAAAAAACCGGTATGACTAATTGAAAAATGCAGTGGTTGGCAAACGCATGTCTAAACATGACAAATATGAGCCAGAAAGACAAATTTAAGGGAGGAGTGACACACAAGCAAAGAAGTGGCACATTGCTTTTCTTAGTAATATTAATATATTATTTTCAGTATATCTCCAATACACACTAAATGTATTCTTTTCTATAAGCACGCGGAAAATTAAACTAGCTTAGATTTTAAATTAAATCTAATACCAGTTTTGCATGTAAACATCCATTCCTTCACAACAGAATGCATATAAATAAAAACAAAAAAACAAAAGACAATCCATACTAGCAAGTAACAAGTATGTTCTTAGCGCACTTGGTATTGAGAAATGGCCAATGTATGTTAAGATAATGTTATTCTTTTAAATAATACACAGTCTGTTTGTTACTATAGCAACTTATTCTGGAAATCATTAATCTTGATTAAGTGATGAAAGATTTGGTCTCTAAAATAACTGGAAAAGCAGAAAAAACACCATTAACCAGTAATGTAAATAGCTCCTGGTCAAATAAAAAAAAATTAAAAATATTATGGTTAATTACAAGATGCAAGCATTTTCAGCAAACTTTATTTACACAATTTCACTTTTAGCTGTTTACATATGCACTTATTAAATTTTCAGATTGAATAGCAAATAGAAACACACTATACTGCCAAAAGTATTGGCTCACCTGCCTTGACTCTTATATGAACTTAACAGACGTCCCATTCTTAATGAAATGAGTTCAGTATGACAGTGGCCCACCCTTTGCAGCTAAAACAGTTTCAACTCTTCTGGGAAGACTTTCTACAAGGTTTAAGAGTGTGTTTATTGGAATTTTTTAACCGTTCCTCCAGAAGCGCATTTGTGAGGTCAGACACTGATGTTGGATGAGAAGGCCTGGCTCTCAGCCTTCGCTCTAATTCAACCCAAAGCTGTTCTGTCGGGTTGAGGTCGGGACTCTGTGCAGGCCAAACAAGTTCATCCACACCAAACTTGCTCATCCATGTCTTTATGGACCTTGCTTGGTCATGCTGGAACAGGAAAGGGCCATTCCCAAACTGTTCCCACAAATTAGGAAGCATGTAATTGTCCAAAATCTGTTGGTATGCTGAAGCATTCAGAGTTCCTTTCACTGGAACTAAGGGGCCAAGCACAGCTCCTGAAAAACAACCCCCCCCCCCCCCCCCCCCCCCCGGCAACCGCCATCACCAGACTCCTCCATCAGATTGCCAGATGGTGAAGGACAATTCATGACTCCAGAGAACACGTCTCTACTAATCCATAGTCCAGTAGTGGTGTTCTCTACACCACTGCATCCGACGTTTTGCTTTGCTTTTGGTGACGTATGACTTGGATGCACCTGCTTGGCCGTGATAACCCAATCCATGAAGCTCTCTTCGCACTTTTCTTGAGCTGATCTGTAAGGCCACATGAAGTTTGGAGGTCTGTAGCAATTGACTCTGCAGAAAGTTGCCGACCTTTGCGCACTATGCGCCTCAGCATCCGCCGACCCCGCTCAGTGATTTTACGGGACCTACCACTTTGTGGCCGAGTTGCTGTTGTTCCCGGTCACTTCCACTTTGTTATAATACTGACAGTTGACTGTGGAATATTAAGGAGTGAGGAACTATCACGACTGGACTTGTTGCACAGGTGGCATCCTATCACAGTGTTAAATTCACTGAGCGACCCATTCCTTCACAATGTTTGTAGAAACATTTTCATACACCTGTGGCCATGGAAGTGATTGGAACACCTGATTTCAATGATTTGGATGGGTGAGTGAATACTTTTGGCAATATAGTGTATTTTCATTCCACTTTCTACTGCACCTAAAACCTAAGTAATATATGCATGATTATGAAGTTAATTACATCTTTTTATTCTGCGTTATGGTCAGTTTTAAAGATAAAATTTGAGCTATTCCATATTTACTCTTGAACCTTCTGGTGCAATTTATATGTCTACAGTACACCCTAAACATCTTTTTGTGTTATTTTACGTTATATTTTGATTTGTTATGCAACTTGTCTTTCATTACTTTTGATCGTGGTACTAATCTTTTTAATTTTCTTCTCTTTAAACCCGAGTCTGAACAAACTAACCAGACTTTCTTCCTTTTCCACAGACAATTTTGACACTTGTTCAACATTTGCATCTCCTTCCTTCTGTTAATAAAGGGGTGCTGATGCAGGTAAAGTCAGGAGACTGGTGAGAGATCTGAAGTGAATTTTAAAATGTCTAAGATTGTCAAGTTATCCACAAAACATAAATTTAAAGCAACAAGAAACCTGTTATCCTCCAGTTCCTCAGATTTTCATCACTAAAACTGACTTGCACTGTCCAAAAGTGAAGTTTCCCGTTCTGAGACAAGTGGCAAAAGTAAAGAAGAATGAAACATGATAGGAGCAAACTTAACAACCATACCAAGATTTAATGAAAATCACTTTTTTTTAACCAGTAATGGCAACAAGTAACCAGTTTTGGCTCCATTACAGTGTAGAAGGGTCACATTAAGGATCAATTCTGGCTGAAAATGGACTGAAAGTCTATTCCTAAACCTACTTCATTTCCTGGAAGATATTTTCTTGGAGAAGTCTGAGGCATTAAAAGGTCTTTATGCAGGAAAATATTGCATTGCTGGCATCAAAGCCCGCTGCTTCACTCTCCAGTAACAATTTCAAAGATGACCTGAAACTCGTTCACTTGATCTTGTAGACCCTTTGAAAATTCAGTTAAATTCAAACAGCTTTATTTATCCCTGATGTTAAATATAGTTTTGTAGTCTCTCTGTTTTTTTGTTTTTATTTATAGATATAAACAATAGCATAATCTCAAGAGCATTCAGACATCCCGGAAGAGTCAGTGCAACAGATCAGGTCACACGAATAAATCGCAGGTTATCAATTGTGAGGCCGTAAAGGGAGACAATATACATCTGTGAGCAGTGGTTGGGAGGTTGTTGTTGAATCTTCACCCATAGCTGATTAAGAACAGATCAAGACACAGACTGACACCATGGATGAGAGACACATGGCAGATTTGGAAAAGAGGAAGAAGCTGTACTGGTCTGGCTGGTATTGCTGTAGAAAATTACATATTCTATTGAAAAAGACATATCTCACCTTCCCCATGCCTAACATCCATACTTAAGTTTCAATAATTCAATTTAAATAAGAGCATCAAATCTGCACAAAAATAAAATTAATCCAGAATAATCAGTTTTCCTAATGACTGAGCATGCAGTCTTTCCAAATAACCAAATATCTTAATAAAGTACAATGTCTTCCTCAGTGTTGCTATGATTAAAGATATGATAAAGGTTCTGGTTTTGGCACAAGGAGAGTTGAGTCGGAGCATCACTTTGGTAAATGTGCTTTGATCTGAGTTGTTTATCAGACATAAAGCTCCCCAAGGTGGAGTAAATACACTTGGCTACATGAGAGTTTTTTTGCTTGGTAATAATGAAAGATCTCATACTGGGAGTCATCCCTGGGTCGTATAAATGATTTACAGATTAAGATAAATGGTGTAATTCTGTTGGACTGAGAAACCAAAAGTAAACTACGGGTTGTTTAGTCTCTTCGCGTGTCCCCATTACTTCTGTGGCAGTGACACTAAATCTGAATTGTATGTTGAAGGCCCTATGTCGTTTATGGGTGTGTCCTGTTCGACATCTTTATATTTCCAGGATTAAATTATTCCTGCTTGTAAGTAGTAGCCTATCACTGACAGCTTAACCAAAAGGGCATTAATAGGTAAAGAAAACCGAGGATTACTGTGGTTACTGTGGTCAGGCGGTGTGCAGCAAGTGCTTTCATTTTTTGGAAAGTAGGAAATGACCTCGTAGGGAGCACCTGTCCTATTAAACCTTACCGTCACAAGATATAGACTCAACCACACACGACTGATTGAACGCCAGCTGTGTGCGTGGCAAATTATCCAAGATAGAAATTAATATTGGTCTTATGCATGGTATTTTTTATGGTCGTGGTGAACTGAAAAGGCCTTACCTTTTCACCGCTCAGTACTCAGAGACTTCCCTCTTCATCGGTGAGTTACCTGAGTCACGCAGGTGTTTTCGGGGAGATCAGATTGGGAAATGAGGAAGACGACATAGACTCCAGTTCCCCAACTATTTTTAACTGACTTCTGAAATAATGAGTGATTTTTTCTTTCTCCACATGTGAATCCCTGCAGATAAAATGTAGTTGATAGGAACTTTGAACACATTCCAGTCGCAGTAAAACGTCCCCTCTGTGGTGATTAAGTGTGACCTCTTTTCCTCATGGTCCTAGCGCCGATCAGGTGAACTTCCTCTGGAGACAATGTAGTGGGACAAGGACACGCCCACAAACAGACAAATGGGTGATTTTCGTAATTTATGCATACGTCACTTGCACACGCTTGTTTGTTTTGTGCAGTCCACTGGTAAAAATTCTCCAGGAACCTGTTATGCAGTCCAGACTTAGTCTACTTTGGTATAATTTTTACAGCGATGGACTCACGCTGCCTCCTATTCAGGCCACTTTCTCTTGACTTCTCCATGCATGTTTTTAGTGACATTACACAGACTGCCAAGGCAAGTTTTCCTGTCCAATTGGACAAATTCAGGCTGTTTGCTTGTGTTTCTTCACGGAAAACTGGTAAAAACGTAGACCCTTTTTTTTGCCTAAACAATTTCTCAGCCCCAACCAATTATTCTGAAAATTTGGTTGTAATTTTATTTAGCTTTTGTTTTTATTGTAACCATTCCATGAGGTAGTTCCATATTCTCATGCTATGACACTGGGGCCACTACTTTGGATTATCCCTCACCAAAAAACTTTGTGGAACAACAAAAACTATCAGGATACAGTTAATTAATACACCAAAATTGTCCACACAAGAACATTTTAGTATTGCAAAAAAACTCACAATATATAAGAATAATAAATATGTTCCTATATAAAATCTACTAAACAAGATTAAAAAAATACAGTAAAAATACAGAAATATAATAAAAATATATCGAATAAATTCATTAGGCTGTGCAAATTTTAGTAGATATTTTGGATAGATTTCACAGTATTTGTTTCCCAATAATTCTTTCTGTCCATAGATGCATTCACATGAATAGAGCATGTTGGACATCAGACTCCCATGATACACATATGTACGTAAAGGCAGCGTGGATCATTTGTAGATAAAAAAAAGAACGGCTCACAAATGAACGCCTCACAGTTGCAACTCAGTTCTCATTGTTCATTTAAAAGAGCCATTCAAAAGAACCCATTTGCTCATGAACGTCACATCTCTTCTACTCATTTAAGAACTAAAAAGAGAGCATGAGATTACATCACGCCATGCTGCATGCTGGGACAGGAACGTCATCTTGTAAGGAATACTGTCCCATTTTGTCACTTACAAACATTGTGGGCTGGTTAGATTTTATTTTCTTTGGCTAAATCTATCTAGAAATGAAGTGAAGAAATGGATAAAGAAAAAAAGAAAATATGAACACGGACCTTAATGGGAGTAATCAACCTCCACTATAGCATATTTGAAAATTTTGTTGTTCAGTATCAGTAAGGTTGGGGGATGTTGGACTAATGCACTTATTTTTTCAATATTTACATCAAAGGAAAACACAGTAGTTCCACAGAGGCTCAAAAACAATGATTTTCTAACAGTTTTGATTAATTTTATTTCATTTAAATTAATAAGGGGAAGACCCAGGACATGCTGGAAGGACTACATCTCTCAGCTGGCCTGGGAAAGAAAAGATGGTGCGGCTACTGTGTATGTTTTTGTGTGTGTGTGTGTGTGTGTGTGTGTGTGTGCACTCAAAACTCATCACTTTCAACAGGGATGAGCTTCTAAACATTAGACAGCTCACTTTGGACACTTTGCCACCCTTCTACTCAGAACTGGAACGTTTTTTAGAACCTTTGGCTGGTGGAGCAACGGCACTCTATGGACTGTGGAAGAGACGTAGACGGTGTAGGTGAACTGGCGCACTCGTGAAGCTCAGACAAAAGGGTTTCTGCACCGTGCTCCCGGCGATTCACCTAGCCAACATCCACTGTCTCCCTAACAAGATAGAAGAGCTGCTGAACAGGATCATGCAGAGATTCTGGTTGTAATTTTAGGGCACTTTAACCGAGCAGCACTCAGCTATGAACTGCCTAAATACAGACAGCATATGAATTGCCCCACCAGGGACGAAAACATATTGGACCATTGTTACACTGTTCTGAAACATGCTTATTGCTCTGTCCCCCATGCAGCTTTGGGTCATTCTGACCACTGCGTAGTCCACCTCATTCCAGCCTACAGGCATAAACTAAAATTTGCTAAGCCTGTAGTTAAGACTGTGAAGAAGTGGTCAGACAAATCCAAACAGGAAACTCCAGGACTGTTTTGACTCCACTGACTGGAGTGTTTTTGAAGCAGCAGCCATCAACCTTGATGAACTTACAGACATTGTGACGTCATACATTAGCTTTTGTGAGGATGTATGTGTGCCAACCTAGTCATTTCGCTCGTACAGTAACAATAAACCTTGGTTCAATCCAAAACTTGGATACCTCCGTTGAGCCAAGGAGGATGCCTACAGGAGTGGCGACGGAGCCCTGTACAGACAGGCCAGGAACACACTGTCAAGGGAGATCAGAACGTTCAAGAGGCTCTAGACGCTGAAAAAGCAGAGGAACCAGTTTTCAGCTAACAACCCAGTGTGATGAGGCCTGCAGGAGATCTCCAGCTACAGGAGACACCCTGCCCCTACTGCTGAAGCCAACAAAGCCCTGACTGACAACCTCAACAGCTTCTACTGCAGATTTGAGAAGGAGCACTTCACACCTGTTCCCCTCCTCACTGCAGCTCCTCCACCCACTGACATTCAACCCCTAGCTCAGTTCTCAACTCAACCCCACCAACCCTCTCGAGTCCCACTGACCCACTTTGAATCAGCAAGGGTGAAGAAACCTGGCAGCGCCACAGACAGAAGACCAGGAAAGCTCCAGGCCCAGATGGAGTATGGACCTGGAGCTTTCCTGGTCCTCCTGTCTGCGGGCCTGTGCAGATCAGATGGCTCCCATCCTCACTCAGCCCTTCAACAGATTTCTGGAGCAGAGTGAAGTCCCCTCCAGCTTCAAGCACTCCACCATCATTCTGGTCCCCAAGAAACCCACCATCACAGGACTGAATGACTACAGGCCTGTTGCTCTAACACCTCTAGTTATGAAGTCCTTTGAACGCCTGGTGTTGGGCCACCTGAAGTCCCTTACAGGAAACCTGCTCGACTCCCTGCAGTTTGCCTATCAGGCAAACAGGTCGGTGGATGATGCAGTTAACAAGGGACTGCATTACATCCTGCAGCACCTGGATCGTCCTGGGACCTATTTTAACGGATCCTGTTTGTGGACTGCGTTTAACACCATCATCCCCCACTCCCTCTGCAGCAAACTGTCCCAGATGACTGTGCCACCAGCACTCTGTAAGGAGATCCTTAGCTTCCTTAATGACAGAAGCCAGCAGGTGAGGCTAGGACAGTTCACCTTGGATACCTGGACCATCAGCACTGGTGCGCCATAGGAATGTGTCCGCTCTCCACTGCTCTTCTCCCTCTACACCAATGACTGCACCTCCATGGAACTGTCTTTGAAGCTCCTGCAGTTTGCAGACAACAACACCATCAACGGTCTTATTCACAATGGTGATGAGTCTGCAAATTGATAGCAAGTGGATCAGCTGGAGGTCTCGTGCAGTTAGAACAATCTGGAGCTGAGCATGCTCAAGATGGTAGAGATGATTGTGGACTTTAAGAGACACTCCCCTGCTCTACCCCCACTCTCAGTCCTCAGTAGCACCGTGTGCGTTGTAGAAAGCTTCAGATTTCTGGGCATGATCATCTCTTAGGATCTGAAGTAGGAGTAAAACATAAGCTCCATCCTCAATATCCTCATCCAGCAGAGAATGTACTTCCTGCGGCTCCTGAGGAAACACAAATCCCCCTGCCCTCTATTCAGGACCTGTACTCCTTTAAAGGAGGACAGGGAACTGTTCCCATCTGGCAGGTGCCTCAGAACCCTGCAGACCAGGACTAACAGACACTGGAACAGCTTCTTCCCCACTGCAGTCACTTTATTGAACAGATAAACTGCTAACCGGCTGCACAATCCACAATTGCATCTCATCCCTCACATGTTTCATTTTATACTATCCTCCACTGCATCTGTTGTTTATAATGTATATTGATTCATATTGTAGTTGTAATTTATATTTGCATATATTGCTCTGTATATGGTAGACACCACTATATAAGAGTCTGTTTTATTACCTACTACTTTTATTCCTTACATATTTATTACTCACTTATCCTAATCTTGCACTAGAGTGAAAAAAAAATTCCATGTATGTGTTCATAATCGGCGAATAAAGCTGATTCTAATTTTGAGATCCCCCGGACGAACTGGCAAATATGACTGTGGAGTGGAAAGTCTGGGCTTCCCTGTTTAGGCAGCTGCCCATGACCCGACCATGGATAAGCAACAAAAAATGGATGGATGGGTCATTTTTAGGACATTATTGCAGCTGCTGTCAGTGCTTGTGTAGAGTGCAATTAAAAATACATTAGCAGATTCTGCTAATGTATCTCTGCATTGAATCCCTCCAGGTACTCCGGCTTTTCCCCTCAGTCCAAAAACACGAATGTCAGGTTGATTGATTTAGTATTTTAAGTTGAGCATAGAAGTGAGTGTGCGCATGAGTGGTTGTCTTGTTTGTGCCTGTGTTAATTTACTTGCGGCCCGTCCAGGATCTACCCCGTCTTTTGCCTGATAGGAGCTGGAATAGATTCATGAAAACCTTGCTTTTAGTTAAATTGTTTTTGTAATGTCAAGTTAACAAAAATACCTTTCAAGGGAAATACAATTTAAAAATGAATTATGATGCATTACAATATAGCCAATTTTGAACCCATGTTTTAAATAACAGAGAAAATATGCAAATACTAGACTTCTAAGCCTTGACAGACAAAAAAAGATAAAAGCTGTTCATTCACAGTTTGTCAACACAAATTTTAATGCATTTTCCCTGAAAAACAACAGCAACAGGCTTACAGTTAACAGTAATTTCAACTTTAATGTTGTCATATATGAAAAGTGCTGAGAGCTGGGCGAGGAGTTTTAAATGTCAAATCTGAGTGTGAAAAACAAACACAGTGTGAGTACTTCATTTCTTTTTCTATACGCGTTTGAACAGGTCTGAGCTTCCCTCTTAAAAAATCTTGGTAAGACAACTGGGAGACACCCAGAAAGTAGCAGAAAAACCTGTTTTGTACCATGTTCTGGATTTGCAAAACAAAACTATGACAATAGTGTTTTCTTGGTCTAGAACAGCCAACAGGATACAGTTGTGTGTAGATAGACCATGACTTATACCACTATATCCCTCACTTCATTCACTAAAACAGTGTTGCTTTTTTATCTTAAGAAAAACAAAACAAAACAAAAAAAAAAAAAACACATGAGGAACATTCAGTTTTATATGTTATCACTTTTACATCCCAACATTCATCTGCATGTTTTATCTACATTTGACACAGGTTGAATTCAGTGGTGATAATTCACTTCATAATTTATATCCATGTAAAATAAAAAAGCACAGGGATCAGTTTTAACTTAGTAAATATATGACTGATGTGTAGATGTATTATACCTGCTTAAGAAAGGAAACATTACTTTGCATGTGCTTTATGGTTTTCAGGGCCCTGCTCTTTGAACATGGCTGAACGGTAACGTAGGATTTTTACTTAAAGGAAGTTTATGGACTAATCTTGTGTGAAGATTCACATATAGGATGTTTTCTTCTGGGGCTCACAGCTTAAAAGATTTACAACATGTAGTTGTTAAATAATCTATTTACATCAAAATGACATTTTTCTTACTTTTACTTAATGTAATCAATTTGTTTTGTTACTCATATCAAGCTGATTTTTAAAAAAAGGAAAAAATGAAATCATATTAGAAATAATAAAATTAATATGTAAACTAGGTCCAAATAAAAAAAGCTTTACATGAGATTCAAACCCTAACATTTACTAATTGTGTGGCATCAATTCCACTCACCCGTCTACATGAGTCTAAATCAAAAAACTTGAAAGGGAAACTTCTTACAGAGTTGTACACTCTAATGATGAAGCAAACACAGATCATCTTTAATTTATCAGTATTGATTGTATGATTGCACTTAGACAAGAACCTTTGCAACACATGGTGAAAAAAAAGAAAAAAGAAAGAGAAACTCTCAATATACTGTATATCTGTTATTACATTTTCCAGCTGTAATTTTGAATGTTTCCATTGATTCAACACCCTGAACGTTACCTCAGGCCAAACAAGTGACTTTTTAAGGGGTAAGGCCATTTGACTTTAACTGACATTTTTCAATTTATACTTTAAAATCTTTTAATACTTTAATAATACATTCATATTTTAATGTCAAATTAAATTGCACACACTCTGTTTTTGCTGATCCTTTAACAATTTGAAACTTTTAGTTGAGTGTCTGCTTAATTAACGTATGAATGTACACTACATTTGGCTTTTTTGTTTACAACACAGATCTTTGATTGATTGTATGTTTTTTTTATGTATACAGTAAGTTTATTAAGGCAAATTAGCTTTTTATAGTTATACCAACATGTGATCAGCCTCTGTCATTTAAATATAAGGTAAGTCTATAAAAGTCAGTAATGTATTGGACTCCTGGTATTTGCTTATGTATCAAACAGCCTTAGAATTTGATTTAGATAAACAAGCATGGTTTCATTCAAAAGTAAGAAAAAAACCACGAAGAATGAGTTTATCTCTTCTATCTTGTTTGAAATTATATAAATACTGTATGAAATGAAAAATAATAATTTTAGCCAAACTGGTTCCCTCAAAACATATTTAACACAGTATAGCTGTCACTAAACATGCAAAATTTTAGGTTAGGAATTTTTGCTATTAAAACAACTTCCGATGTATTTAAAAATAATAACAATAATAATAAAAAAAACATCTATTTAAACCCAGGTTAATTTTTAATAAACATAATTCTTGTCTGGTTAACTTAATAGTTCATGTGGGAAGAACAGGGCCCTGGTCATTTCTGAGATAAAGCATTTTATAATGTCTTTTCCTATACTTTAATAGCAATTTATCATCAGGTTACATGTTCAGTTACTGAGACATGAACCAGCATTTTAAAAATAGTTTAAGTAAATAAATATTCATATAGATGAGTGCTTCAAAGATCATGTGAGACCTACTTTATATAAGGCATCAACGGAGCACTGAATGTTATTCCTAAGCTTTCTCATCTATGATGAGTCAGTCAGCTAGATTTTCTAATATTTTATAAAAATGATTTGAAATATTTAATAAAACAAACAAACAAACAAACAAAAATAACTAACCATAAAATCATCTTCTTAATTATATTTACAATAACTATATCAGGGGCGTTATTTCCATGTTGGTCAAAAAAAAAAAAAAAAAAAAAAAAATCTGATTTATCAAACTGTGTGGTATGCTCCTCTTTAAGAAAACTTAAAAGTCCAGCATTGCAGAATGTTGGTCCTCTCAACAATTATAAAGCAACAACAGTGTAAACAGTGATAAAGATGTTGATGGCTTGTTCACACATTGGTGATTTCCACACTCTTGAAGGTGTGCATTGGGCTGCCTTTGGCCCGGGGAACAGCCTGCACTTTGGCCTCTCTGGGTAAAGAGCCACAGCTGCTGTGGAAGCCCAGACTGCGCTCCACAGAGTGGCTGTTTGCACGTAGCCTCAATGGACTCTGGTAACAGGAAAAGACAGAAAACACAAAGTGGATTTTTTAAACTTCCAAATCCAAGATGATTTGATGACAAGTGGATGTCTTAAAAATTACCTGCTGAGTAAGTGAATTAATTCTTCTTCCATAATAGATCAAATACTAAAGGCATTGTCGAAATACTTTCCAGTGAAATTATTTTATTCTATTCTACTATTCTATTCTACAGTCATTTAGCAGACGCTTTTATCCAAAGCGACTTACATTTGAGAGGAAGAACAACACAAGCATGAATTCAAACAAGATGGGACGTCATAATTAAGTGATAGTCAGACCGCTTTTGAGTCCAGTTGGACCCAGGTGCTGTCATGTAGTGCTAGTGCAGTGCAGTCTTCGTATTTTTGTATTATGTAGTATTTTTAGTTTAGTTTTATGATTGTTAACCCTTGATACCTTTTTGTCAAAGTAACAAATTTTCATAGTTATATGTGATGTTTACGCGTAACTAAGGTAACCAACAATGTGGCCTCCATGAAATATGGTGATAAAGATGGACATAGACATGGCTTCAAATGCTAAGCACAGTTGTGAATGGACAGTGGCCGTGAGAGGCCAAAATTCTTCCAGATGTAAACATGTTTTCATCTGTGGGTGGATTCATTGTAGGGTGACCAGAGATACTCTTTTACCTGAACATGTCTTCTTTCTGAAAACTAAAAAATGCGTCTCACCTGGAATTTCAAAATCGTTCAGGATTTTGCTCTTTCTCAGCCTCAAATATGTTTACACCAGCTTTGTGTTGCCTTTCACTCCCCACGCTTATTATTTTTTATCAACTCTCTCAAATAATGAGCAAAAGGACAGGGAGGGGGAGAGGAGGGAGCCACAGCTCAGAGAGGCTGGACTAAATTTGTGTTTGTAAGTGTGCATAAATCTCCCTCCTTATATAGTCTCAGATGGGCTTCGCACCCATGAGGGATGCAAAGCCATTCAAATTTCCTGTTGAGAGGTTTCAACTTCTTCAGTGTTGCACAAACACCTTAATAAGACAAACTGAAAACAAAGTGCATGTTTTGGACTGATGGCTTTGACGACTTGGGGAATAAGCTGTTCAAGAGTTTTAGATCTCAATTTACAGTATCTACAAAGCTAAGAAATGCAGAAACATAAATGTAAATTCACAGACAAACTACAGAAAAAACTCCCATTTTCACCATGATGGTGATGCATGGGAAGCTCAGTGCATGACATGGAAAGACATGCAAAGTAAAAAGCTTGAAGCTCATATCTGTTCTGCATAAAGAGAGGTTTTTTTCTTCTTTTTTATGTTTGTGTGTGTTTCTATATGTTTATTACCTTATTGCTTTATAAAGGGACAAACACTGAACAGAAAGACAGTTGGTCAAAACTGATCTCCAACACACTAAAAATGGACTGAATGATGAATTAACCCTTTTAAGGTGTTACTTATCCCAATGGTGCTCTAACAGGGGCGTCAAACTCCAGTCCTCAAGGGCTGCTGCTGTCAACACACCTGATTCAAATCAAATCCAACACCTTCATCTCAACTTCTTCACAATGACCCATTAATTAACACAAGTCAGCCTCTCACTGCAAAGTGCTGAGTGAAGTGCAGTGTAGTTTGAGTAAATGAGGCTGTGCAGTAGTTTCATACCCCGGGAGGGGTCTCAGTGGCCTTGCCGGTGTGTTGAAAAAAGACAGCTTCAGGTTGGTCTTGTGAGGGTGCAATCCCCGTACTTTACTTTGTACTTCATTTCCCTCCCTTCCAGATTTTGTGACTTCTTAAAAGAAATATTTGAAAATGACATCTGGCCTCATCTTGAAATGCTCATACAGCCATTCAGTAAATTATTCATACTCACCTTATCCTTAAGGGGCACTAGCTAAGAGGGAGGAAACTCTCATATGAGTCATTTTCTCTCTTATTGCCTGTACAGGCAGTATTTTACAAGATGCTTTTATAAATATTATTCAAGGGAATTAATACACAACTTATCATATCCTTTGCAGGACATTGTGTGCCTGCAGGTTTAATGTTTACATCCTTTAACTTATGTTTAGTCTTCCATTTATGGACTTATGAAATGACATGATACCTTTCCTGATCTTCTGATCGACACCCTCTCTTCAGCAAAGCGGTTGACTGCCACAGGTGAAGAACAATTGACAACCTCAGTCTCCTGTTCTGCATTACTGGAAACACAAGGCATCACAATAGATTGTTACATGCTTATTAGTCGTGTCCTTAATGTGTGAGAACACGAATTTGTAAGAACATAACATTTAAGGTAAAAATGCTGGCAATGCTGAGGTTGTTTTATATTAAACAATGCACAATATGTCCAGTGTGAAAGTGTTTTTCATCTACCTAAGTGGGATAGCCAGTATCTTCATCTCTTCGTACAGGTGCCTGTGCAGCATGTGTTTGTTGCTGGGGATTCCCAGTGCTTTGGCCATTACATCCGTGTTATAGGACTGGTCCAAAGCCATCACTGCGCCATGAATCCCTTTACCCTGAAGATTGTCTGCAAATTCCTGAAGAGCACAAAGGAGAAGGAGAGCACAGATCACACAATGTGCTCCTAAATGAGCAATGCAGAAGGGGGGGTTGACTCTGGTCATATAAACTTCTAGGTCCAGAAGTTAAATCTGGTAGTTATAACATACCGAAGAATAAACGTTCACAAATAGAAACATGCCTCTAGTGTTTTCTTTAGGGGCTGAAGAAGTTTATTTTTATTTTGTTTTTTTTTTTAACTGCTGTATGTTCTCCAGAAATAAGTATGTACAAGGATGACTTTTTAAAAAAAATCTCATGCTGTGTGGTCTGTTTTCCGTTACAATGTACACACTATTTTCCCCCTATTTCAGCAGTTTGAGATATCAAAGCAACAAAACTATCATTATATTTGAGGCAACCCTAAAAACACATAATTTGTGGTATCTGGCTCCAGAACTCCAGAGCGAAGGGGATTACCATCACTGACCGCCTCACCCACCTTAAGGTCTATGTCTCTGATCCACTTCGCCACTCTGTGACATGTCCAAACAATGGTGTCCCTGTTTTGGTGCTCACACTTAGTCCGTCGTGCCTGCAGGGCCTTTCAAAACATTACAAATGAATAAGAACTACTGTGGCAGGGGCCAATAAAAACACAGATGAAGGTCTGCTAAGATTACGCAACACCATGACCTTTACAACACAATGGTGCTTAAAAGCTTGTGAATGCTTTCTTTATATGTATATATATATATATATATATATATATATATATATATATACATATATATATATATTATATTTAAAATAACCTTAAACCTGTTTTTGCCATGAGTCACGAAGAAGTAGTAGAAAAACTTTTAAATTCAGTATTTCTTAAAGGAAAAAACAAATATTTTATATATTCGTTAGCTATAAAAGTATGTGAACCTAACAGTATCTTGTTTAATCTCTGTACAAAGCAATGGCTGCAAATGAATATTTCTAATATGTGTGTATGTTAATCAGTTCTGCAAACCAGCCTGAATTTTAGCTCATTCTCTGTACAGAACAGCTTCACACCTTGGACATTGATTGTTTTTCTCACATAAATCGCTGATTTCAGAGCTTTCCACAACATGTTAATTCACCATGAGTTGCTGGCTTTTCTAGAATATAAATTTTATTGTCCTTTTACAATTATTTAGTGGAAAATAATTGTTTTCTTTTTGATATAATTATTTGGTAGGCAGACAGGAAGGTTTGTCTTTATCCTTGCAGCTCTGCTCTCCTGAAAATTACATATTTTCCTGGTTGTGGACACATGAACATTGACATTTCTGAGAGATCTTTGTTGGCCAACAACTCCTTTGTGAGTGTCACAATGATCTTTCATTTGTAAATTATAGATGGTGAAGTTCTGCCTGTCCTTAAAACTCTTCATGCTATTGTAAAGACTAACCAGAAATTCATGTTGTTAAATTAAAGTTTAATAGATTCCTGTAATATAAAGAAGCAGGACACCTTCTCATCCATGATTGTAAACGCCCCACTTAAACGTAAATGACTTGTGAAAGTCTGATGATATTTTAGGTCATATTTATGTAGGGTTCTGCAAAAATATAACTTTTAATGAATATTAGTCAAAACTTCAAGCATTTTGGTTTTTATATCTGGAGGGATTTATACATCATAGTCATCCATTGTAATCTGACCTCTTTGTCAAAGCTGAGCATCTGCAGGAGCTGAATTGCCAGAAGAAGACTGGTCTGGTGGAAATGGTCAGTGATGTTGAAGAATCTTTCCAGGTCCCTGCGGCTAAGAGAGTTGAGCACTCGTCCATCTACTAAATTAGTCTGGAAGATTTGAGAGTATTGAGGCAGCCCCACGTCACTTAGCCATGATGTTGCAACCCAGTGGTGGTCCATCTCGGATGCTTTTGATAAACTAGAAGATAATCAGAAACCAATCAGTTATTGTGGTATTGTTGGCAAAAGACGTTTACAAAGTCAAAAATAAAAGCAACCAAATCTCTTCTGTAGTTGTTATACAGCAATCAACCATAACACTATGACCACCCGCCCAATATTGAGTAGATCCCCGTTTTCTACTAAAAACATGACCCATCAAGCCATGGAGTCCGCTGAATTTCTGAAGGTATGCTGTGCTGTGGTATGTGGCACTAAACCATTAGTAGCAGATCATTTAGGCTCAGTAAGTTCTGAGGTAGGATCTTGCAACGTCTTTATTCATTACATCCTTACAAATGCTTGATATACTAACTCATCAAACTTGTTATCAAGTTCATCAAACCATTCTTAAACCATTTTTATGGTGTGACAGGGAACATTAATCTTGCGAAAGAAGCCATTGCCATCAGGGAATAAAATTTCCATTTTGAAGGAGTGAACTTAGAAACATTGTTTATAGGTGCATTTGTTGAATAACATCCATATCAAAGGTAGTATCCAAGGATTCCCAGCAGAACATTGCCCAACGCATCACGCTGCCCTTACCAGCTTGCTTTCTTCCGAAAATGCATCCTGGTGCTATGTCTTTTCCAGGTCAATGACATACAAGGCCCCATCCATCCATATGATGTTGCAGAAAATGTAATTCATCCACCTTTGGCCATTGCATCATGGTTCCCTTTTTATGCTCGCGTGCCCATTTTCCTTACTATCAGTGATACAGCAGCATGGACATCAGAATCAGAATCAGGTTTATTGCCAAGTAGGTTTACACGTACAAGGAATTTGTTTTGGTGCATGGGTGCCAACAAGAGCAGATATATATATATATATATAAATATATATATATATATATATATATATATATATATGTAAAACAATTAAATAAAACCAGTCTGTAGAACCAGTCTATAACACATGAAACTAAGATGCACCTTGTGTTCTGACCTTGGAGAACCACAATTAACCTTTTCTGCAATTTGTCCTCCAGTTGCTTTTCTCTGTGATCAAGATCAGCCAGACTTTGCTTCCCATGAGCATCAGTGATTTTTGCCAGCCCAAATCTTCATCTTCAAAGTTAAAGCATTCAAACCTTGTTACATGTATTGAAATAAATATTACCACTTTTCCTTCTCCATTATGCAAACTCATCTTCTTGGGCCTTTACTCACCCTTGCTCTCCTTCAGCTCTCCGGTAATCCTCAATGGCCAGTCTTACTTTTCTGCGATGAATTGGATTACTGATGCCCAGACCCAGCTCTAAATCCTCATCCGTAAGGCCCAGCAACACCTAAGAGCACAAATCCAGTTCATTGAGAAACAGGAACAGCACCCCTTTGTCATGAAAAAGCCAAATAAGCAGGAGAAACTACTGGCACATGTATAATACCAAGAGGAATACCTTTCCACTTTTGACGTTTTCTGAGCAAGCTCTCAGGTACATGGGCATCCCCATGACAACCTCCAGCCAGGCCTGGACTGCTCCTGCCCTCCACAGTGACATGCACGTGTTTCGAGTGAGCTCCGCCTGCTGGAGGCGGTCCAGCTGCTCCTCTCCATCAGATAGGCTGTTCTGTGTGAGGCTGTCAGAGTCTGGAGTGGTCAGGAGAAGTTTATGGTGTGGCATAAAGGAGAGGTTGAGGGTCAGAGGGATATTGAAATAAAAGACATTGACTCATCTGGAGAAAATCTGACAGCCAATGGGGTTTTTAAACTTAAAAAAAGTTCACTTTCTTCTACAAAAATATTTGGATGGTAAATTAAAATAGCAAATTTTGTCCTTCTTTTTTCTAGATGAAGAAATCAGTCAATAAATATGTCTTTCTGTGCACATTAAGATCATTCATCTTGTTGTGTAGAGTATTTAATATAGGCTTTAAGCTTTTCAGTTGTTCCAAATGTTTAGAAATTACACCAAATAGCCACTAGATGGTGCCACAATATCTCAGTTGAAATACTCATGAATGAATTAAGCTAGCTAACCAAGTTTATGGTACATCTGCATGACTGGTTGTACAAAAATCTCAGTTTGTGTTTAAATTTATTGATATACAACATGCTTAGCTCCTTGTAAATAACACAATGGTACTAATGGTGCAGTGTGAATGTTAAATAGAGCTGTTAAATACTAATAACTATCTGATGATTATGATGAGACTTAAGACCATTAGGATAATGTGTTAGAGACACAGGGATCATTCATAAATCCTCATGCTTCTGCCCTTTAATAGTCTATTTCTAAGACAGGAAACACTGATTCATACTGAACCGACGAATCCAGGATGAACTCTATGTTTATCTGATTCGTCTCCACATGCTGACAAAAATGCTGCATGCAAATTCCATCGTCGCTCAAAACAGCTTTCAAAGAACATTGACGCAAACTTGTATTTTCCAAAGGACATGAGAAATATGAATAATCCCCAGAGTGCAGAAACAGACAGCTGGTCATCACAGATGAGGAGTTACTCACTGGTAGGAGAGAGTTGCCATTAAAAATGGCAGGAGGAGAGGGAGAGACACATTAGACTGGGACACAAGAACAAGATTACTCATGGAACAGAAAAGTGCAACATAGTATTCAGTTTCTAGTTTTATTTTTAAAATAAGATTTCATTTCAATTATAATTCATCTGGAAAATGCTAAAACTGCCTTAACATTTGGCTGCAACAGCTGCAGCAGATAAATATTAGAAGTTACCTCTTTGTTTCTCTCATTTTTAAATAAAATAATAGATTTAATCTTTTTTTTTTTTGTTAGAATTTCCTTAAATCACAGAGATTTCTTTCCCAGGAAATGAGGGGGAGATTCTACACAAAGCAAAACAAAAACAGGAAAAATAAGGGAGTGGTGTGGGGGAGCGCAGGCATGCATTCATAATGCAAGAGATAATTTGGTTAAAGAGGAGGGGTAACACAGGAGCAGAAGGTCTGTGGAGATCATTAATTTGATAACAAATGAATAGATGTTTAACCAAGGCAACACAGAGGGATCATGCATATGTTTAATGCAGTCCTTTGTCTCAGATTGGCACATGTTAGTTAGCACTCAGTAAGAAATGAGTCACACAATCTGAGGAGGCTAGTGCTAACAGTGATGCACAGATTTTTTATAAAATGAGTGTTAAAACTTTGGCACTTGCACGTGGTTTTACACCAGACAAGGGGTGGGGTTGAATAAGCATCACTGCTAATTTTCAAACATCTTTTTGGTTGTCTGTTTAAATCTGTGCTGTCAAATTTTCTAGGGAAGACTGACTCTAAAACCTGTGCTGGTCAGCCACTCTTTTTTTTCTTTCTTTCTCTTTTAATAAAATGTCTTCAGAAAAACATCTCTGCTGTTCACAGCAGTATTTTAACAGATACTGTCAGTCAGCATTTTTATAATTGTGATGGCAGTCTTGTAACAGCAGTATTTCTAATAAGTCTTTAAATTAATCAGATAATATCCCTTTTCTCATTTTAAGACATAGGCCCAAGAGGCTGGGAGCAAGAAAAAAACTTAAAAATCAATGTTGCCATGAAAAAAAGCAAGTGTAGAGTAACAAAAACTAAATGACATTTACAGTAAAACACTAGTTTCACAATAGCTCCTATGTACATATGAACATCAGTCCTTCAAGTCTCCAGTTATAAAAAACATAATACATAAAGACATTTTTAAGATAATACATCATAAACGTGTCTACACATTGTAATAACCTCATATATATATTTATATGCATGTAAACATATATACATATGCATACATGTACAACTATAAATATATATCTAATTTACAAACATACAATCTTAGAGCAATTTACTGTACATTTATGGGAATAGCAGTCTTTTTTATTTTAGGGCTTTTCCATAAAATCCACCACCTCTTCTTTCAAACAAAACAGTCTTCACACATGGTTAAAGCAATTTTGATGTCCACACAAAATAAGCACACACACACACACACACACACACACACACTCTCACACTCAGCTTCACCAGTCGGCATCCTCCTCTATGTAATAATCAGGGGTGGCTGTACCATCAAACAAGCCGGGGTCCAGTGACTTGCGCTGTTTGCCCCGAGTGAACACCCGTGATAGAGATCCCAGAGTCATCTTTTCCTTCTTCTTCTTACGCTTCTGGTCTTCCAGGTCCTCCATGGACTGAGTAGACAGAAGAGACAGGGGGCTCACGTTACTCAGCAGCATTAAAGCCACAAACTTTTTCCATACTTAATGAATTTTTCTTTAAGCGAGTTGGATGAGAAGACGGAGACTGTAATGTTTGTGTCGTTCATAAACTGCTGTGTGTAGGTGATTAACTTTAGCTTGGCATAAACATGGGGCAACAGTGAGCCTTGATTCAAGTAAAAAGGGCTAAAATGTTCCACCTCAAAGACAATATCTTTCGGCTGAGGGCAGTTACTTCTTAGAGCCTCTGTGGCCTTCGTGGCCATAGGGCAACATTTAGTTACTTCTGCACTTTGACTATTTATTGAATTAACAGATGAGAAAATGCTACTATGTAAATTATTAGTTTTATTACCTTAGGACAGAGTTCAGCCAGCTGTTTCTATTTTCATGCTAAGCTTTCTAATTGTATACTAGCTGAATACAACACTGTTTTATAATAAACAGGGATGCCTTGTAAAATGTTATTATTAAAAGCCTATATCTAAAAAGACATGAACATACACATACCAATGCAAAGACAAATGTTGAAACAACAAAAAGTATATTATCTCTTAAAATATACATCTAATGCTTGGTGCCTGCAACATGTTTTAATACAAGAAGCATCTTCATTGCTAGGTGTCATCAGTTGTCATTTTACCCCCAACTTATAAGTATTAAGAAACTGAGAATACAAACTGCTGTGCTGTTCATGAAAATGTAAAATTGTAGTGCAGTTACTGAACAGTTGGAAGCCTCTTTTGCAATACTTTTCTCAAAACTCTGGATATGTTCAGTACTTCAGGACCACAGTTGGGCCAGTTTTGCATCAAGACTTGTGATGCAAAACTCGTGTAGTTGTAACACGTGCAGAATGGGGTTGGCATTTCTTGCTGGATTACAAGGCCTTCTATGAAACCTGTATTGTCTAGGTGGCAGAATGTGTTGCTCTAAATCTGGTATATTTCACTCAGTCACCGGGTCACCGGTTCGATCCCGGCCCGGAGAGTCCATGTCTAGGTGTCCCTGAGCAAGACACCGAACCACTAATTGCTCCTGATGGGTTGTGGTTGAACGCCTTGCATGGCAGCTTCCGCCATCAGTGACATACATGCAAAGAGCTTTGGATAAGAGCGTTGTATAAGTACAGACCATTTACCAATCACAGTTGTGCAAATCCTCCATGCAAAATGAAGTGTTGCACCCCCACTATCATTACAGATACTGGCAACATGTTAGACAGTCCTACTCCTCTTTATCCAGGAGGACACAGCATCATGACTTTTAAAGTTTTTATTAATAATAAAAATTTATTTTCCACTTTGTTTTAATTCCTCTTAAATGAGCTCTGGTCATGAGAAAGCAACAACATTCCTGGATTTTCTTTTCCTTGCATGACAGAGTTTTAACTTGCACTTGTTGGTGTAGCAACAAGCTTTGTTTACTGAGAGTAGTTTTCAGAAGTGTTCCTGAGGCCATGTAGTGATTTCCACTACAGAATCGCATCTGTTTTAATGCATTGCTGCCTAAGGCCTGAAGATTACAGCCAATAAGTTTTGGCTTTCATCGTGTCGCTTGGGGACAAAGTGTTTCTTTGGATTCTCTGAATCTTTTAATAATCCTCCCCAAATTCTTTGTAATTACTATGCAGAGAAATTAAACTTAAAATTATGTGAGTGTGCATGATTGTTTGTCTTATTTGTTTCTGTGTTCATCCTGGGATTGACTGGTGACCTACAGGGTACATGATCAAATGCCAACAATGAATGGTTGCATTCAGCTTACAAAAAGAGAGCTGTCCATCTCCTCGTTAAACTCAGCTTCTGCAACATGACAATACTGTAAAAACATTGCTTTAAAATAGCCCTGCCACCACTGAGCTGGCAAGCTGAGCCCATCAGAATGACAAGATAGAGGAAAACACACAAACCAGAGAAGATAAAGAGAAGGAAGGCATGGATAGAAGATTGTGGAGATGTGATTACTTGGTTGAGGGGGCCAGGCAGCTCTTACATTGCAGAGGGAGTGCGTCCGATGTCGAGGTGAGTTGATGTCACTGGGCGTGGACGAGCGGTCCCCATCAGCCGCTGAGGCATCAGAGATCACAGAGGGTTGGCGAGAGTGACAGGGGCTGATCCTGACCACAGCTAAACACACACATGCATATTCACACGCCTTGAAAATCCCCCACTGTTAGTATGAGAAACCTCCAAGAAACCCTCTGTTAATATGCTGAAGCATCACCAAGCACCATGTAAACAGCAAAGGAACAGATGAGAAGTCTTACCCTGTCTGTCTGTGCCATGTCCATGATACAGGGTCTGTTGGCTTTGGCGGATGGCGGCTGTGAGCGGCAGATCAGCTTGCATCACCCACTCCTGACTGCCATTCACCATGGGCTCTGTTGGCATGGCCAGTGAGTGGCGTTTGGGTACATCTTTTGTCAGAGTGGCTAAAGACTGCTTTGCCTGGGAAACAAAAGAAAAAAAAATCAGAAACTAAGCATAAAATAAAAGGAAAACAAACCACAAAGATAAATGGTGCATGTTTTCTTCTTTTTTCCACACCAACACAGCTTTCAATACCAAAGAAACTACCAAAGAACTTTAAGATATGATGGCACTGTTTATGAATTCCTGTAATACTTTTGAAGAACAAACTGTACAGGTTTCAATAAAGGTTAGGTGGAATTGATGAGAAATGACCCAAAAACTTGCTCACAGCAGCTGTGTCAACACAGATGAGCGAGAAACCACTCAAGCTCACATCAGTGCATGCTTAATAAGGTTGACAATGCTTTACTAATAATCAACAATTCCAGTGACACAACAAAAAGACGACTAAGTGGTCCTCGTTATTATGTAAGTAAGTGGACTTATGTTATTACTCTGTGTCGTAGAGCTTCACTTTTGCCCAAAACACAAGAAGAAAAAAATCCTTCCCTCTGTTTTGAATCCTTAATACTCATACAGGGTTGATGCTGCAAATTTTCATTTTCATAAGAAAAGAAAACCTGAATTACTTTACTGCAGCCCACAAAAAAGACGCCATTAAACAGACTGTTAACAGCTGAATAAGTTATGCCCAGGTGTTTTTTATTATTTAAATATTGTTTTTGAGTTAATTAAGATACAAATCTCATTTGTTATACAGATAAATAAGTTCCCCGGAAAAGAGAAGAGAAGAGAAGAGAAGAGAAGAGTGATATTTTGTGGCAGCTCTGTCACTGATGTGCCAACAAATGTGATCTGTGGTGCAGCTTTATGTGAGGATCTGTGGGTGGTTGTGGCTTGCAAAAGGTGGAGAGAGATTAATGACGCATAAACTGACAGCTGTACCAAGGAGGAGCTAACATAATGGGGGAAAAAAAAGAAGAAAAGAGAAATCTCACATCTTCTCTCTCAGCTCAAAGGAAGACTTTTCTGAGAGAAAACAGATGAGGATATAAAGCAAATCAGCTTATTTCATGTGTTTAAACCCACATGAATACACAGCTTACATTTTGTTTACATTTACACCACACACACAGCAGTATTATGTTTAAGTGTCAGGACTGCGTTTAAATTAATTCTGCAAAGTTGTGTCCGTGTGAAGAGTGATTCACCATAGTGAGCTCAGCCTCCAGTTCTTTAATCCTGTTCTCCTTCATGTCCATCTGGGAGCGCAGGATGTTGGCCTGCTCTGTGGCTTCTTTGGTCTGCCTCCTCAGGTCCCACTTCTCCCTCTCCAGCATGTCCTTCTCCTTCGCCAATACTTTCACCGCATCCTCACTCTCCTGCAGCAAACCACACACATTCCCTGCTAATTACCATCAAACTAATTTAAAATGATCAGAGAGGCTCTAAATGTGGAATGATGCACCTCACAGCTGTTATGTTCTATGTTTAACAAAGTGAGCAAGAAACCAACACACACAGTTTGGCCACAGCGAACACTAGAACATGACAGCACCTGGGTCCAACTGGACTCAAGGCAGTCTATCACTTAATTATGACGTCCCATCTTGTTTGAATTCATGCTTGTGTTGTTCTTACTCTCAAATGTAAGTCGCTTTGGATAAAAGAGTCTGCTAAATGACTGTAGAATAGAATAGAATAGAATAAAAGGTTCTTCAAAAAGTAGAAACAATAGTAACTTTTGTTTTTCTCTGAATATCCTGATGTCACTTTGTATTGGAGTCTATTGGATCATTCATCGTTATGGGGACCTTTTTTTTCTTTTCTTTGAGCTGAAATGTTAATTATTTTGGAATACAAAAAAAAAAAAAAAAAAAAAAAAAAAAAATCAAAGCAGTTGTCAATTGAATAATTTTACTGAAAGTTTTGCTTCTGAACTTCATTTCTATCTTGAACAATGTGTGAAGAGACAAAAATATAATAATAATAATAATAATAATAATAATAATAATAATAATAATAATAATAATAACAATAACAATAATAATAATAATAATTACAACAGCCTATAGTGAGAAAGCACTTGCCCAGTAGTGCCACCAATTATTTTGAGTTAAAGCAAAAAAACCTATTACTATGTCTACATCTATTGTTATTAACTGTTTCAGATAATTCAGGTGGCATGAATATCTATGCAATGGCAACAAATACAGTATTAATTATGAAAACAAGAGCTTACATTAACAACTGCTGCACACAAGCACATAATATTTTGACAAATCCCTTATTAAATGCCTGTATCCTGCTTATAATTATGCAAACTCAAGGTTATGGTACAGGATAAAATGCTTTTTGCCTGTATAACTTTAAATCATGTGGTAATCTTTCTGATGATCACGGAGGGCAATGAGCAGATGGATCAGCTGGACTGGTGTTACCTTTCTGTGCTGGTCATAGTTGCGTATGAATTCTCGCAGCTGCTCCTCTCTGTTCTCCAGTGTTGTGTACAACTGCTGCATCTGACTCACCAAGTCTGCTTTCTCCACTTTTAGACGCTTACGATCAGCTTTCATGGCTGAAGGACACAGACCAACACAATGAGCAGTACATTAGTTATAATTACTGTCAGAATAACAAAATACTATAAAATCAAAATCTCTTTCAGTTAGAAACAAAGACTTGTAATAGCAGCAGAGATCCACTAGGTGGCACTGTGTTTTCTATTAATGAGGGAATCAGCTGCATTTTTTTTTAAAAGCTGATCACAAAACGCAAGTAGTATTGTGGCACATATTCATTCATATGTGAAACTATTTTCAGCTGGCATGTGGAGACTCATCCTCTAAGGGGATAATAAAAACTGATTTATTCCAGCTTCACTTATGACAGCTCAACACCAATGATGCAGCTGGTGGGGCTCTTTGCAGGCAAAAACAACAGAAATTCTCTTCTTGCAGCCTGTTTTTAAAAGACAGGGAGGCAAGACTGAAACCTGTACTTTCCATAACTGTGTCACTCTGGGTGAATTCCTTTGGAGAGTGCTCACCTGCCTCATGCTTAACAGTGAACCCTCAAACCTGTTTAGCAGCAGTTACGAGACAGTTAACAGGCTTGCAGTTTCCACCTGTGACTGAGCAAAGAGAACCATTAAACTAGACCACAGCTGCCTTTTGTTGCAAGAAATTATCTGCAGGACGCGCTTTAATTTATCTGCCATTAATACTTCAGAGTATAGCTTCTAAGTCATGATTGATGCATGTTAATAAAACTGAGGTTCACCTGGAGTTGGGCTGACTGCTCATCATGGGTTACACTCATTTAAAAAAACAAAACAAAACATGTGGTATTTTACCTCTTCCTATTAAGTCCACAACTCACATTATTATTAGTGAGTTATTCTTTTTTATATCTATAAATGACAGAAAACTGGTTGATTTAGGAAGTATAAGTACATTAATCGAGTTTGAATATTTAAAACAATAATACTTAATGTTAATAACAAAACAAAAACAACTACGCTTCTGAAAATGAAAACTCAATGCACAAATATAAGAAAACAATTACTTGGCATCTTCGATATTAAAGCTAAGTAAAGAGCTTATACAGTATCTCACAGAAGTGAGTACACCCCTTGCATTATTACAAATATTTCATTATATCTTTTCATGGCACAACACTATAGAAATTCAATTTTGATATACAGGACACCAAACTATAAAAACTAAACTCTGATACTCTGTGTGTCAAAGTTTAATTTCTTTAGTGTTGTCCCATGAAAATATATAATGAAATATTAGCAAAAATATGAAGGGTGTACTCACTTCTGTGAGATTCTGTAACTACAACATGTGAATGTTTCAAGTGAAGAATTCAAATTAGCTTGTTTCAGACAAGTTTTTAACGAGTTTGCTTCCTGTTTAATTTGCAAAACAATACATAACTTGACTCCAAAGAGAAGTACAAGAACATATACAGCAAGATTTTATGTAGATTTTTATATTCAACATAGAGCAGGTTTGTCAAACATTTGCCAAACTGTATTCTTTGTTGAGAGAAGTGAAATGTATACTTTAGAGGACCAACAGCTGTCCAGCTGACAGCTCAGACAGCTGTATTTTCTGGTATGGAGGTGTTGGAAACAAGGGACTCTGGCAGATTAGGCAAGAGAACAAGACTTGTTGACTCCTGACCTTGTAAGGCCTCCTTGGCTCGGTCCAGCTCCTGCTCCTTGTCACCCAGCTGCACACGGAGCTCAGTAGCAGAGAGCAGATTGGCAGAGCAGCCTCCTTGGGTCTCCTCCAGGTCCTTACTCAACATGTCTTTCATTTGCCTCAACAGGTGAACCTCCTCTTGAAGCTGTACCACTTCTTCACGAAGCAACACTAAGGGAGACAAGAGTGTTTGGGTTTAGAGTATGCCGAGAGAGAAGGAAAATCAGCAGAGCGATAAGTGGAGAAGGAATAAGAGAAAGGGGATTAAAGGAAAAAAATGGAAAAGAAATGGACTTATGAAAGAAAGGGGCACAGATAAAAGTAAAATCTGATTATACAGCACATAAACAAACCCAACTCTACTCATAACTTCCCTTATTAAAGTGTGGCTGCAGGTATTTTAGAAATGTGGTTAAATGCCAGAAACAGACTCAGGACTGGAGGCAGGAATAACAGTGTGTAAATGAAAAACCTCACTGTGTTATAACTGTTTAAACTATAAGAAACACACACTTGACTTGTGTTCCTCTATCCTGTATTTTCAGATAAACAGGATGGGATTTGGGGGGAAAAAAAGCTAAGGAAAGGACACAGTGGGCTAAAGAGGGATTTCATTGGCAAAAAAATGATGAAAAAGTACAACAAAGGAACCCCAATACCAGCAACAGTGTCATAATGATTTATACTGGGAACATAAGGTCTGTTCCAGAAGAATGCACACTTTTCATAGAGCAAATACAAATGAAAAACGCAGTCAGCCAAAACTTTCAACGATAGAGAAAAATCTGAAATGACAAATTTGTAATAGTGAAAGTTCTTAAAAGTGACTCAACACTAATGGAACCGAGCAAATGTTAAAAAAAATCTGAGTGCTAAACTTCAGATTAAATGTCATCCTAAATAATTAGTAAATAATGCATTTATATTTATATGCTTATTCCAATGGTGGGTCAAGGCAGGTACACCCTGGACAGGTCACCAGGCTTCAGTTTTAAAATCAGTTATAATTTTTGGTCTTTGTCCTTTTAGGACTATGCAGATGGCTGCACTGCAAAACATCCATTAATTGTAAGGAAAGATGCAAACTATTTATGAGCCAGCATGGAAATGTTTCCCTAAATATTCATATCTTCATAAAACCCCTTCATAAAAAAGATTTAAGAAAATGCAAGGAAGTCTGCATGTGTGTGTGAGAAAAGCAAAAAAAAGTCTCTGCAGGCCTGAAGCCAGATGCTGTGGGTGCTGCAGCAACTCAGATAAGACAGAAAGGGAGAGTCCATCGGTCTCTGTCAGAGTGGGACTGTGGAAACACACCAGGCTGCTCTGAGCTGCAAGTGACAAAAAGAGTTTGTTTCCCAGAGAGAACAATCTTTCATGTCCTTCTTGCAGCTCCAATCCTCTTATTCATCTGTTTACCTACAGGCTTTCCTATTTTTGTCATGGGCGGTCCAGCTGCTGCTTGTGAACATGCACAGCAGAACTGCACACGTTTTGATGTGCTTTCTTGTATTCTCCAAAATCCTCAACTCTAGACAACCTGTTCAAATGATGAGCTGCTGGGATGTGAAGGTCAATCTGCTCTTATAATTAGCTATTAATTTAGAAACAGATGATAAAGATGAGAGATCTTTTTCCTTTTTAATTAAACTGTGCATCTCCACCCATTTTGCCGGTTCTTTTAAATAAATCTCCAAACTTATGACCTATAGCTTGTGTTATATCTTTTGTAGTATGTAAGGATCATAATGTGGATAACCTAGAGAGAAATGTATTACACAATTGCCTCAGATTTAATTTTGTATCTACTTTCAACATCATCTAAGCCCATAATATGTGCCGATCTACATGTGTGCACAAAGCAAACAAATTTGTTGACTTCCCCTTCCTTTGTACCAAATCTAAAAGACATATAGAAGCTGCTTTATTGCAAATTGATTGAAGGGTGTGAACAAGGGTGATTAATTTAAACAAACCGAAACTCTTTCATGATATAGGAAGATCATATAAAGAGTATAAGGCTGTATAGACCGTGTAGTCTGAGCTTTAAGTGGCAGTACAGTGAACTTGGCCAAGCTATTAAAGTCTTCCCACATAAGAAGAGAAAGCCACTCATCTTTCTGCAAAGCAGTGGGCACTCCAAAGAGCCTCTCCTCCAACCCTCCCATTAGTGTGTCCATCAAAGCTGGTCAGGTAACAGCTAAGTTCTTGTCCCTTTCCCTTGCATTGCAGAGTTGCCAAAAGCCAGCACACAAGCACACACCCACACACACACGAATATAGACCCACACAGCTGAGGTAAGAGAGTTTATAGCGGCTGTAGGCTGATGATTAGACTGGAGAGAAAGCAGAGGTGCTGGAAAGGTGAAGTGAGGACTGGAAATGTGTTGATTGGTGGTCAAAGAGCTGAACTAGTCTGCTGTGAACAATATGAAGGATTAAAGTGGGCCTATTTATATACATGAATGATCAAAGATGCCCCATGTGCACTGTGCTGGAATATTGAGCTCGGATGAGACGGTAATTTTAAAGATATTGCCTAACATTGCTGTTGCTGCAAAATCCCATTCAATTTTAAAAGAACTTTCAGACTAACTATTCACAGCACGTCAAAACTGGACTTTATCTTCACTGACTCCCATCATGAGACAATTACTTCACTAAAAGACCATTTCTCAGCAAGTGAACTGACTCATTCGTAAACAGTTTTAATAAAAAGGTTAATCTGATTGAAAAAAGAGGACAGAGTAATCTGATTCTAGAAAGCTTTGTTGAAATATTCTCTAATTATGTTAATTAATAAAAACATAATTAATTTCAAAAGATTTGGTTTTACAGAAAAAATGTTTTAAGATATCTGAGTGTATTGAATTTCAGTTGTGTTGCTAAAAGCCCTGAATAAGACCATTAATATCTAAACCTATAAAAAAGAAAAACTAGTGGACATAACTAGGAGGGAGAGACTTAAAATTTTGTTCTCTTGCATCAGTCTGCAGTGGAATATCACATTTGTGGCAGTTTCACATGATGCAAAATGTAAATGTAAACATGTAATGTTTGTGAAGCCTTGAAATTCACCATTTTTGAGCATGTTTCATGTACTCTACTGCAACATGTCAATATGTTATGATTTTGAAATACAGATTTTGTCAGCATGCTATGTCCAGCTATTACACATTCTGATGTGAGAAAGCACCAGTCTCAGTATTTTTTGACTAAAAATCATTTCAACAACTAATCAAATACAAACAAACAGAAAAACATACACTACCAGTAAAAAGGTTTAACACTCTTTCCCATTAGAAGTAATGGGAAAGGATGTGCAAACCTCTGACTGGTGGTGTACATGATCCTTGTTGATCATCTGATTGTTCAGTTAATTATTTCAGCCAACATTACTTTGACTGAGAAAAACATGTGACAGTGCGGATCATCCAGATTACACAGAACAAATCGCAGAAGATTTCCCCCACTTAACTGTCCTAACATAACTTCTGAGGAATTTGCCATTTATTTTCTACTTTTCTACAATCACAACAGCTTAATTGTCATAAACGCCCTCATTCATCTGTATGAAAAGTTTCCTGATTGAGTTCAGACTCCTGACATCATCTTGCCTCAGTGCCATTTCTCTTAAGATGTCACATCTACCATGTGCAATTATTATTATTTTTTTTTTAGGTAAGCCTGAAAGAGAAACACACGTTTTAACTGGATTGTTTTGTAATTTAACTAAAATTTGGAAGCAAAATTACTGAAGCAAATGAAAAAGGCATAAAAATCTCTGCAGTGAAAACAGTCAGCTGCCCAGCTTTAGGTGTTAAGGTGTGCATGGCTTTCACTTTCCCTCCCTCAGTTGACAAGACAGAATCTGTGAAATTTTAGTTAGTACAATGGTTCCACTCAGCTATTTCTGTCGATGAAAAATCCAGAGGTGATGATGCTGCCTGTTCCTATCATGAAATCTCTCAGGTTCAGTTACTTATGGTTGGACAACGGGGTCACAGAGTTCCTGTGCAACAGTATGCTGCTCTGTCAGAGCTCTCCTCTTACAGCAGCAGAGGAGATTCAACTGTTTCATTCACAACTGAACGTTCATGCACAGAGAAATGTAACTTGAGCTGATTATTTAATGATAGATTTTTCTCTTTTCTGGTTTTATGTTCCAAAATTGTCAGCGCTTATTACACTAACCATGATGAAAACCAAGTAACATACTTCTGCTTATCTAGCTGCAGCATGAAAAATGTGTCAAGTTTGGACAGGAGGGCTGCTCAGTCTGGTCGAGCAACTTTAGATCCATGGAATAAGCATGTTAGGAGGACACCCTCTACGATGTCACTGAAACATTGTAAAAACTCCACCATGTTCCTGTATGACTCAGGCTGGTTTCCTCTGGAAAATTCCAATTAAATGTTATTATGAAATCATGTTTCTTGTAAATCTATTAGTGTAAGTGGCATCAATAATCAAAACCTCACTTGACCTCTGCAATTGTGTTTTCTCAAGAAGACCTTCCACCATGCTGCCGCTCTCTGTGCACAGCTATAATCTGCTATCTGCTGGAAAAGGGGGTGTACATGCTGCAGATGTTCATGGAAATGGAGCAACAGGATGAAATTGGTAACAATTTCTTCTAAAGAGCTGAAAGATGTTTTGCTCAAATTGGACATCAAAGCAGGACTTTTAAATGGTGAATTTTTCACTTCGATATTTACACAGTGAATAATTAATGAGGTAACGTGTACATCAAAGCTTTCTTTGGTCATTGGGGATATAAAAACAACAACAAGCTTTGCTGTCACTGGTTGATGTGAGTAGAGCTCTTTCAAACAACTACAGCTAAGTTCTAAAATGCTTTATCAAAAACCTCTAAACGGGCTTCCATTTTGTAACAGTTTACCCAGAATTAACCCATTAAAGATGGGTCAACTGGACAGAGTCCTTCTCAGGGGCTCAGTGCAAAATGACACATATTACATGAGTGTGTAGCTGCACTGAAGGTGATTGTGCTGACTCAGACTCTCATCCTCTTCAAGGGGTAGTGAGCTAACATTGTCTCTGTAATGACTCCTGAGCTAAATGATGTGATGACCACTGGGCCAAATTAGCTTTCTTATGTTTGCCCCTGATGACACAGGACATCATGTCTTCTGAACTTTTACAAGTCTGAGTAATTTCCACTAATTTGTGGACCATGAACAGCCTTCAACCACTGGAAGTCACATTTATTTTCAAGAGTCTGAAAAAAAGTCCGTAATAAGAGATCATTTCTGGGCAACAGAAACAAAGAGAGAGAGAAAAAAACTAAAAAAAACAAAAACCTTTAAAGATGATTTGAGTTCGAAGTTAAAGGAGGTATTCGGATAAAACTGTCAAAAGATAGAATGACTAAAATATTCACTATTATTATCAGTGTGTTTAACCTGCTTTGCCATGCCGTAACATTTTGACTTGTGACTTAAATGTGTATAATTTAAATCAACTGATCAAAGACAGCACTAAACGTCTTCTGATTCATCAAGTATTTATAAAACTCAATACAAGATGAAAAGACTGCTGATTTCACTACAGAGTATCATTAATGAACACCAGACACTTTATATTGTTTGATTTAATATGAGCACACACTTGTCATTATGTTCATCCATGTGATGAAGTGTGTTTCCTGTTGATGCTGGATTACTTGCTAAGTGTCTGTGCTCACAGCTGGCTATTTCTGCACTGTATTAGGAGAAGAGACTTTTGAGCTCTGGCTTCCATTTATTGCAGTATAAAGATCAGTTGAGATTCCTACAAGTGAAGACTGAGGGCTTGACTGGTCAGTAAATACGGAAAACAAGGCCCACATGTTAAATATCAACCACGTGTGTCATCAGCCTCAACTTATTAATATCGTCAGTCTGATCTCATATGTATGTCTTAGTAGTAAAAAACTGAAGTGCACAAACATTCATGAAACTCAATGACTGGAGGGCCTCCTATCACGCCTCATCAAACAGCTTATAAATAATCTTGAGAATAAGTTCAGAAATATCTCCTCAAAATGACCCCTTAAGTTTCTCTAACACATCTGAGTATGAGTGAATAAAATTCAAGACATTCTCTTCAGCCTCTGCTTCATTTCTTGTGAAATACTTAACCACAAACGGTTATTTTCAGTGATCAGATTTTCTTGATCTAAAACTGATATCAGCTCCATTACACTACTACCCCCAGTCACTGTGACTTGAAAGAAATTCGTCAACAAGCCTGAACATGTACAGAGTTTGTAAAAATGTGTCAGTTGCACTTCATTTTTACTTTGTAAGCCTATGAAATAATGCTTATAAGTTAAATATTACAGCCAGTGCTAAAATCACCATTTCTTTTGAATATGTGATCCTGGTCAAATTTACAGAGGGTTTACTGAGGGTCTCTCAGGTTCATGTGTGTGACCAAACAAGTTAAAGATAATGAGTATGTAATTTCCACAAAAAAGGGTTATTTCAACATGAAATTAAGAGGACATTTTTTAAGTTTAATTATATTTAATTAATTGTTATTAATTTAAATTTTTAATCTAAAACATTTAACAAAAGTTCTAGAAGTTAGTGGGACTCACAACAAATCACAAATATCTTAAAATTTAGCTCTTAAAAAAAAAAAGAAAAGAAAAGAATCACATGACATGAACTGGAGACAGACTAAACTTACTAATTCGATGACTTCAGGCTTTACTAAACAAACTAAGAAAAGCTCCTAAGTCAACATGAACTTTAATATCCATGACTCAGCATGTCCCTTTGATTTCTGAGACTTTTGATTCAACAGTACTTAATTCTTTAAAACAAACTCCCTAGATGCAATTTTAGTATCTCATTTAAAGAGCCTGTGATAGGTGGTAGCCAGGGGTGGGTCTAGAAACATTTTGGTGGTGGGCCAGGCAGGGAGACAGATCAGACCAAAGGTGGCCCATGTACATGAGACCTTAAAAAAAAAAAAAAACATATTATATATATGTAGACCTAGCAAAGACTGGTTGCTTTGGAGTTATCCTGCACTGCATGGCTTTAATCACTGCTGCACAAACATTTATGCTTCACTCATAACAAGAAAAACTTTCTTTGAGTCAAATCACATTTTTTCAGTATTACTGGGTATTTAACTTTGCACGGTCATCATATATGGTGATGTTATGACTTTTACATCTTCTTTAGAAAATGTAAACAGCTCGGAGAGACTAATATTATCGCCCACGTAGGCAGTCGATGAGATGATGCTGTATGAATGCAGCATTGTGACCCAGAATATAGTTATGTTGACGAAGAACAACACACACAACAGGGATGTCAAACTCCGGTCCTCGTGGGCCATTGTTCAGCAGGTTTTAGATGTTTCCCTGTTTCAACACACCTGACTTTAACTAATGCGTCATTGTGCAAAATTTGACAACAAGCTTTGAGATCCATGCGACTGATTAAACAAGACTTCAACCACAAAAAAAGTCACTTCAGAGTTTTTATGTCACAGCAACCTGTTGCTTGAGAAAAAGGTATAACCTAAATATTGTCTAGAGCAGAAAAATATCAAAGTTAATTCACAATTGAAATCTAACAGAAAAAACAGAAAGCAGAGAAAGAGAACCATTTAAGGCTTCAGCTGAGAGGCTTCACAAATAAGCACATTCATCTCCTCAGTAGCTCTTTGCTGTGTCTCAAATCAAGAGGTAGTTGGGGGGTGGATAGCGCAGGTGGGCTGCTGTGATTAGTGGGTCTTTTTAAATAATCAGCAGGTTTATTTTTAGCATCTATATTGTTAATTTGTACTATGAGCACAGTAGGAGCTGGTGCAGTGATGGAGCAGAGGCTATATAGAGTGTGTGGGCTGTAAAGAGTCACATTTGATATGCTGAGGCTTCAAACAGCAGTAGAAGCACTTCTATCAGATAAAAAAAAGACACCAGAACAAGCAATATACCTGATGTCTCAACAATCTGAGACTCCAACTCAAACTGTGTTCAGAAAAAAAAAATCTAATACTAAGATTATAAGGAAATCCAATTTGATTTGCTCCATACAAAGCCGATGAGGAAGTGCTCTCAGTGGCTGATGTAGAGAGGATTACAAAGAAGGCAGCAACATATCGAAACGCTTCTTCACTGTTGATGAAGTACTTTCGCAGCTATAAGCTATCTATGATTCTGGAGGGGCATAATTGCTTCCTGAGGATGATAATTGGTCATCTAGCGACAGTGAAAGTAAAGCTTTTGTTAGAAATCACGGTGCACCAGTCCATAATGTTCCTGAAGCAACACATGTGGGAGATAACAACATTGAGACTTTACCTAACCGAGGTTGTTGAGGCAGAATCTGATCATTTAGCAGTGTTATTTATTTCTGTCTACAGTGTTGTCTACGTGTTTTTTATATACATGTTTTATATATATATATATATATATATATATATATATAATCTAATTATTTATAGGCTTTGTAATTAATTAATCTTGATTAATCACATTTTAATCACATAAGAATATTTGTCCCCAAAAAGCAAATTTTTTTACTTCACTAGGTTTTAGTGGAAGACTTGGTCAAATAACAGACACAGACATTAATATTGTTAACTCAAGTCATAGTAATGTTTGGAAAAATACACTGAATTGTATTTCAATTCCAAACAGTAAAAAAAGAAATAGAAAATATCCCTGGCTCAAAAGTTAAGAAGTAAGAAGAAGTAAAGGTTCTTTCACGTCAGTTTTCAAGAGTCTCCAATAACACCAGAAAAAGTCTCAAGATTTGTCGCTAGTTGCTTCTTTGAAATAGTCACTAAATTCGCTAAATATAGCACTACAATTCCTACAGTCAAATTATCATATTTAATATTCAGTGAATACCAAAGCACTCAACAACAGCCTCAAGTCTTTGTTCTATAGGAATCAGCAGAGGATGTCCATCTTCCCTGAATCCACCCACCTTAATCTTTTGCTTGTTGTGAGACTGCTTTGTCTCGAGTGTCGTCTTTTTAAATGGAAAACATGCACAATATTATTCAAGTTGTGGTGACTGTTGAAAATATTCCACCTCTTCACCCTGAGAAACCCTTTTGGTTGCTCTGCCACTACTGTACATTTATAATTACAGAGCTGCAGATATTGATATAACATTGTCAAATGGGTTTTGAAGTGTCTTGTTAGATCTAATCACTCAAAAAAACTCACATATGCATGAGTGCATCTTGCTGCCAGTAGTGAAATCCCACTTACCAGCTCATGTGCAAGCCACAACAGAAGCATTGCTGTGTTTGGCAGATAAGCTAGGATGCTTCAGCTCATGAACTGATCCTTTTTCTCCTCCTCTGTTTTCTCCCTCTATCAGTTTGACAGAGGTTAATTTCCTTCAGTCAGATCATTTTTGCTTCTTTATCGCTGATAAGGAAACATGCTCGCCTACGGTTTGCAGCACATTCCTGGCAAGCTGTGAATTTATGAAGAGGTTTTCTTCACCATTGAGATGATTTACTCCCTCCATCCATCCGTTCCTTTGCTTTTTCAACTGTCCAGTCCACACCCAAATGTTGTTGGCAACCAGCTAACCTTAATATCTGTGGCAGATTTTTACATTTAATGAGCTAAAATTGCATTTGACCCCTTGTAGTTTAGATACAATGTGTTTATAGTTGTTTTTAAACTTATAATTAAACTTGGACCTGGCTCATTACTCGAAAATCTGTATTTCAGTGCAAAATGAATTTCCTCAAGCAAGAAGAAAGTATGAAGAAAAATATAACTCTTGGAAAGTCTGAATATCTGTGCAAGTTAATGTTACCTTTTGGGAACGGCCTCTATTAATTAATTGCCTGTTGGTTTACATTACAACTGAGGTCAGTACATTGATGCCAAGTGTAGACGGCTGTAATTAATTCACACGTTTATTATGTTCAGATTAGGCACACTGCCAAGGATGTGCCCCAAGATGAACACAGAGATCACAGACAAAGCTATTTATATTTCTAATACTGTCACAAACTGCATTTATCTGCACTGTCACTCAATGAAGGATCATTTATAAATGGTCATAGTTTACATTAAGTTAATTAGCCATTGATTAAGAAAATTAACCTGACTTTATAGTAGAATCTTTAGAGGAATAAAGATCTCTGCAGTTTAGATTTGCACAGCAATAAAGCTGAGTTCAATCAATCATAAGGACCCCTGCCCTTTCATCATTCTTACAAGTGAAAAGCCTGAGAAGCAAACATCCTCAAGCTGTTTTAACTCAAGTATGGCCTCAGTTTCCATAGAAAATGTAATCATTTCACATTTCTAGAGACAATTTATTCTGTTTGAAAGAAGTGTGTATGGAGACATTCTGTAGATAGCAAGTGTGAGGCTCATAAATCACACTGTAGCTCCTTTAAAGAGAGACATTAAAATAGAAATAATAGTATCTCATGTGTCCTGAGGCATAAGCATAATCCCACATACTGTACAGTATGTGATGCCTGTTTAGCAGCTAGAGGTACCACTGATGTCTAAAAGCCTTACTGACAGGTTTAAACCATGTAAACATTGCAATAAATACACATTCTGTGTGGCTACAGCTCACACAGAAATAAACAAAAGCAAAACAATAGAAAAATTAACATGTGGCACATGTCTTGGTAAAACACTGTGAGTACAATACTGAAGGAGGTAGTACCATCTGTCTGTTGCATTGCAATTGGTCAAAGTCATTATCTTCTGATGAGCTCAGGGTTCAGAGTACAACAGCTGCAGTAGGAGCATGCACAACGCGTTGGGAGCACATTTATTTCTATTCAGACACCTAAACATAAAGACAAACTTTAGAAAAACCCTAATCATAACCTGTGAGCAAAAAATAAAGATAATCTCACTGAGAAGGGGAGATTTAATACAAACCAGATACCTGTAACATATTTCAGTATGTTAAAACAATATTCAACATTTTTACTCATTATTATTCGGTAAGGGAAGACAAATGTGGTTTCTATCAATCCAAACACCAAAGGTACTGTTGCTATTATTGTCCATTGGTATTATTTCCTCCCAGATTAGAAAAGCTTCTGTATGTCTGCTGAGCCACTAAAGTCTGTAATACTGTGCAGTATTTGACCAACACCACTCTATTAATGCACAACGCTTATAGGAGATTAACAGATCATCCATATGAACATGTCCGTCAGCAGGTCAGCATGTAGGTCAGACCAGCATTAGTTCCTAAGCAAAACAGCAAATAAGACTGGGATATAGAATAGATTTATTAAAAAAAAATCAGCTCAGTACGATTAACATGAACACAGAAGCAAAAGCAAAGCGTCTGTACAGTAACACTATTTTATGGAATACCCTCAAAGTGTCAAGATGAAAGGAGGAGTATCTTACAGTACTGTTTCAAATACTGAAAACCATGTGCATTGTGACACACTGTTTAATAGCTTTTCGTTTAATGCTGCATTAACCATGAAAGTGTTTTAAACCTGTTAAAAGCAGTGCTTATTTTCCAGTAGTTCACATTAAAGCTGAAACAAGCATTGCATGAAGCTGATTGTCACAAAACCTAATTATGAGGGTTTTTGATAAAATAAATTTTTCTACAACCTTTTAAATAAACTGTCATCTACCAGCTTTCCTACTTTGTATACCTTATAGTTTTGTAATCTTCTGTGATAATTAATTCAGTATTTTAGGGCCTGTTTGTAATACAAAAACATTTTTAAAGACTCAATTTGCTTTTTAGTTTTCCTCTTCAATGTGTTGTAGCTATCATTGCATGTCCACACAGGAAAGGTATTCCCTCTGAGAAAAAAATTACCGGTAACGGCAATTTGTAATTTAGGCTTTCTGATTACATCACTATGAAGCAGCCAAGTGTTGTAGCAAACAGAAAAATCAGAGCACACAGGTTCTTTTATTTATGGAGCCTTAAAGGGACTGACACTATGAAGAATTGAAAAGTGTCAAGAAGTGCGGCAGAAAAAGAAGTAGTGTTAGGAATATAACATCTTTTGTGAACTTTAAAACACGTAAATCTCCCCAACAATCTTTTAAGAATAAAATAATGAACTTGTAATTAAGAATTTAAGTAATTCAAGCCATTTTACAGACTAATTATTTATCTAAGAATGAATCAATTAGCTTTTAAGCTGGTCATGAAAGTAGTTATTAGTTGCAGTGGGTTTCTGTTTCATAAACTGCCATGTGTTTAATAAGGATTTAACTAATAATTTAATATAAGTCAAATAACTATTGTTTCCTATTGTAATTAAGTCTGAATAGAAATCTAAAGCAACAGAAAAAAAGACAAACAGTTCAATGAAGCCATTGAAGCAAAGGCATTCTTCACTGCTCAATACTTGACTCTGTTTTCCATTCAATGGCAACATGGGAGTTTCACAAATGAACACACTGGTTTTTACTCTCAAATTTCTGTTATATAATGAAGCCAAGCACAAACCTATACACATGAGAGTAAAGACAGTCATCAGCAACACAAGCCACATTCATGGCCACTGCTAACACACAACAACAAATTCTTTCAATTCCCCTCTGACTCCTTTTCTGTCAGTAACTCACCGGCCTTCCCTTCCTCCTTTTCGGACCTCATGTCCTCCTCGGCACAGGCTCCGCTTGACTCCACTCTAAAATATGGTCTGAACTCTCATAGCATGTGAAAAAACAAAAAAAGAAAGCACACACACACATATACGTACAGACCGGTGAGCACACACCATTCAAATTTCACCCACAACACCACCAGAGCTGGACGCTCAGCTCCGTGGCTCCACCCAGGCAGGTTACTAGGAAGCCTTCCCCTGAGAGCCACCGTCCCTGTTGCTTTTCTCCCTTTCTGTGTACCTGTTCAGGGACACGCCCAAATACAGCTTTGACAACTTTCGCCCACGCCCACTCCCGCTTTTCGTCTCCCCCACAAATACACAGGCAGGGAGGAGGGGGAGGGGAACACAAACTGCACCTCAGGTAACAAACTGGGTGAGGAACTCTCACTCCACCTGATGGCAGAAAGCTAACAGATCATTTTTATGTATGCTGTTATACTAAGAAATAACAGAGAGAACAGAGAACCTCTCCTTGTAAAAGCTATGCACTCCCTTTGAGTCTGCAATGTTCACTGAGTTTATTTTACTCACTTCCTGAATGTGATCTTGTGTTTTGGCCACAGAAGACAGCAACATAAACCCTGAACGCAATGTAAAAGGAGCTTGAGCAAACTTAAATGTAAATGTCCCCATAAATAGATCAAAACTGTGAAGAGGGGACAGGAAGTTCATGCTTCAAACCAAACTGTCTTACCTCTACATGCTCAGATGTGTTTGTAAATACAGGCTCTTGTGTGGTATCTTAAACCCTCCAGCCATTTGATTGCTTTGCTGCTCTATGCTGACAAAGGGCCATCTGAGTCAGGTTGGATGTTGACTTGGATGTGAGTGGACAGAGAAAATAAGGATATGGCTATTCCATTTTTCCTCTCAGAGATCTTTATGCCTGAGGCAGGTACAAGCAGATAGTTTGGAGAAAATTAATTCAGCCTGCAGGGTTCACCTCGATATAAACTGGTAATAGAGTTTTTTTGGTTTATAAGCACTTGAGTGACACAAGTAGCATACTGAACTGCACGTATACTGTGTCTGTTTGTGTGCAAAAGAAATTTGAGTCAAATCTTTTTGTATTCAAGGCGTGACTGCATTTAAAAGCAACAATGTCATTTGGCCTGCCTGTCAGAAGTTGATGCTTTGCATTTAGCTTCGCCCAAAGATCAAATGTAATCTAACCAGATAGTTGTCACATGAAGCGCTGGATCTGTCAATCATGCAATGACACCTCGAGGATTACAGCCAGATTCTGTCTGACTGATCTGAGCTGAGACAAAATGCTGCAACAATGACTCTCCATTAGTTTTTGCAGTAGGGATGTTGGAGTTTAAGGCTGATATTGCAAATGCATGCTTTTCTTGCACTGGCCATTAGTTTAAGTTTTCGTAGAGCCAAATTTTTACTACTTCAAAGCGGATCATATCTACACAGATTTTAAATAAATAGAAGTGAGGTTAAATGTACTTGGAATTAATACAACTGCATTTAAATAAATAGAAAAATGTAAACCATCGGTAAATATAAGGAAAAATTTACTATTTTAATTCTCAGCATAGTCTGATATTTTCTGTCAACCATCTCCACACACACAGCAAGTTGTGGAAGGCAGGTGTAACAGCCTTGACACCAGGTGAAACCTGTTTACTCTACTCTCCAGATGTGGGTTTTTTTTTGGCTTAGCAACAAAACTTCTACTACAAAACATTAGCAGAACTGCCATTCATGTTCTGTCAGGTTGTTCTATGGGTTCATCTTACTTCTTTGTTTTGTGTCTCCTGGTCTTTTCTTTTCCTCATCTTTCTCCCTATGATCCATAAAGTGATCTTAGCAACATGAAGAAGGAAGTTTAACTTCCTAAAAGACCTGAGGAGAAGAGAGGAGTGAGGTGAGAAGAGCTGTGCTCGAGAAGATGATGCTCAGCGAGGATGGAGAACGTAATCATTTTACTGAAACCTCTCTGGAAGTAGTATGAAAGGAGTGTGATGTATTATCCACCATTGTAAACTGAATATAAAGTCAATACACGCATTGTCAGGATATGAATGTTCATCTAACAGTGGGGGTAATAAAACAAGGGACTGAATCTGTGCTACACAACATACTGAACTGGTATTTCCAAAATGAGCAATTGTGGTAAACGGCTTCTTTCTTGTTTGGACCTTAAGCTCTGATGATAGGAGTGGAATCAGTTGCTGGATCAACTACGATATCTGTGTTGCCTAAATGCATAAATGTAAATAAGTGATACACAATAAGTGTTAAAATGTCTGTTTTAACAGGAGCCACAATGTTTTCCGAACCATAACTACCTCGGTTTTAACTCATAACAAAACCATGTAGTTTGTACTGTAAAACTATGAAAAAACTAGGCGTGAAAGTGGGAGGAAACAATGAGTTAATGCAAAAGCTTTAATCTTAAAGTAAAGCTACTGTAGTAGTGGTCAGTACAAGACTCAGTCTTGACTCTTCCTGCCTCCCTCTCCAACCCTTGAGTCCAGACTTTTCTGCCTGTTAAATATGAAACAACAGTGTATTTATGATTATTTGAAGAAGCCCTGTGATCCAATATTCCATGTTTTTTTTTTAGTTTTTATTTTTGTGTGCAACAGGAAAAAAGTGGGTTAATCATGTCTGTGGATATGAACAAATGGGACATTTCTGACCAAATGCAGCACTTTATAATCCCAAAGTCATAGCTTGTTTCCAAGATACACTGAATTTCAATATGCAGCATTGCTTTTATCCTGACGCCTCCTCAGTCTGAAATTTTCCACCCCTCAGTGTCCTTATTCTCCTGCTTACCTCCCTTGATCACTGTGTCATTAATTTGCTTTGCTCACATTAAAGCCTACTAAACTCTCTTTTTCTGTCCTCCACTCTCATCTCCTGCATTTCTCTCCTTTCAGATGACCTGTCAGTCTGCATTAGCAGTACTGCAGTGTGTTGATAGAGAGTTCAGATGAAGTGGCATGGAAATATTACTTTGAGAGAAGCCCTGCTGAAAAAGCAAAGGAGAGAAGGGATACTGAAGCAGTGATGAGCAGTGACAGAGAAGGAGGAAAATGAGTTTCTTAGGTCACAACTGTTGCTGCTTATGACTGATGGAAATATTGAGAGACTTGTCTGACCATTGATTAGCATACCCTGCCTGCTTCATGAGCTCGAATAGATGAAAAATCTAAATTACAAACACAGCTCAGATTCTGGTAGGATATAAGCATGAGGACAATGCAGAATAATAGCAATTATTATGATGAGAGAAAAAATGACTTAAAGATTAAGCAACAAAACATATGAAATCAATAGACTTCATGATCAATATCTTTTGTGATATGAATACATGCAGTTTACTGTGACTACGGCACAGGAGGAAATGGAAAGAGTCTTTCATCCTGAGCGACACAAGCCTCTTTTAAACATTGTATTTCTCGTACTGATGGCAGTGATTGCTGAACATAAGTGGTCTGGCAGTGATGCAATAATTGCACATTCCAATAAAACCCAAGAGTGATAAACTCCAAACCGGTCTGCAAAGTATAAAGAATTTCTGTAGAAGTCTCATGAGTAATATGATACTTGATGCTGGGAAACAAAACATGTGTAGCTGAGATAAATCAAAGCTTGGCCCTTATGGCCAGGTACCAAGTGCTGTTATCTGATTGTTCTCTCCTGCACAAGCCTTTGCTCCAGTGTTCAGCTCCCAAGCCAAGCTGACAGCTCTGTGTCTTTTTAACCACCAGGATAAATCACCATGCTCATGTCCTGCTGTCACCAAGGCAACCCCTTGTAATTTCGAGTAACAACCTACCTTTGCCTAGCGAGCAGTCTGGAGTGCCAAAGTCCATCAGGCTGGATATCTCTGTTGGATAGCACATGTCTGTTACTACTGTCTTTTGTCTGTGATGCACAGATGAATCTGAAAGAGAGAAAAAAAGTAATGTAACTTCTCTGAATAGCATAAAAGCAATTTGTTTAATAAAGAGTTATCTTGGTCTTAATGTTGATATGAATTTCCAAACTTTGGCAGAGATCTATATATTGACACAGAGATTCTCTTAGGAATGGATTCATGATCAGTTCATTTACAATGTTCAGGTAATAGGGTAATCCTCTGTTCAATTTGTTTTTTAAACAAATATTTAAGACATATGGTATCGTTTATATTGACAGCTGGCACCCATCACTAAGCAACATATATTCAGTATCACAACTGGCTTAGTTTTGATTAAAAATGAGGAAAAATCTTTTAGTAGAGTTTGTTTATGGATTATTCAAGGTGATAGTCACACCTGGTAAATAGTACATAGCAAAATTTCATGTTCCCCCATAGCACTACAACCAGGACTAGAGGGCATGGGGGACCGGTTAGGGGTGTGTGTGTTCCTTTAGTGCCCTTTTGTGCTTCCATGTCCAGATAGTTAATGACACTAATCGAGTCTTCCTGTGAGCTGTCAACTCTGTTCCTTTTTTCTCAACAATTTAGAAAGCATTTCTTAATGTTCCACCTCATGTGTGAAACATGAAATACTTTAAATATAACAGCAATGTAGGAGGCAGCACCCTGTAGGTAGGATGTGGCTTTATACAACAGTAAGTGATAAGAGTTTGTCACTGACTGCAGCTAGGTTTTAGTTTAAAGCAAGTCTTAAGCAATCTTTTAATAGGCTGTTAAAAAACAAATGTGAATTATACTGGTTGCATTTGACTGTACTGAAGTATAAAAATAAACAAACAAAAGTATAAAACAGATACTGCTAGTGGTTGTAATTTAATAGAAGAAGTAGTTGTCCTCACATTATGGTGGACTAGCAACTATGGGGAACATCCAGTTGAAAATGAAGAGAGCTATTCTGGAATTACTTTAAATCCTTGAAATATCTAGGATGTTGTATTATTTTATAGAAGACACCAGTCAGACAAGTAAGTTTTTTGTTTTCTGGCTCAGATGCATTATTTGCCATTTCAGACACAAGTTGCAATTTTTTTCCATTCCTCAAGGCTTCTGTGAAACAGACCAAACCTACCTCTAGCTAGCACATAAACCTTTTAAAGTTTAATTTATTCTACTTCTATTCACTATTTCTTGTTCACAATTTCTAAAAGTGAATCGAAAAATGGCAATGGAGATGTGGGTTTAGGCAAAGGCAAGTGCAAAACACAACATCATAGGACAAATAGGCGAAAACAAAACCAAAGCATGATACTGGTTCACAAAACTCAACAAGAAAAAAATGGTGGCATTTTGTAAAACACAAATTAATTCACATTATTACCAATTTGGGACCCTTTTCAGTGTTTTCTGAAATGTGTTTTTGGTTTTTGTTATGTTTCGCACCTTGAGGTTAGTCATCTTCATATATGAAAATATCAAACTTAAGGGAAAATTCTGATAACTTAGATCTTTTGAAGTCAGAAACATTGGGTTTCTTGTCAGATAATTACGTGACAGTCTCTCCAGAGTGCTTGCTAAATCAGTTTGCTCAATTCAAGTGTTTTCTACATTAACCAGACACCCATTCCATTTGTACTGCAAGTATCTACCCTCAGGTGCCCCCTGAGCTCTTCCATCTGTAAAACCACTCCCCCTCAACAGTGATCTCATTTATTCCCCCTAATCTGTAAATTTCAACAGTTTCAGTTTCACATCTGTATGGTGTTTATCTAGTTCACTGACCTTCCCGACCCCCTCTAGCCCTCCTCCATCCTTCTGACCTGTCAATAACTGTTTAGGTGTTGTTAAGCTGACCTTTTCTTTGGTGTTTAATATGGAGATTGGACAGCAGGCAGGCTCATGCTCGGCTGCTCTAAGACAGCTTTACTTAGCAGGGGATATAACGAGGGGCAGACAGGATGAAGCTGCTGGTAATGAGACAAACAGCAACCTATTACAGCTCTTTATTTAGGGTGTCAGCACTTTAATTTACAGCCAAAAATTTTCTTGTCTCAAATCAAGATATATGTCCTATCTATGCATGTGATTTGTGTTATGATTCAACACCAACATATATAAGCGGTTTAATTGAGCTCCCTTGTGCTTGTGATTAGATATAGTCCACTGTATTTCACAAGGGAGCTTCCTGTATTGTGGTGGCGTCATAAAGTATGTTCGAAGAGTGGTTAGAAAAAGATGAAGATAAGGAAAAGAAGAAGAAGAAGAAGAAGAAGAGGACAAAAACATGTCAAACCCCATTATTCCTGTGTGTGGACCAGAACTTAAAGATAAAAGGTTACGTTAAGGTTAAACAACTGGTTGATTGCAGAAAAGGTCTTCTCACACTTTAACCTACTCTTAAATTAGTAAATTATGTTAATGTAAAACTTTTATTAGATATGGTTGTAAATCTGTTTGATCAAGTCCACAGAAAAATGTTTGCAGTCCAAGTCACAACAGATTTATTTTACATGGTATTTGTGTGAGAGAGAGAAAAAAATCCTGCTGAAATGTCCTTTTTGACCCCAAGCAGAAGAGGAGCACTGTAATTTGTCTTTAACTGACAGCTGAGCCAGTACTCGCTCCTCTCTGAATGACCATCAGTCAAATACATGTAATTCTAATTCATAAGTCGAGGGCTTTCAAATGGAAATCTATCACAGCTGACCTTCAAATGGAATAACTTTAATGTCCCACTCCAGCTGTTGTTAATTCCCATTTCTGTTTTCTGAAGAAATGGACAGTTTGAAGTTTTTGCGATGAAAAAGAAAACTCTTGTGATTAGGGTTTAGATGGGGTTCTTGCTCGGAAGCATTTCTTTATGGGCACACATCCAGGAAGCAAAACCAGGATTAGGAGTTAGAATTGTAGGATTGTAAACCCCATTAATATGTGTCCATTTTTATCATTTGTGACTTGTTCCAGCAGTAATTAAATAACTAAATCATAAGGTTATTTTTTTTTTAAATGAGTTTTAATAAAGACTTGTGGAAAATATAAGCTGACAATATTTCAGAACAATCTCATCTAATATTTTACATTAGATATGTGATACTGTTCTTATATAACTCTATCAGCAAGATGGGGGTAAGGGTAGTTTTACTTGGCTCCATGAGTAAAAATATTTACAGCTTGTGATTTCCAACCTTCTGCATGGCACAGAAATTCTACCTACTGTATAACAGCTAGTTTAATCTGGGACAGAGTGTAGAATGAATTAAGATTGGTTCATGAAGGGATCAGTCTGTGGTGCTCTCAGCCCAGAGAGTATTTTGTTCAGTATAGATGGACAGACATCCTAAAACCTAATAACACGTATCCCTTGACGACACACGTTGTTTGAATGCTGATTGGTTGAACGCTACCTTGAGCTAGGAAAGGTTGACTAAAGTCAACAAAAACAATTTTATAACGGTGAGCATGCAGCACCAAAAACAATAAATACTAAAGAAGCACAAATGAAAAGCTCCAGCAACAGCTGCTCCAGACAACCTTCTTTATTCAACCCTTGATAACAAAGCACATTCTGTGTTTTCCACAGCAGAGCTAAACTCGACTTCCTACAACAAAAACATCAGCACAACTAAAAGAGGCCAGTGTTGCACATATCTCTGCCCCCAAATGGCAGAATAATGCTGTAACATGTATGTTCTAACTCTTACACTGGTACTTTGGATCAAGTTGATTAACTAATTAAATTAATAAATTTGCATCATATTTGCTAAAAAACATAAATGTCCAAATCTCAGAACTACTTTTGACAAGTTAGACATTTCTGAATGAGTATTTGTATAACCTGTTACAAAGAGCATACAATAAGCCACTGAAAAGGGGTTTTATGAAGCAAAATGTGTCTGCATGTGAATCTTTATTTACAAGAGACATATGAACAGGGATCAGTTTGCATTTTGAATCATGAAGTGGGTGCTGCGGAGGGTTTGCTGCCTTTGAGACTCCCAGGACTCTACAGGGCATTTATTGGTCTATATGCTCAGTCATCTTCTGCTCTTGGCAAAACCTGTGATCCTTCAGAAAATGTAAAAGATTTACATGGGTTTTTGCCAGCTGGTAAAGTTATCCACATATCTGCCCAACAAACGAGGATATGGGTAGCTTTTTACTCTTTAGCTGGCAACACATCTCTTTGATAATGTTGCACAAAGTCATTGCCACTAATCGACTGCAGTCCTGAATGGTTCTAGAAACGTTGCCGAGTGGTGGCATATGAGAACAGAAATATCACACCAGACTTTCTGTGCAGATTTTCCACCCTGGCCCCGAGTGAAATGTCCAAAACCAGTTGGCAAGACGATTCTGAATGTCTCAGCAAACATTCAGGAGCATACAGCCACTCTGCACCTTAGTGTGTATCTGCATGTATACTGATGACAGTTTGATTTCCCTGAGGGCTCTCTGAAGGGATACATAAAGTATTTCTATTCTATTCTATTCTATTTTTATTTTGCTTTTCCTTCACTCCCTGCTATTGTGGATATTTACAGATAGACGCAGTACTCCATTGAAACACAGTAAGAGCCCCTATCCATTTTTCAAACTGTGCTGTAATGAAAATACAGTAATTTCCAGAAGATAATTTCTGCCTCATAACAGCTGATCCCTGCACACCCTGCCTCACATTTCTAAGGTGGATAATACCTCTCCAGATAGCTTGCTTGTTCCACCAAGTGTCGTCACTATCCACCTGCTAACTTCTTTTTGTAGCTTGTTATCTCATTTGCTCACAGTGCATGCGAACTAACTGTACAAGCAAGTAGTCATGAATACATATATATAAATATATATCTATAGTACACATCTTGATATTGTTCATGACTGAAAAATCACGTTATTGGTAACATTAATCAGGATGTATGTATATGTTTTGGAGCATATTTGTACAAAAAGACCAAGTCTCTGCCACAGAAGACGCTGCTCCTGATCTACCTGACACATTGTTTGTGGTCCATGCTTTTCACTTAATACTTGTCATACTTGTTAACATCATTTTGAGACATCTTTATCTAATGCCTGTCTGGTAGCTAATTTAGTGCATGTGTTTGGTAGCATTAAACATGAAGGTATGTAAACCTTTAGCAGCCCATATAAAGTCACAACCATTTACATTATGGCTCCCTCTTGTCCTGAGTCAGCACAAGCATTATCAGGACTCTGAAACCCTGAAATTAAGGCAGCTAAATTTCTAACGATATCATTTACACTTGTGCATTTTTTACTGTTAACATTTCTTAATTATATAATTTCCGTGACTTAAAAGGAAAAGCTGATTTCAGTCAAAATAGGTAAACATTGAAGCCACATTTACCTATCCACAATGCTGTATATATTTTAGTTAATTTATGCTACTTTTGTTGTTGTTGTTTTAGTTGTTTAATAGTTTAATTACCTTATTTTATTGTTTTCTTTTATTTATTTAATACATTGCTGTCATGCACTTTATTTATTTTAGTTGAATCTTAGTTTGTAAAGCACTTAGGGCACCATGAAATTGTTGGAAATGTGCTACAGAAATAAATTGGACCTTTACTTTTACCTTTTCTAATCCTTTTTGTCCCTACATTTTTAAATGCACATTTTTAAACTTGTAATTGAAACTCAGAGATGTCAATAGATGTAACTTGCCACTGTAGTAACAGCTATACTCTATTCTATTCTATTCTATTCTACGGTCATTTACTCAAAAGGTGAGTGACAGGACGATGTTAAACAAACCAATTTGAAAAACATTTTGACAGATTTTATGGAAATAAGTTCTCCATCTACAAAGTTGGATTGTCAAGGAAAGGTCTACTCAAAGATATGCACAACACTAAACTAAAACATCAAACGTAAATTGCTCTGTTTTGGTTGATGCAACATATTTTCTTAAAAATGGAAAACACATTTAATTTGTTACAAAGCTTGAACATTGTGCTGTTGCAAGGAAAAGCATATTATTTCTGATGAACTGAAGTTTTGAATCAGAAACTTAAAAGACATCCTTGCAAATGTCATGGGAAAAAACAACCTTCGAAGGACAGTAAGAGAAAACACTGACTAGTTATTAATGAGGATTTGTAGGGTGTTTACCTACAGAAACACTCAAAAGTTGGTGGTAGGAATTCTTACCAATACATGAAATATGTAGCTATCACTCAGGATTCAGCCAATGTGTATGGGTAATGACATTGGAAAGGAGACAAATACTCAGCAGGACTGGGTTTTCAAAGGAAGATATAAGACAACTGTCAGGTGTGCAGACAGCTCATCTGTGCCCACTGTCAGCCAATCTTTAATTATGCTGGCAGTCAGTTCATCATGCAGAGCACAGATTCATTCCTGAATCAGTCATTGCACCAAACGAGGACAAGTGAGATATCTGTGGATTCATAGTGGCCTGAAATGGAGTTAGTAACAGCCCTACATATGATGCATCATTATTTATAGTATAAACATGTCTAAACACTACCTACAATAATCTACAATGACTGGATGTGGATAAGAGACAATGTAGTAATATATTGTTTCTACAGATTCTCAAACACAGAGAGAGTTTTAATATATTTTAGAACAGGTGAGTCTCTTGATCAATGCCAATTAGAGGTTTGCTTGTTAATTTCTTTTTTTTTTGCTTTTTGCACATGAACTCACCAAAGAGAATTGACTTAAAGAGCATTTTATAACTGTACTGATGATCTAAATGCACTGGGATCAAAGAAAAAGACTTTGAAATGATGGAGTTTAGATGTTTTTTGGGGTTAAATTGACTTATATTCCCATTATGTGAAGCACTGAAAAATGCAACTTTTTTCCGTAGTGCACAGTAATTATCTCCCACTGGCATAGCAATAACCAGCATTCAAAATTCAATTATTTCCTCTCATGCAGTTAAACTTACGCAACATAATGTGAGAAGAATCTGTAACAGTATTTAAATTAAATTTCACAGACATGCAAATGGTGAATTAATTAACAAAGCTAAGTGACGTGAAAACTTGGGGGTTTCTAACCCGTGATACAAGACTGAGGCAGGAAACCTCTGCCTGGTTGCATAAGACGGCAGAGTTTAGTTCATTTGATATATTCAATGTGTGAATATTTCACAAGGGAGATTGCTCATTCCTGACCTCAACACTTGAAGGTCTCTCTTGTTATTACCAGGCACAGAAACATGGAGAGCAGCCAAATTCCAGTGTGCAGAACATTGATGCTACCATAGCTCTGCGCGTTTCCACAGTTAGGTGTCATTAACAGCCTCAGACACAGACAGCATAAAGATAAAGTGAATTAAATCTCTTTTATTAGACAGACTAAAAATCAGAAAACTGAACAAAAATACTGAAAACGATAAAGAATTCACTAAATCTGCCAGCAAACATGTCAAATAGCATTTTAACAACAGCGGTTCAATACGCTGTGGAGGAAAGTTTGCTTAGTATTCAACACTGTTTTTACATTATAAGAAAAGCAACATAAAGAAATCTCCCTGGGGGAAATACTGAAAATGGAACTTCCTTCTATATAATGAAGACTCAGCTATGACAAAGCTATCATTCAACACAAACATGCATCAAAAACACTGCAGAAAAACGAGATTCTTCTAACATTTTTACTCAGGCTGGAGCTGAAAACGTACTATTAATCTGTGTGTGTTTATAATAATCTGTGATATGGTGAATCAATACTATAGCATCATATAATATAGACCTGAAAGGCTGCTTCAAGGCTAGTTTGATCCATAGCTCCTGGATGCGGTGTTGTCATTAAGAGCATGGCAGCTGCCTTCCCTGAGCAACCATGAGCAAAATAAAAAAAAAAGCCCTATAGGGACTTATCCATTACATCAATGAGGATAAATTGCTTGAGGAAGAACAGTGTCCAGGGTTACTGTTGTTATGGCTGGTGCTGCTCAACATAGACATCTACACGTATGTTCCATTTATTTAGCTCTAATGATGACCGAATGGAAGGATTTAAAAAAAGCAGCATGTAGAGAAAAGGAGCATGATGAGATTTAAATCTAAACCTTAAAAAATACATTTCAGTGGTACTGAACTGTAGCTACAAGGTTTGAGAATATAATCTATGGGATAACATCTTTTTTAAAAGTTATTTAGTAATTATTACTTTTTTATTTTAAAGTCTGTTAGGACATTATGTCCATAGCTATGATAAAACTGAATTAGTTTAGTTATCAATTAACTCTATCTGATAAACAGTCTGCATTATGGAATGTGAGAATATTATTTCTGTCTAGATTGAGAGTAAAATTTAAAAAGTTTTAAATCCCATTCATCATATTTTCAGTAATATAATTTGATTTGTTTGAAATTTGATGTATGCCACATACAGCGTATTACTTTAGCAAAACGTACACCACAAGGAGCTTTTACTGTTGACAAACAAAATCTGACAATTTCCATATGTGCTGAGTTTCCTGTGCTTTTAAGCATGTTTAGCTGCTTAAAAACATATTTCTATTTCATGTTAACATACTGAGATTCATCATGTCGGCATGGCAACATGTTCACCAATAATAGATTTTTTACAACTAGAAAGAACCGAGACCTTAAGCATTTTCTGAGGAGGACCTCATCAGATGACAGTGAGTTCCAACCTGACACATAGTTCTAATGTGTAGAACGTCTAATATACTAGAAAAAATGCTTGAAGCAAAAATAGCATGCTTAAAATGCCCACATTTCATCTATGGTTATACTCCATGAGCTTTAACACTGAATAAGCAATTGAAAAGATATTTATTCAAGTGTCTCTTACATCAGATCAAAACAATACAAGCATTTTAGTACTCGGTCCTGTGATTAGGCTCCACTATAGCATGCTGTTACGTGGTAACCAAAACAGCTTCAGGGCTCATGAGAGCTGAAACTGTCTCAGTCCATTATTCAAAACAATACCATCAGGAAAACAAGGTTATGGGATGATGCCTCCCCTTGGAGTCACTATGGGATGATACACTGACTGATATGATCATCCACTCTTACTGATGAATAATCACAGTGGGACCGGACTGCCAAACTGGAACTGCAGGAGACTAAAGCTTAATGACAAATGGTCTATGTATAGTGATTAAAAAAAGAGAGGAAAGAAAAAATAACATCACGTTTCAGTCTGGCAATGTTATACATAGATGTCAGCATAGGACAGATGAAGGACAGTCTGTTAAACATTTAGACTCATTATCATTGTACTTCAGTGAAAATGTGGAAACCATCATGGCCTGGATGATAAATTTGTCTGTAACCCTGTTGGATTAGGTACTGTCAGCACAACACTATTTAATCTAACAGAGCCTTGTAGAAGAGCTGCAGAGTCCAGCTGGATTAGCCGGTCTGGCATGGGTCTGTCTTCTTCTACCATGTCAGTGAAAACTAATACCAATACCAATCATTTTGATCTGGTTGTTTTATATGATTTAATTACACTTTTATGATGATTTTTGTACACCCTTGTAATTATGTCTTAACATGATTTTTTTTTCTTTTTATGTTATTTTATGTGAAACTTGCTGAATTGCTTTATGAAATTCACACACCATACAAATGAACTTACCTACCTGGTCATCTTATTCATATGGCATCTCAGCAACCTCAATTATGCTACATTATATTTAATTTACATATGAAAAACATAATATATCTTAACAAAAGGATCAAATTATATGAGCATGTACACACACACACATACACACACTCACACACACATTATACTGTATAAAGCTCATCTGCTTGCTTCTTTGAGCCACAGCTGGTCACTGCAGAACATCATGTGCCCTGTTATGACCGAAAGGCTTTGTTGGACTTGTAAAGCTTGATGAGGATGGCTTTAAACTGAAGATTAAGCAGTAAAATCTGCCTGGAAGAAATCCTGCATTGAAACAACAAGACCAATTCTAAAACTTCTTGTGTTAATACTTTTTCTGCCTTTTGTAAAAAGCTGTAATGGCCGCAATCCAAACTCTGCTCATGAACATTTGGAAAATATGACATCTATTGCTGACTGTTATATTTGTACAGATCTGTGAATTGATGGACATTTTCCTGTCACACCCATGCCTGTTGCTGCTGCAGGATCCAAACAGGATGTCTTTCTCTTTGGAAAGCAGACCAGGGACAGATGACAGACAAGCATCATCTGTCTCCTTCTTAAAAACAGAGATTTTGGAGTGAATGACTGAGGAAAAAAAAAAGCTATATATCTAAAGCTTAGCTATATTTTTCATCTCTACGTGTCTCAAAAGGAATATTAGGAGTTTCCAAGAAAAAGGAAATGACTCCAAAAACATGATAATTTAAGCCTGAAAGGCTCCAGTGGGAGCACAGAGCACCTTCTCCAGGGGAAACCATCACCACTCATCAAGCTGAATAATACAACACAGCAGCACAGCCCTTGCAGCCAGTGGTGGGTGTACCACACACAGAAAAGAGATTTTCCATTGAGGCTGCTACAGTATAGCAGCAAACAAGTGTGTTATACATAGCTCAAAGTGCTGACCAAGACAGAAGCTTGGTAAAGGTGTGAATAATAGAACTGATACTAACGTGCTCACTGGGCCCAGACAAGCCAGCCATTGATGAGAGGATAGATTTCACCCCTGCTGGAACACACACTGTCAGCTCTGCCAGCCAACATAATGTCTTCAAACAGAATTGAACATAAACTCTGATGTACAACATCTCAGCACAGAACAACTTAGCTCAAACCCAGGGACTGCATCTTTGCTGGAGCAAAAACTGACTGTCAAAACTCAGACAAGTATGTTTTATTCATTTGAAAAATACTCAATTATGGTATAACATACCTTTCTCTTGTTTTAAACAAGGCGCCCCTGCTGCAGTTTCCATGGCAGTCTATTATAGCTCTAATTGCAGGAGAAAAGTTTAGAGAACATGAAGTCGTGCTGTGAGCCTGACATCAGGCGAAGTAACAAAAACACATCAAGTGTTTTTCTATTACTATGAAAGCAGCAACTAAGCAATTACACAAATTTGTTTTGTTCTTGTAGAAATCCTCAAACTGGTAAATGCACTATTTACCAGGAGTCTAACAAATGACAAAAAGTCTAATTGTAAAAAGGAAATTCTTTAATATGGCTAAAATCAAACTGTTTTCTGTAAAATAATTCATTTCCAGGTAAAAATGACAAGTTAATATGTAAAAGTAGTAAAAAGTTACAAAATTGTATTTCTACTCATTCAAGCAGGTAATACTGGCCATACGCATGATACATACATACATTTCCCAAGTTAAAGACTCCCTTTGTAAACAACAAAACTGCAAAAACAATGAATAAATCAAGCCATCTGTCAGAAAAAGAAATGCATACACAGCTGAAGAGCAAACCAAACAATCTCATTTCATCCAGCACTCATGCACATTCTTGGAGGAGGAAATCTTGCACAATGTCCGTGTCCGACAACACATTATCTTCCGACATTACGCAACTTCTTTGGCTTGGTTTTAAATTCCTGTTTATAGCTCTTTAGATAACACAGAAGAACCCTAAGTGAAAATGCAGGATTGGACATTATGACCTTTAAAAAGTACCCTAAAAATAAAAAAGAATACAAACAGAAACTCAAGCATACAGTGGAAAAATCTTTGACTAAATTTAACTGGGATTGAGAGCAGGGAATTTTCTTAATACGCACATTTGAATGGGATCTTATAAACCAGATGAAGATGAAAAAAAAAAATCTAAAAATATTCTAAATAATCAAAATTGCAATAATTAACACATAATGCATCATATTTGATACATACAGTTTCTGAAACATAATGCATTATTATATGGTTGATTGTTTTTTTGTTTTTTTGTTTTTTTTGCTAAAAATTCTGCTCTATATAATCTGATACTTGTTTTCTGTTGCCTGGTGGATATGTTTTGCACTACAATAATTCTGACATGTCACATTGGTACACAGATTATTCTCCATCTTTTTTTTTTTTTTGCATTATGTTTGAGGACCAAAGAAGAACTTCAGATAAAAAAAATAAATATAATTGTCCGCCCTTTATGTAGTTTGGTCAGGCATTAACAGGTTAAAGCAATTAAAGCCTCATGATTTACCGAAGAAGAAGAAAAAAGAAAAAAATGAGAGTGGAAAATACAAATTGAAAACTCCTTCTAGAGTTGTATTCCACTGGTGTGGTGATGGATTACTCTCCATGGAGGTGCGTTTTACTGTAATGGTAAAGAAACTCAACAAATGAAAAATGACTCAGTAAGCTGTCCACAGCATAACTAGCACTCACAGCTAGAGTTACAATAGATGATAAAGTCTTTAAGGTCACTGCCTTCTTGCAACGCCTTATGGTTCAATAAGAACCTGAATCAGCTTTTCGCTCAGTGGTATGCATCACTCAGAATGACTAATGTCTCAGCCCAGGCCCGTTCAAGATAGGAACTGACCACTTACTTCTGTCCTACTGCATCAAAGAACAGCAAAGACATGGGATGAGTTCCTAAACAGCAGAGCATCTACAATTAAAACCCAACCGCCCTCTCTTTTCTGTCAGCACTGCAGTACATGAGACTGTAATTAGTTGGATGACAGAGGATGTGCTAATTAGCATCACTGCCAAGCTTTACAACTTAACCACAGCTCCTCATACACAAGTCATAAGCTCTTCACAAACTAGGTGTCATCTCTTAGCAACATACTTCACACATCTACCAATTACTAAGTATCTCTACACCTGCAGATACTGTGTAATTTATGTTGGCTTCTTGTCTGATGTAGAGTTAAAAGAAATGCTCATTTTGTTTTAAACATCTCCCACGTATATTAAATTAATAGTATATTAAATTAATATTCTATGCTAGATGTCATAGTTTGATGTAATAACTATAATTTCATAAAAAAAAACCCACAATGCTAAGTTTGTATTGTTTATAAAAGAACTGGGTGCAAATATGTTGTTGCACAAAGTGAAATGTTATTGTTTGGTAATTGCTGCAATTATTCTCAGGCAAATGTAAACATATTTTGTTACAGCCGAGGTTAAAGCAACTTTGTCAGTGACAGTAAGAGGAGAAATAGCTTTCCAGCACTTAAAGCACCAATGTAGCTGAAGAGAGAGGATGAAATGGCCAGAAATACATACTGGCACCAGAAACTTTACATTCTACAGAGGATGGATGTTCATTTAAAGAAGGAAGCCAGTGTTGAGATGACATAAACCTTCATTTCAGCTTAAGACTCCAGACGCTGTAAAAATGTGTCTGTTTGCTTTAAAGTCTATTAGAAATGTGGCATCTGTAAACTTATTCGACTGCAAATTTCGCATCTCATTTGATACTTCATAGTATTCATTTTGTGGATTATTTTCCTACTTACTGTCAGAATAAATATAAAAAAATGAATTTTTTTAAAGAGTCAGGCTAAAAGCAGGATGCTAGATCATGATTGGTTCTCAGTCAGATCTGCTTTAAGGCTGTCCAAAAAGCTCCAAAAACTAATGGAAAGTGTTAGATATTATGTTTATAAAGTCTAAGATCTGCACTTAATAAAATTTGAGTTTTTGTGTCTTGTTAAAATGCCACATGGATAAACATGAACTATTCCCAGTTTGCTCACTTACCCTAACTGGTTTTAACATCCAACTTAATTAACACAGAACACCTATGTATCATGTATAAAACATATGGATCATATGGATCATATCTCCTATATGACATGCATAAAGCCTCAAAAGTTAAAAACAAATAAAATGCTAAAAGATTTGCTGTCATTGGCAGTTTTTTTTTTTGTTGTTGTTTTTTTTTTTCATGTCACATTTCTGTAAAATGTCAAGCCATTTTTTTAATAAGCAAGGCACCATGTACAGTCCAAAGAAATCTACCTGATGAAAAGGTCAAACAAAGAAAAGCAGCCGAAACAAAGAAAGAACAAGTAAAATGTAGCGACCAAAAAACACAGCCCAAAAAGTCCAAATCCCTACACCACAGGAACTTAGCTGCGAACACCAAAAATGTAAAAATATATTGAAAGAGAGTGGCAAGAAAGCTTTAAAAATGGGTTCATTGTGCAAAGACAATAAGAGGAATTCCATACCTCTCCAAGGACTCAAAACAAACAAGCAAACAAAAATAAGATAAGCAAACACCAAATATCTAAAATAAAAATTTTCCTGGCAGAGTGAAAATGAACACAATACCAGAAATCTGTTCTAAAGTGAGCTGATATTATAATTTAAAGCATCTAAATTACTTTATTGACTGCAGCGGGGTGAACAGGCTGTAGATGGGGTGGGTTTTGGTGTTTCTGTAGATGTTCTGCATTATTTTAACCACTCGCTGCAAAACCCTCCTAATTTTATTTGTCTTATTAGTGCATGTAGTCTGGTCATCTAAAGTAATTTTCCAGGTGTGTGCAGCACCTATAGAAATCTATTGAGTGCAAAAATAAGTGAAAACACATGTTGACAGCAATGACTTCTCTGCATTACATGGAGCTTTATTATTTATTATGGTTGCTATAAAGAGCCTATTTTGTTTTATCATTGCACAATAATGCCTTACAATAATAATAATGGTTTAACTCTGCTACAACAATAACATTAATAAGGACAAATACTTTTTTTTTCAGAAATTTTGTGTTTTCCTCAATCTACTGGACTGCCTATGTCTTTGTATCAGACTACTGATACCAAGAAGAAAATCCTAAGATATTTACCAGGTGTCTTTAATATACCACCATTGTGATTCTCCTCTCTTTATAGTGCTTGAGTCACATACTCTGCAGTAAACATCATACCTTTTGTTGTAAAACATCAATATCAGTGGGGCTGCAGAGAAGGAAAGATGCCAGTCTGCCCCAGGGCAGCTGTGGGTGCACTTGCAGCTTACCATCACCAAGTATGAGGGAAGAGTGGATGAATAATAGATACAATGTAAAGTGCTTTGGGTGCCAAGAAAAGCTATATAAATCTAATCCATTATTATTATTATTATTATTATTATTATTATTATTATTATTATAGTTTCAGGTTAGCCAACATAATTTAGCCAGTAACAACCTGAAAATGTTGATGAAGATTCAAACAGTCGTAATTGTGGAATGGCCCTTTAAGAACACTTTGGTTGTCCATTAATAATGATGTCATCAAACTGCAGCCAGCAGATCGGAATGCACTCTAATGGATGATGGATGGACATAGTAAGAATAATATCTGCTCATACATTTTTCAACCTCACTGTGACATATGAGTTGTGTAGCTTCTGTTTTGTCCATGTCTGATAAAACAGTAGCCGTCCAACCGGGCTTTATAAGGTTGATGAACGTTTTATTAAAGAAGAAGCCCTGTGATAGCCCCAGTACCAGTGTGTTTGTGAGTTTGTCAGCTTTTACTTTATATGTCTACTGTGCTAGTTTTCGCCATCACACATGACCTGTATTTGTTACAAGACGGTGAAGGTCAATATTTCCCATTTAGTGGAATGTGATGTGTAAAGCAGACATGTGCAACTGCAAAAGATTTTTTTTTACAGAAAGAACATAAGTTCTGAATATATTGCAAAAACACTTTTACCAGTGACAAAGCAACTTTACATTGATGTGAAACACTTTTATAAGTTTAGGAAATTACAAAGAAATGACCCGGTTGGTATTTCAAGAAAATCTGTGGCCAATCAGAGTCTGTCACAGCTTCTAATGGGTCACAGATTTTGGTGAAACACCAATCTTTGTAATTGTGTTTCTGTAAACTTAAGTATTTCATAACGATGTAAAGTTGCTTTGTTGTTGGTAAAAGTGTTTCAACAATGTATTCAGAACAGTGTTTTGCAGTTGCACATGTAAGTTTGCATCAAGGATTGTAAAAGTGTTTCACGTTTTGTACAGTGTTTTTTTTCTGAAATGTAAAATTGTTTAGTCCTAGGTAAGTGTTTTGGCATTGTAGTTTTGTTTTGTATGTGTAAACATGGTTTCTATTGTGAAATAGTTTTCACTTGATGTAATATTGTTTTGTACTTCCCAGCCATCGTAGTACAGCCCTGTTTACACAGTGTTTCCACGCAAAATGCAAATATTTTTCCTCTGCCTTTTTGAAAGAAAAATAAAGAACACACAACAGCGGAATGAAAGCTATGTTCGTGAAGAGAAAATGCAGACCAGAAATGATGTAGTGCCCATGCCAGGCCTCTAGTGGGCAGTGAAACTGCAACAACACACCCAGGTGTCCAAACCATCCTCATAAGACCACAAAACACAACACAACAACAGAAACGTCACATGTCAACCGCTAGTTATCTGACGCATGTAACCACTGTGTCTTTACTGACGGCATAAATACGCTACAAGAAACAGGTTTTGCTTTAACAGACCAAATAAATTAAAGCGATGACACGGAGGTCCGCCATTGTCGTTGTGCTTTTCGCGAGTTAAGCAGGGTGCAAGTGCAACACGTCTTAAGTTGCCAAAAGATCCCACTTCAGTTCTTGCGTTGTGAGAAAATTTCACCCTGGAGGACGTTGTCAAATCTTTGTGGTTTTATCCACCCAAAACTCAAAACACCCAGAACACAAAAAAACTTTAGCGTTTTACTGTCTCAGCTTTGTGGTGTAAATGTACCCTGTTTCCATTTAAAGTGGTATTATAGTTTAATGATAATGCTGTATTTTGTATCCTCACTTTGTTTTTTGCCAGAACTCATGCTGCATTTAAAGGATGTACATTTCTCCACCTTCAGCTATCAAAGCAACTGACCTTCTGTGTGATACCGTATGTTAAAAGAGCAGATGATGACCCACTAGCTTAGTGGTCCACTGAGTGATTGATGTCATCTCATTAGCTGTATTGCTGAGAGCGACACAGGCTCTCTTTCTCCGTATGTCAGTGTGTACAGTCTTCATCTGGCCTGCCGTTCACATGTCGCCTCCAGCGCTGCAGTTGTGCAGTGATTCCAACAGCCTCTCCACCCTTTCACCGCCCTCCCTTCCTGCATCAATCAGCCTCTTCTCCAAGTTTTTAAACCCCCCAAATCCCACAACTCATCTACTTCTTTTTCTCAACAGATTTTTTATTTTTCCTCATGATTATTAAGATTCCTCTCCTGTCTCTGTGCTGTAATTTCCGCAGTGACAGATATTCCCTCTCATTCTGCCACAGTCGCTTCCTCCACCAGCTCTCTCTGTTTGGCTCTGCCTCACCGATCAGCATTTGTTCGATCCACTGAGGCTTTTTCCCGGGAGAGTAGCTGCGGTAATAAGAGCAGAGGGGTTCTGTGGAGCATACAGCTTGCCCCCTGCAGGGCAGACTGCTGCAAGGAGCCATGAAGTCAGGGGTACATGCACGTTATGAAACAGTAAACGCAGTGAGAGTGAGACTAACTTTTTGAAAGATCTAGACCACTGTACACAATGCAGAGTGTCAACATGGCAAAATTATTGCCCTGGTTGTTGTGTCTCCTTGGGGCACTGCAGTCTCAAGAGACAGTGCAGAGTTGACTAGAGCTCTTCATAAGTTTCTACTTCCTCCACATTGTTGTCTGATTAATTAATGGCTCAGATTCTCACTTTGCTTCCTTTGGCTCCATTTTTCTGGAGGCAGACCTCCCAAGACACTCCTCACCAGCTGGCCAACTCAGTCTATTTCATTTTAAAGAGCTAAAGAAAGCTGCCTTTTCCAAACCGGAGAACAACCTAGCATGAAAATGAACATCTGAAGGAAGGCATGCTTTCTCTTGTATGGAAATGAGATACTTTAGCATTCAGACAGGAACATGTGTCCAAAAAGCTTACAGAAAATTTTAGTTTTATCTAATTTGAAAAAATATAAAAACATTATAATTTATGGATCATTTGTGTTTTTCAAAATATGGTACAATTCAGCCTTTATTTACACTCAGGATGAAACAACTAACAATAGCTCTCTTATACTGTCTGAATTTACAAAATATTTCAGACTACTACTAAAACAAAAAGGAGAAACTAGGGACAGAAAAGTGTATTAATGTACGTTAATATGAGAAAAAGAGTCGTATTCATCCTGTTGTATATTGCGAATCATTTGGCATTAAGTTTTGCAGAAAGAGTTGCAGCAGGATCTTTGAGTGTTTGCTTAGCTATTGTTATTAATAACTATTTCTTAATATTTACTTTATTCCTTTAATTTGACTGATTTAATTTTCAAAAATGTAATATTGATATGCAATTATCAAGTCCTGTTTCAATACCCCCAGTGTTTGTAATTCAATTTGTGAGGAAAAAAGGGGGGGGAAATTCCTTTGAACATTTGATTTGCTTCACAAACACAAACATTTTGTTGACCTTCTACTCTTGTCAAAGTTTGCTTTGAGAAACAAAACCAACACTTTACATCCCAGGAAACCCTAAACCTTTTATTTGTTTGTTGTTATTTTTTATGATGATGCATTTCCTATAGTTATGTATTCCTTTGTGATTTTTTTTTTTTTTTGCCTATTTTTGTATCTGATTACACAGGCTACCATTTCAAAGGCTCCAAATAACCAGAGAAAACATTTAAAAAGACCAAAAAAAAAAAAGAAAAGAAAATCTGTCTCTTCAAACATTTCTTGCATTAGAGTTGTTGTGTTAACTGGGATGAAGCATGGTAGTTAATGAAAATGTTACATTATTCATATTTTTGAATGTGTGACAATATCAGATGACAAAGAGCGACGTGGTGATTTGGCACTTGCAATCAAATTTGTCACACTCAAAGAAAAATTGTCACTTTTGCTCAAATAAATGCCCTTAAGTGATTAATAAATCAATAACCTGTTTATCTTCTGACAGTTAGAGGAACAGTAATATTTTTACTTCTTGTACCTTGATTTGACTTTTGTTCTAAATTGCTGCTAAAAGTAAATTGAGATGAAAATGCCATATGACGTAGGTTTTCCCAGTTTGCATCACCGAAGCTCTTCTCACACGTCAACTCCACTTGAGGCTTTTTCCTGATATTGATGTAAATGATCATAATTGTATGCTGGCAACATCGAAACAAGTGGGAGAAACATCACATCCTTTTTGCTTCTTGGCATCCCCTTCAAACATTGTTGCTAAGCAACAGTGGACCTGGCAACCTTTGATTTAAATGTTAATCCTCTCTTAAGAAAATGTTAAACAAAGTCTAAGAAAATAGACCCTCTAAATTATTTGGCATGAGTGATGATTAGAGAGAGAGAGAGTGAGAAAGAGAGAGAGAGAAGAAAGCCATGAAACGATTGATGTTGGAAATTTAAAAAACAAAAATCTTCATATATCCTGTTCAGAAACGTCAGAGTCACCACACACAACTTCCAGCTCTTATTAAGTGGCACGAGCACTCTGAGCTCACAACTGCTGTCTGGATTGCTAAACTGTAGAAGTCAGAGCTGGTAAACCAAGATTACTCTTTTAACTTTAACAGAATGTTAATGCATTCACATACTAGTAACATTTTTCATCGTGTTTCCAGGAACTGCTGTTGCACAATATCCCTTGGTTGTATTAAGATTATTTATTTCAGAATCCCCTTTTGGGCAAAAGATGCAAACTCATGAAAAAATAACACGTAAGTAAAGCAAACTGACTTTTAACTAGTAGTTTCCCATTAGCTGGTTTCTGGCTTGATTATTAAGAGGATTCAGAGAAAAAAATTTATAAAAATCTGGTCAACTTATTCATGACTGTTAAATAATGCACATTGAGCAGCACTATATTATTGTTTACAACTGTCCACCTCCTGTTCCATGATGCTGATGTATACCTCATGACAAAACCTTTATCAATTTAAAATGTATTATCATTTATGTGCATTTGCCCATGTTCAAACAAACACACACACACACACACACACACACACACACACACACACACACACACACCCACACACACACACACACGTGGCATTATCCCTTCAAATAGAGGAGAGACCTTCAGTATCAGATTTACACATATTGCTGATTACAAGGTTAAATGATAGAATGGAATGTGCATAACCACTTATATCACATTGCAAGGCTGAAAAAACACAACCGCATGAATCAAAAATGACTGCAGTGCAGCTGTATGACACTCAGAGGTCAGAGGTGGATGGCAGCTCGTGCATGCTGAACATCATTACATTTCTGACCCTGGCACAAAATGTAATGCATGGATGCCGTACCTCCATTCGTCTCAGCTTTGTGCCGTTCCCATGGTATACAGCTGGGCCGCAGCATCGTCTGAGTCCTACATATTAAGGAAAAATCCATATTCATCTTTCCTGCTTCACTTTTTTGTTTTTCTCTCTCCACCTTTTTGCTACTGTTGCTGCATCAGTTTACAGCAGCGCTCTGAGGTTCCCCAGAAGGGATGAGATGCAGATTATCATGAGGATCAGCCCACAACCTTCCATCATTTCCACCCCCAATCTACTCTCCTTATAATCTATGGTGAAGCAAACCTTGCACCACCCTGAACTGGTCTTGCCCACCCCCTGCTGGTCCAACCACCCACAGATCATACTCCATGAACAATCATAGTATGACAGATGGGACATTCCTATAAAGGCCAAAGACACTCATACTTCACTGGCTTACAGTGCCTCCTAAGCCAGGACCTTCAACCTCCAGCTGAGTAAACAGACAGCTGAACTAGACTAGATGAGAAAGCTAATGCCTGATTGTGACACAGAGACATATGTAAAGCTACAGACAATCTTGGTGTAATCCTTTGATATTCAGCTGCATGAAAGGATTCTGCTCAGAACATAATATACTCCAGAGAAGCAACATTGTCTACTTCCTCTGATACCAAAAGCATGCATGAAAATCAAAATGAGACTCTTACATAGTAACAAGCATGGTAAGTCCTACTTTAGTCACACACACCTATGCAGGATGAATTAAATTATATCACCCTCTGTCTGACTACTTGATGTGTGCAGCATATTAAACTGGATGCATCTATTTTCGTTCAGCTCATTTTTTAAATTCAATGTTTTGCTTTGACATTAGCTGACGTTACAAAAATGTTCAGGATTCAGATTTTCACCTATGACTGACAAATACAACTTCCACTGCTCAGGCACACTTTACTGCTTTTAGTATTCAAACTTTTGCCTACTCCTCAGCTCATGTTCTCAACTAATACACTTGAATCAGCAATAATTTGATCCAGTAACAACCTAAAAACCACATCCTTTTATGCTCCAGCCACACAGATTTCTAACTGATGTGATTCTGACAAGAGAAAAGGATGAAGTCAGGTGACCGGTGATAAATGTAGAAAATCTGCACAGTGATGAGGTTGGGGGTGGATGGATGGATGGATCAATAAACCTAAACAGATTTTAATTTAAACGGTCTGTATATATATATATATATATATATATATATATATATATATATATGAGGGGTGGGGAAAATGACAGAAAATGATCAATCCTATGTTGTACTGAGATGTGGAGATGTGGGAGATTCAGAATCAATTCACACGTCAAAAATAGTTTTTCTGTGTGATAACTTGTAAAGTAATGTTGTAATGTCCTCAAAAGGAGGAACTAAGGAGGAAATATGCAGTGTATATATGCTGCTACAAGCACATTTTCCTTGTTGGCTCTATTTCAATACTGAGATATAGGTTGGCCACATAGCTTCTATTTGTTTCATTAATAAAAGATATTGTCACAGATACTTTGGTATGGAAATGCCAAGTAAGTGGAAAAAAATTCCAGTATAGAAAAAAAAGATGCTTCAAAATGCATTGGTAATTGTTTTATAATTGCATCGTAGCCCCCTACACCGAGACTGAATTGAATTGTGAAGTACCAAGAGATTCCCATCCCTAATAAATATGCACTCTATGCATTCAATGCTTTTTCTCTCTATAATCACTCACTAATGAGCAGTGTGGGGCTCACTGTTTTGCCCAAGGACACATGGATGACACCTACTGAAGCACTCTGTCCTTCCCATAAAAGTGAAAATATACCTGTTTTGATATTACTATAATAACTGACTTCTTTATGCTGTGTAATAGAGTGCACGCAAAACCTCAGCTTGACTCCTCATCTATGGCAACCTATAAAACATTCTGATAAGATCTTTTCTTTAATAAAAGCAAGGAATAAGGGATAGTAAGCGAAGGGAAAGGGAAAGTTACCAAAAAAATAAAAAAATTAGTAAAACCAAAATAAAAACTAAAACCAAAGTGACCAAAATAGGGTCCCACGGTGGTTGCTACCAGCCCAGCGGATGTATACAGATCTGGTGAATGGACCCATAAGATAAATATATATGTGACGTTTATGTTTAAACTGGTGGACTTATTACTGATCCAGTATTGTCTTTGCCCTCTTTATCCTTTTTCCTCAGACATCCCTGTCCCTTCAGCAACACTCTCCAGCTCCTCCTTGGAAAATCCAAGGTGTTCTCTGGCCCTATGAGATATATAAGCCCTCCAGTAGGTCCTGAGTCTACTGCGGGACCTCCTTCCAGGAGGACATGCCCAGAAAACCTCCAAGGGGAGGTGAGCAAGAGGCAGGGCCACCTTTCGAAGGAAACTTATTTCTGTTACTTGTATCAGTGATCTAATTCATAACAGCAACTCAGGTTCCCACAGAATCCCGTGAGGGACAGAGTCATAAGCCTTCTCCAAGTTCATAAAATAAATGTAGACTGAATGGTCAAACTTCCATGACGCCCTGAGCAACTGTATGAGGGAAATATCTGGTCCACTACAAACTCACACTACCCCTGAATCTGAGGTTTGACAGTTGGCAGGGCCATGCATTTTTCAAGGGAAACAAATGACTCTACATAAAAGTGAGTTATGTTCAGTTTTTGAATGTTATTATATTTTCACAGCAGTTTCTACCAGCTATACAAGGGATGATGGGGGCTATGTCTGGAGGAAAGAACCAATTAGTTTTGTCTTTACTCATTCACAGCCTGATGGAAGAGCCTGCTTGTTTAAACCTGTTAAGGTCTGGAGGTGTATTGCCAGTTATGACCTGTCTATCACAGTGCTCTTCTGCTCTTCAACTACTTTGTCTGTAAAAGTTTCAGAATTTTAACCTTTTAATTTCATCTTGTCTGTGTCCTAACTTTGATTTCTCTGTTTTTCTTTGTTTGCTTCTAAAAACTCTACTTCTAGCTTTATTTTTCTCTCTCCCAGAATAAACAGAGGCAGCAGCCAAAATAGTTCAGTTGTTCTTACAGTTAACATCATCTGTGCCTGTAAATGACTGTAAAATCAGTTTAATCAGTTTCCACTACAGAGCAAAGACAAGGAAAACTTTTGTGATCTTGTGGGGATTAGAAATCAGTCAACAAAGGAAAACAACACAGAGATATCAAGACTTACATGAATTCACAAGAACTGGCAAAGAACTTTCTTCACAACAATATCCTTAGTTTGTTGGCACACAGAACAAAAAACAAAACACTCAGATATTGCAGTAGAAAGCAGTGAACTCTTGTGACAGGCACCAAGAGTTTGTATAGACTTCCAAAGTTGTCCAAACAGTTTATCTGTTTGAGATGAATGACATATCTGGAACAACCTAAATGCTCACATTCTTTTTGCGAAACTGGCTACAAAGCATGAGAACATAAACCTCTCAGAAATGAGCAGCAATTTTGGAGAACATTTTGACTCAGCGTTGGGATGGTTGGAATTCCCCCCATGACAGGGGAAAAGGGGAAGAGTCATTTGTACCACAACTGTTTAAGGCAGCAAGAGTTTGAAAGAAAACAAAAACTATTTCATTTTCTCAAGACAAGTTATGGTCATTTCTGTTTCATGAGAAGAACCGTAATCAGCATTACATTCTGCTGTAAGCCTATTAAACTGGAACTAGCCTTGATAACTACTGTAAACACTGAGTGATCCAGGTACTCATTTACCTTTTCAGTTATTTATGAAGGCAGCTCAGTGTGTGCAAAGCCCCCTTAAATCCCTGCTGGGCTTGTGTTAACTTGTTGAAAGGTCACAGCACAACTAATAAGGAAAAAAGTTGCATCGATTAAAAGGAATTAATGGTCACTTGAGCTCAGCAGAGAATATTAGGACCGATAATTGAGCCCAGATGGAGAAGCCATTAAGTCAGCTCAGCAAAACAAGAAGTGTTTTGTGTTTATTACCTTATTTCTATTTAACTGTGGTCTAACTTTTCTATGTTTTTTATTTTTCTCACTAAACTAATAATATTAAACATCTACCATGAGGTGTGAACCAGTGAACGCTAACACTTCTTTAGTATGCTTGCTTCGCCTTCACAGACTGATTTATATTATGAAAGCATGCTGTCATATAGATAAATCCAAGCATGATTATGTATTTTCCCATCCTTTATACTTACATTTTGTTATCTGTCTTGTTGTTGATGATCATTAACATTTTTCCAAGTCAAACGTCAAATTATTATTTTCCATTGCCACTGAATGCAGCACTGTATTAACACCTGCCAGAGCAAAATATACATGGAACACAAGTAAACATTCGGCCATGTGAGTATAATTTCTATGTTAAAACTTGAGCACAACACATGCTTGTTCACATGCTTTTTTAAAATAAATAGTTATATGATGGAGGATTTTTTTTTTTTTTTTTTTTTTTTTTGCCAGGACTATTAACTGGCTGGTTGTTACACTCTTTATTGTGTTTTAACACACTTCATTTCAATGCATGACTCACAACAACATTGTACAAAAAGAGGGAACAGTAGAAGCTTTATCTGGTCAAACTGTGCACCATGCAATGTGCACTCTAAGTATTTAAAAATAAAACTATATTATTTTTATTTTTTAATGAGGTTAGGCATTGTATGCTTTCCTAGTGAAAATGATAATGGGCTTAAAGAGTACCACTGATCTCAAAGAAGGCAGACCCTGTAGAAAAGCAGGGTAACCTGGAATAAGTAAGCCATTCCAAGCCCTAAAACTAGCAGTGATTAAAATAGCTCTACAACTATAGCTGCAAATGGAGCTGTTGTACTGTACTGTAACTAATTTTAATAAAACCTGTCAAAGAAATTTCATTAAGAACTTGGAAACAGTGTTAACTTTTGAGAAAAGGACTTAAGCCATACCACCCCATATGTGCATAGTGGTATGCTCCTCAGTGTGGTCAGCCCAGGTTTGAGAACTGGCCTGTGGCTTATCACAGCATGTCAACCCCATCTCTATCTGACCTTTGTCTTGAGAAGTTACTTTCCAATAAATACTGTTAGTGCCCAGTCTGTCCACATATTTCCCTTGTCATTCTTCAAATGAAACAGCTTTTTCTCTAGTCTCTATCACACCAGAAAGGCCTGATAATCTCTGCCTGCTGATTGGGCTTCAAAAGCACAGTGTTTATTCTCTGTCTGACCAAACTGGCCTGTGTGCATTATGCTAATATGTTACTTGACAAGTCAAGAAAAACAAGCCTGAACTATCACCAGCTACATTTACATGGACAAATACTTCATCTATCCAATTGAAATTAATCTGACTGGAGATTCCAGCTGACATGTTTACATGGTTGCTGGATAAAGTGATTCGATGAGTTGTATTTTTGCACAGACACCACAAAAGTATTGGAATGAGTGTACACATGGTTACTTTTTCCTGCTGATCTGATCGTGAAAAGGTTTAAACCACCCCTCTCGATCGGATCAGTTTATGTGTTTACATAAGGCATTTTATTCTGATTGGACGATCGATTAAATTAAATTAAATCAAATCAATTCACCAAGCAACCCCCCCCCCCCCCCCTCCCCATTCTATACAAACATGATTCTCTTATTTCTGTCTCGAACAGAATGCTATTATAAAGTACAAAAAGTTATAAGCATCCAGCCTGATGCTGCTGTGAGGAAACAATATCGGTGTCATGGGGATCATCCACACAAGGGGCTAGTCCACCCATGTCTGACAGCTGCAACCACCCCTATCAGGACAGACTGGGGCCCACACCGAAGCCAAAAGGCTGCAGTACAGGGCCCCAGCCACCCCGAATAGGTGCAATCACCGCGGCAGCAGCCCCCAGACCGAGTAGGCAAAATCCCTGGTGCGGAGGATCCCCACAAGGAAAACATCGGAGTTAAAATTAAAATTAAACTGCCTTAACAATAAGAACAGCTAAGAATGCATGAATCAATAAGTAAATGAATAAATAAATAAATAAGAAGTAGTACAGTTGAATAAAATGAAAATAAAGTAACGTGAAATAAAATGATGTAAAATAAATTAAGATCAAATAAAATTTAGTTAAAATCTAAGCTAAAAAGGTAGGTCTTAAGCCTCTTTTTAAAAACATCAACGTTCTCTGCAGCCCTGAGGCCCTCCGGCAGACTGTTCCACAGAAGAGGGCCATAACAATGGAAAGAGGCCTCGCCATATGTTTTGGTCCTCACCCTTGGAACAACTAAAAGGCCAGTACCAGAGGACCTCAGGGTTCGCATACGTTCATGACTTAAAAGAAGGTCTGATAAATAAGATGGCCCAAGACCATTAAGACATTTATAAACTACTAAAAGAACATTAAAATCAATCCTGAAACACTTGGGGAGCCAATGCAGTGATTTTAAAACGGGTGTGATGTATTCCCGCCCTCTGGTCCTTGTCAGAACACATGCTGCTGAGTTCTGAAGTAGCTGTAGGTTTAAGATGGACTTTTGAGGAAGACCAGAGAGCAGGGCATTACAGTAATCTAATCTACTTGAAATAAAGGCATGCATCAGCACCTCCGTGCTGGCAAGGGAGAAAAATGGGCAGACTCTAGCGATGTTTTTAAGATGATAAAATCCAGTTTTTGTTATATTTCTGATGTGTGTAATAAAATCGAAAAGAGTCGAAAAGAACACCCAGATTTCTCATGCATTGAGAGGGATTATGTCATGTTTTGGTGTGTGTCTGAGTTTGCAGGTCAGGGTGAGCAGGTTACCATGGGGACTGAGGGCGGAGTCTGGAGCCACAATTACTACCACCTGCAGCTCATCAGCAGGCTCGTTACCTGACTCTACTCCCTGCTATTTAGGGGCAAGCAGGAGCTCCAGTCTTCGCCAGATTGTCACACTTTACTGCGTGGTAACCAGGCCATTCTCCAATTCTTGTGTTGTGTCTTGTTCTCAGTACGACTCACTTTGATATCTGTGTTCCTCAGCCCATGATCTCGATCCCTCGGATAACCACAGCACCCAGGATCCTAGCAAGTTGCTTGCCAAGCCAACTGCCAGCCTGCTCGCCCTGCCTGCAACCGAACACTCTCACCACCTCCGGAAACCAACTCCTGACAGCTCCCTCCATCTCTCGCCCCTCGCTGGACTTCAGTAAGCCGCGGCCACAACGGACACCATCAGGCTCTTTGTCAGACCCACACTAACCCTCTGTCCCTTCACAGAAGGATCTACCGGACCTGGACCTTTCCTCGCACATTCATTGTAATAAATAACATTTGCATCTCTTACCTCGTCTCTCCGAGTGTCTCTGCATTTGGGTCCAGTTCCTGGTACTACGGTCTCCGACCGTGTCAGATTAAAAGGATGTGGTTTTGATAAAATGATTTCTCTCTTGCCCCCACGACCGATAATTAAAACTTCAGTTTTGTCTTGGTTAAGTTGTAAGAAGTTCTCTGCCATCCATGACTTAATATCTAAAATACAGTTTAAAAGGACATTGACTGGCTCCAGGTGATGTAAAGCTGTGTATCATCAGCATAGCTGTTAAAATCAATGCTGTATCTCCTGATGACATCCCCAAGAGGTAACATGTACAAGTTAAAAAGTATTGGGCCTAAAATCGATCTTTGGGGAACCCCACACTTGACTTTATGGATCCTTTAGGAGCATGTATCCATACTTACAAAGAATTGGTGATCTGTGAGATAGGAGTAAAACCATTTAAGAACAGTATTTCACACATTTTTAAAAGTGCTCCATGTAAACATAGCTGTCTTTTGTAGAAAAAAAAATATCTAATTTTGGTGTCAATACTGGGCTTTTTAACTTTTTAGATAAATCACACTAAGGGAATTGGAAAAATGCAAAGAGCTAGGTCTTCTTTATGTACATTTTTTTAAGCTTTTACATTTCTGCTAGTGACAGATTTATTTTTAAATACAGTAATCATGTTAATTACACACCCATGTGACAGCAAAGAAAGTCATTTCATTCAGAAAAAAAGAACACAGGAGGAAGACAAAAAGGAGCTAACACTGCTCAGTGACCATCTCTCTGTAACTACCTGATGGGAGAGTGACACAAGTGCACTGCTCACCACCCAAGGCTCTTTCCTCTCTTTCTACAGCAGCCATGTTTCACACACCTGTAAATTACTCCCACAGCCCTGCCAGTCCTCCCCCTCTGTGCTAATAACACCATAATGATGCCACTGTTAGTATAGTGCTGAGGCAGGGTGCTTTATGGACTGACCTCTAAAATCAATTCAGCACACAGGATCTAATAATGGAGGCAAGTCTGAAACTACTCTCCGCTCCTTATTTCCCCTTGTCTTCCCTCATCTCTTGTTTTCTGTTTTGCTTCTGGACCTCTCTGTGGACAGAAAATTATACTCATCCCAGCTCTTCTCCGTCATTCAACAGAAAAACCCTGTGGCTCACATTAACCTTATACAGGGAAAGTAATAGATGCTGTCTTAGCTTCTGCACATTACACACGAAAAACAAAATCCATTAACTGTAGCACAATACCTTCCTACCACAAGGCCAACAGGTAAGCATGAATATACAGGAGGATTATTTCCCTCCACAGAAAACCAAAGTGATATTAAACTGTAGCACTGATGTATGTAATTTGGAAATAAGGAGGATTTGCAACAAGGATGGAACAGTTGCATATTTGGGGGTTTGAGACCACATTCCTGGACAGAAAGAGTAGCTGAGTCTCTTGCTGTGGTTAATTAGGAGGAGTCTGTGGAAAACCCCTGAATCTGAAACCCTCTTCCAAAAAACTGAAACCACTTCAAGTGTTGGTAGCCATGTTGAATAGAAGTCATTGTTCAGCGGCCAAAATTGAAGATTCCATCACTTATGTCCGGTGGTCAGAGCCGTCGTTGTTGCTCTGAGGCGGTCAGTTTCAGAGTGGCTATGGTAATGACACCAGACGACAGAGTAAAAAGAGTAGTTGATGGGTGGCAGCACATCAGCGGGCAATATGATGACTTTGCTCAGCTTGTGTAAGCAGAGATAACATAGCACGTCTGAAAAGATTGTTAAATAGAAACCCTGCATTAATCTGATGTGCTGTGTGGTCATTTTTTCAAGCACATCCAGCATAGACAGACAAAATAAACAATTATAAAAAAGCACGTAATGAGTTATGTCAGCTATTAGTGTCAAAACATAAAATGCAGTAATTATGCTAAGGACAAAAAACATTTAAAAAGTATGTTCATTGCAGTTGTTTGAAGATGCATAGAAAATGTATGAAAACTAAAATAAAATTTAACTAAGTATCAAACTTATGACTCAATGAATGCTTGGGTAAGCAAAGATAACATAAAAGAGCTTAACGTGTTTACTAATCAGATCATTTTATGTGGAAAAACAGTTTAAAACATTTTTTTTTGTACAAAAAGAAAGTAATTTCTCTTTCTAGCTGTGAACAACTTTTAGGCACTTTCTGATAAAGATGCCAATCTGAATCAGTTTCACTAAAATGGGAATGCACAAAAAGGGACTTCTAACAGAACAATTAGAAACAGCACCGTGTCTCCTGGGATATAGTTGCACATACGGTTTGAGGCAAAAGTTAGCTAATCATTTACAGCAAACAATACAGGATTTACTGGAAGGCATATACACAACCTTTGCAACTGAGGCACAGTGTTTTTGTGTGTATGTGGCTGAGAACACAGAACACAGTAATTGGTGGGCTGATAAATATTTGTGTAGGGCCTCCTCAGCAGTAGAAAACAGCGAGGCATGCTTTCAACACTGATGCCCTCAAGCTGCAAACCAAAAATAATTCAGGGATAGAGCCCACTAACATGCTTGATGTCAACATTTTAGGGGCCTGTGGAGATGACGGTGATGATGATATGTCTACAGAAACATTACAAATAAATGTGAAATTTTGCAGCAACACCTTAATGGTTTAGACAACTGGACAATAAAACCTGCATGAGCACAACATATTAAATAAACAAACAAAAAACAGAGGTAACTTTAAAACATTTTTATCCAAAAGGTGTGATTGTGGTGTTTGAAATAGAAAGTCTTTCCAACAAACACCACTATTTTAAACCTAAAACCAAATGAAGTTTAATCAGATTCTTCCAACTTCCATGCTGTATTTTGTCACAAGTGTGTCATCTGTTTTCTGAAATTTGTGCTCTCCCCAATGAATTTAAACACTGGATTGATTAATTCAAAGGTAACTAGAAGCAGCCTGAACAGAGGCGTTCAGAGAGACGCCCCTCAGAAAGTAAACAGAGAGGTGTGCTGCAGCGGGAGCCATCTGTTATAAACTTGGAGTAGCAGTGTGGAGGTAAACCATGTTCATGCAGATCTAATATGAGTGTAAAGTTAGTGCGAGTATTGCTTTGGTCATTTTTTTTCTTTTCTCTCTTGGAAGCTCAACAAGATGCTTTAAGTTTTGAGAGTTCAAGATGGAATCTAATATCACTTGTTTTAAACTCACAATTAAAAAAACTCTTCCACATGACAGACTGCTAACTTCACACTTTTTGCTTTATAAGCGTGATCTTATTCATTTAAAAAAATACAAAGGGATTTTCTGGTATTTTTACACATTATAATCAAAACATTTTTGTTGTGCTTTTCAGCCAGTGATTATTAAACTGCTAATTTATATCTTCTCTAATCCTTATTGAGTTCTGACGGCATTTCTAGGGGCTTCAGTGTAAATCAGAAGAGAAACCGTTTGTGTATGTATGAAAATCACAATTTGGTTAAAATTCTAAAACTAATATGAACAGAAAACTTGCCCTGAAAATTTGAGGATGCCTCCTCTACTATGCCATGAAATAGAAAGTCATGTTTGAACTGAGATGAGTGACAGAAACAATAGTTATATGATTTGAGCAAGTGATGTATGGAAGTTTGACATCTCATTTGCCATTCATGGATTGTGCATGTGTTTCAGGCTGCACATATTTGTCCCAGTGTTTAGGATGTCTTCAGCCCATCAATCTTGTGAGAGGCCCGTAAGAAGCAAATGATTTAGAAAAGCAGAGAAGCATTCTGCTTATCGTCTGCTCTGCTGGAAAGTCATGCTTTGCATCCTCTGGATACAGAGGAGGGGAGTTCTGCGCTTCTTCAAAACTTATTTTCCTCCATGCATCGTCCTTTCTCTTCGGGGAATAGATTTAAACTGCAACCAAGGCAACAATATACGGCAGCAATAAAAAGTCTCTACTGCTAAAGCAATGAGGCGTTTTAATAGGATGAGCTGAAACTGTTGTGAAGGCAACTAGGCTTCCTCTCACTTGCTGTTTGTCGGCTCCTCTATTTATGAGAGCTGGAGTTTGGATTCAAACAAGAATTTTGACAATTTAAGGTGAAAACGAAGGGTTATATATGTAGAGTGGAAACATGGGGGAGAAGTCTGATCATTATCTGTCCCTCCTGTTGTGAAGAAGGCACCACAACATCACGGCAATGGCCATGAAAAACCGCACTTGGTAGGAAGATACTAAAAACTCTGCTGGAGGTCTGTTTTTCTCTTTTGCCTTAGCACAGACTTAAAGGGAATATCTTTCACCCATGCACCAAAAGTGTGCCATTAATGGAGACATACATCCTCCACCACATTCCAATCTGCTACAAGAAGCTTCAATCACACCCCTTTACTATTATCAAACCTCATCACTCCTCCAGGTACTTTGTGTACTTTGTGTCCACCAGTTTCACCAGCAAATCCTGTTGAGTAAGCTGTTTCATGCATGTTGCTCCCTTTTGGACCTGCAGGTTGATCCCCTCCAGGCACATGTGATGCAAATTACATTTAGTAGGCCCATAAAACACAACCAGGAAGCAATTCTTCACTCTGTCCACAGCATGAATTCTTTGCTGACAAGATACTGACTAAAATTATGCAGCTTTCTTGTGCTCTCACTCTGCACTGTCGGTTTCCCTATCTGATAAAAAAAAGTTATGTCAAGGGTCCCATGTGTGGGAAATTGGAAAGAAAAGTACTGAAAAGATGAGGAATATCCTCATTAATCAGCTCCATTCTCTTGACTCCTCTGACAGTTAACGTCACTTTCTCAATGTGCTTTTAACCAACAGCATGGCCTAACACAGGAAGTCCATCTTAAAGGAAATCAGTTCTCATAAAAAAAATGATCTGGAAACCAAAGATACGTCTAAGTCAGTAAGAAGGAAATAGTCAGATGAGCACTCTGTCTTTCATATATATAATTAGCATATGGAGACATACCAGTCTCACTGATAGGAATCTGAACATCTCAGAATTTTATGCTGGAACGAAATTCAGTGCTTTATGCCATGGTTAGAGTACTCTTCAGTTCTCCTTGAAACAGATTCCAGTGATTTGCTCTGTGAAGTTTCATTCAGATGAAGCTTGTCTGGAAAGTTTGAGTGTAGAGGAATGTGTGCTGGAGAGGTACCCTGTCTAAGAGCTAGCACCTTAAAAGCAGCTCACTTTTCTGCTTCTCCACCACTGCTTGCCCGCCTGCTTTTCTGCATGCTCTGGGGTGGAGCAGTCGCCAGCTGCCACACAAACTCAGAGAAAGTCATCAGCAGCTGGAGTCCGGGGCAGCACTTCTCTCTCCTCTACTAACAGACTGACAAATCAACACCGAGTTCAATTGTCATTTTTAACCTCTGAACATTTTTGATTTCTCTGCCATGTAATCAGAGCCTTCAAGGTGAAAAACAACCTTAGAAAGATTTCAAAGTAATTGAGACAATACAGGCTGGCTTCCTCTGGCCCTGTAAGGACACGAAAGTGGATATGTGCTGCTATGCTGTACTCCTTGCTCTTTAGGCAGCAAAATCCAGGAGTGGAAACTCTTGCTCAAGTCAAAGTCCACCAGGCTTCTGCTCTTACAGACAGCCTGTCAGTTCATTGCTGAGGCTTGCATTCCATTACAAAGCAAAACAAATAACCACAGAGTCATTTTATTTAAGGTCATTACCAACTGCAGTAGAGCAGAGGCAATCAGCCAGTAAATGCTTCAAAGCTTATCTAGTATAGGGGACAAAATAATTAAATACTTCTAAAAAGGGGCCTTAGTAATGAAATGAGTGAAATATAAAACATTGTAAGAAAGATTAGTCAAATTACAGGTCAGGTAAAAAAAAATCAAATTATCTAAAGTAATTATACATTTCTTTATATATATATATATATATATATATATATATATATATATATATATAGTATAGCAATATAGTAATTATCTTTGCTTGATTTAAACTTTTTCCTGTTTGATAGTTTACTTTTATTTGCATACTTTCTCATTATTTTTATTACATGTATGAAATAGTGATACCGACTTACAGTAATATAAAGGCCAAACCTTTTGTATGAATCTGCTAGACTTTTGCTAATGCAATATTTTTCCATATCATGCAATTAAACGTGATCATTTTAGCATAATATTCTGTATTTGACTATTTCAGTTTGAATCTTTTACATAACTAAAACAGCATCCTCCCACCCACCAGTGCCAGTATTTCCGTCTAGCATCAGAGCCTCTGCTATGCAACAATTAGTTCTTTTACTGGAGGAAGTCTGCTGTGGGAGAGGAAGAGAGTGGGAAAAATGTAAGGGGAGTTAGGGGGCTGCCTCTCTCTGGCTATTGTTTGGACATTGTGTCCCACCACTGCATTGACCACAGACAGGGCGTGGCTGAGGGAACCCAGGCAGGGAATATAGGGTGGGGAGGAGGGAGGGTTAACGGGGCATACTTGCACTGCATGTGGACAGCGAACAGGAAGGCGGGTGGTCCCTGGAGAGTGTTACAGAGAAAGAGAAAGAGCTGGAGTGAATGGGATTTTACCCCAGCAGTTTGGCAATGTGTTCCCAACCCTGCTCATGTGCGCAATGAAGTAATGAGAGACCTGGGCCTCTGACAAACTCAGGCCAGATGGGGAGAGGATTCTTTTCTGCAATTACTCTTGTAGCAGAGAGCATTAGAGTCATTGCAGCTCCTCCTCTGTGGAGAAAAGATAATCACTGGGTTTTATTAGAGGGGTACTTAATGACCATGCGTGCCTCAAAGCAAGCTTTTGGAGAATGTCTTTTAAAGTTTCATCTGTGTTATCATCCATCCTGAAGCATAGTATTGTAGTGTTTTGCTTTGTCTCAGCAGCGGCTAATAGGTTGGAGGAGGAGATGGATCTGGATTTGTGTTCAAAAGTTTACTTTTCATTACAGACCAAAGATAGACAGCTCACTATTCTGTACCGAGCATGGGTTAAATTAGAGCTGATGGTTTTCTACCTCTTGGTGATTATCCTGTGGACCAGCAACCTATTCAAGGTGAACACAGATGGGAGAAGCACCCTCAGCACTGAACAGGATAAACATACATGAGATAGCTAAATGGGTGAAATGTTTCTTATTGAAATACAGAGTGGAAATTGGGTTTTTGTTTGATAAACAATAAAATCTGATTGATTAATGCATCTGTCGATGCAGAGTTGTTTCTGTAAAATCAATTAATAAGGGACATGAGCCCTGGACTTCTGTATCTCCAGGGAACAAGACATGCCAGCTGCAGTCCTGAAGAGACAAGCTGATTAAGGGCAACATAAGAAGCAGAATTTTCTTAAGCTCTGTTGAGCTTAGAATTTCCTCACCAAAATGCTCCTGTGGAGCTGTATCAGACCGGTTATGTTCAGCATGTGACTTTCTATCAATTATTTGCATTTTTCAGTCTCCAGCTGGTCTTATTTTGTTCAGCCTGAGAAATTTAATTCTCATCTGTACCCTGGAAATGCTCCAGAAGTACTCATCATCACACATCATTTATGCTAAAATAGCTTTTACATCCATCATCCGGAATGTTTGAAATAATTCCTCCAACCATGGACCCCAGTCAAAGCTGAAACATTTGTATGCAAAGTTCTTCTGTCTCCCTTTTCATTTGACAAAAATGTCCCTGTTTTCAGAGTAGCCAAGGGTCATCTACACACCCTTTGCTGCATAACTCTGTAACATCTGCCCCAAAACCATGTTTTAGAAAGGCTTATGGATTACAATTGGCAGAATCCCATGAGTCAGTGATGAGCACTTTCCCACCAACTAACTGGAAGGCACCAGCCTACCAATAACACTTTAATCCATGGATTTGAGAGGACACAATGATTTTTATATTCTTTCCATATACAAACATGTTGCAAGGGGCCTATCAATATGCATGATATGAACAGAAACATCAGTATCCTTCAATAAGATCTTGATATCAATATAATAGATTAACAGGAAAGGCCTGTTGATGAAAGGATGCAATCACCCTGTCACTAAATACATTGCTGTCAGTAGTTTGAATTACAAAAAGGCAGGACACTTCTTTCAGTCATCCAAAGACATAACTTCCACTGACTAGTCTTCAGTGATAATAAGATGAATAAACAATGTCTTTTAAATCTTGGAAAAAACTATGAAAAACCAAAATAAACATAAAGAAAACAATTTGGGCATGTCAAGACGGATTTCTTCTTTTCTTGTTTAGCTCAATAAGAAGGACTGCAGGACAGACCCCAAGGCCAACAGGAACAGCAGCATCGAGTGCTGTGTTAATGGCTTTGTTGGACATCTGTCAAAGATGTTTTTGTAGCCTCACAGAGAGAACACAAAACACAAAATTTTGACACTTTGGCACAGTGTAATGTATTTACAGGGAGTCACTTGATGCATAATAAAAACCTCTGCTTTGATCCAGCACAGTGCAGAGCCAACAAATGGACTAACAAGCAGCATGGCCAGGAGAGAGATATACACCTACAGAACATTTAATCTCCCTAATCCACCAGTGCTGGCTCATCACACTCTAAGACAAATCATCTTAAACTTAAAATCTTATAAGAACGGGTTTAAACTAAGCGGTTCTCGGGCTCAAACCTCTATCCTGGTGAGGTTAGAGCTCCACTGGGGTGTTGGATTACTGTGTGGCTGCATTTGGTTTGATCAGTCACCTGATTGCTGGCCTGGCCTCTGGGAACAGGAAATATGACATCACTGGCCTGACATTCAGGAATGTGGGAATGTCAGGCTGCCTGTTAACATAACTCGAACAAGACAGAGAGACCAACAGTGATGGACAAAACATAACTTACTGCTGCTGAAGTTATTCAACCAAAAAGACTACAGGTTATTTAGGTAGTTTTTAGCTCAAAATAGAACTGAACATTAGATTTTTCAGACATTTTTTTAAATTAAATACAAATTATCAGGTGATACAGTGTAGTTATTGTTACAAAGGGGATTTAGCCAGCAAAAAGTGTCATCCAACAGGATTATGCATTAATAAACCAAGTCTGGAAATCACATTTATTACTTTGCAACATGAATATTTCTATTTTGCTATTAATGTGCATGAAAATAATTCTCAAACGACTGTGGTCTCTGCAGGGTTCAACAACTCATTCATGTGATACTACAAACCACTGTTTGGGTTAGGTGAAGTAAGCCCCCCAAACACATGAATCTGTTACGCAAATGTACACAACTAAATCTGATTGAATTCTATCACTGGTAGCTGAATCAACTTTCCTCTAACAACCACTGAAGTCTTGAAAATTGTCCTCATATTGCTCTGAAAGCTTTCTGAGTAAAAAATTTGAAGCATCTGTACCTGATTAGATGGTTACCTCACCAGTCTCACAGGTCAAGAAAAGCTGAGCAACTGTAATATAATTCTGTAGAATAATTTCTCTTAAGAGCAGCACGGTGAGCAGGAATATAAAGTGCTTTGTTCGCATACTTGCCTGCATACTTGTGTATACCTAGTGCATTAAAAAGTGCAACTATGGCAGAAGATGAAGGCCAAAACTTCATTGAGTGGTTCAGGTTAACAATGAAATTAGCACATGAAGAGGATACTTTACTGTTGTAGTGACTGTAGTGACTGTTTTTATTTAAGAACTTTTAGTCAATGCTGTTATTTGTTCAGTGGGCTCAAAAGTTTATATACCCACACTTTAGATCTTTACAGGGTTATCTAAGTTATACAGATGCAGTATTTGTAAGCCCTTTTTTTAAGGCTCATTTGTGCCTCTTTATCAGACCCTCCCTGCATTGTACATCTCTAAGACTGTCAAACCTTACTGGACACTAACATCAAGTTACTTAAAGTTGTAATCCCAGTTAATCCTGGAATGCAGGAATGTGTAGGAATTAAAAATGTAATCTGTTAATCTATCCTACATTCATTTGGAAGGTTTATAACTAATTAGTAGCGTATTTCCATATGCTGACAGGAAAATAGGATTTCCACCTTTAACCATGTCCCAGTAAAAATATTATAAGAAAATTGATTAGATATCACAGCAAAAATGCAAAATGCAAGTTAAAAATTGCTGTCATGATGTCAGTAGCTGTTCAAAACTATCATAGAAAACAATAAATCTTCAAGGTCTCTCAATAAGTAGCTATCACATAAAGTCAAAGAAATTATCTTGAGCAGCGCCATTAAATCTTTCAATCAAAGACCTTTTCTCATTCATCATGTAATTCCCAGCTAAGTGACAGTGCCATGGTTTTGCCAGCCTCCTTCAGAGAGGTTGGCATAAAATAACTGTTCCTAAACCACAGTTTTCTCTTTGCAGTTTCATTGCCAGACGTGAGCACAGAGCAGAGAAAGAGCCAGAGCTGGAGGGAGTGCAGCCCCAGAGGAGCCCAGCTGCTGCCTGGGAAACCAAACTCCAGCCGACTCTGGCCCACGCTCTCTAACCCCGACCCCTCCTGTCTAATAACAACACTCTGTCTGTCTCCTGCTCTTTTTTCACGTCTTTTCCACTGTCATTCTCATGCTGAGTTTGGGGGAAAATAAGTCAGATGGGGAACGGTAGAATGATATCAGTCACCCTGCTGCGCATTCTTCAAATACTTCACACTGTTGGTTTCAAAACAGTTACACATGTTCATGTTCTCACTCTTGCACACACAGAGGCAGGGGATCAGGTGCAAGTGTTCACACGCTTACATTCATATCCGTATAGTGACACTCACCCCGATAGTGGATGCTGTCATCATGGTGATTGTGCTGGTGGTGGTTCTCCAAAGCGGGGGGGCTGCTGGCGCCCAGCTCTGCCAGTCTATGGCTGGTGGCAGAAAGCTCTGAGCGGAGGTTTGTCACTTCCTGACTGGCAGACTGGATAGCCCCATCAATCCTCTGTGCCAGCTGTTTGTTGTCTTCCATCATTTTAAGGATTTTCCCCTGAGGACCAAATCCACACAGAGCAGCATGGTGTCAAGAGGAGCATTACATGGGGTGAAGCTGACACCCTTTCCACCTCTACCACCACTTCTTATTCCCTTCTTCTCCTCCTCTTCTTCCTCCACCTGTACTTCTTCTATCAAGGTTTACTTTGCGCACAAAAAAAGTCTCCTCTTCTGTTCTGAGCAGTTGAGAGATGATGTCTACTTGTTAACGTCTATGTGGCTAAGCACTACACAGTGAGAGAAGACATGCTTTTGAGTAAGGTAAAGGAAAACCAGAGTGAGCACTGGAGACAGTGAGGAAGAAAAAAAAAAAACAGAGAGTAAAGAGACAGATCAGAAACAGGAGAAAAGGAGATGCAGCCCAGCAGGCGGAGGGGAAAGTGAATGCTCCCGCCGAGGAGAATGTGCTGTGAGCAGCTGCACTCAGAGAGAACCCTGCACACACTGAGATGACATGCAGCCTTTTAAATGGACTGTACCATGTGGTGGAGGAACGGGGGGAGACGGGGGCGCAATTGGACTGAGCTGCTCTCCAGCAAATCTCTGAAACTACACAGTATGCTGTGTATCCCACACCCTGTGGAGTCTGTAATGAGTTAGCAATTGGTCTGTAATAGGAAAAAAGTAGATAGTTTCTCTCAACTTCTTTCTATGTTGCTACACTTAGAGCTTGGCAGCAATGCTGAAACCCTCAACAAGCACTTGTCAAGCCCACTATATCTTTTCAAATGTCCCTTCCTCCCTCTCACTCACACACCCGCTGTCTTTTTGTCTCTCCCACCCCCCCTTTTTCATTCCATTATATATTCATCTCTTTGTCCTGGGAAAGCTTACCCCCACATCGGTGGAATGGAAGGGGGCTGGCACAAGGCGCCCAAGGGGAAAACATTTCAACACAGAGAGCAAACTTAGCAAAGGGCAGAGGCTCAGTACTATAACGGGGTACAGACAAAGAGAAGAGGCCTCAAGAACTGTGAAAAACAGTTGGAAGGATTATATTTTAGCCTGTGTGTGGGTCCAGTAGACAAGCACCATCATCATTGGTTCTTATCTGTGCAAATGTAAAATTCCATCACACATAGGAAGGTTAGATTAGGTGGGAAGAGATGGGAGGTTTGCTGCTAATCTTTACTCAAAACATTCCTCCATATTTCTGAACCATCACAAGTTAAAATCTCCATTTGACATTTTCATTTCCCAAAGAAGAAAACACATCCTGTCTGGTAAGAGAGTGAGACACATGAGTGATACATCACTCTAGATTCTGTCATCCATGGTGCAGGTGATAACTGCTCTGTGGTTATTAGTATTCATACAGTGGCAGAGACACAAGAAGACAGAGCAGCTAGCATTTGAGTGTTTTATTCAAGTAGTGTGTTCACTGCTTTATGATAAAGTGCTTCCAGTGTTGGTGTTTACAGTGTGTTCATGTGGCATCAGTGAACATCACATTGATGTAGCCTTGGCTGACCTAGTTTAACTCATCAACTCTTGTGCTTTATTGAATACAGTCAGTGTCAGTAGGCCATAGTGGTGTGTGACCTGACAGTTTACACAGTATAAAGGAGAACAGAAAAAAAAAAACTGCCATTAATGAGGAGGACCTCATTACATTACAAGATTCTTTGTAGACTTGGTAAATTCTCATATTTCCAGGACTACATGTCGATCTGGCTCTCCAGAGTTTTTGAAGGAACACATGACAAGTTATTGAGACATTGACATGTGTTGCAGTATACCCACTGCTGTTGTTAGCTTTTGTTTCAATAAATTGTTTGAGATGAGGGAATTACCATTGTTCTACTAAAATGCCCTACAGTCATGGTAGGCTATAATATTGGTGTAGCATGAACCTTTTAGATTTTCTGTACATTTTACCCAAAAGTTGAATATCTCTAACTTTTTGTGAGTAGTGTATAGTATAAAAATGAAAAAGTATGAAAAATCTTTATCACTTAAGTGATGAATGATGTAGTGACTCAATAGTTCCCTCAGTTCCCTTACTCTTTTGGTCTTTCTGTAATTACTTTACCATTATGGAGGAGCTAGAATGCTTTATTGATTTCAGGGCAATGTTTTTATGAGGCTAACCCACCCCATGGTAGGGTATTCCAGATCAAATGTATACTAGATGAGGGGCAGAGCATGATTAGGAAGATTTCTGTAAGATCAAGGAGGATCATGGAACCATGTTATAGCACCCAGGAACGGGACACCATGGGTACACCCAGGACCCAGACCTACCATAGGGACTAATAAGCAAGTATGTGGTGGTCAGATACAGCCAGGCTCATGTGGAATAATCTATGCAGGATGCTGCGTGGCCAAAACAGTTATTACAGTTTCTAGAGGAAATCACGATCATCTGCCATGTTTGATCACATGTTAGAAGATCATTATCACTGTCTAGACACATCACTGCTGCACTGACCTTGATTTGTTGCTGATTGGAATTGCAAAATGTAGCACAATAACATGGGGCATGTATAGGGCTGTCTCCAGTGTTATTTGGGGGGGTTTCTAATTCCAGTATATTTCTTTTACATTACGAGGCAGCTAAGTGTTTCTATATAGAGCTATATGTGGCAGATCTTACATGTTCTCAACTGTGCAATACAAGGAAATTATTGTTTTAATGGTCAAGAGTCACAATCTTGATACACATCAATAACTACAAATACTTTTAGATTACAAAATTGTCCAAAACACACACAATCCTTTGCTGTCTTTAGAACTGGGCTGATAATATTTATGGAATTGGCAGAAACCTATGAGTAGTGCAGGAGTTACTGTCTTAAATGACCTATGCTGGTGTGGATGTTTGTGGACTAAGTTTGTTCACCTGTTTGAAACCATTAATGGGAAGTTTAATTAAGCATGTGGCGGGTGTGCAGTTAAAAAGGGGTATTGATAAACAGTCACTGTGACTGTCTGCCTGGGTTAATTGAATATCGACTAATCCTCCACACACTGGAGCACTTTCCATTTCTTCCCAATAACAAAGTGATACAATACCCTGCTCAACTATTTATAATGGTCTTAACACAAGGTTGGGAGAGATGTCCACTACATGCAGCTACTCACTTACTAATGGCAAATGCTATGAAAAACAATGATAGATTAGATAGTTTAATGTGTGGAAAGCAATAAAAATTTCAAAAAGCTTTGTTAAGACAAATGTTGTTTTTACATGACTTGTGTTTGGCCATGAGCAAAATGGCACCTGTGGTTTACAGAATAATTTCCACATAAGTGATGCTGTGAGGTGTGAGGGAACACTTGACACTCAGACCTCAACACTGTAGTAGGGAAGGACACTGCCCATGCCATGTGGTAGCACGCAGTGCAGACAACTGTTAGTGAGAGGAGATATTTGCAATTAAAGTGGAGAATTGACTGATTATTTAGAACATGCACAGTAGGTAACATCTCAGCTTATAGATGACTGTTAGAACTGAAAACCTTGGATTTCTAACTTAACTTTATAATAATGATTCCACTATGTCATTGTTGTCCTCTTAGAGGTAAATTTTGCATGAAAGGACCTAAAAAAGGGACTGAAAAAATACTACCAGTCAAAAGTTTGAACACACATTCCCATTAGATTTAAGGGGAAGTGTGTTCAAACTTTTGATTGGGACTATATGATGCTTCACATTTGGCACAAATCCTTTTTTCAACTTCCAGTTTGGTAAAATGCAATTACATGAGGTACATATGTCAAATCATTTATATGAAAGTTTTAAAACCTTAAACTTGCATTCATTGGTAGTTTTGGGACAGCCAATTTCCTCCAATGTGTCCATCAGGTCATGAATGTGACTATAATAGATAAACACTGTAAATGAAGAAGTGCTGTGTGACTGTATGTATGATTGGGTGAGTGTTGCATGTAGTGTAAAAACAGCTTTTAGTGGTCAAATAAGATGAGAAATGCACTATACAGATATTAGTCCAGTTTTGGTGCTGCACCCCAAAGTAGTAAACAAAAGTACTGGCTCATCAATCTAATACACCCAGCAGACATTGAAAAACATTAGCATTCATTAGAGGTCATGTTTTGAGATCTTTCTTATTCTATTTTTGTTTATTTAAATGGGACAGTGCTGGTTAATGAACATCAATACACAAAAAGTATGCTGTAAACATGCCAGATTATAGCACAGAATGCTATTTTCTATCCATGGTCCCAAAGCAGGTAGGGAGAATAAAAACAACACCATACAAAAGAGATAAAACATTAAAATACAAATAAACATACAACAGACACATAAGGACAACACAATAATTAAAAAATTATCACCTTTGATGTTCTTTTAGCCATTTGTGGTTATTAAGGTCAATGTTTTGTCTTTTGGATTTTTAGTCTTTTATGGACTTCTGAGGGTCAAATCTGGTTATTAAGCTGCTAAATGCACCTCTTTGTCAATATAAATTAGTTGTAAAAAGATAGCACACTCACAGTTTTTTAAATATAATTTTCAAATTAGTTGAAGATCTTTGGAGGACTGAGGGGTGATTAATGATAAATCTATGGGTTCATAAAAATGACCAGCCATGAAAAACCATGTTTTTTCATGCTACCCCACCTAACAAGTAGAGTATATGAATAGAACAAATAGTTAATGTGACCAACATGTTTTGGTCTTTAGCCAAGGATGCAACTTGGCTGCCACAATCCAGGAAAAGAATACTGCATTTTTACGAACAATGTTATTTTCTGTAAATAGTTTGCATCATATTGCTGTATACACTTTACAACTGGTTATGACTCTAAAGAATTTGTATTTTTAATAAGAAATTAATCAGCTAATGAAGAGATGAAAAAACCAACAGTCATGGAAAATGGCATTGTAGATTCGCATTTAGAAAATTCACAACTTTCAGTGTCAATGGAGATCTGGTCACATGCTTTTAATACAAGCCATCTCTTTTTTTTTTTTTGTTTGTAACTTTAAAAAGTTTGCAATGTGTCCAAAAGCAACAAAACATTGACTAGAAGGACAGCCCAACAGTGTCAGAATCCTAAAATTACATTTTCATGTAAAGCTATGTAAAAAGATCAGTGGTTGGGATAAGACTTTACTTTTCTGCTCGGCAGCCCTGTGTGCTCTTCCATCACTAAGCCTCTCTGACCGTAATGAAGAGTTTTTCGCTTGGTAAATTTAATGTAAGAGATGTTTCTTAACTATTTGATTAAATTCAGTGACAAATATTCTTCTATAATGCTCTGTTCATGCCCAGTATCATAAAAAACAGCTAAAATCCTATTTAAGCACATGAATCACTTGGTGTGTTTTCAGATTATGTAACCTAATTCTTATAAAACACCCATGAGTAGCAATAATTGTAATATTGTTGCTAAGTAGTATGTGGTAAATGGTAACGCAGTGAGGTTTGAGCTTTCTAAAAATAACCATTTAATCTTATTGTACCATCACTGTGTGCATTAAATCAAATGGATAATATTTTTCCATACTGACCTGACTAAACCCTTCTCTCCACAATATTACTAACATGGTTAAGAAGCATCAAGTTTCACAAGGGATTGTCGTGACAACTTCTGTACAAGAAATAGTTTCATATGATTTGTAAATTGTTGTGTATGATCAGGGTAAACTCTGAAATCTGAAATACTTATAGTTGATTCTATGGACAAGTAATAGCAGCTCTCTTTGCTTAAGAGCTGTTAAGAATGTCGAAAATCTAAGGAATGAAGACACAAAACATCTATGGAGAGCTTAAATACAGCAGGGTGTTGACATTATGGTTGTTTATATCTAGACAAAACTGAGGGTACAGCTCACCCTCCACATAGAACTGTTCTGATCTAAGCTTGCAGAGACAGCAGCGCTGGACTTCTTAGGGTCAGTATGAACAGTATTTCAGAACACTGACAGAATCTTGCTTACTGGAGAAAAAAAAAGTACAAATAATGATAAATAATGATGATGATTTTTTTTTAAAAAGTCCCAAGTTTCAGGAAATTATATCCTGGGAATAAAGGCTGTCTTTGTACATCATGATCTGCCAACATCAAGGTCTACATTGTCAAAACATAGACAAGATAAAAAAAAATTTAAAAAAAAGAGGAAAAAAGTAGATTTTGAGGGTGTTGTATCTAATCAAATGGGCCAGCAAAAGATTTAAAAAAAAAAAAAAAAAAAAAAAAAAAAGCCTTATTCAGTTTGAAAACATCAGCTTACCACACTAAGCAAACACCAGAATATTTCTAGACTGCTTCTATGTGGCGGCTGTTTCATTTGCATAAGGATATCTGTTCAGTGTAACTGCGAGGCAACTGCACATGGTTTGAAGTGATACAACATAAAAAGCTTGTTAGGCAAGCATTACACGTATGACAGGACAGAAAGACAAGCAGCTGAGCTTCTGTCACATGCAGTTTGCTGTTCTGAGTGCTCACATATAACAAAGATTTACCAGATGGAAATATCACTGATGGGGAGGGGGGATTTGGGTCTTTATGCCTGTGCAAGTGAACAAGGAGAGAAAGCTTTTGGCCTCAAGTAGTGAAACACGGGACATGGGAACAGAGGGGCATTGATGGAGTAAACTGAACTGCAGGGAGCGGAAACTCCACTTTTTCTTTTCTTCTTCTTGCTCTCCAATGCTTTCTTCCTTCTTTCTAAGAGACTCATCCGCTTTTAAGTACAGTTCTTTTTTGGGACCTTCATGGTCTATGGTGGAGAAAATATGACAATGTGAAAATTATCTTTGATGTCACCATACATTATACAATAAAATCATAAATAATGGGTCATATTGTTGTGCATGATATGTTCCTTGGAGTGACAAACCCACAAAGGCTTGAAAATCTTCACTTTTACAGTGTATTCAGTTTGCTTTGGTGCTATGCACAGTTTTGCAGAAGCTTTACTTGTTTTAGCTTTCTTCTGTCATTTAGGGGCACTGCCAAAAATATATGGACCAACCAGAATTATAGGACATAATTTTGTATTTTTGCTTTTGCACTTACTTGCCTCAGAAAAGAGAGAAGTGACAGTTGATGGAATGTACAGGTTATTGTGTTTTATCTGTGTTGTCCTCAACTCAACAAACCCAGTGTACACTCCAAATCAGTACCAGACTTAAAATTTTTAAATACTATAAACCATAAAGTACAAACTGAAACAACTTTTCATGAAGTTGTATGTTGTTTTACATTTGTTTTAGAATGTAACCGGATGCGCCTGGAAATGAAATGTGTAACCATTTCAATTTTCAGTACTGAAAATAGGACAGTTGTGTAAATGTAGGGTATGTATCTATGCATGTGTGTATTATTTGTATACAAATACATTACACATACCAGTCATAGATATTTTAACCATGTAGTGGCTTTGCAGCCTCTTTACAAAATATTTTAGAGATGCAATTTTAAAAGTACATGCCAAAAATAGGAAAACTCCTGTTGCTTTCCTTGTCAGTGTGCAGTCCGTGTTTTTGCAATTCATACCTGAATGCCAACATATTAGTGACTACACACAAGCTGATGCAGATGATAACAGTAGACCTAAAACACATGCACGCTGAGAAATTTGGTGAATTTATGGCTAGACAAAAATTTCTGAAATTGCATCTTTGTTCAGTGGAAATATTATCTTTTTAGGCCGCTCTGTCAAATGCACCTGTCTACACAATCAGCTCTACTACACGCCCTGTAGAGCACCACTGACAGCCTCAGTAATGCACTGTCAACAGGTTGTTGAGCAGAGAAAACAGTAGCTCCACTCCTCTTCTGCAGCCTAAATTTTGTCAGAGGGGTAAGCTCTGATCTCAGGAGCTTGCCTTTGGAGGCTGAGATAAGGCCTGCAGAGAATCACTTATTATCCGCTGTCTGCCTCACTCCATCTATCGCCATCACAAAGTTCCAATCCAACATTTTGCAGTTACTCAAAGTATAATAACAAGAAACACTTTGACAGCCTCCACACTTGGAGATAACAGTTGACAGGGTTTTGGACGAGACACACTGCCAGATACCGTGATGAAAATCAAGATTAAGGCTTTTGAATGGGGCTCTGCTTTAGAGAATTGTGGGTAAGAGGAAATGCATGCGTGAGGGAGAATGGGACATGTTACAATAACCCTCATTATCAGCTGGATCGCAAATATACATCTAATAATGGAAAATCAGACTACAAAAGAAAAAAAAAACTTTTCAATTTAAGTCTCTCTGTTTTTACCTAATTTCCCTTCAGTCTCACTTCTGCTCCCTGCTGACTGTTTTTAGTCATGGCTTTCTCTCGAAAGGGTCCTAAATCCATTTCAAGCCCTTTTGCTGCCTTTACATTGCCACTTTGCCACAGCAATATTGCATTAAAAATTAAACATGCTGAAATAGAGTTCAATGTTATAGTTCAGCTCTGCATTTCAGATCATAGTGAGATACAGTTGTTGCAATGGTTGATACAAACAATTCACATTTTAAAAATGTTACAGTATTACACACTCAAAGACTTTGCTCTCAGCTAAGTTGGCTCCTGGCCGCCAAACTGTTCTGTGCTCTTCTCTGCAGGAGACACAGTTACATGCTGAAAGAATATGATATGTGACTTTACTGTAGCTTGCAAGTAAGACGAGAATGATTGTTGGCAGTGTTATAATCTTATTCAAGTATTATTTAAATTAATTGAGTATTTAGTGAAAGCTTTCTCACAGTTTTAATGGCACAAAAAAACAAACAAACAAACAAAAAAAAAACAGAGTTTGTGTATTAACCATTTTTTAAACACCACAAATGGGCTGTCTGGGGGCAATATTACAAGAGGACATCCCGTAGGGTAAAACATTTTTTAAGATTGTTTATTGCCAACCTTTCTTCTATCAATCTCTCCTTTTCTATTTTCTCTCCAACCACTGGAATGATTTTTAGAGAGAGCTGCAGTGGTCTGACAGAGCTTTCCCTGTTGATGTATGTGGTGCAATTATTATTTATTGACTAATCATAGCAGTCTGCTGAGGGCAGGTTAGAGTACACCTCCTGAAGACAAGGGTCAAATCATTGAGAGATGAAGGGGAACGGTTGTTGTTGTAGAATGTAAACCATACACTACCAGTCAAAAGTTAAGACATATTTTCCCATTTGATTTAATGGAAAAGTGTGTGATACTTAAATGAAAATAGAACAAAAACATATTTTAAATTTACAGGGAAAATGGACCCTAATTCTAGATTTTATGTTCACGAAACATTTTGAAAAATCAAAACAGGGGTATGTTAATAATTGTGCTTATTTCCCTAAACAGATATTATCTGAACAGCAACATATTGTTACATAACCACACATTATTAAGCAATAATGGTACCAACCTTTACTGAAGCTTTTCAATTAACACCAATGTTTCCCCATTGTTGTACACTAATAACAAACTAGTTGCTCCCAGTTTTTAGTATGAAGCCACGCACAATTTCTACCACAGAATCATGTTGCCTTAGGGCCTTAAGATAACTTTTACTCAATATTGTTTTTCAGTCTCATTTAGTCTAAAAATATCTAATTGATATGTTCTTCAGACGATGAAATTGTCATATTCCTTGTTCCTAAATTGTTGACCATTTTGCCTACACCACTTATTGGTAAGCTTTGAGTATGTCCACGAACCTGAGGACTGTGTTGTCAGGGGTAGCAACCCCTGGTAGGGTCTCCAAAAGCAAAGTGGTCGTAGCAGAGGATTGCTAACAGCTTGCATGGAAATGGGTAACCAAAACACATTCCTGGAGTTAGCCTTGGTCAGGAAACTCACTGGTAAGCACCTGGTGATCTAACCTTGGTGCCTGGGATTTAGCTGGGCTAAACTGGAAAAGCCACAGGTTGTCACCTCCAAGTGGGCAGGAAGGAACTTCGAGGTCGCGTGCAATGTGAACTCAGTCTCTATGCTTCTGTAAATGCTCTTGTTGATGTTTCAGTGGTTTTGTAGCTTTTATAATTTTTTAAATAACTTTTTCAGTTTTTTGTTGTCAAATAAAATAATTAATAAAGTTTAAAAAAGTAAAGACAGACTAAATATTATCTCAGTTTCAGCTTGTAATATGTTGTCTTGTTTTCAAATGTGCTCAATTTAATAATGAGAATTCATCTCATGTTAATGGATTTAGGCAAGAAAATTAAAATTAATCTTATAATAATTCAGGAAGTAAACTTGCATTTTATTGGCAAATTTAGACGAGAAGATTCATGTCTCTTTAGTAAATGTGAAGCTACATCTAACATGTTTTCAGCTCATGGCTGAGGATAAAAACTGTGGGCAACTTTTGAAAACCTCACTACTAAACCTATATAACCACAAAAGTTCTTTCAATAAGTAAAAAAAAAACGTTTGAAAACAAAAAGAGGAAAGATATTTTTCACTTGCAGAAAAGTTCAGGGATTGGTGATCTTCAAAGGTTCCCTAACAAAGAACAAAATGCTAAATGAAGCTAACTGGCTTTTGTTAGCCTTCAGAGGGAACATATATACTGTAGATCTATGCACTAACATGACCCTGCAGCAATGCCTCGCTTGCACACACCTATCTGTTATTGCATTCCTCTGCCATCTGGGATCAGTGCTGAAAATATAACAACTTGAAATTTATCCAGTTCCAGCAAACATTGAGCTAATCAGTGTTTGATCACTTCAGACTTCTCAGTACTATTAGGTTCCTTGAGGAATTAACGTCTGCTGTTTGCATTTAGAAATGACTCAGAATGCCTTATTCTACAGCCCTTGAGAGTAATACGTACACAATTTTTTTTTTTTAAAAAAAAGGTTGCATTAAAGACATAAAATTTGCATTAATCTTGAGTGTGAGGGACCGAGGCCAAGGATGAAGACAGCACAGGAGGTTTTTTAAAGAAAAAGTCTGACATTTAATTTTACAAAAAAAACAACAAAAATACAAATTCCTAAATAAAAGTTCTGGGCCCATAAAAGAGGTCAAATAAACAGAACATCCACATAAGGAACTGAAAACTAACTGACCTAACAAACTGACACACAAGGGAAACTATACACTGGCTGATCAGACCATTTTGACACAAGAGGGAAATACATAGCATAACCATCTTCAGCTAACTTAATAAACTTAACTAATTCACAACAGAACTTAAACAATTTAGATTCATAACTCATTAGGGAAACAGAAATCTAAATAATCATACTTCTACATAAAGAACAAACAAAGTAAAACAAAACAATAGAAAATCTAAACCCCTCTCCCACTATCTTTTTGTGAGATGGATGACTCCAATTAGACTGCAGCCTCGTCAAAGTAGATCCACCTCAGCTGGGACTCTTAGCAGGCCTGGGCCTCCCACACAGCACCTTCCCAAGGAACTAGTAACTCAAAGAAAATGCATATCAACTGAAAATAAACCAAAATAACAAGGTGACAAGAATGAGTCAACTAAAAGTGTGCACCCAATCAGTTAACCCCCCCTGCCAAACTTGCTAAGAAAAATGTGAAATATAAAAAAAATGTTAAATATTACAAATAAAATGATTTAACTGAAATGAAGAAAAAGGTTACCAGACCGGGCTCAGTGTGTGGCTGCCTAGGCGGCCATCACATTGAGATAAATATAAAATTTGTTTTTCCTACTGATATTCCTCACCACATAGCAAGAACAACCTACAACCTAAAGTGAAAATGTAATTTTTGCAGACATGTAAAAATTTTGTGCCTCAAAGAGTACTGCTTCCAGATTTAGTGTCAGACAGATTTACAGGGGAAAGATTTGCAGGTCAAACAACAGATTAATCCGCATCTGAGAACCATTTGTGTACAATGCATAGATAAAGAGCTTAAGTCCCTTGCTGGTGTTTATAAAGTCATATCTGCAGAGAGCATCATCTCACTATCTCATGTTGCCACCCTAGAGGACACCTTCATTGAACAGAAACACTAAAGACAATCCAAAACATTACGGCTATATTGGAGCATATATATATATATATAAAAATAAAATAAAATAAAAAATATGAGCAAAATATTCTTGTCCAGTATTTGTCTTGATCTGTCTTTAACCTTTTTTTTCTTTTTTTCTTTTTTGCATAATTAAACAAAATCCACTTTAAAACAATGGGATTCATATTTCAGTGGTACAAGGAAAGTTAAGATTTGTTCCCAAGATGCACAAGTCAATACATTTTACGAATTACTATTTTTATTTGCTCAGACAAATACTACCAAGCATGAAATTTGCCGAGAGATGATGAAAAATGACCAAATAGGAAAGTGAGGGGAAAGATAAATAAGGCATAGAGAAAAAGGACGACAAGGACAAGCTTAGTGCAAAAATGTGTGTGAAGTTGCAAAGTCATTTATTATATTTTCAACATTTATCTCTGCAAGAGAGAAAGCTGAGTTATCAGAAGGACTAAATTGAAAGACATTCAAGCGTGCAGTGAAGTCGGAAGAAGAAGCATTGATGACCAAACCTGCAGAAACTCTCTGTGTTCCAGCCTCTGCATACAGTTCTGCATGGAAAGCTATTCAGGAACAGAGTGTAGATACAAAAACACTTGTACTCATATGCACACTCAGATATTTCAGACATTAAAATGCAAAAGCAATTAAACGCAAGCCACACCAGTGCCTCTAAAGTGCAAACCTGACAACAGAACTTTGATTATTTTAATTAGAGCAATATGGCTGACTCATCCATGAGTTTAACTAAAGAAAAGGGGCATTTTCTTTTCTTTAACTTAAATGAGAAAGTAAGAAAACTTTGAAAAATGTATGCTTTATTCCAAAAGGATGAAGTACTTGTGCAAATGTGTTTAGAGAGACAAACTGTGCTGATGAGCTACTTTTGTGTTATGTCTTTTATATAATATCTCCAAATTATTCAAATTGGAAATGTATGTATGTGATTTGAATGTGTTTAATAAGCTGGGTCCTGCAGGAGCTGGGAATTGCATTAATCTGCATGCTAAATTACTTTGTATGAATCCAAAACTTGTCTGGCTCAGGGAGTTGCGCTCTTGTAAAGGATTAGAACAGGGCATTAATACTAAGATCCATAGAAAGCAAAACAATGTAATGTATTTTTCTGTCTTTAAAAATGTTGCATGTGGCCAAACTAATTGCTAGAACATAAATATTCTTGGCATAAATGAATGTTGTCCAGACCGTGTACCCAAGTGATGTCTTTGCAGTCCCTGTGTGGTTAATGTCCTTGGTGACTCAGCTGTTTGTAGACATTATTTGTTTGTGCACCTAACATGACTTTGTTTTTAAGCTTTATAAGAACATCTTAGCAACAACAGATGAAAATAAAGACAAACACTGTCAAATGAAGTAAATAGAAACAGAAGCACAATCAAAGACAAAGAGTACTGATCACTATTGCCTAAACATAAAATTCAAGGTAGTTTTTTTCAGAAAAGATAGCAATCATGTCATGCTGCAGATATTTCAAGACTTAAAAACTACCTTTCATTTCACAAGTCCTTGAAAGCTTAATGGTCCATCTGCTATTCCCTGAAGAGACAACCCACGACTAAACAAACCATAGATGAGATGGAGAGGAGACAGGGTACAGTAAAGAGCTCTTAAAAAGAGCTCTTAAAACATGCAGCTGTGCATTTAGTACAGCCTCGGCTCCAAGCTGTATCATTTTGGGTAAATTTGCTCCCCATCATTTAACACTACTTCATTGTAATGTCATTCATAATGTAAATAATCTGATGTTATTGTATGTACATCATAGTTTAGACAGATGTTTCATATTCAGTGTCCTACTTTTGCTACAAATAACTGCCCATGGCCCAGAAGATTTTAACTGTGCATATGTTTCCTGATTTCTTTATCAATGAATATTTCCCTTAGTTGCTGCTCATGTTCTATACATACATCACAGTGGCATCTTAGTTTGTTTTTTTTTGCCACTGACTGATGTGTTTAGCTGTATTTGATGCATCTCGGATGAGGGATGTTGAAACTCAGAATTGTGTCAACCTCTGCATGTTTAACTAATAAACCAGGGAAAGAAATGGCTGTCTCTGGGTTTGCTTTCCTGACAAAGAATTATTGTTAGATGGTATATAGTTCAGTACACTAAAGAAATACTGTGCGGTTGTGTGACGGCTACATACATCTACTAATAAAACAATAGAAGCATAGCATAATGCAGCATAGATAAAAATAGAAAAGGAATGTTGTCTGTCACTTACACTTACAGTCTGTGTTGCTCTTCATGGTTGCACCCTGCTATGATTCAGCAGGTATTTAGCGTCATACACAAAATATGATGTCATAACCAGGATCATCAGATGTCTGTCACATAGTGTGGCTTGTAGGGAACTTATATAATGGCTAAAATCACAGTGTAGCTGCTGCCTTAAAACAAAATATATAAAAAAGCAGTGTGTCATAAAAACTAATACTTCCATAGGAAATAAGTAAGCAGCAGCTATTAGCTGTTAATCACATGCACCTGATTGATGGATAAACCCACCTCTAAAGCAAAGTGTAAATTCTTCAGGTATAATTGGGATTTTTCTTGTGCACTTACTTAGTTTTGTTTTCCTTCACTTAAGTTTCAGGTTTTGTACTTTTATCTATCTGTGTCCTCCTAACACATCAAACCATAACAACCCATGTTAAGCATTTGCATTTGCTTCAATAAAAGCATGTGAATGTTTAGAGAAAACAGAAAGTATCCAAAATAAAATATATTTAGCATTAAATCAAAATCATCCTTACCAGACTAGAAATCTAGAGCCTCATTTCATTTCTAAAGAAACAGTTTTTGCAATTTTTCAAAGAACCTGCATAGCAGTTGCCAGGGTAGCAAAAGGATGAGCATTGTGTTAAAATATCTTCTGTAGAGTTCATTAAAATACCATCTGCTCACCAAAGAAGCACAAAGATTCATGACAGAGCAGAATGGTCCTCTTGAGAATTATAAGGGGGAAAAAACTGCATAAAGAGATTCGGTAATCTTGCTGCAGAGGTATGAGACGATACATGATTATGCATGCCAATAGGCTTTCAGCTGAGATCCCTGGACACATGTTCTCACTTAAGCAGTCAAACTGCAATAAATGGAGCATCCAGTCTGAGCAGAGCACTGCAACAAACTGGCATCTCACACTAACAACATTATACTTGTGAAGCTGAAGAAGATGGTAAGAGGATTTAGAGTCAAGAAGAGAAATTGCAATCATATTCATGAATACTAACAAGAGATTGAGCAGAACTGAACATTAAGAAGATGATTCATTACATACACAGCACAATCAAACCAACTGTTTCTGTTTTAGTAATAGGCTTATAGACACATCTAAACTGGGTTTTCATTATGATTATTTGTGTCTGACATTTCTGATCCTATTTCTTGCATCTACAAGTCTTCATTCCTCCTCAGTTAATCTTTCCATTTTAATGGATGTTTATAAATCCAGCACGTCCTCGTTTACTCACATGCTGATTGCACAAAGCAGAGGGGTGTTAATATGCTACACTGAGAGAAAATTATGTGGATTACGGCTAAGTAAAGCATACAATATCATGCACCCAGAGTAAAAATAAATATATTTAGATAAACTACATATGGAAAGCGAATCCAGATTAAACCTTCCGACTGAAGTTTGAAGTGTAGCTACTTCTAGTTGGGATTTAAAAACAAAAAGATTAATTACCAGCTGAATTGAATTCACAATGTACAAAGTGTGTATTTTATATTTATATTTGTTCTCATGTTTACTCTACTTAAAGAATATAGAAGTAACTTGGCAAGTGAAGCTTTTTTTTTTTACCAAGCATTATTGGAAAAGATAATAATAACCAACTTTCCTGCGTGAGCATTAACGACCCATTTAGTCTGATAATCTGACACTTTACAGAATATACTAATAAACACTCACTACTATACATTTTAATGTCTAGATATCTCATAAAAGTTTTTGTTGTCTTCATTGAATGCAAACATTAAACACAAGGAAATGAAGGCAAAGAAAACAATGTCTATAGTGCTGTAACACCAAAGTGTAATAAAGTCTCATGAAAAAAGAAAATCAAGTAAAAATGTTAGAAGTTCTTTTTATTTTTTGGTCATGTAATACGTTTAGGAATGAGAAAACTGACAATTTGTTCTGTTTCTTAAATGTACAGTTTCAGTTGAACAACCTGACCCTGAGTCATTCCCCACTGAACATCCTGCAACAAAATCAACTACAAGAGAAAAATATTCCATAAAATGTCTTCATGGAAACATTTATGGAAAGTCTGCAGCCAGAACCACAGCTTTGTTTGTTTTTCTTCCACTTTTAAGATTTTGGTTTAGTTTATATTATCTTTAACAGAGTAAAAAACATCATCAAAATACAGTTTATGTTTAGGTTTTTTTAATATGCAGTTTGTGTAGTTTGTACTAGACATGAAAATCAGTGCCTTATTGGCATATTTTAATATATATTTAAAAACTAAAACTAAAAACTATACTGCATATAGCCAAAATCATTCTAATTTTAGTCTTCAAAAGACACTGGTACCAAAAGCAACACACACACTTAGTCACTCTCACGCACCGTCTCACTACGCCCCAGCAGGTGACGTACCGTGTTGCTCATAACTGTGCCACATTCTTGTGTGTATAACAATAAATCAGAGTAAACTGTTAATCCTGTTAACTGTCACAAAAGAACTGAAATGTTTCTGCTTGATAAGATTAATTCCCATAAAATGTATTTTGCTCTAATATTTCGATACACCAGGTCCATACCCATATGCACTGTTGTTGTACTGATTTATAGAATGTGTTCAACATTTTTCCTACAAATTAATAAATATGAAACACTTTGAACTGTTTGTCTTGTTATTTTCTGCTCTGTTCACAGTAATCCTATTATTGTAGCACATTGTTTTGATGTTACAACTTCTGGTTTTGTCTTGTGTCAGCAGTTTTACAGAAAACTAACTTTTAAATATGTTCATTCATACAGAATGTATGAATATATATCATACTCGTATGATATATAATAAAAATGTTAATTAATAATTTCGATTGTTAAAACATGGATTTAAAAAAATGCAAACAAAAACATTATTTGCATTACAGGTTTTGAAGATCCTTGAACATCAGCTCTTTTCTTTCAGTGTGTTTTTTTATTTGCTGGTTTGTGACAATTGAATCTGTACTTATTTTTTATTGTGTACACTGTAGGGTATATAAAACTTCATTGTGCATTTGGAAAGCACCACAAAAGAGTGAGCTCACCCTGTTGCCCTGCTGTATAATTTTGTCTGCACGCATTTTGTCTGTCTGCAAGCATGAAACTGGTGGAATAAAGCTAAATGGATTAATCCTGAGTACCAGTGCAGAAGTCTGGTGGCATGTAACACCCTGTACCTCCTGAGCTGGATTTGCATGTTGGGATTAAAGTCAATTAACTTCTCTTTTTAATTGCATTACTGCAGATTACATGACCAGATTAGAAGATTGTAAGGCAGCAGCCCCTGAACACAGCAACGTTTACATGATTTTACATCAATATGATGAAACAGCATGATCCAAATGATATGACTTTTTCTTTTACATCTAGGTATTGTGTCCGATTTATTTGTATACTTTTGCAACCCTTACCACAAGACCCAGTAAAAAGAAGATACATTAAACTAAAGAGAAAGAGGTAAAAAGTTATGTGGTTATGTGGTTATTATTTCTACATTAATCATTTAGAAACATGACGCAAAGGAAAAAAAATCCCTCAGACACAAAACATGCAATATCAAAATGCGTAAATAAACACATAACAGTATTAACAAGTTCAAGCATGTAAAGGTTTTTCCAGCTTTGCACACCTCAACCTCACATCTGTTACAATCTGTTAGCCGGGTACTCAAAGTTTAAAAGAAACATGACAGCTCCTTTAAAACAGTCAAATGGACCAACTGAAGAAGTAGCAGTCATTTAAAAAGTCCTGGGAGTCCGTGTTCTGTAGCCAGATGCCCACCTGGCCTGCGTCCTCAGAACCATTGCTTCTGGCAGGAAATCAGATAGCAAGTGGAGTCATTTATATTTCTTGCACAACCCCACAAGCTGTAGAAGTGTGGAGCATTTAAATCTCGTCTGAGGTCAACAGGGAACTCAGTGGCTTTGATAGTAACTGTCCTATCTTTGATTCCACACTCGTCTGAACTAAACAGATTTTCTGCCTTTGATGATGGGCTTTAAAAGATGGTTAAAGTAAACAACATAACATGGACAACTGCCAATACAGCACGTGTTAAGGAAGCTTAGCTGATATGTAGAAAAGTTCGAGAAGAGGGAAACAAAAGACAAACCAATGTCTCTGCACATTGCACCAGTGTCTCCCCTCATTTCTGCTCTGCACACAGTGATAGTTTTTCTAATAAATTATTCATGTTTCACTTCTGAAGAGGTGACTAAAGTGCCACAAGAAAGCTCACCTGTGGCTGGATGATAAATAATGGACTAATGGATCTGTTTGTGCTTCCTTTTATATGGATAAGTCAAAACAGATAAACTTCATGGAGGGCTTGTAACAACTGTGAAAATCTCTGTAGGAACTTAAAGCCTCATGTGGCTGCCACAGAAAGACACAAGAGGACACCAAGCTCCCTCTGTGCTGCCTACCAGACTCTTTTATAAGCACATCAATCTTAGACATTTACCCACATCAGCTAGACACAAACTACTCCACAAGAACAGGTAGCAACGAGTACAAAAACGTCTGTCACTCAGGAGGAGATTGGCAGGGATAGAGGCCTTTTCATGTTGCCCCAAACACTGTCTGAAATTGAGGTGAACACCTCTGATCTGCAACAAGATGCGCGTAGTGATCCGGATCGGCTTTGTGGCGGTACTCAGGGTTTCCATAGAAACATGTGTGTCGCAAACATGCCAGACTCAAGCATTCTGAGCTGCAAAAACAGTTGGTTGGTGGAGATGCTGAGTGAATTTGCACAATGTGGCATGCATCACCTAATCTGACAGAGGCCATGTTGTCATCTTAAAATATCCACAGTAAAGGTTTGATTGTTGAAGGTTTGACTTTATTGTATCTCTTAGCATGTGATTCACTGGGTGAATTTCCCATATCCCTGGTGTTTCTGAGTGGGTAGCAACATGAAAACTGGTGAAAGACAAACCTGAGACTGTTGAGCAACCCCAGCTCTTTGAAGTCCATCCCAGCCCAGAAAAACAGAGGATGTAACATTGAAACAGACGTAAAGGTGTGAAGTGATTTTCATACAGTAAGGGAACAAAAATCAGTGAATGAGGAATGAGATGAAAGCCGTGATTTCAGACGTGCTTAGATAATACTGTTTCTTGTGACCAAACATGGAGAGATACTTAGAGAACAAAGACAGCCACATGAAGGGGATTGTATAAACGATAATCTATTTTTCCTGCAGGCTGTAAGCTTCAAATGGCTAAAAGGAGCAGCAGAAATCAGGAACACAGTCCAGACAGGAACACAGATTTGGTACAACCTCTCCTTTGTCATTTCTGTATCTGATTCCATGCTCATTTATCTTCCTCCATCTCTCTTTTGTCATTTCAATATCAGTTCATTAGCTATCAGGTCTACAATGATCTATTTTCTGAACTGGGGCACAACCAGAGAGAATGCAGTGAAGAAAAATAGAAACTTATTGGAAATGCAAACTGCAATGTAGAGTAAGAAGTGTGTTGTATAATTTATGAATGTAAATAAAAAACATGCCAGGTTTGCGCTTGACTAAGGCTTTGTGAAGTTTCCAGAAAAAAAGAAGGAGACAAATAGTCCATCTGAGAACACAACTACATTTGGCAAATTCCCAATGTTACTTAACAGTTAATAAACGGATAAAAGGACGCTATGTTTTCACATTTTCACTTCAGAATAAGTAAAAGCACTGACTTGCTGTGTGAGATGATCAATATTTAGAATTAATTTTACTGGCACACTGAAGCATTTTATTGAGACAATTTATTTTTACTGTGAAATGTCAACCGCATGTTAGTATGCAAAGAAAAATCTCAGGATCATCGATGTTAGCAGGTGTCTGTTTTGGGAGTTACAAAAGTTTATATAAAATGTCCTGGAACGTTATTAGAATATTTCCGTCAGGACTAGAGGGATGGCCCAGATGACTGGCCCTGCCAACTATATAGAGAAAAAAAAGTAGCTGGGCTAAATCTGTAGGTTGCTCCATTTTCTATGATCATTCCAAAGCAGGGGTGCAAAATTCCAGTCCTGGAGTTGCTACTATCCTGCAACTTTCAGAAGCATCCCCTTCCAATACGCCTGAATCAAATGGCTGAATTCCCTTATGCGCATGTCATTCAGCTTTGTAGAGGCCTGGTAAAGAGCCATTCATTTAAGGACAATTAAAATTAAACAAATAAATGTTGTAAGTTTCAGGGCTAAGCCAATAAAACACAACCAGGACAAACCAGATAAACATCGACTCCTACCATCGTTTGATATTATTCTGTTTGCTGCTAGACAAACAGAACAATTAAAACACTGATGTGGATGCATTCTGTTAAATTTTTTGCACTTTTCTTGTTTGTCTTCTGAGCACACATGCAAATTTGGTGAAAGATAATATAAATTAAGTCATTAAATCAGGTATTCAGGTGACAATTTAAGACAAAAGTTTGCTCATGGTAATGCTATATAACTGCTAAATATTTATTCTTCTGAAGATAATCTGTTCACATCATCCCTGGTAAGTCAGTACATAGAAGCATAATTTACATTCATGTGCTATTTTGGTGTCTTATATCAGAGAAAAAAAAAACCTCTTTAAATATGTCATTTTTCACATCAGCATTAAATTAGTTCATTTTAACTTCGTGTGTAGAGCTGGGACTCCTTTGTTCATGTTGAAAGGGTTTTTAAAAAACAGGTTTAAAATCTTCCTTGTTTGTAGCATCATTGTTGCATCAAGAGATTTATTGTAGAATTTTGGTTTGTCTGTTTGTTAAAAGTCTTATGTTTTTCCTACTTCGGTGGAGGAGATATTACTTTAAATGTAATCAGCACTCATGCTGCTGGTCCTGACACGCCTCACTTAAAATGCTGTGCGTGCTAATGCAAAGGTTTTACAGTTTATCTAGACCTCTCACAGACTGCTGCTGAGCCTGAATGTGACAGGCTGCAGCTTGGATTCTCACTGTAAGAATCGGATGAGACGGTGGTCACAGTGACTTTTTCTATGATGGCAGGTTTGGTGTATATATTTGAGGCTGAGACGCATTTGTTTATACTGGGCATAACATTGAGCACATACAGCTGTTGTGTCTGTGTAGTAAACAAATATTGTTAGGGGTGTTGCCAAAGCTGCAGAGCTGCTGCATCTGTGAAATTCATACGGTCACATTTAGCCTTTTAAAATGAGCAACTGAGAATAAATTCATAGTGTCTTGCAGTTTGTGATTTCATTTTCCATAGCTGCTTCTATGGACCAGATAAAGCAAGCTATCCAATGCAACACAAAAGTAGTGCAAAAATTCCCCACTGCTACCCTCATGAAGCTCCTTAAATCTCCAAAAATGAGCTGTCAGGTGCAGAATTTGAGACACCTTTAGCTATTTGGAACGAATGACTTTCTGAGGGGCTGCTTTGAATGTGGTTACTGACCCTCGCAGCTGACCATCTCCTCAGAGCTGGTCCACTGCCCAGGCTGAGAAGAGAGCTCAGAGCGCTGTCTGAGCAGTGTCTCTATTGTCACGCCATTGGGCCTCTATAGCAGCCCTGGCGACTCCTCCTCCAAGGGACCCAGTGCAGTGCAACGGTCCACAATGCCAATTCACAACTTCCATACCCACTGAAATCCATTTGATTAGTCACCCCAACACAGCAACGGGGACATAAATAATTCATCTGTGCAACTGACAAATGAGGCAATCAATTTTGGAACAGCATTCAAAACGAAACTATTCAAATCCTCTCTAAATTAATTTTCTGCCTTTTAGTGACCATGCATTTGAAATTTTAATGCCAAATGCATCAGATGTTTTTAACCTGACTTTCTCAGACAAATTACAGCATGTGATGATTTCAAAGCATTTGCATATTTAAAAAAATTATATTTAAATAATTTTTAAAAATCCAATAAAAAGAAAAATCATGGTTTTGGGACTGACAGGGAGACTTGGAGGGTCCCTTACTCCCCTTCTTTAGCTGTAAGACTCCCTAAACCAGCAACAACACTAAGTACTGGACACCTCTGTAAGCTGCCTTGCCCTAATTGCAAAAGAGCAGCACAATTTTAAGAACAGGAGACAGGGCGTTAAAAGAGTAAAAGAGATTATTTAATTTTATATTCCTTCTGACAGCAGAAACTTGACTCTACATGAATGCAAACCCCTCTTGATGAGCACTGCTCTTCAATATAAGATTAAATCACACTTGACTTTGACCCCTGAGACGCAGAGAAGAAAGTAATCCAATGCATAATTTGTCCACATTATTCTTTACATGTGCTGTAGCCTGAGGATAACAGAGATCCCCAAAGCTCGATCCTGCATCTCATAAGAAGAAGATTAAGATAAGAGACAAGGCTCAGAGAAACAAATCTGAATCACGTATCAAAGCTGGTTATTGAATCTAAATCATGTACTGTAAATGTCAATTTGCAAGTAAGTGAAGTCATAGGTAACCAAAACGCATATCTTTATTCAGTTTAGGTTCCATGGGAAGGCAAAAACAATTGCTTCTCCAACATAAAAATTTTTAATTCATTATTTGCACATGATCTATACACCTCTGTTAGTCAGTAGTTATTGCTTAACATAACTTTTTCTGTACCAAGTAAAAGATTGCTATTTTAAATTCTTAAGTCACGTGACAACTACTAACAAATGAATATGCCCTAACTGATTCAGAATGGATTAGTTTGGTGTTGGGGGGCCTGTGATTGGGGTGTTGGTTAGACTCTATAGGAAGAATAGATATTTCAGTATTGATACACACATCCCTACTAAATAGTTTTCTTAGATAACTACTTAGATCAAAGCATAGGCCTATTCTTACCTTTTATTTTTATTTATTTATTTATTTTTTGACTGGCAACAGAAACGTATTATCTTTGCTCTTTTAAAGCCAGCAGATTGAACATCATTTATCCATGAATGCTTCTGGAGCTTTGGATTCATCACTTCTTGTTTTCTTTGTGCATCTTTTTCCCAGGTAGATTTGCTACCAGTATAGTTTGTCTAACTGATCGTATCAGCTGGTTACTCTGTGCTGGTGTATTATATTTATGTGTACTGTATTATATCATCAGAGCCCAAGGGTTTAAAAAAAAGCTGAACGAACTGATCAAAAAATCTGGTTTGGTGATGGGATTAACTCTGGACCTGCAGCAGATTGTCCAGAAAAGACTACTGCACAAGCTGCTGGAAATCATGAACGATTCTTCACATCCTCTATACGACACAGGGAAGAAACTACAATGTTCAGTTTGAGGCTTCGTCAAGTCCAATGCAAGACAGAAAGGTACCGGATCATTCAAGGCAATATCTTCTTCATCTTCTACCTAATTATTATTGTTTTTATTGTAAAAGAAAATCATTAATTTAAGTTTCCTTTTGTAATATAAAAAATTTACAGGAGTTAAAATGTTCTTATACAGCTTTGTGTTTAGCTTGTGTAGCGCTCATATTTCGTTCTAAATTAACACTGTATACATCTCTAAAGCAACTTTTTGTAACTATAAACGCTAGTTTCTTTAAGTTAGGGTTATGACAATGTCATGGTCAAGAGAAACCTCCTGTAGACGTTTTAAACATTTTTCATAATATTGTTTTGTATTGTCAAAGGTGCTGTAATTGATTTTATTTCCTAATTATCCAGAATGCTAACTGTAAATGTACATTATTCGTCTTTCACACACAAATACACCCCTGTAATCAAACTCTCTCTACCTGATCAATATTAGGTTGACTTCAACAGGTGTTACTAGTAAAGTGCATAATTTGGATCCAGTTATTGACTGAACCCCTGGAAGGCTGCAGTTTTTCTTACCGAAGACTTAGGCCAGACTCGTACATGTCAGCATCCCAGCATATAAATATTTCACATGTATATTACAATGCAGGAAGAAACCCTAAGAGGCCCATAGCCTGTCTAAATATGTTACTGACATCAGTATAAACACAGTATAACTAATAAAAATACAATAATTGTAATGATGACCAAACATATATATATATAACTTTAGAAACTAAATTTATTTTCCTCAGATATGATACTTTGTCAGGGTGAAATTAAAGTTCAGATGCTCCTAAATATAATTTGTTTGGTGCATTATGGTGTAAAGGTGTTGTTTGAAAAATCAAACATATTTGATGCATAATATGTCCTTCCAGGCATGGCATCAGTTATGTCTTTTGGCCCCCGATTGCTGTCTTGGAATACACAAACAAGTGTCCCTATATTCTGGTCATTTTTTATCCCATCTTGACAGTTCAGAGCGATAAGCCTCCATTTGACGGAGGCCTCCATTTGACACTCCATCGAAGTAAAAAATAGGGAACATGTAAAATCTGTGGGTGTAAAGTCTGACACAAACAAGGCCAACAGGCTGAGAAATCCGTCATGCTGACTGGTGTTTGAGTGCTTCACTCAACACTGAACTACTACCGGCAAACTTTTTTTTTCTCCAAAGTACAACTTCTTGGGGAGATAATCGACGCTTCATCTGCAGCTGAGATTTCTGCTCATCCATCATGTACCAATGCTATATTCCTGAAAAACTGGAGAAACAGACTGCAGGCTAACAATCTTTCACTTGAGCTTGTATACAACACTGAAGTGAAAGCAATGGCATTTTGTTGAATTACCTTCCCTTTAATCAATGACACTGCATCTGAGAAAATATCTCCAGGAGAATGGTAAAGAGACTCCTCCATCATGCAAGCTGCCAATGACGCCTAAGGAGGACACAATTGCATCACTGTGTTAAGATTAGCCAGAATCAATCAAAATGCAGAGTTTTCTTTTTGTTTTTTTTTTAAGGAAAAGGTTTTTTTTTTTTTTAAGGGAAAAATCTCAGCTGATGCAAAACAGAGAGGAAGAAATGTAATAAATTTTATGATTATATCTTTAAAAGAAAATACAGATCAAAAGAAAGACTCATAAAGACTGGAGGACTGCATTAAGTTCAGGAAGTAACTCTAAATAGAAAGCAGCTAAAAAAAAAAGAAAAAAAAAATAGAAAACACTCCCGAGTTCAGTAGTAAGTTGTTTGCAGCAGTGAAGTTTTCATGGTGCTGGACTGGCTTTACTGTGGGCAAGGATGAAAACACTCTGGATTCAGTCCTAACATGTATTGGGAAAACAGACTATTCTCTTTCTTAAGGGGAAACTATCCAATAAAACATAAATCAATGTAGAAAACATGCAGTTATGGAAGAGCTAGATATCATAAAACCATTCACTTTACTTTTTTGATACCTATGTAGCCTCAGGTCCACTTGAAATTTTAACAAATATGAAGGCATAACAAATCATTTCCTGTATAGCTGGATAGTAACAACATTCTAATGAAGAACTGTTGAGATATTCATTAATTAATTTAGCATTTGTTGGCTATAAGGGAAGAATCCTACAGAGGCAGTGCCTTGAAATCCGAAGGCAGCCAAAGATGAACCTCATCACTGGCCCCTGGTATTAATATATAACAGTTAATAACATAATATTGTCAGCTACCACTCTAATGCACTCTAAAACACAAACACCTAACACATACAGTACCAGTCAAAAGTTTGGACACCCTTTTTCATTAAATCCCATCGGAAAATCCAGAGTTTTAACTGGTATTATGTACATACTGGGAAGAAAAAATATCTTGTCAGAAGTTTTTCGGTTGGAAAAAATAGTGACAAAGTCACGATGACATGATATGAAGTTCACTATATACAGTGTAGCATTTGCTCAAACAGCAGTAAAAAGTTTTGAGGTTTGAGTCGTTTCATTGGCAGAAATTCATTCTTTTGGACCCCATTCTGAGTAGCTCTTAGCTTAGCCTCCCTTATTTTTAGGAAACTGCAAGATCCTGACTGCTAATGAGAACAACCCCAGAAAACCCCACTTTCAATAGATACATGAATGTTTTCCTATAATGCTTTGTGTATCCAGGGTATGATTCACACCTGTCTGTGATGGTCGATATGAAAAAATTTGTGGCGATATCTTTATGAGATTTAAAAAAAAAAAAACCTGAACAGTGAGAAAGGTGTTGGTCTTCCATGTGTGACTGCTGCGACAACGTACATCTATTCATCAACTGACGGAACAAAGCAAGAAGTGGCGTGTCCTTCAGGTCAGACCATGACCACACCAAGAAAAACACAGAAAAGGAAGAAAGAGTTGCAACTTCTAAGTGAGCAGCTAATCATGAACACACTGATGCACAGCAGAAAACAGTGCAGCTGTCAGCTAATAAAACCTTCTTTCTGCTAAAGTGACACTTAGAATATGTGTTGCTCTTCACAGTCACAGCCATCTATGCTTCAGCAGGTATCATCACAGTGTACACACATCAAACATGCTGTCATAGCCAAGTTGATTAGATGCTCGTCACAGTGTATGGGTTGTAGTGAACTTTTGAGACAGCTAAAATGGCACAGCTGCCTTTAAATAGACCTGGCAGGATAATTTCCACTCAATTAACTCTTACTCTTGGGTACCTCCAGATTATTTTTGCACCCATCATACCTCCAAATTGGTTGCAATTATTTCAGAACGAGAGACAACTTTTTCCTCTTGATACTATTGAGGAAGTATCCTCTGACTGGTTGAAGTGCGAGTGGGCGGGCAGAGAGTTGGGGAGTCATAAATATGTACTAACAGCTGGAAAATACCACAGTTTGTACACAAACTGAATACCTTTCACAAACATGCTGGTTTCAAGCATAACATAACCTGTATTGCTGTGTTACATGCTCAGGCCACTTCCCTTAACACTGGGTGAAAACCTCTAGGTCCATGAAATGCCCATTCATGGTGGGAAATAAGCCACGCTCCACATGAGTGGGATTTCTAAATGCGCCATGATTTCACCTAGCCTCTCCTTTTTTTGCCTGCTTTCCACAGTGGGAGTCTAAGAACTTCACTGTGAACCTAGATCGATTTTACTTTGCTTCCGAGACACCCCAGCAGATGTTTATCAGGACCATTGACTAAATTATTTAAAGAAAAGATCAGGACTGTACAAAGGACCTGAGAATTAAAGATCACTTTGAGCATATCGAATACAGCTGATGTTGGTAGGTCAACTAAAAGTTAACCTACTATAGAGAATGCATGCGTTATTGATTTTTTCATTTGTTTGTTTGGTTTTTGTTACAGGCTGTTAACATGTGTATTTCAATGGTAAATTTGGCCACATGGGACTGTATAAAGTTTGGAGACAACACAAGTGGCCGTTGATGAACTGTAGTCTTTGCTCTGCTGTGTGGGTTTCATTTTTCAGACCCAGAGATCGTAGTCTGGGCATTGCTGAGCAGTCAAAAACTTAATTAGCAACAGTTTCAACAACAAGTAAAAGTCCTTGGTGCAAGACAGCTCTTTATCGTGAAAAAATAAAAAGGATGTGAGCTTTGAAAACTTGAACTTTGTGCCTGGCGTAAGAGTAAATGGGTTCAACTTATTTTTGTAGTACATAGTGATTTGCCCTGCAATGTAATTGTTTCACTATCTGAGATGAACATTTAAGCATCCTCTGAATAACTATTGACCTTATTAAGAGAAGGAGGCTGTACCTGAGCATCCGCAAGCAGGTGTCTCATCATGGTCATCGACTTCCTCAAGGTGTCCCTCTCTCCTGGCATGAAGGCCTCGTCCTCGTTAGCCATGCTACATGGTCGGGTCACCATAAACTGAGCAATCTGGTCATTCAGGTTGTTCAGAGACTGGACGGCTGCAAAGGAGGTGATATTGAAAAGTCAAAATGCATGAAAACTTGACATATATGTTCTTGCTGTTCCCATGTAGGTCAAGGAGCTCCTAAGTGTTTTGTTAAGCTTTTTCCCCTTTCTCACAAGTGGAATTTTCTGGATAAGACTTGTGTGGTCTGAGACACTTGTGTCATCCATGTCTACTCAGAATGATCCCTCTTTTTGGACAAGAGGGGCATTATTAGCCTAAATCTATTACCAAGGCCCAGAAGCTCAGTATTCAATCCACTACATAATCCACTCTGTAATGGATACAGTCCCAGTTACAATGTCTACTTTGTCTTTTTCACAGTTGTATCACAATGAAGAGTTCAAAACCGTCTCGACAAGAAGATGCTTAGAGGTCATAAAACTCCTTATTTGGAGCTTGTGGGTGGTAATACAGACTCACTTGATCAATACTGACATATACTGTATGAAATACACATTTTTTTCAAAGCAAGCCAGTATTATACCAGTTCAGCAGACCAGAGAGGGAAACATATTTAATGTATGAGCCTTATTATTCAGACTATTACTAACAATGATAGATTCATCTTTCAGTTAATTACATCTCAATACTGACAGACATTGTTAAAACCCAGAGTTTTCATTTAAACTCTGTGTTGTACTATTTTAATGCTACCAAACATATTGAAGATATCAGACTGAATGTTGGAGGGAAATATAAATAAAATAAGTCACAAGATGTTGAATAATTTCAACATGATGGCATGAACCAAATAAAAACAAGGAGCCTTAGGCTTTAATTTAAAGTTGGAGCAAGCTAATTTAGTATATGCTGATGCCTTGTGGGCTGATATTTTTTACCCTCATAGTTTTATTTATTTTCTTCCAAGTATAGAAATGACATTCTTATATTTGCAGCTTCATTAACTATGATAAGAGGTCAAACCGTATTTCATGTCTTATACACTTGCAAGAAGAGGAATCTTTAGTTCTGCACAGCGTGTTGCAGAAGTTATGTATCAAATGCAAAAACATTTGCATGGCAATCACCATTCAGTTTTCAAAATTTTGTCACTTGCTGGTTTGGTTAAGGCAATAACATCACTTGTTCCAGATGAGAAATCCAACCTACTTAATAGGGTTTAATAAATTATCAGAATTTGGACTGAAAACATTCTTTTTACAATGTGACCATCACACTCATGGATGCAGTTTTTACACCAAGTTGTTTTGTTGCACAGACTCCTTATTTGGCTTGACATTGTTTTTCCTTGTGCGCTGTACTGGCTTGTCAGAACAGTTTGCTTTTGGGCAGTCTCTTGCACAAAACAAGGGATTTACACCTGAGTAGCAAGAAACTGAGGTGGTTATTTTATTATGTTTTAGCTACCATTAAATTAATTAGCAGCACTGAATGACAATTTTAAAAAAATGTATTTTCAGTATTTGAACTGAGTAATAAATTGTAAACATTGTTTGTTATGATTTAATTAAACGTGGACATTTGATGTCAGGGCACTTTCTCAAAGTCAAGCTTCACTTTCTCATACGCTGCTGGTAGGCGTAGAGTCGAATTTGGTCAAGAGTGACAGAGTGACTCAGGCAACATGTGACTCACTGGTGACAGTCAAGGTCAGCTTTTTAACCGAATGATCAAAGATTTATGGTTGCAGCTTCCAGCCTTCTTCTGAACTGCAAAAGCTTAGTAAAGTGAGGCATGTTTACGAGCACGCAGCAGCCCTGCAGGAGAAGCAGAGTCCTGTAGATCAAATTGAAGCAGGAGTGAGTGTAAGAGGGAAGGGGGGATAAATTGTTTACGACAGCAGCTGATGACTGGATTCTAACTTCACATTCAACATTTACAAGGTGCACCTTTGTGCCCAGAAGATGGACAAACATGCAAAGTAATGGCATGCTGTTGCTGCAAATGACATGCTGTCAAACAGAGAGAACACGCCCTCTCCTTCTCTGCTCCACTTTCAATTTTCATTTTGAGCACATTTTGTCACCCACAGATGGCTTTCTGTTACCTCGATTTACTGACTATGCTCAATAAGTCAGCACACCATATCACAATGAAAATACCACCGATTTTGACCAGTGGCAAAAAGCCTCACACAGAAATCAGAAGCCACACTTAAAATAGCATTTTTTTTATTATTTATTAAACCATTTGTGATAGCCAATGTGATAACCAATTTTCACTCGTAAAAATACAAGCTGCTGAAAGTCCTCACCAGGCTGATGACATCCCTGGTCAATGTTTGACTCTGATTTAGCTCTGTGGTTTACATCTGCAAGTCTCCAACATTTCCAAATTTATTATTCATATTGGAACAAACCAGGCACAGCAGCAGCATGGATATGAGCATATCTCACAGTCCTCTCCCAAGAATGTGGGTGTGAGGAATAGTTGAACCATGTCTTCATGTCACCAGTCAGATCCAGCAACATGTACGAGGACCAGTCATGGCTTATTAAAAGTGACCTATTTGTAATCTCTGATATTTTTATGGCAAAAGAGGATGTCAGGGCAGAAAGCTTGATAAACATCATATTTTGTTAAGAAATAGTCATTTCTATTAACCTGCATTTCTCTGGGTATTATTATTTTCCCTGGCTTACCATCTTTTAAACTTTCCTGACAGATGTTCTGGCCTCAAACTACTCCAACAACCTGTCCTGCAGTTTCAAGCTACACTTTTCTGGACTATAAGTCTCAATCTATTTAAAATTTTTGTTTTTACTTGTAACCATTTCACTTATAACCAGGCTGTTTGCCTGATTTATATGTGACATCAGCATAAGTACTGTTAAAATTTGGACTTTTGTGAAATTATTATGAATGTTGGCTGCTTTGCATTGCTTTTCCACATTCTTTGTTTGCACATGACACAATGGGGCATGTCTAGATAAGCCCTAGAAATCTATGTACACCCATTTGGAGATGTCTGTTTATTTATTTATTTATTTATTTATTATTTTTTATTAGGATTTTGTCTCACTCAATGCAAACACAGAAATGTATCTTGTTTTGTGTTTTATTCTCTTGTTGAAAATAAAAGATCTCTGTCATCCTAATTCAAACCATATATTTATTTTTCCTTTAGTGCCTAAACCTAACCATTGAGCAATAAACCAAGCTACTGGAAAAAGGAAAAGCGAGGGCTTACATGAAAAGATAGCCATCCCAAACTGGTCTCCAAATCATATCTCTGTCCTGTGGCTTTCCACCACCTCACTCTAACCTCTTCATCAGGACCCTGTCATTTGTTTAGAAAGCACTAGAAAATAACATTTGCTAACAGCATCTTACATCTCTCAGAAAACTAATGCCAAAGGGAAGCTTGTATGTTGCTCATGTACTGGTCATGAAGCAAAGAGCAAATCATCTTGTGGCAAACAGATTAATTTCAACAGCAGCATCAGTGACTCATGTCAGTCCAGTGGATAGCAGCTATGTAAATGTAAGCTGGCTGCAACAGACTACCTTTTCCTTTCTGTTTACTATCAAGGATTTAACTCATGTACCATCATGTATTACAAAGTAAAACTTTGTATCAATTCTATACCAAGTAAATACAAGCTTTGAGTTGCTGATACAACCAAATCCATTGTCAGTACTTTTTACTCCTAAAAGTTGCTAGATGCATAATGGGCATATTAAATATTGTTACATTTTCCTGACAGTTATAAGTGATTTTTGGTTTTTATGTCCATGTTAAACCCCACAATGGTTTTTAAGCTAAGTTTATATGGAAATTTAAAATGTTAATGAACATTTATTTTAAATATAGAGTCAAAATAACTGGTTCTAACCACAAACTGCTACTGGCTTTATGCAGTTTTTGGCTTTTCCAGCAGGGCCCAATTGTAGCCAAGAAAATATTACATTTGACCGACCTTTGTTTCAATAACAACACCGACGATATCTGGATTGATCATCACTCCCTAAAGTCATAATTCATGTGGCATTTGCAGCCAAGATTTTTTATTTAATTTCCTAGATTTTGTTTCATAAACGTGAACCACAGAGACTCTGCTGGCTAAAAATAATTTTCACAGATGCCAAGAGTTCCTGCAAAAGAGCAATAGTCCTGAGAAAATAAAAGACTATATTTTCTTCTATTCTTTGCAAACTTTGCTTACATAGAAAGTATCTTTGGTGAATATGACTTTAAAGAAAGAACAGTTAAAAGTTGTAAATATATTGTATTACTACTGCTACAAAAATGGGGAAAAAAATCTGACTAAAATACAATAGATCCCTTTAGTTAAAACAATCGCACAGGTTGTCTGCTGATACCCTTCAATGTGACCCATAATGATGTCCTGTAAAGTACAGCCCAAAAAGAGACAGGAGGGATATACAATTCAATTATTAGATTAGCAGATGAAATTATTAATCATTTCACAAATTTTTCACAAACAAAACAACAACAAATACTTTCCACATTGAAGCAGGTGCCTACTCAAGTGTTTCCTTGAAAAAGCCATAGTCTTCATAACGAAGTAGAAGGGGTTGTTGTGTGGCACTATAATGTCAATCATTTATAGATATCATTTTTACCATTTACACAGATCTATTCTACAATTGTAATAATAGTTTGGGTTTAATTCACAGTTTAAAAGATGGATTTAAGAAAGTTGCTGTATGTTTACCAAAAGAAGAGATTGAATAGATGTACCAAATGGCTCTTACATTAGCCGCTATTCTTCGCAGCTACCTTTTTAGGAAGTAAAAAGTGACATATAACATGAAGTAATGACTATCATTTAAATCAGATGGCTATTGTATTTTTTTGTGAAACACACTCCCACACACCAATGGCTCTTTGTGGATGGCACAAGATGTGGACAGCTCATTACTATCATTTTAGCTACTCAGAGAGGCAAAACAACATCAACAATGAACCCTTAATGAGGCATGTTGGTGTTTTGTCAGCTGGTGCAGTCTTTGTGAAAGGAGGATGAAAAAAGTCGTTTGAAGTACAATCAGCTCTTCCAAATGAGAAAGTGTTGAGATGAATATGAAAACTTTGGAGGCCATTTATTACAGCAGCTAAAGAGTGTCTGCCAAATCCATTTTAGGAAGTTTTAAACATGTTGTACTGCAATTCCAAAGGGGTCCAGAAAGGATAGGAGAGTATGTAAAAATCTGAGGCAATCCCCAGAGATAGTTTGTTCAGATAAAATAATAATAATAATAAAATAGCCAGGTAGGACTAGTTTGTTTTGCAATGCAAAAGAACATCTGACAGCATCAATGCAGACCAGTCATTCTCTGCTGCATCCCTACAGGAAGATAAACTTTTTGTATTTATTCAGTCTCAGCACATTCAGCTTGAAATGTGTTTTTTAAATGTATTTATTTATTTATTTATTTTATGGTCAACAGGGGAGGCATCTCTATGGAAGCTGACAGTGGCCAGGCTCGCATGTTTTTTTAACACTGTTTTCTTGTGATATTGGGATAAATTTTCTTGTTATTGCGAGAAAACAAACTTTGTTTTCTCAAGATAACAAGTGATGGTTTTTATACATTTCTTGAAAAATTCCGCCTTTATGGAAAACTTTGTTCGAAGCTGTAGCTCAGGGGGAAGGGCAGTTGTCCACCAAACAAATAGTTGCTGGATCAATTGCAAGCTTTCCCTGAAGCCATGCCAGACTGGCCTCGGGCAAGACACTGAACCCCATGTAGCCACCCAATGTGTCTATTGGGAATAAATGTGTGTGATAGGAGAAAGCACTTAGTATATAACAATAGAAGTGCTGTATGCATGTATGTGTGAATGGGTGAATATGGCAGGTAATGTAAAAATGCTTTGAGTGGTCAACATGACTAGAACAGCACTACATAAGTACAGTTTATTTAACATTTTTTATACTTAAATCGGTTCAGTAGATGTACATTCCCGTCCTAAGGTGGTACCAGACGCACCAAACTTAGGATACACAATGCTGGTTTTTAAAGATGTAAAACCAGTTTTTTTCTGGTGACTGGGTTTGTGTTTAAGTTGTAAAAGTCCAAATCAAATTATAATCAACCTGTAAGAAAAAAATAAATAAATAAATAAAAATTGTCATAAAACTTTTTTATATTACACAAGCCTGCTGTTTATTTTATTTTATGTTTCCCTTTTTTACTGTGAATGTAGGATTTTTGGAACAAACCCATCTGTTTTGGCAGGCCACCAAGCTTTGATGCTCTCTTTTTCAGCCTCTTTAGCATTTTTCATTCCTCAATGGTCAGCTCTTTAATAGCTTCTGACAAACAATCACACCTCAATTAGAAAGGCAGCACAAATCAGATCTGGATCAGGTCTGAGCTACTTGCACTGACACCACAGACAAGACATTTGGCAGCACCTGGTTAACTTTCAGCTTGTGCAGTTTGGAAACTGTGTTGTAAAAAGACATGAAATTAGGGACTGTACTTTAGTGTCATACTTCTGATAAAGAGAAGTCTTTGGCAATGTAGATAACAAATCTATCAATATGCAGTGTGTGCATTATGATAATAGATATTAAGTAGTAGACTGGAAAAAACTGCATGAGTTTTGTTTTGTCCTGGTGTGCTCCTCAGAAAGTGAAGCTCTGAGAAATCATCAGGCACTGAGGTGGACTGCCAGGTGTCTCCTCTATGTCCACTGAAAGAAGTCCCTTAACTCACACAATGCTACAGTTATGTGTCTGTCATGATTCACGCTTTGCTCCTTGGTTTACTTTTATGTTCTTTCACGTTCTGGGTTTTTGTCATGTTTTTGGTTTGTTTTTTGGTGTTTAGTGTCAAGTTCTGTGTTTTATGGTTTTTAGTTCACCCAGTCTGATTAGCTCATTCACTTCACCTGTGTCTAGTTTGTCCTCCTGTGTATGACTCTCAAATGGTTAGAAGCTTAACCGCCAAAGTTTGACTATTTTTATAAATTTCTGTGATGTTTAAGTTTTTATTTGTCTTAAAGTGTAACTACTGTAAAACTATCAGAAATCAAAGTTTTAATGTACTGATCTTAAAAACATTCTCTCTGCCTCTGCTGTTTTCTGCAGACACATAGGTTCTGCCCTGCAGATCACACAAGCCTGCAAACAGTGTATTCATCCAGCTGTACTCAAACTTTGTCCATGTCTGTGGAGTTTGCTGTGTTTTCGTTTGTATTTTGGAGCATACCTGCTGTGAAAAGACCAGAGATGAAAACCGATTTAACTGCTTTCTTGTGGCAAAATGAATGTCTGAGTTTTAATGTTCAGTACCACAGGCCTCAGCCCAAGTCTCACAGCCATTGCCCTTGTGGGGCTGGCATTTCTCCCCTGGAACTTTTTTTTATCACATTGTTGCTGTGAAGCGACCTCTTAAAAATTCTGCTCCCTTGGAAAAGCTTCCTGTATTAGAAATCCAATTTAACACAAACTAACACGTCTGTCAGACTAAAGGGTTCCAGGCATTTCAGCTCTGATGATTTCATTAACACGCTAAGAGTCAAGTTGTTGGGGGTCACAGGTGTTTCTTGGACTCTTAACACGCATGACCTGAAAAACCTCAACAACTCATTTTAAATGAGAGGAGAAACATCCTAAAGGGCTGAGACCAGAAGTCAAGAAATTTGTTTCACTTCACTGGATGAGAGAGGATCAACACAGACAATCTTAGCTTGTGTCTCAAAGACTAAACAATTAAGAAACGACACCATTATTAAGTAGAGTTTATTTAGAAGATTGGCTTATGTTTTTAATGATTTACTTTTCATATTAAAAGTGATAACATGCACAATTTAATTACAGTACACATTCAGCAGATCAAATTACCAAACCCAATTTTTTTTTTTTTTTAGCAAACCTTGCAATAGTTAATATTTTTGTATCTGAAGAGATGCTGGGAGTTTAAGGACCAGGATACAGCTGCTGTGAAACTAGCTAGCTCTGAAACACAAATTTGATAAACCCACAGTTTCTGTAAGTTCAAGTTCAAGATATTTAGCAGGAACACCAGTAACTTTTTAACGTTCTGGCATCCCAGTCTTGCAGGAACACCCAAAGCATCTCACCTACGACCTACTACAAATGCCAAAGGGTTAAACAAAAATTCAAGCCTCTACAGGACTATTTGTTGTGTGACTTCATTAGAACATGGTCATTTTAATTCACTGCAAATATCTACAAGGCCATAACTATGTGCAGCACAATCCTGCTATTTTATTTTAGCATAGTTTTTTTTTTTTTTTTTACTTTGAATTTGGCAGATTGACCTAAACAAAATTAAAATAATAATAATTTATTATAATCTTCAGCATGGAAGCTAATTGCATTCCTGGCTTTTTCTCTAATTTGTAATATCAGTCAAGCCTTTTCAACCCAACATGTCAATATTTAACTGTAAATCAGACTTCTTGTAAAACAAAAATAAATAAATAAAATAAATTTTAGCACAAAATATAACCATGAACCAGATAATTCATGGTTTATGTAAAAAATTTGTTTTTTAAAAAGCTGACTTCCTCCATCTGCCAGTGTTTCATGAAATATTTCCACCGTTGGGTTTTAAGTTAAGGTATAACGCTTCCTGCACATTCTTATGAAATCTCACAGTCTGCCCATGGTGACTTCTAGACTTCAAAAAATCCTCTCCAACATTTCAAAAGTCTCTCTGAAACATATTATATTAGTCTAACTTTATAGAAAATGAATTAAATCCAGTTGTCAAAGAACATAGGTTAACGATTTACCTTATGATGTAACTAAAGAAAACAACTTAGCTGTGAAACAAACATCCATTTAAACCATATTGAAACATCACACTTGAAGCCAAACTGTGAAAATTCAACCAGACTTTTCTTATAAATCTTAAATCTTTTAGATTATGTGTTTAATTTACATATCTGGAAGCACCTGCTACTGGCTAACAGATCAAATACTTCTCTCCGCTTAGGACATCAATGCTGATGGTAGAGTCCCAATAAACCTCAGCACTGTCTTCCAAAAGAGAATCTCTAAACACATGTTTAATCAACTAGAGCAGTACATGTGGATATCTTTTTTTCTAAAAGTTGTAAATAAGGGGAAAAAAGAAAAAAACTTGTGTGACTCATGTGGTATTTGAGCAACCTGAGTCTGTGACAAAAGCTTCTGCATTAGAACATGTAAACTTAAAGGTTTTAATTTTGCTCATAGCAACATTGCCACCACCTGGTAGCTTTGATGTATGCTGCAAACAATGCCATAAAAACATACCTGTGCTGACTGTCTCGCCCACAGCTTCTGTTCAATGGCAGTAAACTAATGACAAAGATGTGTGCATATGTCAGATCTACTGCTACATACATAAGGAATTCAAAGGAATTAAACTAAAATTTCAAACATTCAAGAATTTTAAACAACTAATCATATTAACATTTTGTCTATACATTATAAAAACTTATTTTTAACTATAAAAAATACAATTTCCTCCACAGATAAATGTGATTCATCTCAGGAAAAATCTCACTTCTGTTGCATTTGGGTGTGGCTGCTAATGTATGGTTTAAAATGCTCCTTATTTTAATCAGATTGATAGTTCCCTCTAATGTGCTGCAATGCTTCAAGTGCCCACTGCTGATTTTGCATAACTTTAATTAGTGTGCCACCTAGTGAGAAGAACAAGAGATCAGAACTGAGCAGTCTCGATCTGTCTTGTCTCCCTTTGAGCCAAAGACTTAAAAAAAGCAAGTCTCACAGGGAGTTACCAACCAACGGCTGAACATAAAAGCCCCCAAAGACGGTGATAATCAGCCTAAGGCTAACTCTTCAATGCCTGAAAAAACAGCTCAGATTGTGTCATACTCTTAAATTCATCAACTCAGCCATGAGTAGGGAACATGCATAATTGATTTACAGATAAGGAATGGCACTCACTCATATCAGGTGTAATGGACAAAGTTAAAGTATCTGCTTGTCCAAAAGGTTAAGTGGTCATTTGATGGACTCTTTAGGGAGGCTTAAGATTAAAGATGAATGTAAGCATCTTTTGTAACAGCTTGGAGCAAAACAAAAAGGAGGTTTATAAAAAATAATCCCTCCGTTAGGTTTTTAATATATCAATTCTGTTGTTCTCTTAGAGTTTAAGTGTTCTTAACCTATTTTGCCCAAGTCTGCATTATATACTTACATACATTAACTATTAAATATATTTCCAGGACTCAATTAGATAAGAAAAGTTGCAAATTTGACAAGCTGATCTGTGTAGGTGGAGGAAACTAACATTGGTGACAGCGACAGCAGCAAAAACAAAAGGTTACATAAACATTTTTTTCCACAGCATATGCATTGGGCTCTGCCAGCATCAACTCACAGACAAAAAGAGACAAGATTTATCTTTTTTTTCATGTTTATTTTCTGTCATGCTGTGTAGAGCTGACATCAAAAGTAGTTAACTAGTCCTATTATCTCAGAGAACTGTAATTATCGTCAAAAACACAGCCTCTAGCACACAGTGTAATGCCATCCCTTCATGTTGTCTAGTGAGACCTTGTCCTCTGGGAGGCAAACTGGACCAAAAAGTTTTAAAAATGAGAGCACTGATTGAAAACTACTGCTGCACACAATGAAGAAGGCAATAATCAGCTTGTTTTAACCATCTAAACATGCTACTTTTGGTGCTCACAGAGGAGACAAAAAAACATCCCTGCATCTGCTGAGAAAAGGAGGGCACATGAGGATCCTTTGGTCTTTTTACAGGTTAAAACTGCTTGTTAGAGAAGCCCTATCTGAGCTCACACATAACGTTTCAAAATCCACATGCTTCATGTCTGAGTGCGTCTCAGAAGCTACAAGCAGCACACCAGTGACAAGCCTTCTGCCAATTAGGACTATTTGTGCAAGTGTGCCTGAACCCATCTTTGAGGACAGATGAAAGTGGGTCAGAGCTGCAGCACAATGGCAGGTCGCACACACCTCACAAACCTTAAGTAAGACAGATGGGGATTAAATAGATAAACTTTAAATTTGCTCTAATATGGGGTGACGGCACTGAATCTATTATCATCATCAGTCACTTTGATGCTCAAAATTCCATTTCAGAGCAGGTGTCTCACAGTAGATGAGCCTCTCTGAGTTCAGACTGGAAGTCTTACTACTATCATTCATTAACACGTTTCTCTACAGGTAAACAACTGTGAGTTCAAAGGCACATCAGCTCAACACTTTCCCAAGTTTCTTTGACTTTCTTCATCATATCTTGTGGACTTTTTCCTTCTCACATAAAACACTTTGCTCACTGTTCATATTCACATGGCTGCTACTCGTGAGCCTGGAGAGTTGAGAACAGTCGTTTAACGATGCTGAGCATGTCTCTCCAACAGCACATCTGTGGAGAACAGCACTGACCAAAAGAACATGCGATGCAGAAACCGACTGACATAATTGCTGGTATTCTGTGGTTGTGAAGCAGTCAGGAGGCAGTGCTTCTGCTCCGTTATGTGTTCAACATATCTGATATCAGCTCTGTCCACATGTTTGGTAGGATGTGTGCCCAAGTTCTGTCCTCAGGATCGACCATCCTGCAACTTTTAGATGCAACCCTTCTCCAACACACTTGAATCAGATGGCATCTGCATGTCATTCAGCTCTGCAGAGGCCTGGTAACGAGCCAGTCATTTGATTCAGGTGTGTTGGAGAAGGGTTGCATCTAAAAGTTGCAGGATTGTAGATCTCGAAGACCGGACTTGGGCACCCTTGTCTTATTCACATCATGGCATTTAAATCATATCAAATGTTGAAAGTGACACATTTTACTATTTCATGAAAAATATTATCTCATCTTGAATGGCAGAAACACGTGACATTTTTTTGTGGGTTTGCCCTCTGTTCTCTAACATCCACTCTGTGGACTTCTTACAAAAGTCCTGTCATCAAGTATATTCCTCCCTTTCTGGTAGCGGTGCATCTGAACTCATTTCTAATGGGTAAGTTCAAACACAGCTGCCCTCATTAGCTTAACATCATTAAAATATGTGAACTTCATTATGCACTTAAACACAAAGTGTGCAACTTATTCTCAGCTTTGCTTTACAGAAATAACCCAAGGGAGACATTTTTAACATAAAAGGTTTGATTTCAACTAAAGAAATGTTCCATGATTAATGAAATTCCCTGTTCATAGACAAGGAGTCAATCCAACAAAAGAAAAATTTATCACTGACAAGTACACTGCCACCCCATCACTGAACTAAGCTGCATGCCTTGCATGCTAAAAAGAAACACCCAGAGAATCAGCTATATTTAATCACCACAGAAGTGCCTTCACTAACTAGTAATGCATATTTATACAAACTCAGAGCACACTAGATTTTCCCTCGCTGTTTTTGCAGTGCAGTGAAATGATGAGGAGTAGAAAGTCTAAACTTTACAGTCACTTTTAGCTGTTTAATAAGACAAGAGCAAAGTTCAGCTCTGATAGTTCATGTTTGCAGCAAAGGAGACCACCATTTCACCCAAACTAACTAAACCTGAGGTTTCAGAATTGTAAAAAATCTAATGTGTGTTTTGTAGTACAAATTTGAAAAAATCCACAGAAATCTAAACAAGTTGCATCTCAGCAAGCCAAGCCAACTTTATTTATAAAGCACTTTACAACAGCAGCTACTGAACAAAGTGCTGAACATAATATAAAAACAGCAAAACATTAAATAAAAGACAAGACAATAAAATCAATAAAGTCATTAAAACAATTAAATCAATACAAAATAAAAACAATACAAGCAATAAAAGCAAACTCATACTGGGTGAAACGCCAATGAAAAGAGATGGGTCTTTAAAAGGGATTTAAAACTGAATAGTAATGAAGCCTGTCTGACTTCCACAGCTCTGGTGCCGCCACAGAAAAAGCCCTGTCCCCCTCTGAGCTTCCTCCGCGTCCTCGGCACCTCCAGGAGCAGCTGATCTGCTGACCGAAGGGACCGGGAGGGGGAGTACATGTGAAGCAGCTCAGAGAGGTGGTGGGGGGCAAGGTCAATTAAAGACTTAAAAACAAATAAAAGGATTTTAAAATAAACTCTAAATAAAACAGGCAACCAATGAAATATTATATGTATATATTAAACATAGCCACAATCCTGTTGTTGAATTAGCTGCATTATTTACAAGATTTACTTTGCATCCTAGAGGGTCTATCTGGCATCTTAGATTAAACTGTAAAGCTATAATATATGACAGAGATTCATTGTGCAGAATATATAAAGGTTTTAGAGCTGCATCCAGATTATGCTCTTCTCAGGGAAGGTTTTTCTTATTTCAGAGAGATTTGGTCAAAGCCCATACTGTATGTTTTACAGTATCTTAGATAGAGAGTAAAAGAATAAAGATGGAAAGCAGCCAGTAGCCAAGGCAGGCCTGTCTTCCACTGAATAAACTGAATGTATGACAAAGGATGACCTTAACAGTTGAGTTGCTCCCATATCAAATCAAGAATGGGAAAACACTTCGCTCTTAAAGCTGTGACAGGTTTCCTCAGTTCCCAAACACTTACCAAGTGTTGCTGAAAGGAGATGTGATGCAAGAAAGTGGTAAACAAGACCTAGTTTAATCCTACAGGCATCAAATTCACAAGTGTATATTTTAAAAAACAGGAACATTTTTATAACTAAACTTTTCTCTTTTTTTCAATAATTTTAAAATCAACTAAGAAAAAACTATGACATAATATTTCAGCATTTGATCATTTGTCTTTATTCTATTAGAGTTTAAATAATATGCAAAATAATTATATTGTTCATTGTTTTATTTATATAAATTTATTTTGGAATAAGGTTGCAATTTGCCTTTTGTATTTCTCACATATGTTTTCTCTTTAAAGATTGTGTAGAGGCATCTTGTCTCAGTATCCCTGTCCTCGTCTCCATCTCTTTCTCCTTTGCAGTGAATTGTGACAGCATTGTTTTTGTTCAACTCTAAAATAAAAAAAAAAAAAAAAAAAAGAAGATGTTTTGGAAAGCAACCCAGAATTTGGAAAAGTCTACCCGAGGAAAATAAGTGAAAAATAAGTTCTGAGGATGTTGATGAAGATATGTAGAGTCAGCACACAGGCAGAGGGTTCAGTGGAGCAGAAAACACAGCGGGGACATGAGCAGCACAGTGGAAGCAGCTTCCGAGGTGTAAGAATTTATTTAGACCATTTTTCATCTGAGCAGCTTTGAGTGTTAGCAGGAGATGTTTTTGCTCAGTTGGAACTCGAAAATTTACTTAAACACATGTGTGTGCATGAAGTTACCAAACACAACTGCACAAACCTCAGAAATACTTATACAGTAATCATACAGTGACCAAAGTGAGCAGATTAGTCCCCCTTATGAAATCTTCTGTGGTTTAAACCTTAAACTCTCTCCTAGCAGCTCAATCTGCATGCAGCACATCGAGCGGCGACAAATTTAGCTGCTTTAAAGTGGCGAAGATGAGTGACTGTTAAATCCGAGAGATGTGTTCGCTGAGCGGGCAGTATTCTGCTTTGGTGCATTCCCTTACACTTTTGCAATAACCTCACTTTCCCAGGAGTGTGTGTGTGAAAGAGATTAAAAAAGACCAAGATTAAGGAAAAGAGAGCAAGAGACACTGCAAGTGGGAGAATTACAATCCTTTATAACAATGATGCAATGTATAAAATGCCTTAGAAACAGCAAAGCACTTTGTACAGGAGATATGTTTCGTACAGACGCTTTTATTGCTGCAGGAAAAAAAATGCTCTTTATTTATTTATGTATTTATTTATTGTTGAAGGCAGCAAACACAAGAACAAAATTGGTTTCCCTCTGGAAAGTAAAACTTTAAAGTGGACTTCTTCTTAAAAAATAGATTAACGTCACACATAAATGTAGCATCATCAAACTTAAAGTTGTTTCTTCTCCTCTCTGTGTAACATTTATGCTAGAACTATTTTAGAACAGATGGCACAGACACATCAATCGATCAGCCATGACATTAAGACCAACAATCTTACCGCACTCATGCCATTTAAACGGCCTTGATAAGCAGCAACCTGTGATGCATTCAGCCATCATTAATGTTTTCTCTAACTTGGTGCCAGTTCACCAGCTGCCCATATACATTTCTGGGAGGAACTAACCTCTAAATAGAGTAAAAAAAAAATTCAAAATACCTATCATGCTGAAGATATTCTGAACAAGTCATATTGTTAAAGTCATTCAGATCGTGCTTGCCTTTTTTTCTGCTTCCAAGACATCAGCCTCAAAAGATGGCTGTTCACTTCCTGTCTAATGTGTCTCCTTGTATGGTGCAATTACAATGGAAAAAAATCTGTTATTTTCTTATCTGTTACTGGTTTTATTGATGTGGTTGATTAACATAGTATAAATAATTCACTATGACTTGAGAAAACTAAGAAGTGATTATCATTTTATTCATTTTACAATATTAAATCATTTACATGACTCATTTTGTATAATATTCACATCCATTTTTCTTCAGTGGAGAGAAATGTCTCAACATGCAGCCTAGTCCATCCATTTAGTTTCTATACCTGTTTATTCCAGTACACAGGGTCCCGGGTAACTGGAGTCTACCCAACCAGCTACTAGGCGATAGGCTTCAAACTTGTGAGATGACAACTGTTTAAGGCATCTTGTGTCACATCATGTGACAGAAACCATAACCAGCAAGTATAAAACTTTCTAGTATGTGCCAGGTAAAATTTTCTAAGCCTAACCATCTATGTTTTACTCGTATCTGTAACCATTAGCAGGTAGCAGCTAGTAGAAAAGTGATGACAAAACTGGAAGTGGCTGAGGAAAATTTGTGATGAGGAGGATTTGATTGAGTCTTTTAGCGGTAGGTCTGGAGCTTAATGTCACCCACCACCTTTACCTGAATTTAAATAAGGCAGTTCGTGTCCTTCTTAAAAGTGGCAACTGTTGATGTCATCACGTGACAAACATGAACATGTGGAAACATCAGTAGCATGACCAGGCTGCACCACAGCAGAAAACTAGAAAGCAAAACACAGGTTTGGAGAATTTTAAGCCTCTATTGTAAAACTCCAGCATATTTCTCAGTGGACCAACTGTGTGTTTTCACACTTAGCAATGACATCACGTTGCAACACGTCAAAAACAGAGAAACAAAATTTGATGTTGAGGTCACAGCTTATTTTCTAGTACCTTTCTGAAACTTATACTTGTAGGTTTTCCAGTAAGTTTAAAAGTGAGTTATGATGGTGAATATGAAGAATATTGTAGATAGCTATTTACAGTAAGTTATTTTAGTTGTGGGCATTAGCATTTAACTTAAAGGGCCACTGCTAGGAACAAATGTGTTGACTGCACACTAGTCTTTCTGTGTTTATGAATGTCTACAATTCTCAAGAATCTATGACTTTCAAATGCAAAATGCCAAAAGACAATAAAGAAAAATCGGAAAATCTGTGAGAATACGGAGCTATTCTCCACTAGCTGTCTTGTGCTTTGAGTACCATGCTAGAGTTAATGAAGCTGAGCTTCTTCTAATACAGGATCTTCAGTGAGTGAGCTCCTGTTAGCCAAGGCAAGCAGCGCTGATCTCCTGCCAATAATTTAAACCTTTGATTCTCAGCAAGTGAATTCCCATCAATATATTGATTATGACCTAAGATATGTGGTTGATGATACATGTGATCCTTGCCATCTTATGAAGAATTAAAATGCTTTAAAAAATGTTGATCTAACTGAATTCTGCCAACTAATAATTTATCTTGAATCAAATATTTACAATAAATTATCAGAAATTATGCAGCTGCACTGACCTGAGGCTGTTGCTGATACCAAAGATAGACAGTCTGAGCTCTTCTGAGGTTCTTAAATCCAATACGGGGATAAGCAGAAGAAGGGAGATCTAAATTAGGACTGTATTGACTCGTAAGAAGTGATTCTCAGTGCTGCAGGGATACTCACAGTGTTAGATGGCTCAGTAATGCAGGAGAATAAAGCAGTGTGTGGGACATGTTAGGCAAATTCAGCAGTGGCCATGTATGCTAAATTATTTGCACAGTTCTGATAGCGAATAGATAATAAGACAACATTGTTTTCTTATCTAATATAGTAAAAAATCTGTCTTTGCTGTAATGAGATTAGTTTCAGGATACACACCTTCCCTGAATGTCATTCTGTCAAAGACACAGTCCAAAGAGCCTTTCTCTGAATTATATCACCATTAAAGCTGATAGCCAGCAGCCCTGAAGTCTAATAGGGATGAAAACATTGGGCATAAGCCAACACCTTGACCTCCCTTTGAAGGGACATGAGGATAGCCACGCACAAGAAGAAGGCTGACAATATTCAGAGTTATAGGCCTCTGTGGACCCACTCTGTGCACTACACTGCAGACAAGCTTACGATGTGCCTGTCCTAACATCACCGTGGTCCAGTGGAGCAGAACGGTGACTACTGGACTCACGGGGAGCTGCCATTTAGGCAGGAAGGAGCAGAGGCTGAGCTTGCAGGGATTTGTGCAAACGCAGTGACAGCACACATGAGGCTTTTTTTATGTAGCTGTTAAGCTTCCAGAAGTTTTTGTCACCGCAAGCAGTTTGAGGGCAAGTAGAAGAAAAAATATAAAATGAAATTACAAGACAAGATACTGAGAAAGGCAAAAAGGCAACACGCTGAATAATAAAATTAGGTATTCAGTTCTCAAAACGGAAGCTTCTCTTATCATTTTGCCTGGAAAAAAATTATATTTGCATGCTTGAGAGGAAAAAATGTTAGGACTAAGGGACAGTTTTGCTTTACATATGTTGCCCTAATATACATCAAACTAAGTATTTAATTTTTGTCCCCGGCTGCAAATTCTAGTGCTAATTCTATTACAAAATGCTGCTACACCTCCTATTCATTATCCTGACCTTCCCACGTTCATGTAAAGGTTACTTAGCATAACACTAGATGTAAACTGAATAGATTAATACACAACCTTAGTCTGGAACCTTGATATACAGTACTAGTCAAAAGTTTGGGCACACTGACCTATTAAATTTGAAGGTAACTACAGCTCATGCAGTCCCAAAAACAGAATTCAGTGTTAAAGTACAGTTTATTAATGTTTTATTAACTTTAAAACTGAAATCTCTCCTTTGAGCAACCTTCACTAAGACATGCAATTTCTCTCACACTACTAGCTTCCACACAGCTGCAGAGCAGAAGATTTCCACCCACATGTTTAAGTGCCAGGGTTGCTTTTATTCTCTGGACTCTTGACTGTGAGAAACCTAACTATAACCAGATTTTTTATGTTTTACAATACATGAGACCTTTTATGTTCTTGATACCAATTGAGCCTGATCCTGTATCATACTGAACTGCCAACTCATTGGCTGATTCTAAGGCCTGGAGCCAAAAAAGATGTCTGTGTAGATTATAGGTTCAAAGTGCAGCTGCAAATATTATCTCCAATCATGACGTCACCTAAAAACATGCTACTTTTGTCCCCATGACAGCGAGTAACAGACTCATGTAAATATAGCTGGTCAGTGTACCTATATTAGAATTTTCACTTGAATCTAAAATTTGTCAGACTATACTCAGGAATGATCTATTTTGTATGTTCATATGTACTGTATATAGAAAGTTGTTAATAATTCATACCAACCCAGTCTTGCAAGAAGATGTATAATTTTTTCACACATTTTTTATTAGCCGCTGTTTTGTATAAACAAGTGTTAAAAGTGTCAGTTTTTTTTCTTTCCACTGCTGCCACGTGCTACTCAGGATGGGGGTTGGTTTCCTTAACTAGGCCTTTTTTTTATTATGAACTGGCTTATTTGAATACTGATTGGATGACAATGGATTGGCTTGAATTGATAGTATGTAAAGTGCCCTCAGTTGACGTTGTTGTGAAATGGTGCTATACAAATAAGACTGAACTGAATTAAATTGAGAAGTGATGCAAGTATTTGTTGTATTTTAACGCCTAACAAAAAGCAACTGAAAACAAAAAAAATAAAGTAAAAAGTTATTGGATGTCACTGGGTCTGATTGGACCGGTTCTCTTGTGTGACAATCGAGCATGTAATTGACTCTCACTTACTTTCTTATAAGCATGTTTTAACACATTATACTTACAATATAACATTTAAGACAGTTTGATTAAATATAAAACATAATAATGTTACAATACGAAGAAGAAAATTAAAAGGTATACTATTTCTAGAGTTAATAAAAATTTATATTGTTACAATATTTGAGCATGGATGACAGCTTCAGATAATGCAAAATCATCTCTTCAGAAGAGGCTGTTGATGATGTTGATTGCATTATCGTAATCCTTGGAAATAGCCCTTCTTCTCAACAGGCTGTTTCCAGCATGCTGCAATCTCCCTATTCTCAATGGAAACCCACAAAAAAGAAAACTTCACTGACCCAATCCATTAGAAACATTCAGACCTACAGTATAACAGCACTGATAATTGACACACTAGACACTGACGAGCACTGCACAGATGATTCTTAGAAAGCATTTATATTCTACCACATTTTTTGAATTCATAACCAACCCCTCAGTATTTCATTAATTCTCTTGTTAGATAACATGGAGCACATGTATATATATATATATATATATATATATATATATATACATACACTCTACCAGAGTCCTGAGAGCTTGAGGGTCCTAGAGACTGAGACTTGGTAACAACTGTGCAGGTATTCATGAAATAAGATCCTGAAAGTTGAAATGTACCAATGAAAAATCTCCTGATGTCGCTAGGAACGCTTTGGGGTGTTGCATTTCTAGCTTAACATCTAATGACAACACGTATAGTATCAGCAGGTGACACAATCTGTCTGAACAGAAACTCACAGTCAACAGGTTAGCATCAGGGTTACAGAGACTCCTTCACAATAGCATGTCATTAGTTATACCTTCGATGGTTAACTATTATTTTCATTACCCCTGCCTTTACTGTTATCACTGTTTCAGCAGTCTCCATCAGCTGAAAGCTGCATAAAGAAAGTTGGCATTGTAAATATGTCTTGGTAAAACAGATAATACTGCATTACTGATAAATCCCCTGTGTTGTGATCGGCTCTGTAAGCTTGGTCATTTAATCTGCCAGTGAACCTACATTCCCAGCAATGATCAAGGCAAGAAATAACATCCTTCTCCTTCCTCTCAGTTTAGCTTCTGCCTTACATCCAGGATGTCTCTACTTCAACTTGTCTGGATCTGAAGTCTTGTTCCAGGTAATTCTTGGACATTGTAAAGTTCAAATAGTTTCCCCATCATGTAAACAACTTTCCAGTTGACATGACTACATTACCAGCAGAAATCAATCCATCAGAATAGTATCCAAACCAGTGAGAAAAAAAAAAGTAAAATTCAGTTCTATTTGTTTTTCTATTGATCAGCACTTTGGGCAACTGCTGTTGCAGAACATGTGCTATAGAAATAAACTTGAACTTGAATTTAAGTAATCAGTGATTTTACAGAGAATAAGGCTCAGAACGTGAAAAACAAAACAAACAAACAAATGAAAAATGTTAAGACATAAAAAATATGCCATAACTCTAGAGTTCCTGCAACCGGCTGCTGTGGTACAACTCTGGAAATATGACTCATTAATTATTATTAACAACTAAATAAGTTTGTCATGAATTTTGATGTCCAGAGAGGGTCACTATATTTGTCATGCAAACATTAAACTGGGGAGGTATAAAGCAGATTAGCAGCACTCCAAAACCACTCATTAACTAAAGATGCTTCCAGCATTCAGCCTGTCTGAAGATGAATATTTATCAGAACCCAGCAGCCCTTTAACTGTAATATGCTCTTATCAACGCAGCATTAAGCCTACAGACACATTCAAACAAAGTGCATTATTTATAAAAGGGCGCTCTTGTGCAAAGAGGGGGCGAAGAACCTCAGCACAGGCAACAATCCACTGCAGCACAGTGGTATGTATATTTTCTCAGATAAGTATATGATTACAATTCCCAACACATGAAGACCTGCGATAAACGCAGCCTTAAAAAACCCACAAATTTTCCAGCACAGAAAAATAATCAAGAAGTTATCTTAGCTGAGTTTCTGTTTCTAACATTTGCTTTGAAACTCCAATCAGACATTTCTGTCTCTAAGTACTAATGATGAGGAACACAGGAAACTAAAACTGATGTGACAAAGTCAGTGTATGAGATGCAGCTCTAAAGGCAGCTATATTTTGACATCTGGCTGTGCTCTCCTCATTATCCTTCATAACAGTGAGTGAAGTAACACTTTGCATTTATGGCTGCGTGGAGACATCAAAGGCACCAAGAACATTTTCCCAGCACGAGTCCATGAGGAGTGATACCAGGCCAGATGAGGGAGCAGCTGGTACTTTCATTCTGGAGACAAGACAGTCTTTACTGTTTCCTTCACTTAGGGTAAATATATATTCTGACCATGTGCATTACTTAATAAGACATCACTCCAAGGCACTCCAAGGTTGTGTTTATTATGTCTACGGTCCCTGATAAAGTAGTCTGAGTCTCAACCTGTTAGATTTGACTTCACTGCTGCCATGCACCTGCATCTCGAAAACAACCCAGCTAAAATTATTGTCAGTGCTATAAAATAATTGGGAAAAAAAGTGTGCATAAGTCTTTAGGAATAAACCTTTATAAATTATTTATTAACAAAATAGCAAGAAATCATCAAAACACCTTACTTTCATTTTATCATTGTGTTCAAATCTGTAAAAAGTCTCCTTTTATCAAAATGCAACAGCCGAGCCATTAAGTTTAGTTTGAGTCCTGTCTGAAAAAGCTGCACTCCTGCAGCCTTATGGGTAAAACACAAGTAAATGCATCCAACCCACTTCTGAGAAACTTAACACATTAACATCATGAATTTAAACTAAAACCATGCAATCTTTCAAGGCTGAATCAGAAAACCTTGACAAGGTTCTTTCCCTAACAGATTAGTACACATCCCTGTAATCCTCCCATTATTTACAAAAAATAACCCAGTAGTCCCTTGAGTTTTTCCAAACTCTATGCAAAGATTCAAGCTTTGACTCTGTAACGTTGTTGTATTTAAAAAAAAAGAAAGGTGTGTTGCATCCTATTAGCATCATCTAAATAATTCTGGCAGTAAGTCTTAGGATGGAATTTGTGGGAAAATGCTGTGGGTGGAGATCAGTTACTCTAACATGCAGTACATGCAGCTGGCTAATCATTTGTCAGTATGTCTAATTCAGGTTACTTACTGGCTTGCATGAGCTGTCCCTGGCGTCCAAACACCTGAGAAAAGGTGGCATGGCTGCAGGTGAGGGTGTTCTCCATGGCTGTCCCCCTGGCACGCACTGAGGAGATAAGAAAGACAGGAAAGAAAAGGGAAGGTCAGGAGTGCTGCGTCACATCAAGATAGGGAAAAGGGGAGAAAGGAAAAGAGAAAAAAAGAACAAGAAAGAGGAGGGATGCTTGCCTTCAGTTGGAAAAGCTGGAGTGTGATGTCCGGTGATGACTGCTCTCCTCTGAACCTTTCCTGCTGCTGTTGCTGCGGTTTGGGAGTGATATACAGCCCCTCGCTGCTCACGCCAATATGAGCAGAACTGCTCGGTGCACAGATAATGGGAGGGGGTATGCCTGCCTGCTTTTCAGCATGTATGTGTGTGCGCAGGAGAGAAAGTTCTCTGAATGTGTGCCTTTGAGAGCATGTTGGTGTGCAAATGCGAGAGAACGTAAAGGAGGGAAGCAGAGCAGGTAGAGGAGCTGGAAGCTCACTTACTCTGCCGGTACTCTTGATCTGTAAAGACTGACAATCCTCTGCGGCTCCAGACAAGCCAGGTGGAAGGGAAAGGAAAAGGAGATGGAAGGTAAACGGTGAATGTGGCGTCTCCAGCAGGTAAAACTCAATCCATCCCCCACTATAAAGTAGATGCCAGCATCTGTCCTCTGGGCACAGGACAAGACTGTTGTTTTCCTCCCTCTCCCTCCTCTCCTCTCTACAGCCCTCATTTGCTGTACCTCAGCAGTAACATTTCTCTCTCTCTTGCACTCCTGTTCTTCCTCACATCTCTTGCTCCCTCCACCCCGCCCCATGCAAATTCCCTCGATCCATCTTAAATCTTGGGCTGCTGCCGGGAAACAGAGTTCAGCAAACTCTTCCCCAAGTGAGGGAGAAGGGGAGGATGAAAAAGTGGGGGGGGGGGGGGGGGTTGTGTAAAAAGTAAAAAGTAGGGCTGGTGCAGCTGGTAGTTTCCAGAGGCTCCATCTTGAAAGAGAATTTTGGAAAACTGCTGAGTATAAAATAAAAATTAGTTCCTACTTGAGTGAATACACAACTCTCCCTAACCAGATTACTATGTGGTGGAACATCTCTGGTGAACCTGTACATAGTGAAAATTTGGACATGAGATCTTTTTACTCACTACAAGCAAGGTGTGACAATAGAAAATTAACAATACCTCAGGATCAAATTAGGACATGTTACAGGATCTTACAAGGCCTTGGGGCAGAGTTGTATTGTACCTAGTATGCAGTGGTTGGCATGGAGACCTCTACAACAGGCAAAAAACTGATAGTTATTCCCACATTTTATCAAACTTAGACCATCTTTGTAACATCTCTGCAACTTGTAGATGGGTGTTAAACATACAATTTCCTCATAAGCAAATGTAGTCAGGAAGTTCATTGTCATGGAGTCATCCCTCACACCACTGCTCTGCAAGGCGAGCTCACCAGGGGCCTGACCATAGCACTCACATCCTCACATCACATCCTCCTGTTTTGAAAGGAAATGGCAGGGCGCTCAGCTGCCACAGTGAGAGGTTGAAGGAGTGGAACAACTTCAGCAGGTGATACGGGGAAGCATATGAGGAAGACCTTAAAACCAAGCCACTGCATCCACTGCATGATGTTAAACAACTGTGAGGTAAAGTTTGGCTGCTTGAAGTGAAATGACTAATTCAGACGTAGCAACTAGCAGCATGTGGCTGCATGCAAAAAATAAAGAAAAAAAACAGAAAATGCTAAAGTCAAACCAAACCCAGACATTTCACAAACAATGACAATGTTCATGTCACATCTCTGAGCCTGTGAGACTTATGCCCAGCAGAATAAATCTGCTCCTCATATTCATCAGCTTTAATGTTATTCTCTTTGAACAGGAAATAGGGGCACAGTGATTTTTTAGGAGGTTGCATATTGTCACATATATGAACCACTGCCTCTGTTCCTCTTGTCACTAGCAGCTATATTTTTCAAGAAGACAAATTATGTTATATTTCAATAACCACAATATGGTCTGATCCAGTGTTCTTGTTTCAAACCATATGTTTCTTGTATAAATACAAAACATTAGTTCACAGTTTTAAGGAATAAAGAGACATTATTTCCTTTTTTTATGAGCTGACACAATTTCCTGACATCTTGCTTAAATGTCTGATAGTCTTTGGTTAAAACACCACAGAGATACAGCACAACACTTCCCCTTTATATCACGAATTTGCATCTCTTTTAAGACAACGAATTTAGGGCATGGAGTGAGCAACTAGATCCACTCACGCCTTTTGTGCAGGATGCGTCTTCATTGAGAGCTGTCCTACAGCTTCCAATTGCTCTGGGATTGCACATTTGGATACAAATTGCCCCTACTAACTCTTAAAGCACATTGTTATGACAGGCCATACAGTGCCTATACTAGCTCACATTAGTACACACAGCAAACCATGTACAGATTACCAAACAAACTGAAAGAAAATTACTTGACAGGCAGTTTTCAGTTCCCACATGTGCAGCTCAGCCATGGACATAACTCTTTTAGACACAGTCTAAGCAGAAGTTAAAAGTCACAGTGATCCTTTTGTCACAAATCCTCAAACACTGAATCACTGTCAATTCATCTCTCTGTAAGTTGTTTACACGTTTAGCTGCCACAGTCAAGAACTGTCGCTTATATATATATATATATACATAGTCATGTGTCATTTATTGATCATGACAATCAAATCAGGGACTTGAACATTTCAGTAAGTTTTCAACATTACTTAAAGAAGTATAAAATAGTATATTTTTGTTTAAACATTTAGCTTAGAATGTTTGTCATGGCCTCACAGGGAGCATTATAGTGTAGCCCTGTGAAGACTGTGTATCTACAATAAAAGTCAACTTTTCATCTTTCCAGAGGGGCTCTCATCTTCGTGACAGTTTTAGCTATGAGAGTGGATTGGTGGATGGCAGCGTCAGCATGTTCCTGAGTCCATCCACCACAGTTCCCCACATTGAAATATTTGTGCAGACAGTTATGCCTCCCTCAGGAGGAACTGCAATTCCCTGACTTTTCCTCCATGAAGCCAAAATATCAACTCTTTCAATACTTACCTAGAAAACTAATAACTTTTTCATCGCCCAATGCTCCTATAACCAAGTCTCAGCATACTAAGAAAATAAACTAAGAGTATATATTGTGCCTGCTTATTCCACACTTATTTGTGACAGTGAGGCCCCTCCATACAGCATTTAAAACCATGTTTGTATAGCCACATCATCAACAACAAAAAAGAGGATAATACTGAGAGACGTCTGTATCCACCGGTGGTACAAGAACTCAAATTAAACTGTTAGAAATGTTGATAGCTCTAGAGTGACAGCTGTATGAGAAATAATAGACATCGGAGGAGAAATACAATCACAATTTTAAGATAACTATAAAAGCACACTGTGCTGCTATTGGAAATGCCCTCCCTCATCAACAAATCAAATGACTGGTTTCTCCTTTGTCCATGGTGAAACTCCCAAACTAATAAAAAAAATGAAAGTAAACTTTTTGCATAATATTGCTTAAACACAATAGCCTTGCTTTTGTTAAGTGCTGCACCAGACTTCTGAGCATCCCTGATAATTCCAGTTTGTTGAGACAGACAAACTTTACTTGAAACAAACTTCTATGGAGAAATAAAAGATGAATTAATGATAGAGCAATGGGCAGATGACAAAAGGGGGAAGATGTAGAGAAGTAATTGACTGCTGGTTTTCTTTTTGCTGTTGTCACTGAGAGCATGCAAGTATTAAACTTAAATACAGTGCTGCCAAAGTGCAGACCATGAGCATTTACCATAACAAGATTCAGTTGTGTTTTGAAAAGTAAACACTGTATTTGAAAAGGATTATTTCAAGAAGTAAAGCAGGTTATGATACATCACAATGTAGTGATGTGTCCCAGTGGAGCAGTGTGGTTTTCACCCAGGCTGCAGAACAGTGGACCCAATTTTTAGCTTTGCAGAGTTATGAAGGGGTCATGGGAATTTGCCCATGTGATCCATATGTGTTTTGTGCACCTGAAGATGGCTCACAGCTCCGCTCCCTGAGGGATTCTGTGAATGATGTTGAGTTCCAGAGCAGCTGTTCGTTCTCTGAATAACTAAAGCAGGAGCTGTGTCCACATCTTTAATGAAGCATTAAGCTCATTTATGGTGCATGCTGGACTCTGCCAGGGCTGCCCATTGTCATCAGTCCTGTTTGAGGTTTTCATGGACAGGATCTTGATGCTTAACTAAGGAAAGAAAGGTGTCTGGCTAAGGGGACCTCAGGGTTTCATCTCTGCTTTTTGTGGATGATGTGGTTCTGTTGGCTTTTGCAAGTCATGACCCCCAGCTTGCACTAGATTGGTTTACTGCTGAGTGTGAATTGGTCAGAATGAAAATCAGCTCCATCCAGGTCAGGGAAGAGTCTCTGCCTCAAGTGGTGAAGTTAAAGAATCTCATGGTTTTGTTCATGAGCGCTGGCAAATTGGAACATCAGATAGACAGGCATGTAGGGACTGCATCTGCAGTAATGAGGGCATAAGGGTGTTGTTGTGAACAGGAAGATGAGGTGGAGGTTTCAGTTTAGTGGTCCGTCTTTGTTCCAACCCTCACCTATGGTCATGAGAGTTGGTCATGACCAAAAGAATAAGATCATGGATGCAAGCGGCTGAAATGAGCTTTCTTTAGAGAGAGGGAGGGCTTAGCCTTAAGGATAGGATAAGAAGTTTGAGCATCCAGGGTGAGCTTAGAGTAGCTGCTCCTCCACATCAAAAGGAGTCTGCTGAGGTGGGATGGGCATTTAATTAAGATCCCTCCAGTTCTCCTCCTCCTTATAGATTTTTCAAGCAAGACCAGCTGGGATGAAACCACCCAGAGAGGGTCAACGCAGAGAGGGGTCTTGTTTTCCCTGAACCTGTTGCCTCTGTGATCCAACCTAAGATGCTCTGAATACCTTTATCATATGCTAAATCAGTGCTACTTAATTCAGTCATGTGAGCGCTGCAGCCTTCATATGACTGGTCTCTGCTCCAACACACCTGACTCACATTAATAAGTCATTGTGCAGAACTTCATAGGCTGTTGGATCCATTTAATTTGAGTCAGGTGTTTTGGAGCAGGGATACATTGAAAACCTGCAGTACTGTGGCCCTCATGGGACCAAATTGAGTAGTCCTATGCAAATCATTTCGATCATGAGAGAAGTGGACTCTTCCAGGACGATGCCTTCATATATCGAGCAACAGAGGTCACTCCTGTTATTGATATAAATCTGCTAAGGCCCAGTCACATAGTTTTGAATTCGTGTTCCAGGAGATATCCAGGAGTAATATGTAAAATCCATAGTAAGATGACCTGGCAGCATGTAGTAGCTGAAATAACTTACATTGAGTTCTTTTGTTTCTCTTTGTAACCTGTCCCTGTTTTGGTTAGTTTATCAAAGCCACTCAGTTTAGATACATAGCCTGTCTTCAATTGAGCAGTAACAGCATATTCTACAAAAGATCATCCTTATTTGTTATTAAACTGCTTTAAATTATAAAATTAAATGTTTTATTGTCTTTATATTGTGGTAATTTATTTTTACTTTACAAATATGTGCATGATCTAAACCTTCGGCATGAGGTAATTAAGAGGCTTAGATAGGTAAATGTTTTACACATTTTGCATCTGCCTCTCTGGCATATCCTAGTTTATTTTGTCTATCCAGGCACACAGAGCAGCATGGAATTGCGTTTTTATAAATAGGGCTGAAGCACCATGCACAGCAATCAAAGGAGAGTGCAGTGATATTTCACCCTGACAGTTTGAGTATGGTGCAGCACTCTTTCAATTGCCCATCCCTCCACTCACACACAAAGTACTATCCATACACACACAGAACAACACTCATAAACTACATCCAGCTATAAATTATACCATCATGCCAGTGGAGCAAATAAACACATCTCAACATCCCTTTGAATAAAGGAAAATCCAGCCTGTGGATCAAATCCAACACACAAATTGCTTTTAATTCATAACCCCATTTATCAACCTGATAACCCACATGTGTCTGTACAGATTTTAGTCTATAAGATGTCACAGTTCCTTGGTGATTTTTTTTTCAAAGTGGGAAACATGTTTCCTTTACACTGTCTCTGCACAGAGCTTTACGACTCATTAAGGAATAATTAAGGAAAAAGTAAGGGTGACAGAAGAAGTCTGTGCAAAAATGAACTTAGCAGATTCTCACAAGCCAGATGAAGGACACATGCACCATCAGATATATTGAGATGCTTCGGTCTCCCATCCATTATGCAAAAATATTCTAAAAAAAAATCAAAGAAAAAAAAAATCTAATAACTTATTAGGCAGAGCAGTTTGGGATTATTCAGGAAACCTGCATTAAAAAATAGTTTACCATAAATAAATATTTGATACATTTTCACTCAGTATTTATTCTGAATTTCTAACTTTTCTAAATAATATTAATTCACATATAAGAATTGTAACTTGTTTTATGAGAAGTGTCTAATATCTATTCATACTTCAGTGATTTAGCCTTTTTAGTTTCATTTTATATATGAACCCTCTCAACCTGCTGCTGAAGTGAAACTCAAGCATGTGCAACCACATCGAATGACTTATATTCAGTTGTTTTAACTGCCCAATTCGCCATGGCCAACAATTAGCTGCGATCAATAATAAACTATAATTTCATAAATAAAACGAAAGATCACAAATACTGCCTACATAGTAAATGCATTGAGGACAAACCTCATCTTCATGTAGATTCATCTTTCCATTTTTTGTGAAGCTCTTCAAACTCGTCTTAAGCCGTTAACTCAAACCATTTTCTATAAAATATCTAGATATAGCTGTCCGGACACGCATCACAAATCTTACTATTACTTGCTTCCAATTTCTCTGCTGAACTACACAAAACTACACAGTGAAGTAAAAAATTTAAGGCACTTCATGACTTGCATATCAACCTTTTTGACAAGTGAACAGCTCCCAAAATAGATACAGATCTCTCAGCAACAAGCACAATGATAATAGCAATGGGCCACCAATAGGAGCAAAGGTAGCTATTAAAAATAGGATTTATGGAAGGTACTCTACCTTCAAACTTTCAAATAGTTTATTTTTGCCTTATCAACTGAAAGCCTTCCAATAAATTCAGAAGGCAAAAAGCAAATGGAAATGAGGGAAATCTATCGTTTAAAGACACAGTTAGGAATGCAGGTAATTATAAGCCCTTATTCTACAATAACAGAACAATTCTTGATATTGTACATTACAGAAATAAAATAAAAATGGAACTTACACATTAACCCTAGGGTCATTTATTAAATGCCAAACTCAAACCTACCTACCTACAGAAATATTTCCATACAATAACCATCTGTATCCACATCCCGGTCTGTTTGAGAGACTCCCATAAGCAAAAACATCTTTACACAAGTTTATATATTTTTTTTATTATTATTATGTCAATTACAGCAATGCTTTACTTGAGGTCATTTGGAATCTGTGTCTTTGTTCATCCTTAAATACATGATCATAATGCTGAAAGGCAAAAAATAAAAGATTTCTCATGGAAATATAAATTAGCTTCAAATTATATTGTTCAATTTACTTTCCAATAACATGCTACAATGTTGTTAGCACTGCCTGTGTGTTCGCTTTCTCTGTGGTACAAGTGGAAATGGTTATGGGTGAAAAGGTGGGGATAGCACTGGAGAGACTGAACTGAAAATAAGGAAAGTAAGGTCATTTTCCATCAGTCTTAAAACATACAGACTCAATAAAACAGATCTCAGAGCATGATGGCATGGCTTTTGAAAGAAAACATGAAACAACTTTGCAAACATCCACTTACAACAGACTTTTTATAAAAGTTTTCATTATGGCCTATAAAAATGTGCCATTTGTCACTTTTATGTGTAAAATTGCACAATGTGGACAAACAGTTGTGACATTTGTTTGTAGCAAAGCTGTAAAAAGTAGTACTTGAGATTACATTTGCTCCGTTTTGGGGCAAATTATAAATGTCTGCAGAGTGCAACAGATCTGAACACATTCCCATCACACACTGCTTAAATACACAAATCTTACTGATCCAGCTGAAAGTTTTGGCAGTTCATTTTAAAGTGCTGTACGAACACTGGGCTTATTGAATGATATTAAAAATGATTATTTCAAGGAGAACGCAATCATTCCCATCATTTTACAACTAGAACAACCTGCTAACCTGATAAACAAAACGGAAGCAAGTAAAAACATGTCTGAGATTTAGATGTAAGGAATAGCTCTCAGGCTGCACATCCAACCATAACCATACACATACTTACCAACACACATATACAGTGTTCCTGAGGACCAATTGTTGCAGTAAGCGACTGCCATTTTGATTTTTGTTTCCTTAAACAAAAATAAGCCAATAGGGTTTATTCTACAATATTATCACTACAAAAAATTTAAATCAAAACATACATACTTTGTAAATCATGTATAAACTGAAGTGCCCACCGGGAGAGACATAGGAACTGGCTTAATCTATTTTTTTATTTCCTCCAGTCTGCACATGCATTAAGAGTGTCTGAAATCTAAACAACAAAAAGGGGGGAAACATATGGAACAAATAGAATTAACAAGCTTATCTCACCCTAACTGATACATGATTGCCATTTGCAATATATCAGCTTTCCAAACTAACGGAGCCCTAATCATACTGTTTTGGGTCAAGTAATGACACGTGTTGTATATATTAACTCACTGTCATCTATGTTTCCTTTTTTGCAAAGCTGGCAGAAATCGAGGCTCAGTTTAGTCCGTAAAATAGACAAAGATACAGAGTTCCCTCCTTAAACCTAGGAAAGGCAGTTAAGTTCGGCTTCCTTGTTTTTCTTGGATAAAACCACCCCAAAAGGGTAGTCCTTAGCGCCTCAGTGAGTCCAGAGGGTTGCCTGATAGGTGAATACTGCATTCCCAGGAAGAACTCAAGGCTGTCACCATGGCTCACTTCATCAGCACATCCTGTAAAACCAAACACAGCAATGAGCAACACAGTAAGATAAAACTTTAAATAAAACTTATATCAGTCCCAATTATGAAAATCCAAGAAATTACGTAAAAAAAAAAAGGACTAATTTAATAAGTTTAAGAATCAATTATCAGATGATCTACCATTCACTGCCTTAAATTATTAACTATAGTTGGCTATATTTAGACTGTAAAACTTTTAGTGTCACCACTTTCAAATCTCAGAAATTTTATTTCAGATGGTTTGTGGGGCTAATTAGAGCAATTAAAGCTGTTTTTCCCCTAAGACTGTATCGTCTCGGTAACTACTACAAATACTACAGTTAATTAGGACCCTCAGGTCATTTTCAGTTTCCAAGGGGCGTTATCATTCAGTGCAGACCATGCTTCTGAACACAACTGGATCGATCTACAGGGCTGACAGAGAAACAAAAGGCAAGAGAATTGGATGCTCATCACAGGAACACGCACAGCTAAACCAGGGGAATCTACCAGTCACTAATCATTTCTCAGGTGATTACAGCTTAAAACTGATCCAGTGCAAATCGAATCCAATCTGTGTCCTTACCTGAGAGTCTTTTGGCTCTTGCATCGGTGGTTCCTCAGTTTTCACCTCAGCAGGGGGCGATGTGGTGGCCATCTGCAAGCTCCTGGTGACCGGACCCCCCACTCTCTCCCTCGCACGAAGTGAGAATCGCTCCTCTTTCTTCAGTTGTGGTGGCGATTTGGCCTCTGCTAATCTCTTGGGTCCTGGCACTTTGCCCATACGTTGCATCCTCATGGCTGGTCGTGGTGCCGTGTCACTGGGAGTATCAGGGGCTGAAGGAGTGGGAGGTAGAGACTGAACTTGGGCTTTCTTGATTTTTTTGCTAGCAGAAACTGGTGCAGGGAATGAGGCGGGCCTCTTCAGTCTGCCCACTGTTGCAGCAGTTTTTCCTTTGCCTGGAAGGAAGGACTCAGGGTCTGGTGCACCAGAGCTACGAGCTCTGGTCTTTCCCAGAGGTTTAGCCCCTGGCTCTGTTTGTGCATCACTATCTGAAGCTTTCTTCCTACCTGTGCTTTTATCGAACACAGAAGCGCCCTCCTTTTTCACCTCTGCTAGGCCTTTTTTACCCTTTTTAGTAACAATGGGTTTCATGGGACAGCTGATTGCCATATGTTTAGTCAGACTTGCGGTATAAGTAAACTCTCGACTGCAGTGAGGACAGACATTAGAAGCAAGCTCTTCTTCAACTTTGACTGCAGATTTCTTTGCCGTTGTGGCAGCTTTATTTTTCTGAGAGATTGCTTTTTGTACCAGCTGGTTTTTCTTTTTATTGAGGGCACTCATTTTTGTTTTACTGGTATCTTGATTAAAGTTAAGTCTCTTTGGCTGACCCATTCTACGGAAAGCTCCTTCTCCTGCAGTGGCTGCTGTGGGTGATGCAAATCCATTTGGACTCTTCACTATTTGCTTGAGGGGGATGGGGTTTTTCTTGGGAGTGTAACGTTTCTTATCACTAGCATTGGCACAGGCCAGTATATGCTTGTGCAGTTCAGGCATATTGTCAAAACTGTTGCCACACTTGGTGCACCGAATGGCAGTGCTGAAAGTTTGCGGTATGTTGTGGGTAGTGAAATTTGTAGCAGAGGCCACTGATCCCGCATGGGAACGGCTATGATAAGGAAAAGGGGGTGGTTTATAACTGGGATAGTGTTGATTAATGCCAAGACGGACATCAGGCCCTTTAGGTTTTCCTCCTTCTGAGGCCATGATCTTTATTGTAGTGTACAGCTCCTCATTGGGGTCCTCTGTATGATTACCATTGACATCAGGCTCGTCATTTGCTACATGAGAGTCACTTTGGGGAGTACTGTCAGCAATTTCTGGTGCTGGTGTCGAAGGACTGCTTTCCTCTTTGGCTCTGGATGGATCTGTGTAATTTTGTGGCCTAAGTTTGCCACTTTCTATAGTGGTATGTGAACATGTCTCACTTGGATGGAGATCCTTTTGGTGCTGCTGGAGGTTACAGAGAAAGGCAAACTCTTTGGAACAGACTGAGCATACAAAAATCTGGCCCACTCCATGTAGTGATGTCCGGTGAATCAGCAGAGCTGGTGCGTCGCCAAACAGCTGAACACAAAATTCACACTTAAAGGGCCAATCTGTGGAATGCTCTGTGATATGTCCACTGAGCTCCTTGATGGAATTGAACGGCTCCTCACAGACATTACACACAAAAGTCTTGCAGTACACAGAGTCAAACTCCTCTTCTTCAGAGGCTTTTTCAGGTGGCTGACCGGGATCGGCAGGCTGAGGAGAGCTAACAGCAACTTGACCTGCATGGTTTGTAACTGGCAACTTGTCATCACAATGCTGAGGCTCCTCTTTTACTTTAATCAGAGGGGGGGGTTGCGAAATTTGTGATGGAGATGACTCATGTGATGTAGGAGGATGAGATGTTGAGGAAGATGACAATTCTGGTAAGGATGCAAGAGCAGCAAAGTCAGATTTCAGTTTCTCACTTTCTGCAACATTGTCGTGGCTTGAGCTGCCATTTAGCACAATGTTGCCAGTTGCAGGCAGAGAACCGTCATCTTCTGTAGTGGGCAGATCTACAGACGAAGGCCCAGGAGGACTTGATGTAACTGAACAATTGGGGGGACCTTCAAGTAAAGTGTTTCGGGAATCCAGTGGCTCAGAGATATGGTCCTCATTTTCATTTTCCTCAGCCAAGACATCCTCAGATGAATCTGACAAAGGCTCGTGTTCAGCTGATCTTGGAGACATTTTGGGGGAGAGGACAGGAAGAGGTCTGAGTGCAGGTGAGTCTGAAGGTTGAGAAAGAGGAGAGCTAGGCATAGCTGGTGGAGACGGTATGGTAGGTAAAACAGGGGGAGGTGGGGTTGGGGATGTTACACTGCAGGTACCAGGCGAAGAGGGATTCATAGTTACAGGGGTCAAAGAGGGTGGAGATGGATGGGCAGACTCTAATGCAACATTTGGAGAGCAAGAATTGAAAGCGCTTATGCTTGCCAGGGCTGAGGGGCTCTCCTCTCCGGGCAAAGTTAGACCAGCATACTCATTCATTAACACCTTTTCAAGAATACTGGTGTTAGGTTTTCTCTTTTTTACTAGGGGCTGTGGAGCTGCAGTTCCCTTTACTTCTGGTTCTGCAGTGGTCTTCCGATGCAAGCTTAAATCCAAAGCCAAATCCCCAAGCACCTTGTTTAAATCATCACTTCGCTGACTTACAGATGAGTTTGACAGGTCCAGGGGCTGCTGATTACAGGAATTTCCTCCACTACTAGAGGAAGCTGGGCTGTGCATTGCATCTCCAGAGAGGCTCAGATTATCCCCCTCATCTTTGTCCAGGAGACTCTCAGGAGGTGGCATGCTGTGGCTTTCAAGCTTTGGCACCTTAAGCGTGTGTGCACTTACCACTTCTGTTTTACAGCTTTCGGCTTTACCTGTAGGACTGACTTGTGGGGATGATGGGGGAGAAGCAGTTCTTCTTTTGAACTTTCCTGAAGGCCCTTGCAGTGATGAGACTGACAGTGGTGAGGCCAGTGTATGGCTCTCTGTTATGAGGGCTATGGTCGATTTTTGAAAATCTTGTGTCTGAAGGAGCTGTTTAAGCTTAGGTGAGAGATAAACCGTTTTCTCCCGTTGAAACGCTACTGAATCTGTGGCTTGCTGAAACACTCCTCCCACTAACAAATTAGATGAAGATGATGTAGAAGATGATGGTGATGATGATGTTTCTGTTTCCACTTTAAGGCCAGTAACAAGTGGGGGTGTAGATGTTCTTCTTTTTGCTGCTGGTTGTCCACTGTTAGAAATTTGCTTTGCAGCATTCGTTCGACCCTCCACTTTCAGTGCTTGGCTGATCTGATTTGGGCTGATAATGACCGTGTCTAGGCCAAACAAAGCTGCAGATCTTGAATCAACCTCTATCACCTCACAACTGCTCACTGCACTGGTTGACACAATCTTGCCATCAATGTAGAAGCTCAGATTTTCCGAAATGTTTTTGGATATGTCAACTGCATAATCATCCCTGTCTGCCTCATCTTCTGTGTCTGCACTAGGCACATAGACGGGTGGAGGGCTGGTGCTGGGGGACTCGCTGGGCTGCTGTCGCGCTGTTGCCTCTTGTAACAGCATGCCTTTCCTGCGAACTCCTTTTGGTAACAAGTGCCGTTCATGTATTCTGCGTTGATGTCTGCGCATGTTGGTATGTGTGCCAAATGCCTTATTACAGTACTTGCAGGGATGGAGTTCTTTTGACTCCCCATTTTCATCCAATGCTAAGGGACGGTCCGCTGGGGGCCCCAACTCTTTTTTCTGCATTTCAGAGTTTTGCACATGTCCTGTTGTAAACTGAGACCCTATGGCTATATAGTGACTACTTGGACTGGTGCAGTCAGGACTTGAATCAGTTTGCACCAAAGGACTGAGTAGACTGGACGCTCCAGCCAGGGAGCCAGGCCTTTTCTTAAATCCATTTTCATGCCTTCTTTCATGCCGCCGCCGCCCCACCTGTGAGCCAAAAGATTTATTGCAGTATCGACACTTAAAGAGCTGTGCTTGCTGGTTGCTGATGGCGTGAATGTGTATATGACGCTCCAGACCTTGTCTGGTGGAGAAGTGGCGCTCACAGTGGTGACAAGGGTATGATTCTCCTTGGGGATCATCTTCAAACTCACCATCAGGATTAAGACAAGGATCAACCTCTCGCTCTAGACCTGCAAGAGTCACCTGTGACTCCTTATGGCTTTCTTCACCACTGGTTAGCAGTGGGTCAGACTGCTTGTTTTGCACAGAATCAGCCACTATTAACTGCTGAGAAGCTTGGTGATGCATTTCATGAGGATCAACACCATCTCCCTCTTCTTGATCTTCCTCCTCCTCCTCATCCCAGTTTTCACTGTCCATCAATGTAGCTGACATGCCCTGCACATCTTTATGCTCAGAACTTCCCAAGGGATGGACTTCACTGGGCTCTTGCGAGGTCACTGATGGCCTCTCAACCCCCTCCGTCACACCTGTAAAAATTGTTCTCTTTAAAATCATTTTGACTTTACAGAAACCACTTCAAAATTAAATGCCCAACATGTTTTTTTGTTTGTTTTTGTTTTATATGTTTGAAAAAAAAATGCAGTCTATAGGCAAGTCAATTTACCTTCTTCCCCATCCCACATTTCCTTGACAGTAGGTTTGGTTCCACTTGTCTTTTTGAATCCACCCAAACCAGCCCGTCTGGCTTTCTCCAGCTGCTTTCTTCTGGCTGCAAAAAAAAAAAAAAAGAGAAAGATATATGCATCACTTTGTGCAAAGTTCCTGCAGACTCATGTCAATCTATTTTTTTTCCCCCAACATGCTCAACTTGTTAGTCAGCACCATTTGAATGCATTCTTTTCAAGCTGAGGTTAAAAATAAAAAAGGTAATACAGGTTAGTTGCAAAATTCCTATGTATGGCTTAGTTTTCCAACATATCTTTAAGCAGCTCACTTTTGTTCACATATCTATGGGTCAACATGTACAGGTAACTTAAATATAACAAGTAATAAACATCATAATAGTCTCAGCCAATGACACCATTTTGAATTTCTAAGCCTTGCTTGAGAGAGGGCAATTCCCTGCACATTCTTGTCACAGAAGTGTGTCAACAAGGTCATCTGACCTGGCCTCGAAATCCTAGTTCATACCAGAGAAATATATGCTGGTCAGACCAGACATGGTATTTGTTGATAAATCGACCTGACCAAGATTATTTTGCATAATTTACATCCTCTCTTATAAAATGAATTAAAAAATATGAGTTTGGGGTTTGACTGGTCTGCTCCACTCTGGTCTGATAACCCTTGAATAGAAAAGTTATGGCCACTAATTATATTTCTTCCTCAAATAATAATAATAATAATAATAATAATAATATTCTGGCAACTGAAACCAAAATTAAGGATTTACCAAAACAATGCAACAATGCTGCACTTTTGTCTTTAGAGTAGATAAAATAACTCTGTAATTTTTTTGAAGTTACAGTTTAAAAACCACAATCTAATCAAACAAAATACATTTAAAGATGATCTAAACTTAATTTTCTTGAGGTATGTGTATTATTAAACCATTTATTGGCTTGATACTATAATTCTGACACTTTTTACCCAGTTATTGCAATATAATTAGTTCACACTTAATTTTAAAAGTCTTGACAGTCTTAGTAGGTTTTGCAATAAAATATATGGCTGCAAGAACTCACATCACAGAATGTCAATTACATGGTGGGGGTGTCGCCTCTAGGGTCCCACAGAAACTTAAACATGGTCTTTGTGATGCAGCTTGGGGTTCTTAAAATTGCATTTCCTAGCTAATTATCCACATTTCATGTGTTACAATATAGGATTTGTCACTTCTTATTTCCTATCTTGTGTATCAAAGTAATTACTGTAACAGTTACATAAAGGCATATGTAGGACAATAAATAACATATCTAAAATATTAATGTATAAAAATATGATGTATGAGCTACAAGGCACACTGTATAATTGTACTTTATAAAAATCCACGTTCAGAGTTTATACTGTTAAAAAATAATTCTGACACACCAGTCAAACTGACTACTCAGTAAATGATGGACTTAGTTAATGGTATACCCTTACTTTACAGGAACATCTTAACATGTCCAATACTCGTTTCTTTCCTTCTTTCTTTCTTAATCTTACAGACAATAGCCAAATCATGCTTCTGTCGCGTTATTTTCCTGTTTTGATGTGGTTACAAGCCATGTAAAGTTAATGCTTTTACACCAGAAAAGAAGAATAGATTAATATTTACACTGGCTGCCATAGCATCAACTGTCTAGTTAAACAATTCGGGCAGTTTTAAATAACATTTTCATGAACAGTTTCCATCTGCTCGTCCACATTTGGATGTCCGTGCTTCCATACCTAGCCATTTAGCCTCATGCTAACATGCAATACCAAGTCTGACAACTCGATGAACTGGTTCTTCTGGACAGAAACGGCATACAGCTTCATTTTAGAAACACGATATTACTGCTATATTTTAGGTTGCTATCCAATACTTGCGCCCTAATGAGCCTAAAGTTGGATAAGGAAGCTGGCTGGTTAGCTAACCTGCTAGGCCATCATCAAGTAGAGAAGCTCGCCGATGGATGAACTCAAGGAAGGTCACATCCTCAACAACGTAGGATCCAGATGAGGAAAAGCCGCTTTAAAAGTTGCTCAAATCCTTGTTTACCAGCTTAACATTATATTTTATGGTAATTATGTGGCTTAATGGTTGCTATTTGTAGTTACATTCGACACTATGTACGAGTTTTAGGTCGGGTATGAAAGTAGAGAAAAGCCCCACACATCGCACGTTAGCTTCCACTAGCCTTCCTTGCAGCCTGCTAGCTCGTCAGTTACAACTTCGACTGTGCTGCATAAGAAAAAAGAAGCTAAGTGTCGCGTGTGAGCTGCACGCGTGTTACAAAGCAAAGCAACACTCAAATGTCAAGATGGTTTGGGGTAAGGCCTCACCTCGTTTCGCCCTGGGTGAGTTTTTTCTGCTCAGATTGCTGGCTCTTTCTTCTTCCAGTGCAGCTGTTATCTCAGGGTTGTCTTCCACTGTGTACCACACCAGCAACTCCTCTCCCGGCCCGATTGGCTGCAACAATGAGAGATGAGGTCGGCAACCAATCATAGCTCAGCTTGCTAAGAGGCAAGGGGGGTATTTGGGCTACTGTCCATCTAATCTGCCTTAACGGTTATGAAATTTCTCGTTTTCACCCAGTAAATTACCATACCACAATTCAGTTTAATTTTTGTTGTCTAGTCTTAAAAAGGAAGTACATCATACAACTCAATCGGTGTAGTTGGCGATTTCAAATAGGTGCATATGTGTTTAGTAGACAAAAGTATTAGAATAATAATATTAAAAGAAAAATATATTAGGAAAGAAAGAAAAACATGAATGTTTATTTCGAACATGTTAGCATATTACATAGATCATTGCTAACCAACACATTTGAAAAGGATTAGAAAGAAGCATGAGCTTATTTACCCCTACACCTTATTCCATCTTACAACAAAGTTCTCTGTTATACAAGTTCACTTCCTGATTTAAGCATGATCACAGCTACAACTAATAATAATATTTACATAATAATTTTAAGGTTCTTTAAGTTGTTTATATATGTTTTAATGTCTTGGGCCTTCTTATTTATCGGACCTGCTTTATAAATCATGAACCCACGCAGACCCTGAGATCCTCTGGTACCGGCCTCTTAGTTGTTCCCAAAGTTTTTAAAAACAGGTTCAAATCCTCTCTTTTTAGCTTAGCTCATAGCTGAATTTTATTATATTTTGTTTCAATTTTCACTTATTTAATCATATATTTTTCTATTTATTTCAGATACCACCTATTTATGGGACTCTGTTTTGAATGTTTTGATTTACCCAAGTACACAGTTTTTATTGACTGTCTTTATTTTATTTTACTTTATTTTATAAATTTCCTGAACTACTTTATATGTATTTTTATTCTTGTTGCTTTTATCAGTTCTTATTGTTTATAAGTTTATTTAATCTTATTTTAAATTTTTTTTTTTAAACTTCAGTGCTTTTCTCCTAGGGATCCTCCACACCAGTAGCTCTAGCTGCTCTTTCTGCAGGGTTGTTGCCATGGTTACTGCCCTTGTCTGGGTGGCTGGGTGTCCTGCACTGCAGTCCTGTGGCTGTGGTGTGGACCTCGGCCTGCCCTGATCTGGGTGGTTCCTGTGGTGGCATCCTCTGTGATCATTGATCAACTCAATCCCCAAGATACCGGTTCCTCACAGCAGCGTCAAGCCAGATGTTTTCACACAGACGGTAATGAGGGATGGGAGTTCATGGTTGTGCGATTGTGTGTGAACTACAATGAGGTGTGTTTTAATTTTTTGTTTTATACTTTGGTGTGTGAAGGCTTTTAAATTTTGTTCCTAATATGCATATTTCTTTTATTATGTAAAGTAATTTGTGTTGCTTTGTGCATGAAGTGTTCTATAAATAAAAGTTGATTCGATACATAAAACAAAACCTTAAATAACAATAAATGTAAACCCCCACTGATTGACATATTTGCCCCCCTCCCCCCGTAACTACATAAAGAAACACAAAAAGGTTTTACTGTTACACAAACATAAAGATGTTTACATTTTTTCCCCTTAAATTTTATATATATATAAAAAGCTTTAACCATCGATGGAAGTGTTACTTCCAAAAACTTCAAGAACCAAGACTAATATGCAAATACTTTTAAGTGAAATCCCTCAAACTGGACTGTAATATATTGTGGTCTTTGTATTTTAGAATACTGTCAAAACCTTTCACTATGAAGCAACAACAGTGTCATTAAAAGAAAATCCAGGAGATTATTAACTTGGGGCCACTGGCAATACAAAGCAGAAATAAAGAATAACCAAAAGGCAGCTCAGCCTTATATTTGAGCATGAAATATTTATAGGCAGAAAAATCTCTGAAATCTGACCCATACTGAGCAAGACCACCACGGCTGTCAACTACTTAAAAACAGCCATAATGTCATTTAAGAGGGAGATTAAGCACAACAAAGAAATAGTTCTGACATGTTCAGACTGATGTTGGAAGCGGTTGTCACTAAAGGATTGCAAGGGAGACAAACATTGGTTTATGCACTGTTTTTTCCAGTCTCAGTTGTACCATTGCTTTAGTGCTTGTGTTATTTGCAGAGGGAGCATGTCATGTGAGAAGTCACGTTGACTTTAAACAGATTTGGCCTTTTATTTTAGTGATCGACTAAAACAGAGGAACTGATAGCGTTAATTATGTCCACATACCAAGACTGAATTATCTACCCGTTTTGATTCGTTTTGTTTTTTATAAACGTTATAAATCTTTTAAATCTGAGAGCCAATCCTATTTGTTTGAGCTAGAATATAAAGAAACTGTGAAAAAGCAAAACTGAACTTTGGATGATAAAATGGTGTGCAGGGACTTAGTTAATGGTATAAATTTTGTGGTAATAATTTACCCCAAAATTTTAAAGCAAGAATTTCACACTTCAGCTTTTTTTCCTACTAAAAGCGTTTATTTATTTAAACGTAGGCACATTTGCGATAATGGGTCAATTAAATCCTTTCCTCTTGCAAGCATTAGCATATTTGCTCAGGGGGCCAAGTTTTTGTATTATAATATAGGTTTTGTCCTTTTCTTTTTATTTAAATGTATATTATTTACCATCATCATCTAAAGTTTTGCATTACTATACCAACTACCATACCAACTATATTGTTGTCCAACATGTTATGTTGGACAACAATTTTAGACTACCAACCACTTGTATTGTACAGGATATAATTCTATGCAAGCTTGGCCTTATGTTCATAACATAAAGGCTGCTCTTCAAATCAGACACTCCAGATCATATTTCTACATTGTATATTAAACTCACCCTCAAAACTTTGTAGTAAATGGCTCTGTTGATCTCTAATGGAAACAGATTTTGCTCTTCACTGGAACGAGCCCAGTTCACATATCTCAGCCAGTTTCCCTTCATTGGGTCTGTGGCGTCGATGCACATCCATCCTCGTGCGGGGAAGTAAACCTAGAAAAAAAAAAGGACCAATACTTAAAAAAAATATAATATTCTTTTTAGAAAATATAACTGATATTATTTTTAACAAAATGAAAGTTGAAGTAGTTGTAAAATAAACACTTTATTCTAATACACTAGTTGTCTTTAAAATTCCAAAATGTTTTCATGGAATTTTTGTGTTTTAGCCTTTTAGGCCAACTACCATGAAGTACCATGAGTGAAAGAAGCCAACAAACAGTAACATACCTCCCACATGTAAACATTACTGGTCACCTGTGACCTTTTTTTCTTCTCCCCAGCAAATGGACCGAACCGCTTGCCTTTAGGAATGACTTCTGTGGCCCAGACACCTAAAAGTCAAGAAGAAACATTTACATATGCTTTTAGACAACATTTTTTCTACATCAGATTGATGAGAATTATATGTTTTTTTCTGTCTTATTGGTAAATATAAAGCAAAACATAAATTGTTAAGTACTTGTGTACTAAGTGCTGTCAGCCTACTTGCTTACGTTGTCCCAACCATGAAGCGTGTTGCTAGTCTTAACATGGGTTGTTAAGGTTGCAACATGGAACATGGAAGAGGCCGACAACTCACCAATGCGGCTTTGATTCACAGCAGAAGGTCCAAGATTCAGACAGTCTGGCAAACCTTTCCACACTTGAACTGGAATTTCATCCAAAGACTCCACCGTTCCTCCAGTAATAGCCATGACCCACTCTACAATGACAGGAAGTTGTTTTGTTTTATCACATACAAAAAAAAAACCATGTTAGGTTAAGAATCTGGAGTCATTTTAAGTTTTTAGAGAAAAGTTTACCTGTTGAGGTTTACAGGACTGTGGGCACCAAGTCTCAATGGTTCTTTATCACATGAACCTGAACAGAGCAAAGCAAATGATTTTACAGCTTTGAATGCTTCCAACATGAATTAATTTCTAGAGCTACTGCAGTGATGTCAACAGACTTGAATTGCATTCAAATACAGATTTCCCATCAAACAAATCCATAAATAAAATGTCTTCAGTTTTGTTTTTGCATAAAACTGAGACACTCCAGGAAAGGTACTGGGTTATTTTCATAGCTTATTTCCTGGTTTGCTCAAAGTCATGACACAACACAGCTGTGTCAGGAATTACATGAAGGTTGTGACAAGCAATTTTACCATCTGCTTGTTCCAACACATTTCTTTAAGCCTCATGAGCTTATGAGACAAACCCCATTTAGAAACATCTTGTAGCTTTGATTATTGTCAAGCTTTAAATAAGAAAGGCCGGTGTCAAAGTACGACTTGGAAGTGACCTCTTGTTCAGATTTTATAACACACCCATCTTAACAAAAAAGCTGTCGTTCATCTTTATACCGTAAAACACAGCAGCAAAGCTCTCAGCTAGAACCACTGGAACACGTGTTTATCATCGATTCACTGGTTTCCAGTGAATACGTAGATTCATTTCAAAGTTTTGGCATTAACATCCAGGGCTGTGCATAGACCCTCTGTATGTTTCAGGTTTATTAAAGCTTTACTTTTCAACTCGAACCCTTTGGCCATTCAACCAGAGATTCTTAATGACTGTCCACACCTAATCTGAAACTCAGAGGAATAGCTCAACGGTGAAATGTGTTATTTATTTATTATCTCATTGCATTCTTTTGTGAAGCAACTACACATACCATAGCAACTTACACATAGGCTACATAAACGTTGCTTTGTTAGAATATTTATGCAGCAGCTTCCCTTTAGAAACTGTGTGGAATGGCACATATTGACACAACTTTTGATAGAAAGTTTAACTAAAATCTAAAATAAATAAAACATACTTTGTGTCTGTCTGCAAACCAAAATTACATCAAGTTATTCATTTTTGTCTGACAAAAATAATCCTAGAGCATTTGTACGATCGTAGAACCGATGGCTTTCTGGGTCTACAGCGATGCAGATTTTTTAAGAATTATCTCTAATCCCAGATGTTTATATTCTAAAACTGATTTTCATTTTAAAACTTTGATATTTTGGTAATTTGGGGCAAATCTATAATTTATCATCAGGAACACAGTGGAAAGTTTTAGGATCTCGCCTTAATGATACCCAGTTGGCAGGAACTACTTTCTCTTCCGCCTGCCAGTTATATGTGAAATAAGGCACAGGACTGTATCGCAGCAGCAGGCCGCTCACTCGCACTATCAGTCCGAAACTCAGTGAAATGTGGAGCTAAACGGCAATGGTACTGTGCGATATGTGTGGGAAGACAGTGAGGTATTACAGCAATATCAAAAACTTCCTTAAACATCTGACAATCAAGCATAAACACAGAATATGATGACGTTATCATTACGCTACCCAAAGAAGAGGAGAGGACACAGGTGCTGAAAGACAAGACAGATGACATTCTGAGTCCTTTGGTGCTTCAGGCAAAAACTATCCAGATAAATAGGGACAAATGTGGAGCTGTTGGCTACATGCAGCACTTTAGCTGAATTTTGGGGAAATAATCTGTCTGTGTACCAGATTTAGGTTTTTGTGGATGTTAAAACAATGAGTATCCCGTAATCTTAAAATTAGGAAATCTTGTTTTGTTTCGGTGTACAGTAATAAATATTGTTATGAAAAAAGTAAATGCTACAATAGATAGCTGCATGAGTTCAGCTTGGACTAATATGTGTGTTCCTAAGATCATTTTACGTCAGTTCCACATGCCTAGGTTTACTCAGGCACAGTTAGCTGCAGAGTAGATAATCACATTGGCTGGGTGTCATTAAAATAGTACTGGGAATAAAACAGCCATTGTGGGGTTTAAAAATAAAAATACAACTAAAACATATTTCTTGGATAACATAGATAACGTCAATTATTCACATTTGTTTTTCAAATGTAGGCATTAAACATTTGTAAATATAATGTAAATATAATTTAATTCCCCCCGTTTTTGTAAAGTACTAGTATCGGATCTGTATCGTCAGTACCATTTTACTTGGTATCGGATTTAAAAGATTAGTGGTATCGCTGACTGATTTGGCTTTTTCTGCAAAGTTCAGGATACCAGTTTATATCTATGATTTTACAGCATCCAAGCACCTCACGTTCAAATATTTTAAAATGTATGTTGCAGGTAGGACAGACATTGATTTGCCAAGAGAGGGCTTTTTATCCATCAAATCTTTCCATCACATGTTCAGCTTTCTCCACATGCAATTCATCCCAGCTGAATGAAAAGCAGTTTGTTGGGGACAATAAGCTGCTGAGCCACTGAAATGTTTCAGGCTGGGCTCACACGTCCCAATTATTTTCATTAAAAATGTACAAATCGCACAATGTTCCAGGGCAGATATCCTGACCTAAACCTAAACAATGGGGGTGTTAATTTATCAAACAGCAGATGAATGACACATTTAAGATTATATCCCTTTTCGTCTACACTTGTAGTACCCAGGCTAAGCCTTCCTTTTCAATGTCTTCTAAAAATGAAGAACTAAACTGTGCAAACTTTTTATTGGTCAGTCCATACACATTAATTTAATTTTTTCCTGGCAGCACTGTTGCTGTACTTGTGATCAGACATCTTTAAACCCCTCCTAGCTAAAGTTCAAGCCACTAAAAGCGTCTGATTTTACAGAGGATGCGCGTGTGAAGCGGATTTTAAAGCGTTCCGTCTGTTTGTCAGGAAAAGTTGCCAAAGACAAATAAAAAAATGTAAAAGGTCCACCACAGCGCCTGAAGGATGCAGTTTATTGTTACCCCTGTTTGCAAACCGCCCGCTCCCTTTATGCCCCCGATGCTGGCTGAAGTAAGGTGGCTGTGGAGCGTTTTTCTCCCTCTATGTTTCCTATCGTAAGGTGGTTTTTGGGTTTAGGATACTCGTAGACGCACTTACCTGCGTTATTTCACCGGGGACTTGTGATTTTTGTGCTCTACCTGCTTTCAATCTGCTGAAAATGGCGGATGGGGGGGCTTGAGTCGAAAGCCTTTTTCAGTAACTCGGATCGTGGTGTGGTGTAGTTGGGAGAGGCAGTCTGTCAGACCCGGGCTCCCTCTGCGATGGGGCAATAAAGCTCCAGTCTGCACGCAAGTGAGGAGGTTTTTCTAGAAGACACGAGGCTCCCTGGACGCCTCTCCTGCAGGCGGTGGCTTCAAGTCCTGTCCACACTGCAGCCTAACGTGAAACCATGCCAATTAAGTACCTTAGATTCATCTGGGAGCATAACGGGCCTGTGTGCTGGTGCCATCTGTGCATCCATGAACAGCTGAAAGGAGCCCAGTAAAAGCCGGCAGAAAGTCCTGTTTGTATGTAAAATAGCCTCAACCTGTTCACTTTTTATTTTTACCTCAAGCATTTTATCTACATCCAGTTGTTTTCTTTGCTGATATTTGTGATGCATTTACTTATCACTTCATAATCCTGTTAGAAGTTCTGAAACTAATACCAGCTGAATCAGATGTTCAGTCATGGGATTTTAAAAATTAATAGTGACATATAAAAGTTATATGTCTACGCACGCACATGCACACACAAAAGGCTTTGCAACAGATCTTATTTAATTGAAATGTTCTTTTTTTTTTAACCGCAAACGTACTGTAAAACTATAAGTAATAGGAAATATGAATTGATTTCATTTTGAGACCAATGCCTCTGTAGTGCACTCTCTGTAGTGATAGTTTTTCCACAATTGGTAAAACACATTTCTTGAAACCACCCATTTTCTCAAAACCTTAAATACAAATCTAAAAATTCAAACCACACTCACAAGCTGCAGACTTTTCAATCAAAATCAAACAATGTGTTCAGATCATAAACACAGCAGGAATTAACCTCAGAGCATCCATAAGACACTGCTTGAAATAATTTAGGACACAAAGTTCAGAATGTGTATTTTACCAGGAAATGTATGTATACATACTTCCTACATCCCGCCACTACAGTAATTGCACACACACGCACCCAACCCTCCACAGTTCGACACATTGAAGATTCACACCTTCTCAGACACACACACACACACACACACACACACACACACATAGTCCTCCATCCTTGCACTAGAGTGCACTTTTTACACCCTGCAAATATGAATCCACCCTGTCTGCTGTGAATTCTCTCATTTTCCGTAAATATAGAAGTCCTCTTCTATCTTTTATAACTTTATATTTTTACTTATTTATGTGCGCCTGCTATATTTCTATTTCTTACTAATGTGTGCTTAAGCCGAGAGACCCCTCAACATTTCGTTATGCTTGCATAATGACAATAAAGATGTTGAATCTTGAATATATATATAGATATTTTCCTCTGCGTCTTCCTCTTTGTCCACCACCTTTCATGGGAGCTCTTCGGCTTTCTGTACACTTGTGTCCATTGTAGATGAGGAACATTTTCCATCTGTACACTTACAGTTGGTCTGATCACAGCATCAGAAATGTGTGTGTTGACACAAAGATAACAGCTGCATTGGAGTTGTGTTCATGTTTCCTGGCAATGTTTACAGTTTTGCAACACAAGTGTATCACTGTATGAAAAATGTTTAGTGACTGAAAATGGGTTTAAGGTTTTGCAAAAAAATAAATAAATAAATAAATAAATAAAAGAAAGAACCAAAACTATGTTTGATTAAATTGCATTAAGGCCACTGAGAATTTGGTTGAAAGAATGGGGCTTAGTGTTTTAGCAATTGAGATAAAATTGTAACTTTAGATCATTTGTTAAACACTACATACTCAGCCCACATCTGTGTAATGAATCGCATGCATATAATTCCAGTTTATGAAAAGTTCAAGAGTCAAAAATCACATCTAATAATTGCGAATCCCTTGACTCTCAGGTCTTAACCACACAGACTTGTGAGGCTGTTTAGTTTGGGACAGACTATCATTCAGTTGACTGACTAGTATAATATTCTTCTACTTGACATTAGGAAGCTACTGGGAGCAGAGGGTGTTCTGGATCATTGTCCATCTGTATGAAATGCTGTTCAATCAGCATTTGGCTGAATTTGAGCAGACAGTATATCACTGGCCACTTCAAATTTCACCGGCCTGTCTCTGTCTTCTGTCACATCAAACACTACTAACCCAGTGCCAGTGGAAACCCTGCATGGCCATAATGTCACACTCCTCCACACTACTACAGGTGACGCTATATGCATTGGATTGTGAGGCATTCCAGTCCCTGGCCATATTGTTTAATTCACATCATTCTGGTGCATGTTCACCTCAGTGTCCACTGTCCAAGCTGTTTGAGAACTGCCATGACTTTTGGATATGGTTGTCAAGTGTTAGGTGTGGAGCTTGAATACACCTGTGCTAGGAAGTCACACCCATGGCTTTGTCAGTTGACACCCATTTTGAAAGTATGAGTGGTCACAAAGAATTTGTGTGTACAGACTGACAAAGAAGCCACCGGTAGTTTGTTTTTAACTCTTGGTTGTTTCTAGCATGGTGTTTGTATTTTAATATTTTAAAGAGTTTTTTTTAAATATCATGTTCTTTTTATTATTATTATTATTATTATTATTATTATTATTATTATTATTGTCTACTGTCTTTCTTTTAGGACAGGTTGACTTTTGTAAGTCAATCAGAGGTATCAATTATACTATATCTTGTTTGAATGTCCTGATTTACCATTACCAAGTTTATGACTTTAAACAGGTAGAAAAGATTTGAGCTGTCGCTACCTCAAAATGTTTGAAATCTTTGTCCAGCAAACAGTAAAACAGAAAATGTTTTGCCTTTAGTCTGTTTTTTTTTTTTTTTTTTTTTTTTCCCCAACACATTAGCGGGTTTATTTGTATGTTATTTATTGTCAGTGTTTATTTCTAGTCTCTAGTTAGCTCTTTTTTTATTTATTTTATTGTTTTTATCTTTTTACAGGACCCAGAGGATTTCACATGGTGTTCTTAGTGTGGGATTCCCTCTTTCCCACACGGTGGCAGTAATCACACATTCACTTTGTTGTAGCTTGTAGTTTGTGCTCCGTGTGTGTGTGAATACATCATTTCATGGTGGGCAGATGTTTATTGCCTCTTTTCAGACCCACTTTTATTGTTAGGACCTATTTTATGCTATTTTTATGGCAATATTGTACTATTTAAGTCTTTTAACTAGTAGTGTTTTGTGGAATAACCTGACCAAAGCAAAAATCCAACTGTCTTTTTTTCACTTTCATACTGATGCTATTACAATCTTGTTGGTTATATGATTGTCTGTTGTAAGTCAAATTAAACTCTTTTTTTATTTACTTTTGTGGTTTATTGCTAGTTTGCTTGTTGTGATGAATGTCTGAGACTTTCAGCTGGATGTTTTAAGATGATTTTTTTCCACTCTTCCACAAGGAAATAAGGAAATTTAGTGCAAAGCTCAACAGAAGAGATATTTTCCTTAACTCTCATTTTAGTTGCTCCTGTTTTCTGTGGGCGAGATGACCTGTAACTTGCACTGAGAGGCCCTATTGACTGAATAATGTCAGTTTCCAAATGCAAAACCAAACCTTTGCTTGTTTCCCACATGAGGAATGAGTTTGAGGAAAAAGCTCAAACCTGGTCCTGAAAAAAAGTTTATTTCAAATTCAAATTAAATTGATTCAACTATGAAGTTTTGCACAATCAGGTGTGTTGGATCAGGGAAACATTGAAAACCTGCAGGAATGAATGCCCCTGCTCCAGAGCAGTGTTTCTCAAACCTGGTCCTAAGGACCACTGCCCTGCATGTTTTAAGTCTTTCCAGCTGCAGCACACCTGATTCAGCTTAAATGAATCGCTTGTAAAAGCTCTTTGCATGCCTGTTAACTAGCCATTCTTTTCAGTCAGGTGTGTTAAAGTATGGAAAGGTCTAAAACATGGAGGGTAGTGGTCCCCGAGGACCAGGATTAAGAAACACTCTAGTCTAGAGGAACTCGGGTAAGCCTGCCAGCTACCATGACTGCTTACAGGTTGTGTCTGTGACCACTAGAGGCTGCTGTGCTGTACTAAACTGATCTCAGTCTTTCTGTCTGGAGATGTAGAAAGAGCTGGCATCAGAGCAGCACCATAGCTGACAAATCACAGTTGTAACACTCAGCGAGTTAGTTACTAGAGATCTTTCTGTGACACCAGGCATAACACCATGTCAGCACAGTGCAATGCAACAAAAGGCCTCTTCAGGGAAACAGTTCCTTATGTTAATGATCACAAGGATTTGTGTTACAACCTGTTAAAGTGAGACTTGTTTCCACATCAGACTCACAGCTGGCAAGTTTTTATTTTGATAAGGTAGACTGGAGTTGCACATTTGTAATCATTCCGAGCCCTGCCTGTAATGCAGTTTCACTAAATGAGTCACACTCTTAGTCATTCATGTCCTCAATTCATCTCCTTCAGTCTCAGTTACAGTCCAATAACCTGATACGCTGAGCCTTCACAGATCCCCCTGACAACAAAACTGTTCAACACAAACAATATATTTTACTGTAGTCTGGCCAGTACAGATGATATACGGGCCAATAAGTACAAATTTTAAACTAAAATTAATAATGTGATTTTAACCAACACATGACATGAAAATGAATTTGTTTGTATGTGTGCAATAACCATATCCCACCAGGAGTTAGATACCTCACTAAGACTAAGTGGAATAGTGACACAGAATTAAACGTGACATGGAATTTTTGTCCTACATACTTATTTGTACAGTATGTAATGTGTGGTACTTTCAATTAGCTGCAGCCTTGTTTCCAAAAAAAAAGTTGAAGCATTGTTCAAAATGTAAATAAAAACACATTATATGTAATGGAAGTCATTAAAATTATAAAAAGTTTGAACTGAGAAACTTATTTTATTAAAAAAAAAAAAACATGTTAATTTTTAACTAAATTCAAGCTAAATGTTTAAATAAAAATTGGAGACAATGAACATTGACCAATGTGTGTTGTCATCTTTAAACAACCTAGTTGTTTGGATTTCAACTGCATGACAGTCTGGGACCTCTGAGGTTGTGTTTTTGTTTAATAATGTTTGAAACCTTGTATTTTTTAAGTCTATATTTTCCAGCTAACGCCCAATGTGTGATCTACATGTCTTCTCACTCATTATGTGCAGAATCCCCTGAATTGTCGGAATCTTTTAATAATATCTGAGAAGATGAGGCAGCCAAAATCTTTGTAATGTCACAGTGAGAAACATGACTGGTAAATTATTGAACTAATCTTTCACAGGGAGATTAACTACTCATTTCTTTTTCTCTCTTTCCTCCACGATTATTCCACCAAATGTTTTAAATTGCATTACACAACATTTGTATTAATTGTTAACCCTCTCCCAACGTGTTGGCTTTAAATTAAAAATGTTCACAAAATACCATGTCTGTTTAAATCTTTGGTTATGTTAGTAATAAAAAATAACATTGTCCTGGTTAAGAAAGTGATAATTATTTTTGATGATTACATTTTGTATGACCACTAACACTTCCTACATAATGTTATATAAACAGAATCAGTCATGTAAAGCAGACTTGCTTCTCATCCTTCTCCAGCTGCTGTAAAGTTGAAAAAGTTATAAAGAATTACTCAGAGTTGTAGCATCCAAGAAACTTTTATTTCATACAGACGTAAGTGCAATTAAAATCAGACAATAACTTTAATGGTTTATGAAACTTTAATGCAAAACAGTTAAAACATTTATTTAGAACTCTGTGCCCCCCTGACTATCCTAAAAATATATACTGTGTTTGGATGAGCCATGCACATGGAGCTGGTGTTTCAGCATGCTACAGTCCCTCTCTGTCTCATGCTGCATGACAGGACACGTAAAGTGATAGGTCTGCTGGCTGTTTAACAGCGTGTACCACATGTGCTGTACTCAGATGGAGATGTACATGCTGTACCTAAAGAAAACGGTTATATCAAAGAGACATATCACCAAACCTCCATCGTAAAATAATTTAAATGACCACCTATGATAGGGGTCGTGAGGTCAGAAGTGCAATCTTGTCATCATTCATAAATTTCTAAACCAAACATAAACACACATAAATCATCACATTCATTAAGTCTTACTTAAAATATCTCACATTTTATGGCAGACGTCCGCTTCCTGCTCACATTTATCTGCCAACATTTTAACCAGTACACGATCTCTGCTGATAAGATCCATCCAACAGCTTGTATTCCATCCAGTAAGAAGATCAGCAGTAAACTTTACATTAATATATTATCATTCATGTACAGCACAGCATTTAAGGGCTTGGCTGTTTATCAGACTTCTATAGTTGTTTTTATAGATTTGGATTTTATGCAAAGCAGGAAAATGTTGCTCATACATTAGTGACTCATTCAGCTGGTTAACTAACATTCTTGCATTTGATGCTTAAAATATATTTATTTATTCATAACAGCAGATAATTTTATCCTAACATTAACAGACACATTGCAGGGCAATATGGGGCTCAGCATGAGAACACCTTAATAGGTATATTCAGGAAGGTGGGGGATTCAACCAGCAACCTTTCAACTGAAGGACAACCACCTTACTCTCAGAGCTTAAACTGTCCCACCTCAGCAGATCTAATTGAGATAAAACTTAAGTTGAAGACTGTGAAACTGTGCCTGTTCAAACACTGATTTGGATGGATAACAAACACATTATTTGTTTCCTTTTCTTTATGGGCTTCTGGAAAATTCCACTTTCTGGTCATCCAAACTTCAAAGAAGTACCTCTGAGATCAAATCCAGGTTGCTCTGCTCAGTGCATCAGTCGCTCCACATATACACTCAAACAGCAGTTTTTACTTTGGTGACCTGTAACAGAGGAAAAAATGATAAGTTCTCATGAAAGATGAAGACATTTCTGCTGTTTACCATCAGCTTCATTTGTAGTTTGTCTTTAGTTTGGGAAGAAGTTGAACAAAGGGCAGGGACATGGCAAAAACTGACCTGTTTAATATCTGTTATAGCAAAAGGTACATTGTGTAAGAATTACTGACATTGTGTGGTAAAGATGGTCACTGAAATGACTTCAACTGCCAAACAGTTGTGAACAGACGATGGCCAAAATTCTTGGAGTGGATTGAGGGGCCTCAGGTGTAGCGGTGACTGCGCTACAGACAACTATTTTAAAATTATGTGCATGTGCACTGCCTTTTTCTATGTGCCTTTTTTTAATTAACATTTTTATTAGTTTTAACAACATCAACAATAAAAAAAAAAAAAAAAAAAAAAAAAACATGGGGTGGCATAAAAAATCATCATGACTCACTTACATACATCATTAATCATATTTTACAATCTCACATTTATTTAATAAAATATAAACATTTTTTCCCCACTAAAAATTAACCCCCTAATACAATTCATAGCAGTATATCATCAATTATTTACTATAAATCTTATACCCCCTAATTTTCTATTATAAAATTCATAAAGCAGCTGAATTTATTCCAAAATATCTCATTAATGAAGCATTTTAAAGTCATTGACCTTTTATTTTGTTACACGCTGCACTTTTTAGTGTTGATGTAGCATAGTTGTAGACTTTTTATTTGGTGCAAAACTCTCAAAAATCTTAAAAAAAATTTTAAGGTTGATGTTGCTTAAATGATGGTAAATGACAAATAGATGTTAGATAGATTGGAAATCAGGCATGTAGGGACTAACATCATTTTAAGACCAGACTATAAAGGTTAATGATGGAGAAGTTGTACTTACATGTATTCACCGCAGTTTTTTAGATATTGTCAGCCCAACAAATCCAACAACGATAAAAGACATCAGTGTGAAGAGTGCTGCCCCGAGTATCGCTCCTCTGTTCACCTGAGCTGGGACACCAAAAATATATCTTTAATATTAATGGAGTTGTTCAAAATGACATTTTAGACTATATTACAAAACCATTTTTATTTTCAGTTTTACTAGGCCTGATGGAAGAAAAATTCTAATGTTTTCACAATAACTTGGAGCTGGATTCTTACCCATAGGCTCATCATGTATTGGTAACAGTGCCGCTTTCGATTCATTAGTGTACAGCAGGATGCTGGTGTGATTGCCATCTTCCACAGCTGCAGGAAGACTGTCAGCATCTGTATCAGCTACAGGTGCTGCAGTGACCTCCTCGTCTGGGTCTTCTTCTGAGACTGCTTCAGTAAAATATACTTGGACAGCTTCCTCTTCCTCTGCACCGCCGAGGGGAATTATAAGGTTTGGCTCTCCTGTAGTCGGTTCTTCATCAGTACCTTCCACCAGAACAAAAACAGCAGGTTCTTCTTGGATTGGCTCTGGTCCTGTTTCTTCCTCACTTTCACCCTCTGTCTCATCCTCTAGTGGAGCAATGACAAGGGGATCCTCTTCCTCTTGTGTACCTGGGAGAATTTCAATATTCTCTTGTTCATCTGAGTCCACAGGAACAATAACTGCAGGATCCTCTGGAGCTGTTTCCTCTGCAGCAGGTCCCGTTTGATCCATTTCTCCTGTCTCAGGCTCTGCTGGAACAAGGGCAAGAGAGTCCTCTTCTTCTTCTTCTTCTTCTGTGTGTTCTGGGGCTTCCTCATTGATTTCTGAAGAACTGGCAGGGACAATTTCTTCTTGTTCTTCCAGTTCTGAATTCACAGGAACTTGGGTTGAGTCTTCTGGTGTTGTTTCATCTGCAGCAGGTCCAATTTGATCCTCAACCTCTGTTTTAGGTTCTGCAGGAACAAGGATGATAGATTCCTCTTCTTCTGGAGTACTTAGAAAACTCTCTTCATTTGTAGCAGGGTCCTCTTCTGGCGCTATGGGGACAAATGCTTCTTTTGCATGTTCTTCTGGTACTCGCTCTTCAGGTTCTGAAGAACTGATAAGGACGACTGATTCTTGTTCTTCTGGATCTGACTCTGGGTCAGCAGAGTCTCCGTGAACGACAAGATCCTTTTGTTCTGCCTCTTCTGTCATTGTTTCCCCTGCAACTTGTCCCATCTGATCCCCCTCCTCCGCCTCAGGTTCTGCAAATAAGGATATCAGGATTAGAACCAAGAAGATCTACTTCTTCATGGTTATCAGAGTTTATCAGTACAGTCTTAGCACCTGCAACATCCTCTGAAGCCTTTTCCTCTGGATCTTCAGCAAGAATAAGAGGGCCTGGTGCTTCTGGAGCTGGAGCTTCCTCAGAATCTTGTTCCAGAGGTTCACTGTTAATCAGGTCAACCTCTACATTTTGATCTGGAGCTGCCTCTTCAGCTACAACTTGGACAGTTTTTTCTGAAAATTCGATAGTCAACGCCTCTTGAGCGGCTGGTTGCTGAGATACAGGATCTGTTTCTGCAACTGGAATGACTTCTTCAGCAGGAGGTTCATCAGGAACTGTTGCTGCTTCTGCTGCATCATCTGGAATGTGTTTCCCCTTTACAGGCTCCCTCTTCTCCACAAGTGTGTGTTCCTCCGGACCTGGTTCCTCAACAACAGCAGACAACTGAACAACTTCAGCAGCTGCAACACACACTTGTTACCACCCTTTTATTTAATGATCAATTATACAACTGTCAACGCGTTCTTTTACAAATTATCTTTATCTGAAATCTGTTTAATCAGTCCAAAAAAAAAAAAGTAGATTTTTCACAGTAGAATTTTTACCACCTCTCAGCAATATTCAGTGTTAAGTGATCAATGGTTGAAATATTTGTTGTCTAACAGGTGCAGGTTTACTGAATAGCTGTTCGCCACATTTGAGTGTGACTAAGACACAGCTTGTTCTCAATTTATGGGGGTGACCGAGTTCATTTTCCAAAGCGAAGGCATGTTTTAATTATCCATAGCTAGAAAATACCTAAAGCAGCATTTGCCTTCCCCTGCCTCTGACTCAGCTGACTTGCACTCTATTTGTTATGTAATGGAAATGCAGGTTTACTCTAAACAGGCAACATATTTATATTTCTTCTGTATTTTATCTCCAAGTTCAGCTCAGTTTATTCTTACCTTTATACCATCAGAAATCAACAGTTGTTTGTTATTCTAACTAAAGACTGAGCTGATGATTGCATTAAAATGATCAGCATATGATTTTATAGCATTTCACATCTTTTTTGAAAAAATATTGCATTATGTAAAAACCTTATAGCTATTTCCTTCATTTCTTAGTAAAGCAGCTTTGAAATCCTTTTGCAAACTGCTAGAGTTGCAATAACTACACTGAGCTTGATTTGTAATGATAGACTGATATCTGAGTCTAAATAAAGCTTAAAATGACTGCATAAAGAGATCAGAAAAAGTGCATGGCTTACGTATGGGTGCTGTAGAGTATGGCTGAACATTGAGGATCAGGGTCAGCAGCAGCATAGAGAACACTCTGAAGATCTTCTCCATCTTGTTACAGACCTTTCATTCAGGGTTTGAGTGAAACTTCTTATAACTCCAACACTGCGTTTAGAGGGGTGCCCCTGTTGAAAATCAATATCCTACGGAGTGGAGCTCACGTGTAATGTCAGTGTGGACACATGTTAAGAAATGTCACACCAATTTGGAAATATTGACAGGGGGTCCTAAGAGGGCTGTGTGGAGAACAGGAACCCCCTGAGATATGATTACTTAGACCCGTTTCATATGACCAAATATACATTTAAGAGCCTTCTAGAAACAGATGCTAAATAGTATACAAAGACAACTATTTAAAAAAGTTACGTACTTAATTTCTATCTGGTTTAAATTGAGTTTAAGATAAGATAAATAAACAAATCCCATGCATTGTGCACTGATGCATCCCCAGATCATCACTGATAATAGTTTTTGAACTGTATGCAAGTCAGATGATTCTTAGAAAGTTTAAAGATGAGCAGGATAATTCTACTCTAATCTGAAACAGAGATATAAAAATTCAATGCAAGCCTGACCGATTCATGGAATGACATTTTTAACCTCAACTAACAGTCGTGGGTTAAAGTTTTTAAGTTAGTGACTTAATAAATTCCACCACCAGATCAAGTTGGCATCTTCACAGTGACGACTATTTGCCAGCGTTCTCTAGAGAGAAATGCATGTTGGTTTCATCTTTATTAACTAAATCTCATCTCTATGCTGGTTATACGTATCATCAGTCTTCAGAAAATGAAGCTCAAACATCACATTAGTGCACAGTGAAGTTACCATATTTTATTTAAGTGCCATTCATGCATATTGGGGAAGGGGGTGGGGTGGGCGGTGGTATCCACAATTCTAATAACACTTGAGTTATTTTACAGCACTAAACGAATACAAAGAGTAGCTGTGTCACCTCATTCAACAACAAAATAAACCGTGCAATTAACAAACAAAAAAAAAGACAAAAAGGAGAAAAAAAGTACAAGAAATGACAAAGACAAAATCAAAAAAACTGAAAAAACACAAACCAAATATATATTATCAACACTGAAACACTGAATGTAGAACCATAGTACAGGTAGAAGGTAGTGTCACACAAAAAGCCAATGCATTTTCATCACATATATACAATATAGATATATACATATTGTCACCCTCTGATTGAACAATAACAAAATACTCTATTCTTTTCCCCTCCTCTCTTTTGTGAGTAAGACCAACCCGCTGCCTGGATACCCCACCCCCCACAGGATAAAAAAGGATGATTGAAAAGACACATATGTACAAGCACAACAACAAACCAGCACTGAATAAAATAGGCCCCAATCAGCAGTAGATGTTGGCAGTTCTCTCCCATATTGTAACAAGATTTTTTTTTCTTTTTTCCCCCAATAATAATAGTAATCTCTCTGGCAGGTACATGTCCAGCTGTATTTAAAAACAAATGTTCATCTGGGAAAAAAAAAAGATAAGAATTTAAGCTTCCACGACACACCCACACTCACACCTACACACACACACACACACACACACACAGACGTAATGTAAAACTGTGATCCAGTCGTCTTCACCTTCTTCCCTTTAAGCTGCATCAGTTATCTCAATTCTTCTGTTTTCCCTGTGGGCTGATGTGGTCATGCGGTAGCTTGTTTGTTCACAGTCTTCACCTGGAAGAGCTGAAACACATCACACCAACCAGGACTGGCAAGATGCTCTCCATTTCATCTTCATAAAAGTCCCAACAAGCACACAGGTTCTCCTTTTTGCTGCAGTTCTTTGGCCCACACTCTCCCCAGAAGGGTCACAATTTGATTAACTCCTGTCTGAGTGCTTATGGTGAAATCCTGGCAGTTAAAAAAAAACTTTAAAAATTAATGGCTGACATCCACAGGTGAGGCAGTCTTTCGCAAGTAGTGGATACTCGATAAACAGACAAAACACAGCAAGAAAGGTGCAGAAATGGACAGCCATGATTGGCAAGAAAAACTAAATAATCAGCTGAATAAAAAAACTCAAATGAAAATGGCAGTATCATAAGCTTAAAGAAGAGAACTTGACTTTTCCTGCACACTGCAACTTTGGACAGTCTAACAAAAGATTTACAGTAAAAGAAAAATAAGATGGGCTGAATGAAGCTCCTAATAACCTCCTAAATGATCAGAAGTGTGGTTCTACAATGTTCAATATAACGGTGTGAGACTTGAAAGTGCCGTTTCTCACAACAGCTAAATATTGTGTAAAAACAAAAACATAAAGAAAGCAAATCAAAGAATTCATGATTGTCATCTGAACATTAAATCATTAAACTTATGGCTACAACTGGAGTCCCCAGTGACTAAAGCACTCTGAAGGAACTAAAAAATTAGTTGAATCAGATGAAAACTTTACGTCCTCGTTCATGTCTTTATGTGTCTTTGTGTGGCATAAAGACTGGAAACCGTCAGGTAAAAACATTTTATGAAACAGCTAAAAAAGTTGAACAAATGAAACTTGAGGTTTTCTTTTTAGTTACTGAGATTAGTTCTTCTAATTGCACTATACATGTTGACTTTAGGCTGACATGAGTTTCATTTTAACAAATACTTCATAGCACCACTTGTGGGAGAGTTAAAAGGTGAAAATAACCAAAAGGTTGATGTTTCGCAACAACAGAGCAAAAAATGAGCAGTTTATCATATTATACTGAGCGAAGAAAGTAAAAAGAAAATGTCTGACATTTTTCATTTTAATTTCACCTTTGAAAAGTGGGTACTCACAGCGTCAGCCCCCATTGACACCCGTCCAAAGACACTAACTGGAGGGTGTGAATGGCAGACAGAGCAGACCATTCTGAGGCATAGGAGTGACAGGGAGCACTAGCGTTTCAAAATGCTTTGTTTGGCATCTGTGATTAGTTTAAATTATACTATTATGTTTACAGTGAAACATTTAAGAGGAGGAACATTTAACCTTAGGAGGGTGGGACAAGAATCCCAGTGAGACTGCTACTGAAACGAAGAATTGTGGCAAAAGAATGAATCTTTTCTATGCTTTATGTACATCATAAAGTCAAACCAACAATATAGGCTAATCATATTCATATTTGTTTTTAAATGTGCAAAAATTAATCTCAAGTCAATAAACTTAACACTTAATGTGTTCAATATTAGGCTGCACTGTGTGTGGGATGCATATTTGCTGATAGGAGCTGTGTGTTTCCTTGTTTCCAGTCTTTATGCTATGTTAACTGACTTCTGGCTGCAGCTTCATGTTTACCATACAGACATGATGGAGGCATCAGTTTATCTTTTTCTGGTTTTAAAGGTAATATTTCCTAAAATATTGTTCTATACCTCCAAACAAACACAGTTTCACAGATGCAGAGCACCACAAACAGCCCAGCAATACTGCACAGAGAAAACAATCCTGGTCATTGTTGACTACAGACAACACCTCGTTTGACTACGTGAAATGATTCATAAATGAACACGGCTGAATCATTATGTGCGATTAGCCTTGTATAGTCAGGAGGTGCTTTTCTTCTTAAGGTTAAGTAAACAAAAAGTACAAGTGTGCAAAGGGCTTATTATTATTATTATTTTTGTTAAAAAAAACATAGTGTCTCTTAAGGTCAGCACCTGTCTGATTGTGGAGCCACTTGTACAGGAGACAGAGGATAGGTTTCTGGAACTCATCACCCTGTTCTGTGCTTGAGGAACTCTTTTCCACCATAACGCAGGTCTCAGATCTACTCTCTCATCACCATGTGCATCTGCTTTTGTGCTCATAGATAGCATAGAGATGATTGCAGCAATCAATCATAGCCCTAAAATTAGAATAAACCAAAAATACACACACACACCATATGTTCAACAAACACACACACACACAACATATGCACTGAGTGAGTCATTGTTTTCTGTTGTGATTGTATAACAGCATAATACATATGCCACCTATCACAACTAAACATTGGGCAGTGATAAAAGCAAAAAAAAAAAAAAAAAAGAAAAAGGAGTAATGTCCACAGCTTAAATTTCAGATCTGATAATAAACCCTGTGGCCGGCATCAAAACCTCACTTTGATGTACACAGGCATGCGTACTTGTGCCTTTATGACTGCCATTACAAAGAACTTATATCTGTGGTGTAAAATAATCAGCCACAACATTAAAACCACTAACAGGATTCTTCGTCCACACCCTGACTGGTCAGAGCTCTTTTGGTGATACGAAGAGGACCTGCTCAGGCAGACGGTCATAATGTTACATCTGATATGTGTAAGTTCCACTGATCATTAAACGAAACCCCTAAATATGCATCAGATTTATTTTTGCATTATCCTTCTGTTGCATCATTTAAATTTTTAGCTTGTTGTAATATTTCATGCCAGCGAGACTCGACTGTGGCTGTATCTGTTTGGTCACTGCTAATATTTATTGGATTTAATCTGGATTGTAACTGTATAAATGAATATTTACACAATACAGGAATTAGATTTGGTGTGTGGGTACTTTCGTTTCATGATCAATAGTTTTCTACCCAACAAACTAAACTTTAAAAAGCTAAGTTAAAATCATAACAGCTTGTGACTGGTGGAGCAAATAACATGTTGCACACAGAGAGCCAAAACCCCAAGTTACCTTGGGTAAAATTAATTTTCAAATCTTTATCTTTCCTGCTTTCATCTGCTTGCCATCATTGAACTCATCCATTTTGAAGTGCTTTAGAAAGAGGAAAAAAGAAAGTGGGAGTACTCTCATAAGAACTCTTCTGCAAAGAGACAGATCACACTAATTTACTAGGATAACATCGCAATAATCTGTGTGATCTTTTTGACTTGTTACAGATTTAACACCCTGTTTATATCCTCAGCTTTTGTAAACTTGACTTTACCACCAATTCAGCCACGACGGGGCCTGCTTCCTCCCAAAGGTGACCAACGAGCATCATCCCAGTACTCACAGAGACGGCCTGTGTTTCTTAAAAACAAAAGTACAAAACAAATTTTGTGTAAAAAGAAAAAAAAAAAAAGAAAAAAGAAACTCATCCAAGAGGCAGCTGAGGCCAACACGAGAAGAATTACAAGCTGAACACGTTGCTCAAATCACATAACAGTTATGGAGCAGAGGGGGTCGGGGGGGAAGAGCGGTTGGACTTTGGAAGGCTGATCGCTGGGGATGAGGGAGGGCTGGCTGAGGAGCATGTGGTTTAGACGTGAATGTGTCTACTTGTCTCTCAAGTTTGTAAGCAATCACTTTAACATGTCCGACTAAATATGATTGTCTTCAAAGTAACATTTCTGGTTATGTTTTGCTTTTGTAAAACCGTCAGGACTCTGAAGTCTGTATTTCTCCAAAACTTGTCCAAATGCTTTGCATCACAGAGTGGCTTCCTCCACCTGCGGCCCTTTCAGCTCAGCCTTGATTCCTCTGGCTTCCACCTCCTCTACTCACGCCCATTTGTTTGCAGAAAAAAGAAAAAAAAAGGGGGGAAAAAAAAGAAGTTTAGCGGCTAGACAATGGAGTCCCAGTCAAAATCATCCTGGATGTCGTCAGCTGGCATGCGAGGCATCGCGAAGTTTCTGGCAGATATCATGTGCTGCTGGTTCATCTGTGCATGGTGTCCTGGACACAGCGGGTTTGTGCACAAAGAGAAAACAAAAAGGGGTTGTTACAATGGCTGTGTGTAATTATAATATAACCCTAATCATGCCTCTTCAGTTACTAGACATTACCTGTCATAGTGGGTCCTGTGCTGCTCATAGGGGGCATGTGGGGATATCCCGGAGGACCCATCATGGACATGCTCTGTCTCGAGTCCATGTAAAGATTTCCTGATAAAACAATCAAAATCTCTTATAACACATCTGTTTAACTAGAATATTTTCACAATCTGCGGCTTACAGCTTTCGCTGTGGAGGATCCTCTTAAATACAAGTGTAGCTGAATTCTACGCACAGACATTGTCTTTTTATTACTTGAATGGTAATTTTGTTGGATGATGCTGCAGTTAGAAATTTAGGATTGTAATGGCCTGGAAATGCTTTAGGTCATTGTGAGTTGACAGGCAGTGTTGATGGGCTTTTCAGTCAATGTTTTTGACATTTTTAACAATTTGTCAAGACAGAAAAACATGTGACTGAAAACAGTTTTATTGGGAATTTGTTATTATATACACTTATGATTTGTCTGACAAAAGGATGCTCACTAACCCTTGTGGTTATATTTTGTTGTTACTGGCTGCTGCTGCCTCTGTGTAATGGAGGGGAATTGTAGAGCATGATTCTAGTTTTTGTCTAGTCGAGTTTATACACGCAGGAGTGATTTTATCCCCAACCTCATTATCTGAGTGTGCTAGTCAGGCTTTAAGAAGTTGGATTTTCTACCCCTTTTGGCCATACTTATGTTTACATGCAAAGTATTGCTGAATCTTTATCAGTACAAACAACGTTCCTTTCCTGAGGGATACTGATCCATGTTACTCTGTCTGCAATGTGGTGTTTTCCCAACCTGTCCCAGTTCAGTAGATGACTTCCTATGAAACAATAAAAATGTAAAGATTTGATAATAAAAATCCCAGTCAAGTACTGTTCTGAGTTTGATGTATGCTAATCTGAGCTTTAAGGCCATTTATGATTTATGTTTTTAGATAATGATGCATTTTAAAAGCTGGGTTTAATTAGGATACAAATTTAAATTTGCATGGTTGTTCATAGCTGAACATGAGTCTCAAATAAGGCATCTCCCATCACAGAAAGGGTGTATTTAAGTCAAGTGTTCAAAAACTTCATCTTTACTTTAAAACAATCTTATTTAAAGAAGTTCACAACTGCACATTTTTTTGTGTTTACAAAAGAAACTGAGACAATTTGTGGGGTTAACTACCTGTGTTGAGGTGCTGGCTGGGTTTGTTGGTGTGCATGGATCCATGGCAAACGGGAGACTGCACTGCCCCCTGTGGCTGAATTACACCAGTGCGGGCAAAAAACTGGTTGATGGACGAGCAGAGGTCTGCGATCTGGGTGGGTTCAAGGCACCAATTGTTCAGCTCTGCTTGTCTCATACTCTCTCTCAACCCTTGAGAACAAATATAACAGAATTTGACACATTTAAACAGAGCGACAGCATTTTCATGCACTAAAGCTTGTTGTATTATGAAATGTATTAAACTGTACAAGCCGACTGTTCACAGAATAAAGATGTTAACGAGAAGCTGATTTACAAGCAAACAGCAAAAACTTGGTAGTAATATATATTCATTATGTCAGTAACCTTCAGTGGGTGATATTTAAAAACATCCTACCTTGCAGTTCTAGACTGTAATTGGATAAACTGACCTGCTGAGCTTGGTGTTTTGGTAATTAAACTTGAAGGCAGTGTTATTTAATTGAAGAGCTCAGTTTAATTAAAGTCGTAATCAACTCCACAGTGCCGACACTTCAGCACTCAATCAAAATCTGGAGCCTTAACACCAGCCTCTAGTTTTAATTTTTTGTGGCTTCTCATCATTTAAGTGTGGAAATGATGAAGATTCATCTAACAAGAAAATGTTGTCTATAAAAATACTTACGGTGCTAAAATAAATTATGTGTAAGATTTTAAATAAATTTATGTTGGCAAAATGCTAAGTGTACCTTGGAAAGGTGAAAGGTCAACATCAGCCCAGTTATAGCTGCTGGCAATACGACAACTTTCTTTCAATGCATCCAGATTTGGGTACCAGTCAGACAGTAAACCTGCAACATATATAAACACACAACATAATACTTTTAACAGTGAAACTGAAAAAGATTAAATTGAACCAATTCAGACCTGAGATGCCTTGTAAGTATGTGAACTCCAAAACACATAATATGTGTCTGATGCAGCATAATATGCACATATTATGCTGCATCAGGTCCTAACTGGGTGGTTCCAACACCCAGCTGATGTCCGGGACAATTACAGATAGAGTCCTACTAACATCACTAACAACTGCACAATAACTGCTGTGATGGTTATAGGCTGTCAGTTAGACAGTAAAGTCAAATGTGGCATTTTTATTGCAGTCACGTTTTTATATTTGTTTATATAGTGTCCTTGTTTCAAATGAAAAAGAAGGCAATGGCAACTAAACCAGTTATGTGAAATGGCCACTAGGGGGAGTCAGGTGACTATAAAAACGCATTAGCTATAGCACGGCTTTGTTCTCTACAGCAAAGATAATAAAACAGGTGATGATTTAATGTTTAGCACCTAAAACAGTTTCTCTGTACTTTATGACTAAACAATGAGAAGTGATTCCAGATTCTGCAGTAAACATGTCTTCTCTGCTCCACTTCACACGCCTCTATCTTATTAATGGGGTGAAGTGAAGACAATAAAATGTGATGCTGATTCATGAGAAGAGGGTGAAAAGACACAGGGTGTTACCTGTGTTGCAGGCCATCTGTTGCTGAGTAGGATGGGGCTGGTGGGAGAGGCTCTGATGCTGCTGTCCATGTTGAGAGGGGTGCTGGCTGTGCTGCGTATGTTGGGATTGGTGCTGGGCGTGGGAAGGGTGCTGCGATGGGTGCTGCCCATGCTGGGCGTGTGCAGCGTGTTGAGGGTGCTGAGGGTGTTGCGGGTGCTGAGAGTGCTGGCTGTGCTGGCCGTGTTGGTTGTGGGGGCCACTATGTTGAGACAGGTGCTGCGCGTGTGGTGAGCCGTGGCCAGGGTGGGCCTGGGCAGGATGGGATAGGGGCACTTGACCACTGTTGGCAGAGTGGTTGTTGGGGTGGTTGTTGGGTTGGTTGTTTGACAGATTGTTCTGAGTGCCGATGGTGCCACTAGGGGAGTGCTGATAGGAGCAAGAGGTGTGGGTCTGCTGGGACGAATCTGATGGTATGCCCATCAAACCTGTGAAACAAATACAATACCAAAACAAACCAGTTAGAGTGCAGAAACAGCCAAATATATATTTGTGTTGCACTTGAAAATGTAGCAATTTCTTAAGAAAAACAAACAAACAAACAAAAAAAAAACAGGGTTGTGTCTCACAAAATACCCTTATGAATAAATGTACCGATCTTTTTATAGAAACCGTTGCCAAACGCAACAGGGAGAAGTCATTAAATACACTTATTAGCACTGATAACCATTTATAGCTGCAGTAGTTCCAGTGTTTGCCCATTTATACTTTTATACCACAATATTTTAAATTACTCAGCCGTTTATACTCCATTCACATTTCTAAAGCTTCATTTAATGGTTCATCAAACCATTGCTTTCTGACTTACAGAAAATCATTATGTGATCAGGGTCATTTTTCTGATGTATACAAGCTTTTAACATCTTTACTAAATGATGATCTTTCACTCTAAACTTCAGATCACTTTGTATCAAGAAAGGCTGAAAATTCGTCTTTTTGAGGTCTCTATTTCTCTCATAAATCATATCATGACCAGAAGTGGCTTGATAAAAAAAACTAGATGTAGTTCAGATCTCCACTTTCAGCAGCTACAATAAAACACTGTGTTCACACTGATGCCGCACTATTACCTACAAAATAATAAAGCCATATAAAATAACTTAAACAGTAAACAAGCAACTTTATTTTGCTGCCTATTATTATCCAATACAGTATTTATAGTTTGCTACTTTTCCATTTCTTTTCTACAGTTTCCAAGTTGTTTAAGGTCGTCTACTAAACAAAACAAAAATAAAACTTACATTTCTGTCAAATAATCCATTTAACAGAAACTCCAACATTTACTTGCTTCAGCATCTTCGTTGGGAACTTTTATTATTTTAAAGTCAATATATTTGAGTTCTGAACCACGTTTTATTTTAGAAAACAATGTGATGGCATCTTAGTGGCTCAATAAAGCACTGAAATCATTGACTAATTATAAAAATGTATTTTTGTTGCTGCCTCAGCTGCTGAAAGAAAAACAATTCCAATACACAATAAGCTAAATAATGAACATTTTCCAAAACAATCAGAATGTCTGACAGTTTATAAGGTGATCTGTTTTAGTATCTTACAGTTATGGGATGGGGGGGCTCTCTTAAAGTGGTTCTACTCTTGAGATACACCAGCTGCCATTTTGTTGGATCAGGGAATGACTCAGCTTAAGTGACGATTTCAAGGTTCACAAACTTGAGCAGCCGTCTTCTCCTTTCTCCAGCTACACAATCCTGGTCTATCTTTGACAAAGTCGTCATGCCGCCACTCGGTTCTTTAACTGAGACTGAAACGTGAACATCTGCACGCCAAACTGCAATCATCTGAGTGCTGGGGAGTGGTCTTAAGAGACCCTGTCCTTCACAGCTTTGGCACAGTAAACCTATTTCACTGGAGTGCTTTTAGAGCTGACTCCAGCACTGCACCTCCACAATCGGCACCTAACACTCACTGCAGGGGTGACAAAGGTGCATCTCTTATCGGCACAGAAAGCCTATTGTCCAACTAGGGAAATACAGAAAGCAATTAACGCAGCACCAGAATAATAATGCGAGCTCATTACCTATTATCAAAGCCAGTGAATTAGCTCACTGTCTACAGCAGCAGAGTGTGAAATCCTCCAGCTCGATTATTTACGCTTTTTAATTGGAGCTTGTCTGACTAAGAGATTTCACTTTAATGCGCATAAAAAAGGTAACAACTTTCAACTAATGAAACATAGATGATAGAATAAAGGAGAAGAACTCTTTGAAATATTACCATGAAACGTATTTGATTTGTGAAAGTGGGGTATACACAGAAAGCTCCGACTACTTTGCACATAATTCGCTTGTCAAGTGCTCCATCTTTATCAGCCAATCAGATTACAAGCAAAACTGCTTTTTGTTCTGCAGGGAATCATCCTTTTGGAAATCTGTGCTCCATCTAATATTATGCATTAGAAGATAGAACTTCCCATCATTATGATAAATGAAACAAGTCCAACAGAGCTCTTTGGATGCCAATAAGCTCTTCCACTTTACTAATGAAACAGGACTTGCACGAAAATAAAAAATAAAATATATAAATTCAAACATGACCAGACAAACATATCTTTCATGTAATGGGCAAAATACAAATGAGAAAATTAAACATCAAGTTAATGCAGACATGTCTCTTTACATCCTTTCATAAGATATGTGAGACTTGAACTCTAAGACACTGCTTTTGAAAATAACATGAGGTTTTTCGACATTTCTCTGGCAAAACATCATGAAAATACTCAGTATGTATTTGCATTATGGCCAAGTCAGCCCTCCTGAATATTTGCTCATTTTTAGGAAACCTCATTAGTGCCTAAAGACTCTCAATAGCCCCAGCTGTTAAAAGCAACCCCACATTAGGAAAATCGTTCTGAGGATCATCCTGTTCCTTGATAAGTGAAGCTTAGGCGCTCTATTAGATTTCCATTCAGAGCTCTCAGGAGGCTACTCACCTTGGTGGCTGAAGGACTGCTCAAAAACGGACTTGTAAAGGCTGCGGAAGGAGGCACTGAGATCTTCAAATTCTGAGAAAAGGAGCTGCTTGTCCCTGTCTGGCATATTGTACTGGGACTGGGGAGGCTGCTGCAAGCTCATAGACTGGGACACGGGTTCTGAGTGACTGGTCACCTGTGGAGATAAATAGATAAAGATTTACACACAAGAGCAATATTGCTTGCAAAATTAAGATCTGTTTAATGTAAAAGATTTAGATGCACCACAGACTACAGGGACTACTGACGCTAAGAGGAGTACACTATGATGCCAAAAGAGAGTGGATATCTTTAAAGAAAATACCTGCCATGGTCATCTGGTCAAGGAGACAAAACCAGAAAAGAGAAAACCTCTAGAATATTTTGCGAAAAGCAATCAAACAAGTCAAATTTGAGAATGGTTTGTTTCTTCTGTGGTGTGACTGTAGCAATGTTTATTTCTGACTGAAGACATGTCAGTCATAACATATGAAGCAATTACACAAAGCATAACAATCCAGGTCAGTGTTTACCACCTTGGCTCACACAACATTAAGAGAGCAACTGGAATGGACACAAAGCCAATACTCAGGTGGTGAAGCAAAATGTATTTAAAACAAAATCAATAGCAATACCTTCTACAAAAGAGCAGCCATTTTATCCATGTATTTGTGTGGGCAGTCAATGCTATGCACTGCCTCTGGGTGCAAGACAGCAAGCAGTGTTCCCTCCAGCAAAGAAACTGTCTACGAGATTCACCACAGCAAGGGCAACGATATGAACCCATGTTTCACAGAGTGGGACCTATGTGGGCTAGCTTCACAAGAGAGGTCTTGTCCAGTTTTTGATCCCAATATCTTCCTCTTCTAATATGTGGACAGGCAAGAAGTTCACAGCTCACAGACTGGCTTGGCTAAGAGTGAGGAGGTGATAATAAAGCCTGAGTGTTTACTGCACGCTGCTGCTTTGGCTGAGAGAGCGAGAACGCGAGCACATCCATCAGGATGAGCCGATCGATGCCCAGCGCCTGGAGCAGGGAGCACTCTGCAAGAAGACCACACCAAAGAGGGGGCATCTCTGGTGGGAGGACATCAGAGGAAGTGCTTCTCTTTGTCTAGCTTCCAGGAGTGAGCACATTTTTCTTTGTTTCTCTTAACCCCCTTCCTGATGTTGCACTGCACATGATGTTCACCTTGCACCTCGGTCTGTTGCCGTCTACAGCTGGCTCCTCTGAAGAGAGCCTCCTGGGGCTTTCCGATCAGATGAAGTATGGGATACGATACACTTTCTAAGACTGGCAGTGTTTCATTTTAGTTACTGTGGATCTCTCAGACTGAGAAATAAACCCTTTCTCCAAATGATAAAATGTATCAAATAGAATAAAAACAAAAAAAAGAATAAATGTCCTAAAACAAACAAGAGCTAGTTGTGAGCTGCGACATCTACAGGAACCAAAACCCCAAAGATTTACACTACTTCATCCTAACACCAGGTATTTGACTACAAGGATGCTGATTGGCACGTCTGTTGTGTCGTCTTAGTATTAGTGAACATGCTCATTAACAGCTCAAAATAAAGTAGAAAACCTCCAAAGCTTAGTTTGGCCAAACTACAAAACAACTCAGGACAAATTTCTATTCTGCACATTTGGTTTTAGGTAGTGACCCATTATGTTCCTGCAGATTGTTGTTGTTAAATTGTTGTGGCAGACCTGAACATCTGGTGCATTATAATCAGTGTAGGGGATTGTTTTTGTTGTTTTTTTTTTTAAGTCAGAAAATGTGAACAATGAAGTGCAGGAGAACAGAGAGAGCTGCCTTTTGGTGTCTCATTATGATGCTGCAGGTTTAGGTGTTCTCTTATGTTTGAGTCAACTAGATCATGTCCAATTATGTGCCTTAAGGTCCTTTTGGATTTGGTTTCTTTGCTTGGAAGTTAATCTATGTATGCTGGATTTGGGTAGGTGTACACATTCAATCAAGTCCAGGATTTTTGGGTCCATAAGAAACATGAAAAATATCCTCATCATTGTAGAGTTATGTCCAATTAAAGATTTTTCCCTCTTCTTACCGGTGTATAGCTGTGAACACTGCCCACACTGTTGAGATTGACGGAGGCAAGACTCTGATCAGACAGGCTGTTGTTAAGGCTGCTTCTTGGACTATCACTCCCATCCTGGTCTGTGTTATACAACGCCACCTGAAACACATACATGTGCATAAGATTTCACATTAGAAAAACACACAACGTACTGTCATCAGTGTCATCCTCACTCTTGTAAAAGGTAGAGTGTCATCACTCCTTGGAGAAAAGTAAGGTTGGTGTTCAGTTAAACAGGATAATTTCAAGGAAATGTAAAACCAGTGGGTGTGTAGCATACAATGACATGTCATAACAGCAGAATAGTTTTTTTCCCCCCCGAATTTCTGAGTGTGTGTGGGAGACAGGGTGCTGTTCAACACCCTCCGCAGTCACATAGGGGGCTCTATCTGAATGTGTAAAAGGGTCTGGAGACAGCTGAGACATTCCCATCATTAAAGGTCATAGCACTGTCGATGTCAGCCACATCTGCTCACCGAGCGCAAATCCGTTTGGGACAGCTAACAAAGGATTTCAGTGCAGCGGAGACACTGACCTTTCAATGTAGGAGCGTAACTAGCCGAAGCACTTCAGGATGACAATCTTAATTATCGTCTAACAAGTTTTTGTCCCCCACCCTCCCTAAATAAAGTGCTCCGTCAGACAATTAAGACAATGGTAAGAACAATCCAGATTATAAATATAATGACACCCACAGAGAATAGCTCATGTGCTGAGTTTTGTTTTGTGAGGAAGAAATGGCAAAACTGATGTTGCAGTGGAAGAGTGCCTGGTATAAGACTGGTGCATGTTTTCTGTTTGTGTGTGTGTGTGTGTGTCCATCCATGACTGAGTGCAGCATGGTGGCGTCTGCTCATCACTGTGAGTGGAACAGAGTGGGCTCTGTGCTGAACACAATGAGACAGCACTTGCACTTCAGCCTTCAGGCTGGTCTGACCCAGCCAGCACCCTCCTCACAGCAGCAGCATTGGACTGAAGCCCCTTGTCTTTCTGTTGAGCCACAGTGTGCAACCACAGAGGCCACAAAGGAGGTGAGGAAACTCAGGCAGCCCTGACCACCTTCTCTGCACTGACTGATCTTTGGCCAACTGACAAGCATGCTGGTTTGAATCCAGGATGCAGAGTGAGAGCCCAATCATACAATCATATTAATCATGTGGAGCTTGTACACTCACTGTAACAATGTTTTGTTTTTGTTTTTTTATCTAGATATACATTTTTTAAATGAGAATGGAAATGCTGAATCCAGGCAACAATGTTCATGGAAGAGGGGAGAAGTAGAGGGAGAGCAGGACAGGGGGTAGCAAGAGAAGCTCATTAGGCAACTCTAGCTTTCCTCCACTCAGTGTGGGCTTGGCTCCAGTGTTCATTAGCGTGAAGGGGAACTCAATGAGCAGCTAAAACTGAAAGCTTAAGCACGTCTACGAAAATCAGCTCTACAATGCTAATCAAAAACAGCGTGCCACAGAAATATAAATGTTACGTGTAATGAAGTCATAAAACAGGCTTTTATGCCTTAAGTCTCTCACCACAATCTATTTTTACTCTACTCAACCATAAAGTGTGATGATTTCAAAACCTTACAGCTCTGTGGTTTATCCAGGCCCCCCGAGTGAAGACACCCACTCTAGAACGTACCGTCGCAGTCTAAAATCCAGTCGCATCTCACCCACATGCATGGGGGCATGCACTAACATATGACAAAAACACTTTTCTACAATTACAAGTGCACACAGGTAGCATAGCACACATAAGTACACACAGACAAAGGCAAACATGCTCATACAAGCAGGAGCAGCTCTACAATAAATACTGTGTTTGGTGAGTAGGCAAGCGAGTCAGAGTTCTATTCTTAGCATTGAATTAAGTAAAAAGCCAGAGGTGTCTTTTACATGAGCAAGCCTAATCTAGAGCATGAGACATGGATTATGAAATCAAAGCAAGATTGGCCCAGGTGTCTCCAACAATGCCAACCAATGTTCAGCACAATCCCTGCATGCAGGATTGAACACAGAGAGAGAGATGAAGAAAAAGAGACAGAAAAACCTATGAGAATGAGAGGAAAAAAAAGAGACTGTTCTTCAGTAAGACCAATTCCAACAATCCCTTCTTCTCTTCTATTATCACAATTCAATGCCAAAATTTCATCACATTCACCCCTGTGTTTAGGGCTGCCTCTAAACATAACTTTCAGTGTGGGGAAAGAAAAGTAAAAGAGCAGAAGAAAAAGCAAGGGGGAGTTCAGTCTTGTGAGGAATGTCCGACAGACAAGAGAAAGCGAACAGAAGATCTTGCTGGTTCAGTAGTACTTGCCAGTCTCTCCCATTGGTCTATAATGAAAGGCGGGAATGATGGAAAGAGACTGGAATAGAAAGACAGAGAAAAACAGAGCGAGGGAATTCCTGTGGCTTGGCACGCTGCACCGAAAGAGGCGTGGTCTGTCGTGTGTTTACAGTGTACGGCAATGAGAAACAAGCTCTCTCCAAGGAGTTAGGGCCTTGGATCTGTTGCTTTTTTTGTTTTGTCTTTTGTTTACTTTACCTTCAAAACAGCTTTTGACACAATCAAATGAAAACAAGGAGAGAAACTGTCATCATCACACAGTAGATGTGTTGTGTTTTGGTTATTTGACTGGGGGGGTTTTGATGGTAGAGTCAGTATTTAACTGTCAGCACCAAACATCAGGGCCTTATTATACAACTGCTGCTAGTGGAGACTAATGCCATGGAAAGAGTTTGTTTGCAGCATTCTGAGAGGAAAAGGGTCATATTCTTCTATGAACCCTTCTGCTTTAGTAACATGAAAAACTGTCATTTGTGTTTTCACAGAAATAACCACCAGTTGGCAGTAGCTAACATTTGTCAAAACAAGCTTAAACATCCTGTAACGTACTCTACTATACATGTGCATACAAGTTTTAACACAAGCAGACATATGTGCAGACTTCTGCTCCATACTCAGAAAATAAGAGCCCCCAACACACACACTCAAACACCAACTCATATTTCCTACAAACACCCCTGTTCACATTAAACCTTTTTTTTTTTTTTTTTTTTTTTTTTGTAACGCTTGCAGCAAATGAATAAGCGACTCTTGTAGGCTTTTTAAAAGTACTCCTGAGAGCTGCCCCCACTGGGCCCAGAGGATGAGAGCTTAAGGTTAAAAAGCCTATTTAAATTTCAGAGTGAGCCGCACACTCACAGCTAACAGCTAGCAGTCCCTGTAGCTTTGCTCTATGATGTACAAGTGCTTCCAAGCTTTTATAGATATATAAAAAGAAAACAGGGGGGAAAAAAAGCATTGAGAGCAGACAGTGCCAGCAGCAGGGGTGGCCACCTGTAGTGTGGTCACAGAATGGGAAACAGGACTCTTGGCATCAGCTTGTCCTTAAGGTGCCAATACAGAAACCCCATGAAGCATGAGGAGTATTTTGTTGCAAGTGTGCATAAGAATGTGAAAGGTCTATCGGGTTGCAAACAGTAAGTGTGAGCATCATGTTTCTGCACACAAGATAAGAGTTTCTGCCTGCTGTTGTAGAGGGAAAAGGTACAACAGGGCAGATAGATTGTGTATTTTGGTGTGGGTTGCAGAGAAGAGAAGCTTTAGGCACATGAGCATATGTTTGTGTGTGTGCCTGCTTCTCCCCTCTACAAGAGTGTGCCTCTCTCTGTGGGGAATAGTGCTGTAGGTGGTTGGAGAAGTGGGTGGGGTCAGGGTGCAGCCATGTAGCCAGGTGTGTGTTGGAGCTGGAGGCTGGATGGCAGGCTGTAGTACCTTGTTAGTCACAGTGTTGATTGCCAGCGTTGGAGAGGCACTTCCAGAGATCATACAGTCCATCCCCAAAGACTCTGAATCCAGGCTGTACGGCGTGGAAGCCTGCAGAGGTTGGGGGCAGGGTGTGGAGGCAGAAAAAAAAAACAACTTAAAAAAAATTAATAAAAATTCAGCATAATCCAATTATTAAATACACAAACTCACAACTGCAGGCTGAATGGAACAACATAACAACACTGATAACAAATGTTATGCTCACACCGGATACATCAACCAGAACTATTTTCATATGATGGAGCAGCACCTTTATTTAGGTCACGTTTGAACTGTTCTTTATGAAAAGCTGGAGACAGACCCCCCTTATTCCCATCCTCACCTCCCTCAATAACAGACATACAGTATACGCATAAATGCCCTCGTCTTGCAGTATAGGCACACTGTTGTGGGAGATAACTCCGCCATGCCTGTCTCCCAAAACTGCTTACTGTAAGAGGATTGGCTGCTAACAATACTATTTTTAATTCATGATAAACATAAATGAGATTTAAAGGGACTCTCAATTTTAATGTTTGACTCTTACTGGAATGCCTTGTGGGCAGACAGTGTCTAAGAGGGGGAGGGGTTTAGTACAAAGCATGTGTACAACAGAAAACATACTCTACTTTATGTGTTCTCTAGTGCCACACTCACATGAACAGATCTCAGGATAAATTTACTGAAAACTACTGAAAGAGCTGCATGTGAACAACAATGTACCTCTCAATTTGTTATGTATGTAAATTCTCACACCAGAAACAATGCAGTCAGTCGAATAAATGTGATGGTATTTCATTCCTGTAGGGCGACTACATGAACAGCATCTTCAAGTGTTTTACTGTCTCTGTGCTAGTGTAGTGGTAGAGATAAAAATGTGTGCATGATTTCCTTTGTTAATTTAAGAGAAGAGAATCGCTCTTCATCATAACCTCTGGTCAGCTACATTGTAGGGAAAGGACACAAAAGCCCTGTACTGAGATGCCCATGAGCCAGGTCAACCTGAGCAGCCCTTTAAAAACCTGCATAGTTGTATGAAACAGTGGACCAAACTCATGTATAATGAAAGACAAAGGCTCCCACTGTGCACTGCTCTGCATTAATTGATGTTTGTTAAGAAAGAAAAAAAGTGAGTGAAAAATGTATGTACAGAAATGGCTGCCTGGTAGTCTTTTTGAGAGACTACCATGAAAACACATAAACTTTGGGTTTTAAACATCCGCTGAAACCGTATGTGCGTTTGCCTGCATGTGGTAGAGAAACGGTAAACTGGAAAAAGGGAGAAAAAGAGGGGTACAAGAAGAAGACTGAGGTAGAGTATAATGTATAAAGTATAATGAGCAAAGCAAAGATGAAATCGGAATTTAAAGAATTACAAGAAATGGGCACAAAAACCTGTTTTAAGAGGGGGCTAGGCCACATTTCTCTCATCAGACTCACCCGCTCTCCAGACCGCGGCCTCTTCTTTGGCCGGGTAGGCAAGGCATCCTCCTTTGGATTGGTGTCAATGGCCCAATAAGAGCCCTGCAGACAAAAATCATGAAAAGAATAAACACTACTTTTTTGCCTCTGCAATATACCTGCCAAAACAACACATTTAATACTCAGAGGCCTCATCTACTCCACTAAAGTCTGTCCCATCAGCCCAAATCTTTATTGGATAAGATAGCTGAGTGTTAAGAGTTTGTGCTGTGTGTGGGTGGGCTTTGTTAGCAGAAAGGTTTGATTTTTCCTCCTCTGCTGTTCCTCAATGAGAGGCTAGTGAAGGAAGCTGCTGGTGGTGGAATGATAAGCCTCTTCTAAAGCTGTACTTCCTCAGCCTCAGGTACTGGAATGAGAATGCTGTTGCCAAGGATGAGGGATCCACTATCTGAGCCCAAGAATCAAGGCAGCACTTGCCCTGCCATGTCCTAAGGTCTGATCAAGGCTAACAGACAGAACGCTTGGGGCTGACTCTGAGACAGCAGAAAGTAATTTCACAACCAAGTTGCATTATTTATCTTTGCATTCAGTCCAATTTAATTTCTTTTTCAATGGTGTTTCCTTCTCAAAGTCAACAGGATTGCTGCTTCCAGTTGTTTCAAATATGGTTTATACCCCTTATGCCCAGCAGGTTCTGAAATCCTTTTTTAATATTTCACATGAACCCTGATAAAATATAGGTTGTCAAGAGAAGGGGAGATCAGCTTCTTTAAAATAACTTCCCATAGCAGAGAGAATAATTAGTCATTTCCACGAGAAACACTGAACAGAACAGCTTTTTAAAAAGAACATACAGTATATACGGAAACTACAGCAATTACAATCGCCTGGTTTTGTTAAATATAACCAGTCTGTTATTTTCACTGCACACAAACACTACTGCTACAACTGCTGACCTATATTTGGGAAGGGGTTAAAATAATAACTTTTAGAATGTGAGAGGCTTTGAGGTCAATTAACATTTTCCTAAGAGAGAAGAATAATTCTCATTACCACCAACAAAGGCTGAAGAAACAGACTCACATACTGATATAGACTACAGTTAAGTAAAGTAGGAGCCTCATTATATACTTTGACATGAGGTTTCACTAAATAATGTATGTAAAGGTGGAGGACTTCGTCTCTGCATATTTTCAAATTCTCTGTTAAATTGCAGGAGTTAAATGCAGAGGCAGGAATTCAGATGTTTTAAAATTAAGTGTCATACAGACAAAGCCAGGCTGGCTTTAATTGAAGGGGAAAACACTATGTTAACCCTCGTGGGATGGAAGTTTCTGCATTTGCCTATGCTCACCCCCAGAAGGTTGTCAGGAAAAAAGAAAAATACATAAAGAGTCATTAAATTATTCACAAATACTGCAATACTCTGTGGCAACGCCTAGCCAAGTGTATCCTTGGTGTCTGGAGCAAAAACAGAGCAAAGCCACAATATTCTCTGTAGTCATAAAACAAAGGCCGCTGTAAGGCTTTTTTTTTCCTTTTTTTTTAATAAAAAATAAATAAATAAAAAACAAAAACAATTCTTCACAGCAGATGTAGACTACCTGTTCTTTTCCCGTCAATGACGCAGCTCATTTTCATACATTACCATAAATTATGTCATCTGTTTTCTCTTTTGTATGTAAATTTTGGAAATACAAACAAAAACGTACAGTGGTTATCCTTGCAACTCCAGGCCGCAATATGAGAGCAATTAAAATGAAGATTATCAACGGTAGCCTTCACACGCTAAATTTCTTACCTCCAGGTTAGACAGGGTGTGCTATACACAATACTGTCATCTCTTACACCATCTCAGAGTGAGAGAGACAGACAGAGAGCGACATGACTCTCCTATCTCATCCAACCAGCAGTTCTCATATTCCTGCCACATTACAATATTGATGCAACATATCAAGACCGGCTAGCAGCTCTTTGAAGTTGTCTTCGGGGGGGAAGGGAGTGAGGAAAATTCCAAATTAAACATTAAGGATGTGAGCATGTAGCCATGCATTTGGAATAGGATCCATACAGCAATAGATTATTTTGTATTTAGAGGAGCAGCTCCCAGGAGTGTCAATATCAGAGGATTACAGCAAAACATGAAATTAGCATTCAGTCCCCATCCTCTACACAGCCTGCCATTGCTCTTCATGCATGTGTTGGTGTGTGCGTGCACACATGTAATTATTTGTGTGGTTCCCCAAGCATATGTACTGTGTACTCTGTCAGGATGGTATCTGGGTTAGGCTACATATGACTGGACCTATGCATGCTATCAAAATAAATGGAAATCTATAAGCTCCTTCCTCATGATCAACACAATCCATCAGGAGAAGCTACCTACCAGGTTTATGTCGCTAGAGATCGTGAAATAAAATCAGGCTGAAGTAGAAAATGTAGGTGGCCCTACTGAGATTCAAATGTCATATTAACATGGCCTATTCATCCGTTTATTGAGGAGAAAAATAGCAGGCAGAGAGCTGAGCTGGGACTACATGATATCTGATTTTGAGATTTTTTTTTTCAAATACTTCTGGGATAACAAATTCTGGAAACAACTAGGACTACTATGCTATGCACCCAACTTTGCCAGTGTTTGACCACATCTACTGTTTGTACTGGTCCAAAAATTCTTGTTGCATGTAAAATGCAGTTCTGTAGGGGTGGGACGTTTATAATAGATTATGGGCATTCTGTCCGTTTCTAGACTGTCAGAGTCCTGGCAGCCAGTCAAAGGTAAGATTTTTCTACTAGGGATAGCATGACACACATCTCCAAATCTGCTTTAACTGTGAATTCTGCCAATTATACACATTCCATTTGTATTTTTCTCACCTACATGCAGTCTTAACTGTTTATAATCAAGATGTTTTGCAGGCTTACCTTTCCAGGGTCATCTTTGGAGCGAGGCACTTTGAGAAAACATTTGTTCAATGACAGGTTGTGCCGTATTGAGTTCTGTGGGAGGGGCAAAAAAAGATAAAGGTGGTAAGATAAGTGAACACATCATAAATCAGATTACACAACTTTTGGAAATGTATTATTTAGGTTCAGTCATCTGTCATTCATGTTTGTTTCAGTGATATTAGAGCTGAAAGGAGTTCAGTCAGTGTATAAAGCCATCAGAAAAACATATCTTTCACCAATGTTTAACAAACTTCATTTGAGCAGCACAACATATCAAATTCCATGGGTGCCAAAAATAGGTGCCAGAAGGAATCCCACACTGGGATGGTTGCTGATAGCAGGGCCTGATATTAATTAAAGCTTCAGCAGCCTCCTGTGGGGGCAGGAAATAAATTATGTAGATCATTCTGAAAGTTAACTCATTACAGTGATACAAGCTACTCCACAGTGGTGAAGAGGGAGGTTCATCCAGCTGCCTGATAGGGGAGGAGAGTCAGGCTAAAGTAGCCACTACAACTGGAGAGCAATGCTCCTGGCCTGGGTTAACCAGCAACAGCAAGGGCCTCAGAACCAGCTGGAGCCAGTCCAGCTGAGGGCTTAGAAGAGCCAATGGATGCACATCTCTTCAATCCACTCCACTTTATGGCATAGTATTGACAGATGGTCATGCTAAAAAGTGGTAGGATTCTCTGATGAGTTTGACGGATGCAGGAGATAAGCACAGAGAGGCGTGCAAGAGAAAGAAACAGGAAGTGAAACCCACCCCAATGCAAAAGACGGGAGCCGCTCTTTCAACAATATAGGCAATTATACCACAGGAGGGATGATAATGACAGGCTTGTTGTAATGTGGTCAATCTCACTTGTTAAAATCACTCTGAAATGCCAGTGCAATCAAGTAAAGGTCTAACACAGCTCTTCCAAAGAAGATATACAGGGAAAAACTGGTGCCACAGTAAAAAGCATTCTGTTCTTCTACCATCGGGGCAAACTTTCCAAAAATGAAACTCAAATCAAAATATATCTTTTAAATATCAAACAGTTATCTGCTTGGCCTTTAGTGCAGGAACTAGCTGATCCTTCCTTTCTAAAAGCCACGGTCAAACGCTACTCGGGTGCAATCACCGAGCTCCTCCACCTCAAGTCAATTGGCAGGTCCATCATTCCAAGGACCCCTTGGCCACTCATCTTATAATCAGTCACCTCAGTCAAGGCTCTACACTTTCGTGACTGATGGATTAAATTTCCCACTGAAGTCAGGGCAGCCCTTATTCTGCCACAGGCTGAAAAATTGAGCTTTTAAGATTACACACTTACTGTCCCATTTTAGCACTCACTTATAGTTTTTTTTTTTTTAAGTATAACACTAAATAGCCACCATTGTTAACCTGCATAGATTTAATGTAATTAAAGATGCTGAAAAACAAAAACACAAACTTGTGTAAGAACTTGGATGAAGTAGCACCCAAATACCTGCAGAAACGGGGGAAAAACTAAAGAGAAAATACCCAAAAATAAAACTGTGTACATCATAAATTTGTCTCTCCACTGATTTATCTAAATATAGCAAACAAAAAAGAAGCTGTTATGCTTTCTGATAGTTTATTAACAAAAAGAGTTAATTCAAAATTATACAAAAAAGAAAAATATTCAAGAGCAAACAATCTACATTTAACTGACCCATTTAACATTTCTATTATCAGAGTTGTTACCTTAATATTTCTTTATTTTCAAGAAAGAGATAAGCTCAACATTATCAACCATTCAAGCTGCTGACACACCAGAATTATTTATGATCATGTCTTGGACCACAATAGCATTAGGTCAAACTGTTATTAGATCTCTCCACAGATAGTGCTCAGATTTGCACTGTGATCAGAACCATAACTTGGCCACATGTGCATGACTTCTTCCCCCCAAGTTAGATTTTGTGCGCTGCCATGATGCAGAAAACCCTTGTTTGCAGAAACAGATCCCAAACATAATGAAGAACTGACATATGCAGATGCTGAAAGAGAGTAACAGTAATCCGATGGCCCATGGGCAGAACAATTTACTGATTAACTCCATTGTTGCATATTTGATGATACAGCCTACTCTCAGCCAAATAGCTTCTCATCCAAAGTCAGGCTTCTTAGCAAAAGCGGCATCATAAATGCGTTTTCCTTTATGCAGCATTGTGTCCCTTGGCTTGTTATATTTCGGCATTAGTTTGGATGAATAAAACAATGTGCATGCACAGCGTGCCCATGCATAGTAGATGGTGACAAACAGATAAGAGGTTCTCAATTTAGCCAGTCCGTGCTACTTTAAAGCCCCAACATATGTCAACAAGGAGAGTAAGAGGGTTCTGATACAAGCTTTACAATGCAACACACACTAAAGTACTTTAAAACATTTTTCTTTCACAGCCTCTATCTGTGTCTGAGTGTGTGTGCCACTTAATACCAGGCGGATAGAAGCAGCTGAACTTGCACAGAGAGGTGGCTCTATCCATTAAGGACCTTCTGCTAGACCTAAATCATTGATACGGTCAAGCAGCCATGGCATGCTGCTACATCAAAAGTTTACTTTTTAATGAACTCTGACTGCCTGCTTTCCTATGCTCCTCTCAGGCCCTGAACATTCAACATCCTGTATTGTGCAAGGTAAAATCTTCCCACTACTTAAGACATTTGTTGTGGAACTGGTGGGCCATGGGTCATTTGTAGATGATGGACTGAAGGGGATTTCAACAAAGGCATCATGATGGCAATGCCAGTAATCACCTTTGTTGGATTCTATTTCCTGAGTAGAAGAGAAAAACATTGCAACACAAAAACAGAATGATATATAATTATGGCAAGTCACAACTGGACACATAAACAAGACATCAGTGTTAACACAACAGCTCTGAGATTAAGATATAAGCTCTATGCTTTACCATCCGGGTCTGTATGAAGTCTTTGCTTTGAGACAGCATGCAATAAGTAGGTATAAGTAGATCTACAGTAGAGGGAAATGAAGTAGGTGGAAGAGGTCAGAGTGTGTTAGCAGTTGTACACAAAGTGAGTCAGACAGAGCTCACTGCAGGGGTTCTGCCCAAGTGCTGCCCAGCATCTACCTGCAACCCCCACAGAGCACTTCACGTCCAACCTCAGAACAAGCCTCTGTGTGTGTGTGTGTGTGTGTGTGTGTGTGTCCATGTATGTGGGATGCCTCCTACACACCTAAAAAAAAATGCGCGCACACACTAGAACGTGTCTGCTAACAAATGGCGGTGATTTAACACACCAGGACAGCAGTGGAGGCGTAAGCAACTCCGCCCTCGCTGCCTCCCCTGCTGAGAAGCGCTGCAACTCGGCAGAAGGGCCGCCAGGGGAAAGTAGGTCAGGCTGACCTCTGTGCTCGGCGTGTCAAACGTTCAGAGTGAGCTAAAGGGACAGGCCATGTCAGAGCCCTGCTCCTCACAGCTGGGGAGGAGGAGGCACCCTGTGCACATGGTCAGGGACCCAAGGGACTGAACTCTGCATGCTGCTCATAAAGACATGCTTATACACATATACCAGTTATGACATAGGGATGAACACTAGCAGCCAAGGGAGAGGAGGACTCGCAGTGTGGTCCAACTTGAATAAATCAATGCCACTGTATGTTGCAGGCTTTGCCAGTTTCACACCATCTATCTGCAACTCCATGCGTCTAGAAAAAGCTTACAAGGAAAAAAAAACAAACAAAAAAAAAAAAACAGGTTCATTGCAGCTCTAATCAACAAACAAGATAATATAGCTTCTGTTAGAAGTGGAAAACATAACAGTGGGCAAAAAAGCTTCTGTTGAATTGTGCATTTACTTGGAGCATTACTGAGAACAAGTGAAAGTTTAAGGTGCCTGAGAGGTGCTCGACAACTGTTTAGATTCAGCTATGATGGAGAGCAACATAAGCACTGCTGGATTAACTGACTGTGATCAAAGTGTTCTATCAAGCACTGCCCTGAGTGGGAAAACAGGCAGGGATAAAAGGCGACTGGTACCAGTGGTTAAACAGTTCAGTAAACTCCACGACAGGTGTTCTTAAAGATCAATAAATATAAAGATATTCCTTATACGAATTTACATTTTGAGAAACAGCAGGTGAATGGAGCACAAACACCATTTTCAAGCAGAAGGTAAGGCACGGTCACTTTAGCTGATGCTGTGTAACCACTGAAGAGTATCTTTCATATTCAAAGTTTAGCCCATTTTGAAAGAAAACAACATGTCTTTTTACACTAAAAACTAAAATAGAAGACCAAATGTACCACAAGGCTTTCAGAATGGATCAAAGAGTCACATTTAGATACTATTCACGGCTGATGTCACATCTAATATTTTGCATCTCAGTATCTTGTATGGAGTATTTGTAAAGGAGATGGGAGAATGGGAATATCAGACAAATCAAAGCAAACTGTTCTATGTACTGCTGGTTGGAAGAAAAGACATCTGACTTACCTGTTGACAACTCTGAATGATGGACAGATTAAAAAAAGAACAAACAAGAAAAAAAGAACAACTGAAACTACTTTACTTTACAAGGACAGAGAGACCAAACACAAACAAACATAAAAGCAATAAAGAAAAAAGGGGTAGCATGACAGTAAACTGCAATAAGAACTGAGTGTTGTGAACATGGCCACAATAAAGGAAACAGGAAGTGAATCAGCACGGATGCAGTAACACACATGCATGTGCACCCTTACAAACACACAGGTAGATTACTGTATTTGTATTTTTCTATTATATTTTTAGGCCTTTGTTGTTTCGGATGGACCTTGTGACATGCCCACCAACACAGAACAAAATCCTCAGCCTCAAGGATGTGCACCAAGGCCACGGAATGTAGCACCTTCGTTGTCTATTTGTAGTGGGTGTGGGAAGGCATGTGGGATGCCACGGCTTTTACTCAGCAAGGCATTGCTTTGGGGAAAAAAAAAACAAAAAAAAAAACCCCAGACACAAAGGCAGAGAAAGGTAAATCTGTTGAGGCACAATCATAAGACAATTTAAAAGAGCTCTGACACTGAAGACATGAGAACAAAAGTCTTGCAACTGATCACAAAACTACTATGGGATGTTGCTGAAGGATGCCAGTTTTTAACACTTCAGTCGTCGAGGGCCACAGTTCTTCAAATTTTAAATGTTTCCCTGCTCCAACACAAAGTAAATGGCTTTCCCTAACAGCTTGTTGTCAAGTGTTCCCCAAGCATTTTAACCTATTAATCTGATTCTGGTGCGATGCATCAATAAACATCCAAAATCTGAATGACAGCAGGCCTTGAGAACTGACTTTGGACAGCTCTGATTTAAACAACTGTCAGCTCCATTAGTTTAACCACAACCTTCACAAAAAACACATGAAATACTTACTTAATAAATATTAAATGACATATGTGTGGTAGTGTTGTGTTTTTGTGTGCCAGCTGTGCCGGGTGGTAGCCATTGGGCAGTTGGACTGCTCGAGCGTGAGTTGCGGGATGGGTCCCGCCGGGTTGATGTCCCTAGTCGGGGACGGTAGGGCAGTCCCCGAGGGTTGGCGTACCACCCTGTTCTCAGTGGAGAACTTTTTGAGGCACAGGCTGGGTTAGGAGCAGCACTGCCAATTGTGTTCGTGTGTTTATTTTGTTTTGTTGTGTTTTTGTATTGTGCCAAAATCCTTGTGAGGATTTTGACACTTTAGGAGGGGTGTGTTACGGCCCCTGCTGTTTGCAGACAGCTGAGGCCGTTTGTGTGTTGATTGGGGGCGGCAGAGCGCTGCCCTGAGTGGCCAGGGCTAGCGCCTTTGTCCCCGCCCCTGTGTGACTGGCACCCCTCTGGACCAGTCAGGCTGCAGCCCGAAGGACAGCTCAGGCTGAAGAGGCTGCAGCCGGGGCAGGTCTGGGGGGGGGAGATGCCAGAAAGGCTTCGGCCGCTCTCCCCCTCATGTTGTGCACCGGGTGTGTGTGTGTCGCGACCACCTCCTTTCCACAATAGGTGTTTAAGTGTTGAGTTAAGTTTACTTTGTGTTTGTGTTAGAGCTGGGCTAGGTTAGCGTTTTATTGTGTTGTGACGACGGTCACTTTAGTTATGGGCCTGTTGCTTTTGTTTGGGTTTTTAGTTTCACCACCGAGTGGCGGTTGTGTTTCGTTTGCACTCGGTGTGTGTTTGGTATAGGTTTTAGTTTGTTTCTTTCTGCAGGTCCGCTAACCCCAGCTCATCTTATTTTGTGTTACAGGATGTCCATCACTTCGCACGGGAATTGTAAATAAATGTGCTTTTATTTTGAAATAACAACTGTCCTCACCGTGTCTTTGTTACACCCTTCCCTACCCCTTAAGTTGGGTCGTAACACAAATTCTGGAGTTTCAGTGGTGCCCCACAAAAACTGTTTCCAAACTCTAGACAGAAAAATGTATCAAAGATATATTTAGTTCTATTTCTTAAATATTAATCCTAAAAACCTCTAAAACCAAGTAGATGATGGTGGATTTTGGGAGGCAGCAGGCACATCACCTCCCTGTGGCAATTGAGGGGGAGGACATTGACATTGGTCCAGACTTATAAATATCTGGGTGTGTACCTGGATTATTAGCTGGACTGATCGGTGCATGCAGATGCAGCACACAAAAAAGGACAGAGGAGACTCTTCTTTCTCTGGAAGCTTAAACCCTTTTAAGTCTGCAGTGAAATGCTGAGCCTCTTCTATCAGTCAGTTGTCGCTAGTGCTGTATGTTTTGCTGTTGTGTGCTGGGGGAACTGCATGACAGCCAGAGAGGGGAAACGGCTCCACAAACTAGTCAGGAAGTGTGTCAGTGATGGGGAGGGGGGGTGGACTCTGTTGGAGAACTTGTGGAAAAGCGCATTAGGAGCAAGATGCAGGCCATTCTCAGGAACAGAAGTCACCTCCTGCATGACACTGTGGTTGCCCAGAGAAGCAGCTGCAGTGACCAACTCCTCTCCATCCGCTGCAGATTGAGAGGCTTAGAAGGTCGTTTATCCCGGCATATATGACACTCCACAATAAATCACATTAATGCACATTTATTGCTATTGATAGTTTTTAACTTATTTTATTCAATGCTGTCATGGTGTAATGTTGTTGTCATGTTGTGGTTTTGTATGGTAGTGAGAATGCTTGATTAAGGCAAACATTGTATGCTGCTGGACACCTAAATTTCCCTAGTTGAGGATGAATAAAGTATGTCTTATCTTATTTAACACAACTTCAAAGCTTACTGAGTAGTGACCCCTCCTCTTCAAACACCATAATGTCAGACTTCAGAAGTATGTCAACACACACTGTCCAATACACCAAAAAATTCTCTTGCATCTGGTAAAACTAATAAGAAACCAAAAGCCCACACTCAAACCCCAAAGAAATCAACTATAACGATTTTCAACACTCATTTTTCTAACCATCTCCAAAGGAATTTGATCTGCCTCCCTTGGCATCTAATAGTAATATGTTGGCATGCTGCTCAGTCTCTGATCTTTACTCACTTGTATGTAGTTTTAATAAAACATTAAGGGCTTGCTTGTCTGCTGCAGAAAATGCATGCCAAGGTGAGATCTGTGATAAATATAATAACCTGTTACTCAGAACTAGGAGACCTCCATATCCATGGTGCAAAGTCAAAAGAAAACAGGCACACCAGAAAAGAAGAAAAAAAAAAAAACAAAAAAAAAATCATACTGACTGAATTTTGCCATCTGCACCCAGGTCATCTAATGTCACACTCTGAGGTATTATAGTAATTAAAACTCAACAGCCACTTTTGCAGAAGGACATGACACTATGGGGAAATTGTATTTTCTCTCAACCCCCTCAACAGTGAGCATTTGGCTAAATTAAACCCATTTTTCATTGGCAGACTCGTTTAACGAGGGAAATACATGCATGCAAGAAAGAAATTAGCTTCATAAGCAATTACATGTACGGATCCAAAAAAGAGAGGGTGAAAATAGTGACAGCAAAATACAAAAACCTTTCATAACATTTGCAGCAAAGATGAGTGGATCTTATTAGTAAGGCTTTTTAAAAATCTGTAGAGTGCAATTAATGAAAGTAAAATCAAAAAGGTTACAACCTCTTAAAATCCAGTAGCAGCTAAAAGGAAAGAAAGCTGAAAACACAGCACAGGTCTATGGTTTGCATCAGTTGCATCGCTTCCAGAGGCTTGCCTCCATACATTTGAAATGCAGCAAAGGGAAAGAGTACTGACTATGTTCTTCATCAGCGGAAGAGAACAGTCATTTATTCAAGCCAACACATTTCCACCTCAACAGAAGACTATCCCTGATAACAATAGCAGGCCTTATTGGACCAAACTGTCTACATATTAACCACCATCTGATACAAATTAACCAAGGATATTTGTAAACACAGTAAAAGTAGGACTAAAGCTTACCTGCTTATACTGATTTTGCAGAAATTTCCAATAATACCATAAAGACAAAGCAATCCAGCTTTATCTCCCAAGTAATTTGTCTAAGGGAACTCCAAGGATACCGCAACCTATCGAGCTCTAACAACAGACCGAGCCAACACAAAAACCTCCATAGCTCCCTTGTGGCATATCAGAAGTTAATGAATGCTGCACCAAGGATGTTCCCTTTCTGACAGAGGCAACGGGGTTAAAGACCAAAAGATCCACCACAAGTGCTCTGAACTCAATCTCACAAAGGCATTGTATCCGCATTCCCTTCTCTAACTGTGGATTTTTTTTTATTTTCCATTTAAGGCCAACCTTGGAAAGGACCTGTAGAAATTAAATGGAAGGGAAAAAAATCTCTACATTATTTTCTAGGTGCTCTTGAGGTTACGGTACACACTTGAATGTTTTAAATTCGTGCAGTCCCGTTTTAAATTTGGAGTCAGTCACTGTAGATTTGAAAAGCTGTGGGGGAAAAAATTCACTTAATGCAACCCTGAATGGCAGGTCATACTACAACAAAAGCCGTGAGCCACTCATATAAGGCCTATTTGATCACAGTCCCTCAGAGAGCTATCTGTCTTTGTCTCTCTTTTCTGCTAATATTTGTGCCTCTTCCACGCTGCCTCACTCAAACCCAAACCGCACACAGTAAAACTGCCTTGTGCAACCTTTGGTGTTGCTAGACTTGTTAAACTATTACACGGTGCAGCAAGTAGAAATGTACCATGATTTCATTAGGTAAATTATTTCAGAACATCCCTGAATTTAAACAGGGATATCACCAACAGCTAACCAGAAAGAATTCCAAGGTAACCGGGAGCACCGAGTGATAAACACAATCAAGAAGCAAAGCAGAAGAAAACAAATACTGATAGATTCTTGAACGGGCAAAAAGTTGTCATAAGCGTCTGTATGCTCAGTCACTCAAGACAAACTGGGAAGCTGGTATAGTTCAGACTGACAACATCAGCAAAGACAGCTGCTTTATTCTGCGCTGTAAAATGAGTCTAACTGCCTGAGCGACACTGGCTTTCACTTTTCTCATGTGCTTTACAGGATGCTTTTTCTCTCCCTTCCTCCTCCACTGCAGAGGCAGCATAAGGCCATGAAAGATTGGAAGCAAAGTGACGTCCTCTGGTTTATCCTCCCTGAAAGCCTTCGCATGCTCTCAGTTCCACATGAGGGATCTGATGAAAGCCGTTTGTCAGTACGCCACTTAATTATCAGCCAGAAGAGGAGCCTCTGATGCTATCCTCTCACGATGGCTCACAGCAGCATGCTGACTACAGTGAACACTAACAATGAAGAACTGACTGTAGCTACTAATGGTGACGGGGTAGTGCCAACTGTCCACTTAAGAGTTAGACAAATTAAATAACTTCACAGAAAGTCTTGTGTGCTTGCTAGTTAAATGCCTTTTTAAACTCTTAAGACTACCAAATGATGGTTTGGAAGACAAAATGCAAAACAGAATAAGGTCTACTAGAAGACATTTTGCCAATCAGAAGATAAAACAGATATTTTGACCTTTGATTATTCCTTGTTATCTACACAAAGATGCTTAATATGCAACCAACCATCAGTAAATAAATAAATAAAAGTAGTCACATGAACTTCTTAAACTGCTATTTCTACTTACTTTTTTAAGCTACAGACTTTTTGAGAGCCAAAAATAATTCTTTGTATTATTCAGTTATCCACAATATATTTAAATAAATAAACTAGAAACACATCAGAATAAATTAAACACAGTGGGAAATTACCCGTTCAATATGAGACGTCTTCTGCTTAATTTCTTTTGCCTATTTACATCCCAATTGCTAGGGTGTGTATCACTCACTGGCAAAAGTAGATGATCACTAGATAAAGTGTTCAGTTTTCCTGTGTGGTTTATTCTTGTCATGCAACTCTTACAGTTACTGCAATCATCATAAGGTTTTTGAGCACATTTGGCCTGGAGGCTAGAGCGTAAGCAGAAGGGGAAAAAAAGAAAGCCATTCACCATCGTGCACATTAATATGATCTGATTCTTAGTTTTACATTAGCAAAGTGCATTACTGTTCCCCTCAATGACAGACACTGGGCAATTACCCACTGTAAATCGCTGCTCTCACCAACAAACTGGGGAAAATTAAAGCTTTCACTTTTGTGACTCTGCCAAGGACTGCAACTCACATGAGTTCCAGCCCAACTCTTGGTAAATGTAGTGAAGACTTTGCCAAGTTTAGCTGAATTTGACAAACAGTAAAGCTGTGCACATGCAGCTTAAAATACTTCAAATGTTGAAAATGTGTACTGTATGTAACTTCAAAGATGCTACAAATTCTTAAACAAGGATGCTTCACACACATCTTCACATGATATCGGCATCATTATCAGCTTCAAGGGGGCACCAAAGACTGGTGTTATCAGCTTATATCATAAAATCTAAAATGTATTTACAATCTTTTTGCATATTTCTGTGTTGATTATGCTCAATACTGGCAAGGAATGTTTTTTTAGCAGAAGATTATGTCACAATTATGTTTCCATTTAACCAGATCTTAGTCATGTAATCTCATTATGGCATAATTTTAGCAGACCTTCAGCAGACTTTTGTATGAAACTTTGTAATAATTATGTGTCTTCTTGAGCTATGGCTAAAATTGGATTTTATGAGGTGAAAACCTTCACTTTTGTTTCTAAATTCTCAGCTGCTCATTCTTGTGCACAAATTAATGTTTGTCATATTTGAAGAAATTCCTTCAGGACATTTCTGACACATCAAATTCAAAAGAAATGTTTTTGTAACCAGAAAAAAAATCTCTCTGGAGTAGGCGTTCCTGGCACAAAGGCATACGAAAACCTAAGAAATGCCTCTTTTCTTTTTTCTTTCCCTTTCTAATGTGTTAGATTTGATTTCCTTCTGAAAGGGAATCACAGATCCACCCAACAGTCCATTAGCCAAGTTAATGCAGAGCTGCCAGACTTGCTGACCCATTAATAATACATTGCAGTGGTCAAAAGAGGCCAGACACCTCTGTGCACCCTTTCATTCCTCTACATGGCCACATTAATGGACTAATTCAGATGCAATTAACTGGCGAAGAGAGGCTGTGGCCTTGTGGCTGGTGGAGCACAGGCTGAAGGGCTTAGAGCCAGGGCTTGGATTATATCACTGTGAACACACACACATTCACAAAACAATTTACATACCATTAGAACCTACACAATTTGTACTAAAATAGAAGCAGCATTTACTATTGCATGCTAAAATAAAATTTTAAACCATAACAGAGTTTAGACCAGTGTTAATTAAAAAAAAATCAAGTCACATCAACGCAAAGAAATTACTCAACGAAAGCCTTTATGACAAATTCACATGACCTGAAAAATATAAAATACTATTAAAAATGTAATTGGTTTCTTTGTAGGTTTACCCATTACAACAACTTTCCTTCTATAATGTGGCAGAAATCCGCTCTCAGATTTGACGTTGACAAATGAGCAATTACAGGAGCGATATTCACATATCACATTTGCGGCTAGCATGACCTGCGATTAGCCCTGCTGATGCCAAATGCAAGATGCGAGAGATGTGCCAGTCAATACAGTCGCCTGGGAAGGCAGCGTGGCCCATTCTGGCATGTCATCCATCACTGGTTCCACTCGGCTGCCACAGCTGTGTCACCCCCTCCTCCACCCCCTTTCTCAGACACAGACTGCTGACCCCACTGAGGACGCACCAGCAGAATGATCAAATGTCCCTCTGGGATAAGACACAGCCATCCTGGTTCATTGACAAGACAGAGAACAAAAACCTTGTTCCCTACATATTCTCTGCCATAGTGACATCTTGATCGATAAGAAGCTGTAAATACCAATAAGCAAAGTCATGTGAAGAAACATGGTTGCTTGATTTTTTCTTTAAAGGCAAGGATTAGGAAGAGCAGAGTGAAGCCATTAGCTGTGTGAGACTGGCACAGAGGGTGACTGGTGTTAAATAATTACCAGTGAAGGCAGCGAATGGATGAAAACAAAGATGAAATCAAACAACACCGGCTAGACGTATTTCACGATAATTACTTGCCATGCTGATTTTATCAACATGCCAATCATTGAGGCCAGTTTGCTCCTTTTAAAATTCCTGTCAGATGTGAATAACCCACAGTCAGGATATCAGACAGCATGGGTGAATTCCCATGCGCTCTAAGAGGATATTCATTGGAGGGCTTAAATCAGTCAAGCTCCAGACCTTTGTCCATATCAGCAGACTCAGGTTGCTGGAGTCTCTTTTAAAAGATCCTTCTCCACCCTCTGCTAATTAGTCCTGCAGCCCCTTTCATTTTTAAAAAGGAAACGCTATGTGCAAGCTACAGCGCTGGCAAATCATTGAGCTGCAAGCTTAATGGGAGGCAGCTTTTTATTACGTAAAGCAGGCTACCATAGTTAAGAATGTTAATTTTATTTAAACAACAGCAGAACAAAAAAAAATGAATAAAAATAATTCATGTCCAATAAAAATATGATAATTGCTTAAAAACTGATTTCTTTAAACAGTTGGGGAAATTGTATTTTAAGGTGCGTTCTATATACAGGCTGATCCAGAGGCAGCGGTAGCCACTCTACCTCTAGTTTAGGTGAGTTTAACAGGGCAGAATCTGTGATAAAAGCAGATTTCTAAGACTGTTCTCTATAAATAGAGAGCAGTATTCTTCAGTGTACCTCTCTCCTTTCTACTCCTCTTTGTCAGGGCAAAAATCAGTGTGCATACAAGAGGCTTTTTTCAAAAGAAATTATCTGTGATCCCAGTGTAAACAAGAGGTTGGATAACATTCACAAGTGAAAAGTCATTAAGTTACTAAGCCATTTTTCAATGTGGCATTGCTTTATATTAGTCTGTTTGTTAGAGGGGAGGATTAAATTGTACCCTAATCAATCACTATAAAAATGATTATAATCAATCTATACATAGAGCCAGTTAAATACATAGAGGATAAATTGTGTACAGTGATCTCTTTGCAATCTAAGGACTTCTTACTAAAGTTAGCCAACAGACATATTAGAGCACACAATCCTGTTTGTTTCCATAACTTAGGCAATAATGTCACCAATTCCTATAAATACCTATTCTGAAGTGCACAGGAGCAGAGTTAAAATTATAGTAAATTGAGGAGGTAAAATGCAAAAGTTAAATTTACTCTGCAGTGAAACTTTATATGTGAACGTAAATGTAATCTATTGTGATTTACTGAGGTAAATAACTGAATGGGTGCCAATGAAAAAGAAAAAAAAACGCTGTGACTTATTCACTGGGGAAACTGAGGATGAATACTGAAAAAGTAAAGTGTTAATTGTTTCAATCTTTTTAGGCACTGATGGGCGACTGAGGGATTTGCTGAACAGCTCTTCATCTTCCTCTCTGAGAAGTCTAAGAAGTGGCTAATGATTTTTCCCCGTTATGTACTGCTCTGAAAAGTGCTTCAAATTTCTTGCAGTTTATATCTCTAACTGACACTGAGGGAGATGTTCACGCCTGACTGCACTTCAAAATACAGATCTGAAACAAAAGGCAATGTCTGCTTAAATATTATCCCCTTCCTTGGCTATTAAAAACAACCTTACATGATTAAAGTCAGTCAGCTGAATATGTCAAGAGTGACCACAGAAGGATCCCAGAGCCTGAGCCTTTCATGATTCTCTGTTATTGCAAAGTGAAGAGTACGTCTCAAACAAATTAATTTAATTTCTGCCCCCTCAAAAGCCTGAAGCTACAATCAAGAATATGCATATAGATCTACATCTTTTTTCAGTATTACACTATGACTGGTTTCTTGCAGAAGCACATACGCTCCCTGTCTCTCAGCCAGGTATCGACTTCAACAGTTCTCATTATCACAGAGGAGGAAGCTCTCTGAATCAATTGATGACAATGATCAACAGCGTTTATAACTGGCTGTTGCATCATGTCTAACTGAACGAAAAGAGCAGATGGAAGGGAGCAGTTAAAAGTTAATGAATGCTTAAAATGATCACAGGGGTCATATATGCACCAATGAGCCATGACATACTGACCGCCTGCCGAATATTGAATAAGTCCACCTCACTGTCATAAAAACTCTAAAGAGGTTGACAAGACTGCAAAAACATTTAGATAGGTGACAAAGTGACCTAAATGTGAATGTCAACATACAGATTTTCTGAACAGAACACTGCACTGAAACACGATGAGCAATGTTGCTTACTTTACTCCTGTATAGATTTAATGTTGTGGCTGATTGTTGTAGTGTATGGGCAATAAGAACACAGTATTGGCTGTTAACGTGACAGCAACAATATCAAATACAACTGTAGCCAACAGGCCTGCAGGCCACTAGAGGAAGCAATAGAAGCCTCAGGCCTTTTATGTACTGCACTGCAGTCAGCACTTCACTCAGCAGTGTGGGGACACCAGCTCCTGCCAAAACGTATCCATGCCAAGGCCTGCCAGCTTGCTCTCCCCACCCACTCTAAGGGCCAAAGCGTGAGCGGTGGGGCGCCGGTAGGCGGGCGCAAGGTGAGGCTGGTGGGCGGGTGGCCAGGCTGGAGCTTCCTGACACGGGAACACGCCTAACAGCAGGATCAAACTAGGTGCAGAATGAATCACTACCTTTCTCACAAACTGAATAAGTCAGCGATGGGCCAGCATGCAGTCACTTTTGCCATCTCTACAATTAACAATGAATCTGAAAATGTAATCTACAATCTAAAAATACTGCTGCAAATGATCATCACTTAGACTTACAACTTATCCAGGGTAGGGATAACACCGGTCTAGAAAAGAGACAATTTTAGGATTACTTTGGAATCCAGCTTTAGAAGAGACAAAACAAAAAAAGTATTTCTTTAAATGTGTTAGTTCAGCGCAGAGTATCAGTTAAGTCCTAGAAAATTAAACACTTGCTGACAGTGTAATGATGATACCAACCAGCAGTGTAGATGTAAATGCCAGCAAGTCTAGTAGTGAAGCAATTTTACACTTTCAGATTTCTAGCCCTGCAAACCTAAGCTTGGGGTGGGAGATATAAGCAGAAGGTACAAACGTTCATACCTGCTCAATCTCATTCAAATGAGCAAAAGTAGCAAGGATTTTCTGAGCTGTGGCAAGTCCCTAGTCAGAGCGAGAATATTATCTCCAGAGCAAATAATGTCCTGAGGACCAGTGGCTACCCAAATCGCTTCTTTAAAAAATAGAAAGCTACTCCAGGCAACTATTATTAATCCTCAGATCCAATGGGAAGTTGAACCTTTGATCTGTTTAGGGTACTGTGTATTTGCATTTTATAATGAGATCAAAGCAAGGTCCAGGGCCTCTGCAAAAGGCAGCCCTGTGCCCCATCTCTGCTCACACAACAATTTACAGACCAAAGCTATATTTCCCTTTTAATAAGATCATGTAAGAGCTATGGACCTTAGTGAAAATGCATAGGGGGATTCAGTGTTAGGCAATCAACAGTAACCTACATTCTCCTCAAACTAATTTTCTTTTCCTGTACACAGGTGCAGAAAAGAAAAAATAAAACCCTGCCAGTAGCAACAATCTCCTCAATAGTTCATGTTCAAGAGCAAACATTTCAAGCATTTTTAAACTGGTTGAGAATTGCTCCCGATTTTCTTTGGCATTATTCACCTGGAAGAAATGCAGAGGGGAATTTACACACACTGCCTGAAGTAAGTCCACAAGGAGCTGAGAGAAGGTACGAGGATGGAGGTCAACACTTGAGTTACTTTTTGTTTGTTTCCAAAAGAGAATATAGCAGAAAAGAAATCCTACATTCTGTCACTCTGTCTCTGCCCTGATGATAGTTTTATATTTTCAGACAGCAAAACAGAATCAGAGCAATAACAAAACAATTTTTCAAGTTGCTTTAATATAGTTCTGTTAAATGTGCACTGTTACAATATAAAACAATGTAAATTTCAAATATAATTAATTTAAATCTAGTTTAACAAACATCATTTGACAGTGTTTATTTCTAATCTAGTTGGGGTATATATATTTTTAATCTTTAATCGCTTCTCTGTCCTAAAAGTCTTGGAATTAAATGCTGACAAATTATAAACACAGTTGACATTCTGACTGAATAAAACAGCACTTAAATCATCTCAAAGCTACAATGATCAATTTCACAAATCAACAAATTAAATAAAATCTATTGTCAAGTTAAATAGTTTGACTGGTCTGATACCATGCTGCGCCTGTAGTAATGCATCATGAGGTTGTCTAAGGGAATACCCCCTCCCTTGCAGCAACATCCTCAAATGTCCCGAGGCCATGCATCTGCAGAAGATATGCAGCATTTGCCCCACGAACAGTTTCAGCAAAGGCGAACAAATGCTGATTTATCATTCGTGACACGCAACTCAGCATCCGTGATGAGCAAGAGTTTTGCACATTTTTGTACCTTTCCATCAGCCTCTATTCCTTAAAGTGAAATATAAATTATAAATTGAATACATTTCAAACAAAATGATTTATTTTAGAAAAAAAGTTTAATGCAAAAATTACAATATGTATTCCAACATAAAGTCATGTGAAAAAATAAAGCAAGTAAACAAATAATAAATTAACGATGGCGTATTCTTATTAGTTCTTCAAGCTATATAAATAAAACCTAAGGTGAACATATTACACTGTGCTATTTAACAAAATTAGGTAAACTCTAAGCAAAATTCCTCCACAATGATATGAAGACTGATAGAAATATAGAAAATGATTATTTCATGGTATTGCTGCTAAATAAGGTTCTATTAAGCAATAAAAGCATGAGATGTACTCAGTTCTTTACACATTTGCTTTGGCTTAGCTATGGTTAAATAATGACAGTGTAATACGTTGTTCATTTGATGTTGTATTTAGCTTATTTTAAGATCTGGTAAAGACCACATTGTTTTTAAAATGTCCCAGAAAAAAAGGGTGTATGCATGTATACTTTAAGTAAAGTCATCATTCATGACTTGCAAGACTCGTCACTGCAAAGCAAAATTGATGGAGAGAAATATATGGCCTTCTGACCTTCTGGTGAGAGCTGTTCCTAAGATTAACTTTTAATCTCAGAGTAGTAGTCTGGGTCAGCTTCCATTGTCTGTAATACCTTTGAAATTGAAAAGACTGAGCTTCAAATATCTATCATGACAAAAAAAGACATACAACACTGCATTATAGAAAAAAGCTCCAGATAGATGCTGATGCTTTTTTTTTAATAAATATGTTTAGAACACCTAGCATGATGTATACTATAGTATATCATTAAAATAAATATATTAAAATATGTATTAGTATATATAACATATATATAAATATAACTGATATCTAGCAGTCTTGTAGATGTTCAAAGATAATGCTTTATGCAATAGAAACAGGGACACAAAAGCTACAGTTTACCAGCTGAATCATGAACAGGAATGCAGAGACAAACCTTCAAAACATGAATCAAAAGTGCCTCTGAGATCCAGGGAGGTGTGTGGAAATGCACTAATTGCTTGCTCATAGATGAGACATTCACATCTTTTTGACCTTGATGAATTATATGTTTTTATTGACAGCACTTATTGATATTTCTTTCTTTTTTTTTTTTTTTTTTTTTGATACTATTTTTTTTTTTATTCCAGCACTGATATTTCTTAAAAGCCAAGGCTAATAGAGTTCCATTGAGATGATTAAATGAGTTTCTGGTGCCAAGATTAGCCAGGTCTCATCTCTCAGCCTGCATTATCATACAGAACAGACACATGTGTGTGTTGAGTCTCAAATTGCTGTGACTGACATCTCCAAGGGAACAGGAGAGCAATGACTAAATCCGACCTACATTCACCCCACCCTGGCATGCCTGCTTTCAACTAATTATACACATAAACATGCATGCTCAGTCACAATATAGGGGGATTCGTTTAACTGCAAAAATACCGAATGATGCATGCACATAAAAAAAAATACAGTTTCATGTCAGCGTTATTCATCTTACAAATCTTTGATAATCTGAGGTTTCTTTTTTTTTTGTGAAAACCTTTACAAGTATATGAGTTCCAAGTGACTTTCTGATGACTGGGAGGGAAACCGTTCCCAGGGCTTTTGCACAGGCTTAGATGAAAATATCATTTGTGTGATGGGATGTGAAAATTCTCCAAGCACGAAAACATTAGGAACAAACCTAAGGCTACTGGAACTTGTTCAAAAGCCCCAGGCATGAAAACATTCCAATAATGGATTTCATTCCATTCTACTGTGTTATGCAATGAAACAAGTTCAACATATCCTATTTTCTTTATGCTACATATTTTTATAATACTCTCTATTTCTATTCCTATCTATCTCTACGTTTATAGATATATAGCTATCTTTTTTGTAATTAATATATACACATATATATACACAAATATATATATATATATACACACACATATATATACATATATATATATATATATATATGCAATAAATAGCTGACACAGCTAACCAGCTAGTTCATATTTAACGAGAAACTTCGTCCATGGCGGGACGTGGTTGTGCTCGCAGCGGTGTCCGCGTCTAAATCCAGCGTGTTGTTTACATTTATGTACTTTCTCACAACTTCAATCAGCTGTTCATTAAAACTATCCATTCAACCGGTCATCTGGGGAAATGCGGCCACAATAAATTTATCAACGGCCACGTCAAATCACAATATGAAGATGATCAGTTTTTCCGCAAATATGGCCACCTTAAATTCAAGTGGTAATCACAATCATTATTAGTATCTGCCTCTTTCTTGTTTAACTTTTCTTGTATTTTTTTTTTTCTTCTCTGCCTAACAGTTTTATTTATTTAACTCTGTTTTAAAAAGTTATTACTCGTGCTATATTAAAAATCTGAATTAGGCATTTTCGCGGCAAAATCACCTTATTTTGGGAATGTAGGTGCTGTGTCACATCTGTGAACAGAATCCACCAAAACCCCCTTTATCCTCCTTATTTATGAAGATCCTGACAGTTTTACAGCCTCATATGCAGAGGACTCATATGATATATCACACAATTAACTACTTAGTCATTGCATGTGCGCCACACTCCTTAACAGTGAAGTGCAGCAGGATTTATTAGTGCTCATGTCTGGGTATATGCAAGCACTCAAATATAAGCACTTGTATGTGTACTCGGTTCGTAAAAATGTGGTATCTGTGCATCCCTTATATATATATATATATATGTATATATATATATATATATATATATATATATATATATATATATAGCATAGCTTCATCTGTATTTAGTTAGTTATCTATTTCAGTAGGAATTCTCAGAAAAAAACTGACAGGGAAATCATGCCATTAACAAGAATTGAGAAAAAAAATTGTGACGCAGGCTACTGACTATGATCACATCTCCAAACTGTTTTTTCTGTTTCCAGTGCAGTACAGCATCCTGGTTAGACTGATGTGGTTTTTCACACTTTTAATGTGACGGTATTTCTACATTTACAGCCCACATGTAGGACAGAATCTGTTGATAAGTGCTTTTCTTACTAAACTAGAAAGTACCTGAAGAGCGTCAAACACCACCAAAAGTGAGTAATTCTATCACTTACACTTTACTAAAGGCATCATTCCAGTTACGTCAAATCTATATTAAGCCTGACATAGAAAAGAAACCCGTTCCATTCTTATTTCCTATCGATGTGGGTTAAAATGTAAAAGTAAAACCCACAAATTTAAATAACTAGATCATATTGTTAAGCATCACAAAGGTTTGTGAGATCCACTTCTTAGTATGCACATGCAACATCAATGGGGCTTTGTCCGCCATTTTGTGGAACAGAGCTACTATTTACAGCTACATTTTCAGGTTTCTCACTAGCAAACTATGTTAAAAAACATGTCTAAAACATGCTAGAGAGAAATATCCATATATTCTCCTCTGTGCATGGAAGTGTCATTCTTATCAGTAGCATGCAATTTAAAATCCTGTGCTTGTTGCATATGCACCAGTAACCCTTTCTACATGACATTTCAGTTGAGCCCCCTCATCTGTTGGCTTAACATCCTTTTCATTTGGTTGACACTTTGTAAATGCAGCAATCTTTATTTCTGCTCACTTAAAGCTGGAAGGATAGTGGGGAACTGTCATCTTCTATGAAGCAAAGTGGTAGAAAAAAATTCTGAATGATGGTGATCACTTAAACATTTGTTGAAATAAGATGGTAAAGAAAATAAACAACATTAATAGTGAAAGTAAGAACATTTCCACATGAACAATGTGAAGGGAACTCAAAGAATTGGGACTAAACAACTGTGTAGCCTTAAGAAAACTTCAGTATGCTAGGGAGCATAAAGATTGGACTCTTAAGCAATGAAATAAGGTCATGTGGTCTGACGAGTCAAGTTTTACCCTGTTCCAGAGTGATGGGAACATCAGGGGTAAGAAGAGAGGCAGATGAAGTGATGCAGTCATAATGTCTAGTGCCTACTGTACAAGCCTGTGGGAGCCGTCTATGATCTGGGGTTGCTGCAGGTGGTCAGGTCTAGGTTCCGCAACATTGGTTGGTTATTTACATGGTTATAGGAACTGAGGGCTTTTACCCCTAGTTCCTATATGTCCAAATGTGCAAAAAAACAGCCTGGTTCCCGAAAAGGTTATAGGAACTGCAAAAGGTTCCTACAGTCAGAAAGGGGCTATTATGTGTCCAAAGAATGAGGTCAGCTGATACCTGAATATACTGAACGAGCAAGTTATTCTATCAATGAGTTTATTTCTTCCCTGAGGGCACGGCCCTATTCCAAGATGACTTTGCCAGGATTCATCAGGCTCAGATTGTGAAAGAGTGGTTCAGGGAGCAGAGACATAATTTTTACACAGGGGTTGGCCTCCACAGAGTCCAGACCTGAACCCTTTTGAAAATCTTTGGGATGTGCTGGAGAAAGCTTTGTGCAGTGGTCGGACTCTCCCATCATCAATACAAGATACTGGTGAAAAATTAATTCAATACTACATGGAAATAAATCTTTTTTTGGTGGCGACTTTTTTGGCCAGGTAGTGTATCAAAACCATGGTCGGCCATAACCACATCAACTGGAAAAGGTTTCTACAGTAGTCTACTGTTCATTGTCATTTGTTTATCACGGCACTGCCTCCAAGCTAGGAAATGGAGAATGGAAATGTTCATTAATTTCCTTTTTGCCTGCTGATCGTGAGAGTTGCTGTTGCAGCTGAGTACACAACTGGGTGAAAAAATGAAATATTTGTCAGAAATTCAGAATAAAACAGAGATGAAAAAGGTGATGGCCACGGCTGAACTGTTGTAAACAGAATTCTGGCAGATCAATCCCACAGTTCTGTGCATGGTGATGTCGGGGCACATTCTCTATGGGTTTACTTTCCAAGTGAACAATCAAAGTTAGAGCAATTGCATTCTAACTAAACTGAAAATGTTGCATTTCAAATCTTACATTTGACGCTTTAGTACCATTTCTTCCCTTATGCTCTAATGTCAGTGTAACTATAATCCATTAGAAAAAAGAAAACATTAGTAACGCCAGAAGCATCAGTTTGATTACCACTTAGGCTACCCACCCTCAAATGTACAAAAAAATGTCAACTAAATTCTACTACATATTTAGATATATTATTTGGATTAATCAGACACACCCTTAAAATTCTGAGCAATGCAGTCTGAATATTTGTGAGTATACACAATGTGCACAATGAGCAAATGATCTATTCATTATAAGCTGATGTAACCTTGTATCAAGGCATAAAAAAAAATGTTCAACACTCATTTTAACAATTCATGTGAAAAAGGTACACAAGTTGACAAAACTCACAGGTGACACCAGTGTTAACAGAAAACGTATGCAAGTTAAATCAAGAGAGCACAAATGCTGCTGCACTACTGCCAAATAAACAAGAGATGATGAAGGCAAAAGAGGAAACAAAGGTTGCAAAATGAAACAATTAATTTCCTTACAAAAGACCTTTCCACAAAAGCTAAAATCAATCCATTTATGATAACACATGCTTTTTGATCTCCCCCTCACCTCCATGCACAGACACACACACCTCCTTGCTGCCTGTACATATGCCAGATCTGGTCTCCCCAGGAAATGGGCTTCATACATCTTGTCTGACTGCAATAAAGGAGTGCCTAAGATTCTATTTCCAATAAACGTCGACTGATTGGAAAACTCATTCTAATATCAATTTCCATCTGGGCTCTTTAAAAGGCAATCAGCATAGCTTCATCTCAGTATATCATGGGCTCCTTGAGATGATGACACAGCACTGGCTTTCTCCTTCTGCATAATGGCCTTCTCCTATCAAGGCATCTGCAATGAATAATACCACCCATGAATGGGCTATTTAGTCTGTGTTCGCACAGATAGGGGCCACTTCTCTGAATATTAATCCAGAGTTTTACACTTCATATGGTTCTCTTAGAGCTGCACCATTTTTCATTCAGGGGAGTAAGGCACTTAGTGTGATTTGCCATACTTATAGTTTCTCTCTCAGCTTTCTAGGATGTGACAATGGTGATTACCAGAGGCATAGCACATTGTTAAAGATGCTCAGAACCTACAAAACAATGATTTAAGCCAGGAAGTATCAGTTTCACCTCTTATACAAATGCCATCAACAACTTTTCACAAAATGTACAGTCAAAGGGATTTTTCACAACCAAAAAAAAACAAATGAAAAGAAACTGACACAAATCATGTGATCAATCAGTTCAACTTAGAATGGTAATAAAGACTAAATGTTACTTAGTGTTAACAAATCTGTAGAAATCACAAGAAAAAAAAAACAATAGATTTATCCCAGCATGTACTGACTGTGCTCATTCACCTGTGCCCGAGTCCCTCACTGTTGCTTGACAACAACTGTACAGGAACTACGACATCTCTTTCCTTACCTTCCAGCCACTGCCCGCCTCCCTGTAGTAAGGAAAGTTATCACAGATCCACTGGTAGATCTCGCTCAGTGTCATCTTCTTCTTTGGCGAGCTGTTGATAGCAAACGTGATAAGGCTGGCGTAGCTGTAGGGAGGCTTGCCGTCTTTGTGCTGCTGCACCTCCTCCTGATCCAAAGTGGTGTTATGATCCAGTAGGGTACTCTTCTTGCCCATGCCTGGCCCATGGGCATTCTGGGCATCAGCCTTGCGGATGGCTGCCTGCATGGTCAGCTGAGGAAGCCAATCCATGGACGTCAGGCTGCTCTCCAGCTCCGACGCCATTGTGACGGCAGACTGGGAAGGGGGAATGGGGAAAAGGTGGAGGTGGTGATTACTGTTGGTGCCTGATCAAAAGCGTCTCAGGTGTGAGAATGGACAAAGTTGAGTGGGGATGAAATCAGGACCCCTCAGCTCAAGACATTAGCACATCATCTTCTGTGGGTCAACTCTAGAGAAAAAGGAGAGAGAGAGATGCTTATATTAGTAAACTAGTCTTTGTTTCAAGGAACAACTTTACATTTGAAAAATTGTATGCATATCAACTATACTGCAGAGAATGAAAACCAAAAGTGAGGAATCAGCTCTGTAGAATTTGCACAAATGCACAAAAGCTCTATTCTATTCCCTGTTCTGAAGATCTTAAGCCCAGCATTTTCTCCACCACTTGCTGCTCTTAAAGCTGACTCATAGCTGGGACTCCATCTGCACAGAGAGAGTAAATGCCAGGCAATTGTTTTCACAACTGCCAGCCAAATGGGGGAATGGCTCAGGAGGAATTCCAACTCTCTTGAGGGTAGTAAACCCCCACTATTTTCTTCCCTGCTGCCTTCCTGCTTCCCTCAAATGGAGCCTCAGCCGTAAACAAGCCAACTAGCGTCATCTTGCAAACTGTCCTCTGCTATACGTGTGTTAGCCATGTTGTGCAGAGAGCAGTCAGCCAGCAGCAAGCCTCACTGTCCCTCTCGGCACACTGCCATCTGTCTTAAAATAGATGAGCAGAGTAGAAAGGCCAAAAGTTGCAAACATAGGTGAACATGAGAATATATTGGGGGAGGAGGGCCAGAGTAGGATGATATTGCAGTATGTAAGGTCAGAGGAGGGAGAACAGTTGCGAGAATGAGGAATCCTCACTAAGTTGTGGGATTTTTTTCCTGACTGAGCACACTCACATGTGTGTGCTTTTGAGTGTCTATCTGAGAATGTGCAAGCTTGAATGTGCAGTATCATACTGGCTGAAGGAAAAAACCATAAGCACTCAACAGATCAAATATTATATCTTTAAAACCTTTTTTGTTTTTGGTTTACGAACATTAAAACTGCTACTAAATCTGTTTATTTGTTAGGCACTAAACAAACAGATTTAGCAACAGTTTTCTCTTTAAACAGCAACAGTTAAAATATTTCTTAATATATATAAAATCAAATATTTATGACAAAAAGCATGACATTTTTTATTAACTAAAAAGGTAAAAAGTCAGCAGGATGAATTTAAAGCTGTGAAGCTGCTTCCTTCTAAACACAGAAGGAGCAATATCTGATGAATATCAGCCATTAGGCAAACAGACAGAAAGCACGATGATGGTGAGGAGAGAAAATTTTAACACAAGGCATAATAATTTTCTTCCATGCACCTTTAGTGGTTCATTATCCAGATTTCTTGCCTATAACTTCTATAACTTTGCATTCTTAGCTTGACTATTTAACTTACCATCTTGCGCCTGCACCCTCCCTCACCGGGCGTTAAGGGGCTGACATCCGGTTTTACGAGTGTACAATAATTTAACTATAAACATGTTATCCACAGAAAGTCCAGAATCTCAGAACAGCTTAGTAAAACCATTTCTATCATCACCAAACACAGTTAAGACAACAAACAATTAAAAGACCAGGTACACAAAGTCCAAAAACATATGTAAATACAAATTATGTCTCCCCGTGTCCACCCGATGGCATCAATACAAACAAACAACACCTCTAATGAAAGCTCACATTTTTAAAAAAGATTCCAAATCTGTCAGTTTGATCTCGCTATGCCCAAGCTTTACTAAACCAGAGGAAAAAGAAGGCCCAATTTATGCTTCACATTTGTAAAACATATTTGTAAATTGTCTAAATTGTCTCAAAACTTAACAGCCACCTGCATAAAACCGCATTTAGTTTAAAGAAAAAAAAAAAAGTGTGTCATTGTCTTTTGGGAGCAGTTTCCCATCCAAAAATCACAATTTTCTGGCCATTTGCATGGGTCTTGATGGACAAAGATAAATTTTGGTTCTTTTTCTTCTTTAAGTACGAGACAGAAAACGTCTCCTCATTTTAATAAACCCACTCTCTCCTGATTACATCAGACCCACCGCTACAGCAGGGCGAGACATGGGGGAAGAGGACTGCAAACCTCTGCATGTGGTTTCTTGGTGGTTTCCAGTGAGAGAGAACTTTGAAAAAAAAAAGAAAAAAAAAAAAAACCTGCGTTAACACGTGATAAATATAACTGTGTGTATATATGGGATATGTAGAGGGGGGGGGGGGGATAACTTAAGCATATGGGACTCTGATGTCAACATGAAATGCAGCAGGAACAGAAAAAAATGCCGAAATTGGGCTAACTCCATTAGCATCAGTCGGACTGAAATGTTTCATGGTAGTCCTTTTCAACTGATCTCTCACAGCAGGGGTTAGCAAGAGCCCAGCAGCCAGTTCAATATCTGCTATCATTGCAAACAAGCAGAGCTGATGATGAAGGCATTTTTGCACAACCAGACAAGATTCAGAGAGAACAAAAAAAAAAAAAAAAAAAAAAAAAAAAAAGAAATCTGATGCCAGGAGATCATTAATGGTGCAGAGCATTGGTCTTAAATCTTCCCTATAATCAGAGCCGAATTTCATTTCATCTATAAACTTTTTTTAAAAATACTCCCAGAGAGAGAGAGAGAGAGAGAGAGAGAGAGAGAGAGAGAGAGAGAGAGAGAGAAACACTAAAGGTTTATCTCTTAGATGCTTTAAAGTTGGATGTGATGGAGAACAGAAGTGACCATGTCAGCAGGCCTGAAATGAGGGAGGACTGTCCATCTGTATGATCTGCATGTTCCAGCTGGTTGTTGTTTAAAATATATTTAATATTTTCCCAAAACTATTTTCAAAGATGCTTCCTTTGGCTGCTTGTTGAAGCTCTATGAAGAAAGCTGGCAAAACATTAAAACAGCTTGCTTAGCCACATTGAACAAAACTCTAAATTTTAGCAGCATGCAGACGAAAACGGACAATAAATAAAGCTAATACAGTGGAGATGGTTTGAGAAGTTATGCGGATATTAAGATACTTTATCACCACTGTAAAACTTGTAAACAGTATATAACTCTCGATATTTTTAGCTGCTTCAGTCTGATCGCTTAGAGAAGAGCTAGTTACTTACTCTTCACAGTGCAACCCTGCAACATTAACACACTTGCATCATGATAGCTCAATGGTTGAACACTTCCATACAAACACAGATGGCTCAAAAGCTGCTTTCCCAACTTCTGCAGTCATGAGTGGATTGGTAAATGAGCAGACTTGTTGACTGGCTGCATTGAAGGGTGAGTTTGACGACTCACCTGTCAACACAGGTGAGTATTTACAGGTACATCTCACTGGACCACCAGTACAGATTGTACGTAACTGTCATGCTATCACTTGAACCAACACAGCTGCCACTCTGAAATTTACTGATCTAGAAAAGTTAAGCTAATAAAAGATCGTTTTGTTGCCCATATGTGCTACATCAATGCTCAATGCTCATCATCTCTCTTGATTTTCTTCTTGATATTCATTTTTGGGTCTACCCAATACAGGAGCACACACGAACGCAATGCTCCAGAAAATAATAAAAGCTGGCAAAATTATGTCCCACAATTATGGCTGCAGTGGTCCGGGCTGAAATGTTCAGGTGTGTTACAGAACAGAATAGACACAAATATTCAATAGAATTAGGCACAATTTGAAATTTTTTGCACTTCAAGAAAATATCAAATTTCCTGTAAAAATCTCCAATGATTTTCCACTTTACTAATTGACTAATTACTGCATCGAAATCCAGAACATTTCAAATTTAATATCCTTTAAACATGATAAAGAAAACATGCCTCTGCAAACCGAGCAAATGGCAACCAGAGGTGATGAGATGAGGATTGATGAAAAAAAGCTCTGTGCCCGATACACACAGACACATGCCATTTGACCTTGCATGCTAATGATCCAGCTGCGAAATAATCTGCAGGGCTAAGATGGTGTTTTAATTATAAAAGCTTGGGCAGTGGCAGGAATGATGTAGCACATATTAGGAGGAAGTAAGAAGGCCCCCCTGCTGCCTTCATTACTCACTGTTGGACTGGTACAAGTCCCTACATGCTGCTGGATCAGGAAGGGCTGTCTGAGTATGTTCACCAGTGGCTTTGGGGGTGATGTTCCCAGGAAACAGGTTAGATGTGAATAAAAGACGGAGGAGATAAAAAGACTTCAGGTGGCTGTGAAGGACACAGTTTACCTAGCATCAAGCCTGGCAGGGAAAAGAAAAGGTCTGCACCCTTTGGCAATAGTTTGCATCCAAATGGAGTATGAGGGTTCAGGTTTTAAGACCATAAGTGAAAGGAAAAAGACTGATCCTACACAGCAAGGTGCTTTTATGTGGTTCCAGGAAAACTGGTCCCATCATTGTCATCACCAATAAAAGAAAAGTTACTTTTCTTTCTTGACTTTAATTTGTTTCTATTTTTTTTAAAAGGCTAATGGACAGTCAAATTCATTCTCCATTCAGCACTCAAAGTTTCTTCATCCTCTGGGGATTAATGGCAGATTAAACTCTCAATGAAAAATTGAAAGCATTTATGCAACATCTTAATTTCCCAAGTTCTTGACAAGACTTATCAACAGTACTGCTGCCAACTGAGCTCTGACAGGAAATCAGTGACTGTGTTTTGTGTTTCGGCTACGAGCTCTGAAGTGGTTCAGTCAAACTGACAGCAAGGTTATTATACATGTGCCAGACACTCTTTTATTCAAGAATCCCCAATGAGGCAACAAGCTGAGTAACAACCAGGGATTACTCAATACAACACAGAAGATTACGTCAACTTCATCATGTTAAGCAAGTATGTAGAAAGGTGTAAGTCAGCAACTGCGTCATAAAATCAGAGTTGTTCCTCCTCTTCACTATTGCAAAATTGATGTCTGTACTTAACAAGCACTTAAAATTTTAGTACCCCTAACAATGCATAGCCCAGAGTAAAATTAATATTTCAACTGTGGTATTGCTACAGTGAATAGCACTTAAATGTCTTCAACATTTTATATAATAACAACAAGAACCAATTTAATACTAGTTCATATTTAGACTGAATGGAGGATTAATATGTACTACTTGTACACACATGTTAAAAATGGTCTTTGTACACTTCATGGAAAATGACTGTCAGAGAACTAAATGTCTAAAAAATCTTCCCCCTCTAACATCAGAATTATTATAAAATTCATAATAAAGACTCAAAATTCATTATAAATAAATTTATGTTTTCTTTAAGTACTACTTCACTTAATATTAGCAATATTAAGATGGAAAAGGTACAAATGTGTTGTGTGTTGATTTGAGAGATTCCCCTCAATGTTGTGTGGGTGCTGCTAAAATTTTCCACTCTGTAGCACCACTGGTAAGAAACTGTGGACCACTTTTAAAACCCCTTTTTAAGTAGTTCCTGACATACATAAACCAAGTGAAGAGTTTGACTTAAAAAAATATCTTTTCTCATAAAATAATAAACCTGGATCACATTTTGTAGCTCGTGGCTGTCATGTTAAAATAAGAAGATGTCAACAAGTAATATGAAAGTACTCTTTTTTGTCGTTTGCATTATGTTGTATAACATATCACCTTCATTCCTAACGATCGCAAATGGTGCATTAGTGAAATTGCAACTTGTTTATGGTTCTGCAGTAACAACAAAGACTAAATAAATATTGTACAAAGGTTATCTTCCCAATATTGTACAGATTAATTTCTGCATTCAGCCGTGAAATTTCATAATATAATTCCAAAGACAGCCTCATGAGTGATTAATATTTTTAAATAGTTCAAATTTTGCTTGTGAGAATTGTCAGAATTACGTTACAGGCCATGGTGACTAAAATCTACATGAAAAAAGTTATAACGGCTTATCTTATATTGTGTTATTGTTTAAACAGAACAAAATCCAAATACAGTGCTTCATAATGATTAATTAAAAACTAATATGGTATTTTTGATTGACAAGGAACAATCTCAAACCACTGCTGTCAAGATTTGTGATAATGTGCCAACATGATGTGAAATATCCTATTTAAGAGTCCATTTAACCATTGTCACATAACCTCTATGACAATGAAAGTTAGAAAGGGAAACTGAAGCAGAAGAACAGGAGTCACCGCAAAGAAAAGGAGTGAATACAAAAAAAAAAAAGTGTTAGCCAATGAGAGAGAAAAAAAGAGTGTTCAAAAATAAGCTTGGAGTTCCCAATACAGAGAAGTGTTGAAACAGATTATACAAGGACAGAAGAACTGTAAAATTCAAGAAGTAAATTCAGAAACCACAACACTACACGTGTTTTGGAAAACAAATATAAGACGTCAACATGCTACTACATCTAGTCAATGTGTGGAATATAATGACAAGCACATAAAATATAAATATTTTTGTCTTTACTAAGGAAATTGCATTTTGCCATTTTAAAACATTTTCTTTTAATCTTAAATGCTAAATACTGATAACTGTTTTTAAAATATGTAATCACTTATAAACAGTACTACACTTGTCTACCAAGAAAATCTAGCTGCCTACGTAAAAGAACTTCCCTTCAAATACTTGTGCATTACCGTCATCATTTCCTCACTGAGAACAAGAGTAGGCCATTCAGCTTACATTCTCACTCTAACTTGCAAACAAAAGACTGTTTATAGGTACCATAGATGGGGACTTGAATCTGGGACTTGGACTCGAGTTGTACTTAAGTTGCATCTCCAGTGACTTGGTGATATGACTTGGACTTGCACTCAAAAGACCTGAGACTTGACTCAGACTCACGATTTGAGACTCATAAATAATCTTTTTTTTCCCCTCTTTATCCGGTCTCCTGTCTGTTGTGTGTTTTTTGTGCGCTATCATTTTTCCAAGACACAACAGTGACATTACGTCACACAAACACAGACACATCCACACGCGCAATCAAAACAAATACAGCAACCCCATATTTAACAAATCTGTTGTTACAGCACTATAATAAGTTCTAGGTATTAAAAACTTAATCAAAGGACTAAGACTAAGACTAAGAGCAGGAAACTGCAACGTTTGTGGTATAAAAATAATAGGCTATGGAGTGGCCTACGTAGTCCGTGGACTCCAAAGCCGTTTACTGTTCGTGAAATGAGACAGCCTACCTAGCTGATGAGAATTTCCCATAGCAGCAACGTAGGATGTTAAATCACTGTAATCTCTGAACAAGTTTTGAATATCATAGGACAATCTAGTGAACGTCAACACTGACTGAGTTGGTTCTATCTTACCTTTTTAACTGAATAATATAAAATTAAAAAAAAAAGCTTTTTGAGGGTTTTTTGTTATCCAGCCAATTAACCCCTTTAAAAATCATGAATATCAAATATCACACGATTTTTAATGCCACCGTTCAACAAATGTGTTTTTAAATGTATTTGGTTTTGTCACATTTCTACTAAAATGAGGTAAATGAAAAACATACTATTCGAAGCTTTGATGCTCATTCATGTTGTGTGAAATGAATTCTGGGAGAAAAGAGGCCGTGAAGGAACCACCGCCAGTAGATTTTCAAATATAACAAGACTTTATCAGACGCGATATAGAAAGAGGGAATATCGTTTATATCGAGATAGCTTGTTTTGAGTTAAAAGCATCTTTTCTGTTGCATTTTGCACAGCTGTTTTTTGTTATTGTCATTTAAAAGTATTTTTCAATAATTTTGTTTTAGGAACATTTAATTTAATATGAAGCTACTTTAATTTCAGTCAACTGTTTTAATGCACATGTGCTGCTGATCCTTAATAAAAGTGTATTTAGCACAGAAGGCTGTAAATTAGAACGGTCTCTTTGGTTACTTGACAAAAAAAAAAAAAAAAGTTATAAATAAATATATATTTTTATATTCATATTGCCCAGCCCTAGTTTGTAAGGTGGATTCAGAGGCGCCTTCCAAATAGGACTTGGCACGCCGCTGTGATGAATGTAGCTGACGAACCTGCACTTCAAAGTGCATAGACCCTGAATTGGGAAACAGCTGTTGATTAACTTTTCTTCTCAACAATGGTCTCATCTTCGGGGGATAACCAAGTCTTGTCTGGTTTTTATTTTGCTGCCCTTAGCTCAACATTCGGTCATTCTGCTTGTCTAGCTTCAACTTCTCCAGCAACTTACAAACAGAAGTGGAGTAATCGACTGTCTGTTGTCACACACATTTCAGCCATGTTTGATCGAGTAAATAGACTCACAGCTGATCATCATGATCATCAGAATTTTTTCACAATCATTAAGCCCTACACTCTACAAAAGTGTAACATATTGGCCCTCCTCTTTACATTCAGGGAAAAATTATTTCAACTGCAGTATTAATTTTAAACATATGTGGGTCCTGATAGATTTTTGTACACTCTTGTTTAAGTTATGTTGAGCATATTTACTAATCTGGATACATTTCCAGGTTCATCTATAGGTTTTTCAAATTCAGTAAAGCAAAAAAATGTCCAGATGTTTAAGCTAAAGATCAGTGTTGTTACAAAATGTCAGTGGATAAAAGGTGAGTGAGCCATAAGACTTGACCTTGACTTAAGGCCAAAGACTTGACTTACAAAACAGGACTTGTGAACCTCTATAACAGGCACCAGAGCAGTGCTCTCCTGCACTTATATGCAATTTCCACGATTAATCCCTATTTACTACAGCCATGCATCTGTCAAGGGTAACACTCCAACAGCATGCATCTGCTCTGCTACAGAAACACAAACATTAAGACCAGTGACGACTGTGCTGCTGTGCTGTCCTTTAAAATTGCAAACATGATGAATGCTGCATATAAAGCAATGTCACTAGGAGTCAAATAGACAACAATATATGTTTACACTAGTGATTATTGAATGTTTCCTACACTTTAGTATGTGTGGAGAGATACAGCAAAGAGAGAGAGAGAGTGCAAGCTCATTATTACAAGAATCTTCCTGTAGTGTGATTGTTACTTGGCAAAAGGGAGGGGAATCGCTAAGCATGCTCCCTCTGTTATGCCTGAAGATTTGGCACATGCACTCACAACAATAACAGTGATGTAACCTGGTAACAAGCCTTTGGTATCTGTACTTCGACCGAAACCCAGGTCATACCTTCCATATCAACGGCTTTATATCAAGCGTGGGAGAAGCCCTTGTTTTCCTAGCAATTTGCAAAGGGTATAAACAAGGAGGGGTGGGAACTCTGCTCACCTGCCCTTCAGTCAAAAGAGAAACTCCTCAGTTTTTCCACCCCTGCAGGCAAAGGACTTAAGAGTTATTTTTGAGATCTCTCAAACTAAAATAGAAGTGTGCTTCAGTATTTTGTTTGCACGTGAGCTCTGTAATCATGCAGCGAAATACCCTAAGCCTCATCTTCATTAAAACACAAAAAGTAGGTAACAGCAATGCCAAGGCAACACTTTTAATGTCAGTCCTCCTTCTCAATTAAAGGCTTAATGGCTCCACTGAACCCCCCCCCCAATCCCCCCCCCCAATCCCCCCCCCAGGAAGAACGCATTAATAACCCAGTCCTTACTTGCATTTTTAGGATGTGTCAATTATCGCTTCACCGCTCATGCATCTGAGCACATTGTTCATCTTACTGCACCAGAGCCGGCTGCCAACTGAGGCCTTTCACTGCTAACCGAATGTGCAAGATAGCAATCCATGTGTAAGTGCTATAACTTGGCTACATTATGTTAAATTTGGTTTTAAGATTCAGATAGGCAGATTCCTCTGCTGTGCTCCTAAAAAAAGATAAATGTATGCATGCTCTTTTGACTCCCATACTCCCTCAATCCCACTTCCCCTATGGTTGAACACATCTAGTCCATAATTATTCTGCCAGTCAATCTGGTGAGCAACTGTGACTGTTGGGCAGTGGGAAGAGTTGTCGACAAACCAACGCTAAATCCTGAGATGATCCAACCTAAAAAAAAATTTAAATAAAAAAATATAAGACACTTTTGTTTTATTAGTCAATGCCAAACAAGAGGAAGCCTCCTAAATATGCTGTAAAGACAAAAAGCACTCAGCTGCTGCAGAAAGAAGCAGGCCAGGCAAAGGCACAGAGGATCAAAGATATACGAAGCGTCTGGGGATCAACAGTGGTGCTTCAGGCTGTCTAGAGAGGCCACAAAGCAAGCAAAAGCTTTTGTAACCTCTGAATCCAAACACAGCCACACTAAGAGTTTAATGTGAATAGATGCAACAGAAGTAAATTTTAGATCTGGTCTCAGCAGTCAACCACATTCCATATTAATGGAATGGTATGAATATAGAGAAAGAACCAAAGCACCCAGCTCATTGTGCAATTTGTAAGGTCAACATAAAAAGAAGAAAAAAAACTGTAATGAAATAAGCCCTTTCCAGTGAATCAGAGCAGTGATTGTGAGGGATGTCTTGGAGTCCCTAACAGCTTGCCTGGGAGGTGGCCTTTGTTTTCAAGGTGGCAGGGATGTCCTGACACCAACCATGCAAACCCAATTACTCCAGTCCCACAGCCTGGGGGCCAGCATTAACAGAGTCCTCTTGGGAGATTGACTCCATGCCAGCCGGGCAGCCAGCAAGATCCTGCTGAATCACAAGTAGACCACTTAAGAAACTGGCAGGTCCAGCATTTGGTGGGGAAGGCCTATATCAGTCTCCACTGCCCCCCTCCCCCTCCCTCCCTCCAAGCCAAGCAGTGGGTCAAAATTAGCCTGAGATAGATATATAACTGAAGTAAGAAATCTATCTTTAATGAAATCCAGTATGGTAATTTTTATTTCCTACCAAGAAGCAAACAGTCAGTGTCAATAATCACATGCTTGTCATCAGAATTCAGCAAAAGAAAATTAAGCACCAAAAGCTGAATTTGATTTATTAAGTCACTGAGCATATTCACACGCACATCAAAAATCTGACCGCTATCCGATTTCTGGAGTTACCAGATTATTCAAGTGATCGTATAGACAGCATAATCTGATATGTTTTATCAGATAATGGCAGTTATCAGATTATTAAAAAAAAAATCTAATTACAACACACAGATTTCTCCTCAGCACTCTTTCCAAACATGTATACCCTTATATCTGATTTTTTCTAAAACCCAGTCACAACATGAATAGAACACAAACAAAAACAAGATGGTGTTCAGCAGCAGGAAGTCGGAGTATAAACCAAGTACGCTAAAGCATTTACATGCAGTCTATTTTGCGGGTCCCTTAGCTCCCACATTTGCACAGCAAACGCTAAGACGGTGGATGCCACCATGTTCAAAGATCAAATGTTTTGAACAGGACGCTCATACTCTGAAAAAAATGTGATAATGGATTGGAAAATGTAGACCAGGGTTTTTTGAACATCAAATTTAATAAGTTCAAGTAGAAGTGGTAGATAGGATTATTAATAATTATCGATTTTCGGAGATCCAAAACATCAGCGATGCCTGTTTTATTACAGGGCATCAATGTGGAAGTGGTGAAGGATTACAAATACCTTGGAGTGCATGTTGACAATAAACTGGACCGAGTTAAGAACACTACTGCACTTTACAAGAAGGGTCAGAGCCGTCTCAAGGTTTTGAGGTCATTTAACATCTGCCAAACACTGCTTAGGATGTTTTATGAGCCTGTTGTGGCCGGTGCCATCCTATATGATGTTGCATGCTGGGGCAGCACGTTGAGGGTTGCAGATACAAACAAACTGAACAAACTGATCCGCAAAGCATTGTGGGGATGGAGCTGTACTCTCTGACGGTGGAGTCGGAGAGGAGAATGTTGTTCATAATAAAGTTAGTACTGAGCTATACCTCCCACCTGCTTCACAACCTGCTGATTAGTCACAGGAGTAAATTCAGTGAGAAACTGATACCACCGAAATGCTCCACTGAACGACAGGAAATCATTCCTACCTGTGGCCATCACACTGTACAACTCCTCCATACAGCAACAGCATCCACTTCTTTAGATTCGCACCTTGCATTACATTTACATTATACTGTTTATCATACTGATAATACTGTACATATTACTCACTGGCAGGATTGATTCTGTATCAGTTTATATAGATATTGTAACTAATTTGTGTTTTTTCTTATTGTAATTTTTATCTTTATCTTATCCTTTCTTTATTTGGTATGAAGCGACTGTGTGCTCACAATTTCCTCTGGGATTAATAAAGTATTCTGATCCTGAAAATGATCTGATTACCTGCAGTTATCACATTTATTGCAAAAACAATTGCTTCTTTTTTTTTCTGTTACTGCGAGTATATGTGTGCAATATCGTATCGTTCGAGATAATACAGCAAGATTTTCTGACACCGCTAGAAAATGTGATATCACATGATCACACATTTCCGGTAGCATGATGTCATTTAACTGCACCTCAACTTGTGCAGCTATATGTGTGCAGCACAGTGGACATCAGCTGAACAAGGGAACACAGCAGAGCAAAGAAATGTGAGGCTGTGCAACAAAATGAATGTTGTTTTGGCTTTCAAAAAAACAAAACAAAATAAAAAGAAACAAAAAAAAAAAAAAAAACTGATATCAATGGGGGGGGGGGTGTGGAGATGCATGTTCTCTCCATGCATGTGTGGGTTCACTCCGGGTACTCCAGCTTCCTCCCACAGCCCAAAGACATGCCTGTTAGCTCATAAATCTAAAATCTAAATTCTCCCTATGAGTAAGTTTGAATGTGAATAGTTGCTTGGCTCTCTGTGCTGGCCCTGTGATGGACTGGCGATGTGTCCGGGTTTTACCCTGGCTCTTGCCTGCTAATTGCTAGAATAGGCTTTACAGTTGAAATATGACACATAATGATTACAAAAAAAGCCTTATTTGAATATTATGTGACAGCTAGATTCAACTATTAAGTCACGATGCATTTCCAAACCTAATCGCAGAACAATTTCCCATAAATCACTTTAATGCAGTGATAAAAAAAACAATAATAAAAAAATAAATAAAAGTTTGGAAAGGAAAGAAGTTTTTTATTTGTTTCTTTATTTTTAATGTCCTGATGATGACCGTTTTATTTAGTGGAGTTTCTCTAAATAATCTTAAAAGGTCATAAAAAGTGAGTGAGCATGTTTTTGTGAGCGGCCAAATTCATGTTTTGAGAATCAGGTCATGACTTTCAAATCCAAAGAGAAGTTTTAAAGCTGGTGCTGAGAAAACCCTGTTAACAATGGCTCTCCAAGACAAAGCGGACTCTTTCATACCAACAAGCACACTATCTAGAAAAAAATAAAAATAAAAATAAACCAACTTAAAGTAACTTGCAATGTTGTTAATTTGTTAGATGTTCCTCTCACATAAAGCCTAAAATTGTCTTTATTCAGGATGCCACTGGAGCTAGAGTTATAATTAAAACCATTTTGCTTTTTAATCAATATTCAATCTCTCAGAAATAATTAACAGCATATTAAAGAGTTTACTGCCTGACAGAGCTGGATGGCTCTACATCATTAAGCTGTTGAAGCACTGCTCTTTGACTCCTGACATCCCACTTCACTGGTTTACTGCGCCTCCATACAGGCTCTTTAAAATGCTCCTAGTGTCACACTGTACCTGCAGATAATAACACAGCCCACTGATAACATGTAGCATGTAGCATGTACAGCATATTCTCTCGTTCTCCCTAAAAGGAGGTTTTTGCAGGTTACACATAGGCAGACAGTCCTACATGATCAAACAGAAATGTGACAAATGCAAAGTTTATTAAAAGTTCCCAACTAGAGTTCCCAACATAGAGATTTTAAAATTTATCGAGACTTTTTCACATGCAAAATAGAATAAAGGAATATCATTTATATCAAGATAGCTTGTTTTAAATTAAAATGATCTGTTTTTTTGTTATCGTCATTGAAAAATGTTTTTCATTAATTTTGTTTAAAGAGTATGTCATTTAATATACAGCTACTTTATTTTCAGTCAACTGCTTTAATGCACATGTGCTGCTGATCCTTAATAAAAGTGCATTCAGCACTCAAGGTTGCAAATTATAACTGTCTCTTTGGTTACTTGACAAAAACATTATAGCAAGATATATATCATATCATGATTCAGGTAAAAAAATATTTGGTTCATATCACCTAGCTCTACTCCAAACTGCAAAACAAGAAATATAAGTAAATTATGTCTGACGTTTGATGGGCATATTGGGGCAGCCATGGCTTAGGTGGTAAAGCTGGTCACCACCTGCAGCTTGAACACAAATCCCTCCACATGCCAAAGTATCCTTGGGTAAGATGTTGGCTCAATCCCAATCTCCACCCAAAAGCTCAATTACTGAACCTTCACAGACTTAACTGGCATTATAGCTCTAGTGTTTGAGTGTTTAAACAAAGAAGGTTCAAAGAAAAAGCTATAAGAAGCAAGAATAGTGCATGCCATCGTGAAATCAGGTTAGGAAACAATGCATGATCGGACTGCTATGTAAGGAATGTTTTTTGTTTTTAAAAATGTAAAAGAAATGGGAGCAAGAGTAAGATTTTTCTGGACTAGGAAGTAAACAGATAACAGCCCAAACAACATGGTCCCCCCATGGCACTGTTAAGTTAATGATGGCAAACATAAACGAGCTATTCTCTTACATAACACATGAAATGACGCACTGACTTGTAGTCCATCCTTTTGTGTTAATAATTTGTAAAATAAAGAGAAAAGAAAATAAAAAAATAAAATAGGCACATTAGGCTGCGCCCAGTGGTAAAACTCATAAAAAAATTTTTAACAAAGTCCCATTGTCCCAAGAACTGTTTGCGAATTGTGACAAGATGGTGGCAGTATTGAGCTCTAAAAACATCCAATAAATAACCACAACAGAGACCAGTCAGACCCTGTTGATTAGAAGTTAGTTTACCAACAGACTTTTTCCATTCATGCAGGGGTTTGTATTCATTTTGACAGAAAGACAGCAGCCACATTTATGAGTCACCAATTTACCTATGAACTATGCATATGTTGTACAGTTAAGTCCGTAAATACACAGGCTCAACGAAGGGAGCCATAACAGCTTATAAAAGTCTGTATCAGAGACTTAACTGAAAGTGAAACAACTCTTGGTCCATGTGAATTTAGCAGGAACATGCTTAAAAGTCTATAATATGGAAATGGGAATTGGGCCACTGAACCCCTGATGACGGGCTGGTGCAATTTTGTATATGAGCAAATGAATGAGGAAAAAAAAAGGGAAAATCTTTTGTAGAACCCAGCCATGATTAAGATATATTATATAATTGCAGACCATTGATAATTTTGAATGCGAAGCTGTGCCCTTTCCCCCTGAGCGATAATGCACACTGCTTTGGAAATTGCACAAGAGCACAACATATTAGTAGGCTTAGAAGTCACAGCTCAATTGTTTCACTTATTTTTTCAGTCTGTCAACAATACAAGGACACTATAATAAGAAAGAGAAAGGAATTTTAGGGTTAGGGAGTTATGGAATTCTTATTTTACACAACCACGTACACCAATGCAAAATATCTAAGTCAAAAAACCATCGACAATTAGTATAAGGGTGGGCAATATCGGCCAAAAATTATATTGTGATATTTTTCTGAAATATCTCTAACGATATAGATGATATTGATATCTTTGGCCAAACAATTTGGAAAACCTGGAGATGAACATGGAAATTTATTGAGATGTAAATATGTTCTTCAGAACTTCTGAAATGTAGAGAGGAGGGCCAATATGCTGCACCAACTGTCCTGTTTTAGACATTTTCCTGCAGCAACACACCTGAGCCATATGATAGCTTGTTTTCAAGTTCTGCACAAGACTCTAATTACCCATTAATAATTTTACTAAAGTGTATTGCAGCATGTAAACATGTAAAATCTGCAGGACGGTGACTCAACAGGGAAGCTGACAATGCCTGCACTAGTGTGTCAGAAAAATCTTAATATATTTTTAAGGGGCTTGAATTGACATAAGTACATAAGTACTGAGATAAGTACAGAAAACATTCATTCTTGTTTTTACTTGTTTTTATTGAATAAAAAATTGGCCATTAGGACTAGGCTACCATGTAAACAAACACTTTTCAGCCTATGGGGTATTTTTGTGACAATTTCCTCCGCTTCTCCTTGCGGCCACATCTTTTGTAATACATGTGGTTTGAGAAGGGCGGGGCCTAGGTGACGGAGCATGCCTAAGTCTGCGTTTGTGATTGGTTGGGAGGAAGTAATGACTGCAGTATCAAGTTACATGATAGGTTATAATGTAAGAGGGAGGGAAACTGTTTTTCTATTGAACTTTTTAAAATCAACCCTTTTTCTATCGCACCATACATCTATCAATCGTTATTTATTTTTTTTATTGTTATCGAATTATCGCCCAGCCCTAGTCCAGATGATCAAAAACATTTCATATCTGAAGTGATGTTTTCAACAGAAACACACTAAGCAATGCTGCAGAATACAGCCTGAAAACCATCATATTAGCTGTTGAATTTAACCAAAGCCATCTTACATCACTAGGAATTCTCTGTTCAAACAGCCAAATAAATTCCTTTAGATTCTCCAGATGATTTCCACATTAATATGGGATTAATTTGGTTTTCAGTTCCTGCTGATTACAAGCCAGAGAAGAACAAAAACATGAAACCACACCATGACTAGAAAAAAATTACCAGAATTTCATTTTCATGTTAAAAAAAAAAAACAAAAACAAAGGAGTCTACAACAACAGCTATCGGTGTCTATACCTGTTCTTTTCTTCATGCTCTGTTCCAGATAATTTCAATTAATTTGGTTCCCTAGAGACAATGTTGGTATTTATATGGGTGTGGACTAATGGGGGAAGGTAGCAGCAATCATTGTTGGTTTAAGCTATGCAGTCAAAATACCTGCTGGAAAAGAAATTAATTAATCACTGTAAGGTTCCTTCTGTACGAGAGTCACAACAGGTCATCCTAAATCCAGAGGATTTACTTTGATAAACAGCAAACACGTGAGCAAGGCTTAGTTTAAAAAACTTTTGGCTGCCATTACCTGAGTGAGAAAACCAGATCTGACAGTGGCTCCAATATACTGGCACTCTGCCTCTCGTGTCTCCCTCCAAAAACATTTAGGCAAATAAAAGGAAGTCCTACCGAGCAAAACAAGCTACATAGACATCTGGGTAATCTGATACTAAGAAACCATAATAAAAGAAAACCACGACTTATCTCAGGTTGATCTGTCAATAAGAACTATTTTTAGCCTTGAAAAGCACAGTGTACACTTTACTGACAACATAAAAAGGAATCTTAACCCCTTTGTAAGCCTCATTTATGCTCACTTTACATACGCGAGTAGGTATGTCTGTTTCAAACACTAACAAACATACATACTCCTATATGTGCTTTGTGTTAACATGGTTGTTAAGCAATACATCCACTAGAGGCAGTGTAGAGTTCAGAGTTTACTTTCGGAGTTCTGATGTCAGTTTCAATAGCCACACGTAATTGCAAACAAGGTGACGGTGGAGTTTATTTAGTTAATGTTCACAAGAGACAAAGAGAGAGAAAGGCAAACTGGTGTTCTTTGTAACCATTAAATACATTGTGGCTTCTTCTTTGTTCCTTTGAGCTATACTGTGCAACACTGCCCCCACAGTTTCCAGTAGTATTGCTGAGCTGCGGCTGGCTACAAATTCACATGCCCTCTGAAAATAGACCAGATGCATCCATAAAGGATACAGAAGTATCCACAGTAGGCTTCATTCATATGATGCGTGTATGCATATTTAACGTAGAGCACAAATGAGACTCTACACTGCTCAAAAGTCCACCAACGCACACTTAAATCTGGCTTTTCAGTCAGCAGGTAATGTGCTTGACATACGGGAGGTGACGTCGCACCTTCTCCATTCATTTCCTATGGAACCTGCGTATTGAGGCGAAAATCGCTGCCCTCCTCCAACCAAGTGACAGGCGACATTCGTGCATGTAAAATGTTGCGCTCGTTCATGTAGATGTGCACACGGGGCTTGCGACGCGACACAAGAAAATAGAAAATGTTACATTTTTGTCGCTGTCGTTTGGCACTACAGCCAAACAGCGAGGGGCTTCATGGACTGACCAATGAGAGCAGGCTAGACAGTGCAGTCTGCAAACACTTTGAACATGGAAAAAAGATCATTTTAGCTTAATAAAAGGCAGTCGCATGGCGCCAGAGTGAATTAGTCCAAACGTAGGTTCTGGATTTATCTCGATCAGCCTTGAGGTCCATCAAATGATGATATTACGATGCTGTTTCCTATTTTGTAAACTTGGATGAACCCAAGGTTGTCTTTCTTTTATACAATAAACAGCAAGATTTCTATTAATTTGTGCAAAATCTTCTGACTCTCCATCTGTCATACTTTGTCAGGTCAGGGACTGGGTTGAAAATGTCAAAATCCCCACCAATATCATAACCAATCAAATTTCTTGGAGAAAAGCGATCTTAGAGCGCGATGCACGGCACTGGTGCCGTGGCTGCTGTTTTTCGCGTCCTGTGTGTTTGGTTTCACGAAGGTTGCAATGAGTTTCGCCTGTTGCTGTCGTTGGTCGCCTCCCGTGTGTCGAGCCCATAACTGTTTCATGTCAAATGACCCTGCAGCACATATGTAGCGACTGGCATTGATGGGAAAATAATGCTTAGGTTTCCAAACTAATACTCGGTGAGTAAGCACAGCTTATTTTGTCTTTACTAAAACACACAATTACTAGCCACAACATCTCAAATGGAGGTTATGACCATTCATTGACAAAAGAGAAGATGGGACTGATTAATTTGACTTCTTTGCAAAACCGAAGGCACCTTACTGTCAGTCCCACTCTGTTGGATAACTTTTGCAGTCCAGTCAAACTTATTAAGTTGCCTCATCACAGAGGGTCATGATTATCAGAGGATGTGGTTTAGCATACCAGAGTTTTCTCTATCTGATCTCCATCCATCCATTTTCCTGCCACTTATCTGGGATCAGGTCGTGGGAACAGCTGCCTAAGAAGGGAAGTCCAGACTTCCCTCTCTGCATCCACATTTTCCAGCTAATCCAGGGGGGATCCCGAGGCATTCCCAAGCCAGCCAAAGGCTATAGTACCTCCAGCGTATCCTGGGTCTTCCCTGGGGTCTCCTCTAAGAGCACTGATACTCACTTCGGTCCTACGAGGGCCACAATCCAGCAGGTTTTCCATGTATCCCTGCACCAACACACCTGAGTCAAATTAGGTGGCTCTAACAGCCAATCAGGTTCTACACAATGACTCATTAATTTGACTCAGGTGTGTTGGTGCAGGGATACATGGAAAACCTGCTGGATTGCGGCCCTCGTAGGACTGAAGTGAGTATCAGTGCCTTAGAGGGACATACCTGGAACACCTCACCAGGGAGGCATACTAACCAGATGCTTGAGCCTCTTCATCTGGTTCCTCTCGATGCAGAGGAGCAGCAGCAGCTCTACTCTGATCCCCTCCTGGATGACAAAGCTTCTCACCCTATCTCTAAGAGAGAGCCCAGCCACCCTGTAGAGGAAGGAGACAGCATTCACATCTACTGGTTACAATACACAAACACAACAAAGGCCTTTATCATAGCAAACCTTAAACCTGATATTTCAACATTGGTGAATTAGTTTTATTGGTTTTATTAATTCATATATAATATGCAATTATTTCACAGTTAAAATAGTCCTTGTGTCAGTCAGACAATGAAAAACAAAGGCCAAAGCTGCCTTGGATGCCTTGAGGACCTCCATTGACATCCCCACCCAGTACTCCCTCTGACAGCTTAAACTCACTGGAAACACAGGAACTCCCTTCCACATGAAGAGGCAAGCAGGCAGTAATCGGAGAGTGTTGTCAAACAAGAGGCAGGAGCAGGGGAGCAGAAGAAGATACTGTTCTAGTATTGTGAAATTGACTGTGGCATTTCCGATGGGGAAATCCCATTTTAGAGGAAGAAGGTGAAGGAGTTATGTCGGTAGCTAACTTTTTTCTGCGCAAGCATGACAGGACACATAGTGAATTGACATCATATAAGACTTACAACACTGACAAATTCTTGCTCCAGTCTGTTTACTACCTCTTTGTGTGACACACACACACACACACACAAACAAAAAGAGCACATTAAGAAAGTGGAACATAATTAGTCAAGTTTGAGCCCAACACCTGCCTCTGAAGAGATTTTTCTCCAAAATCATTGGTTCCCAGAGGCCAAATAACTAAATACTTCTAGCTCATCTGAGCATCACTAAGCCAGTAATTGCTTACCATTCAAACAAAAAGCCTAATTTTTCATCACATGAACTATTTATTACAACAACAACGGTTGCATCAATACTGTTACAGACCAGGCTAAGTAAATTAATGTTGAATATTGCTTCCTTTTGACTTATTAAAATTTCCTTAAGTTAACGATGTCCCACATTAGCATGTTGGAGAGGTGGTGGTGAAATGAGTTACCTGCAAACTGTGGTTCAAGTGCCTTGTGAGTCTGATTTGATAGGAAAACTGTTTTTTTTTTTTTTTGTTTTTTTTTTTGGTTTGTTTTTGTTTTTTTAAATATCCATTCTTTTTACCATTTGGTTTGGGCACAACACTACTTTGTTAGATTTTACAAATCATGATTTTAAAGTCTAATTTATAACCTTCCACAATAAAATTTCAATATGTGACAAGTTAGGAGTGATATCAAATTCCTCTTGCAAAGAATTATTGCGATTACATATTACCTGTATTCAGCTCCTGCCATTGAGGGCCACTTTCCTGCAGGTTTTAGGTGTTTCCCTGCTTCAACACACCTTATTAAAATAAAATGGATTCAAACAGGTTGTTGTCAATGTCTGCAAAATGACTCATTATTTTGACTCATCTGGAGGACAGGAACCCTCCAAGAGCGTTGGAGTTGAGCAGCCCTTAGATAAACCTACAAATTCATTTGAGAAATGAGGTCTGTTCAAACTTATGGCTTTTATCTTCCATGGTCTACAGAAACATAAACTCACCACCATTTATCTGTCAGTTTTACTGGTTGTGAAGCTTTTTTCAAATTTCTTTTCAAACTAGTTTGCAACTCTTTTCCAACAGAGCCATAAATTACAAGGCAATACAAAAATAGTTTTCAACAGGGTGACAGAGTAACAGACTCTAGATCTCTGAATCTGATAATTATTTTGTATGAATACATAGAGAGGTAAAAAGCCCAGGACATATTGTTGGTCTCAGCTTATTTGAAGAGCCTGTTAACCTCTGATTGATCTGCAGAGCTCATCAAAAGTTGTGGGTGCTTTACATTATTGGATGGAGACATACCAAAGCATCCCAGCATTGATTTGTAATTGAAATCTTTATAAGTGAATAAAATTACATTCTCACAGATACAAGACAGCCCAGTAATGAGGTTCATGATACACTTTACAGATCACTACTAGCATGGCAGGTGAAATATCGTTGATGGGCATCAGTCAAGAGTGCCTGATTCACCCAACCTCCAAAAAACAATGTAGACTTCTGGATACTTAACATACTTTTATATGAATAATAGTATGAATATTTTATATGAATAAAAAATAGTGCTTAACTTCCAGAAGAATCCACACAAAAGTCTGATCAAATTTTCTAACAAATATGATGATTCAGTAGGTATAGTGTTTCCTGCCACACACATCTTGGTGGTGTAAAAGATGAGGCTAATAAGACGGCAACGTTGCATCTTTACCTTTGTGTTTTAACAGTAAGGGACAGAGAGCCACCACAGCGGGCTAAGAGACGTTTGATTCAAGATGGAAGACTTTCTGTCACTTCCTAAGCTCATGACATAATTCTCTAATAAACTTCTTAAATTTTCATGCTTTTTTATCTGGGGAAGCTGTCTGTTTCACACCTTTTTATTAAATCTACCTTCTCTTTCTTTGGATCAAATTTGTAAGTTCATCGCCTTTCCTCACCCACTCGCCCCCACCCCCACCCCACAGACTGTGCTCATTACAGCAGATTTGCATGTCTGCTTCAGAGCAGTATGCAAGGAGATGAAACAGAACTCCCAGTGGCAGCCTCTGCAAAGCTTCACTCATCTAACAGAAAAGAGCTCCACTTTGGGCCCCAGACAGAGCCAGGAAACAAATGCAAATTCTAAAAGGGGCCATAGATGCATACATATACATAAACAGAAATGCTCTGAGAATAACTCACAATGCACAGTATTCAGTTCAAATATATCTATATGCAAGTAATAATCTGAGAAGCATCTACTTTTCAGCACATTTGTCCTCTCCTGCACACAGTCAGTCAAGACTATGCAAGTGGGAAGGATGAGACCATGAGTTCTGTAATATGAAATCAGTGTCCTTTTTCTCTGAACGATCACACAGCTAAGTCCAATGGCATCCTTCGTATGCCAAACCTGTTTACTGGAATGTTACTAAGCTATTAAGTCTGAAACAAAGCAGTAACAGTGTGATGCATGAAAACTACGGACCTTTCCTCGGATACTGTATTAAGAATGTTGTTTTTTGTATGATACCAGTATTCTAATTGTTCGCTATGCGACTAATTATTCAATGCAAAGTAAACAATTTCCCCAAAGAATTGACAGCATGATTATTTATCTACCTGTATTTCTAAAGATTTTAGTATTTACTGCTTTTCTCCGTTTTAAACCAGTATAAACTAAGCACCTCTTGGTTTTTGTTGGTGCAATTATGCAGAATAAGTCATTTAAAAGACATCACATCAGACTCTAAGGGGGAAAAAAATAAATTAAAAAGGGGAAAAAATTAAAAATGATAAGTCATTCGCTGGATTTCTCCCTATTTAGCATAAATTATATGATAATAAAAAAATAAATACTATTAGGTCCAAGAGATGATGTTCAATATTAAAGTCTATAACCCACGAGAATACACTTAAGTTTCACTTGATATTTTGTAATTTTGAAAATAGAATTTTTGTCAAGAATAAGATGAATAAAGAATAAATGTCAACACTTCAGAGAGCATTTGAATTTCTGCTTATTTTCTGTGTACCACGTCAATGAACGCAGTTTTCAGCTATTAAAACCCTAAAGATTCAATCATTTCATTTCATTTATTTTATTCTGCCTATTACCAAATACATGGTATGGAGCACAACCATCATGTCAAAACATGAAACAAAACAATACACTTTCAACAATAACAAGACTCATTAGAAAAGAGGTAAGACTTGTATCAAAAAGGTGCCCAATTTATATATTATCTTTGTTCTGACTGAAGAAGTAAAATTAACCGAGGGAACAAAAAGCAAGAACACCTCTGGCTCAGGATCAATGAACAAATGTCACATTTTTGGCTAAACAAATAATAAAGACAAAAAACGAGGGGGGTGGGGCTCTTAAAATTTGGCACTTTTGTACATGATGACTCATTTGGTGAAAGCAGTACAACATGAGCCATTGTGGCAACATGAGTCACTGTGAAGGAGAAGGGCAGTGAGTCCTATTCAAACAAGCGCCTGACCTGAGCAGTACTGTACCCCGCCGATCACTTGCATTAACTGATTTAACACAGTCTCAGTCTAAATTAAGTAATGTGAATTGTCTTTATAGCTATATAAAAAAAGTTTTATATTAACTTCAGACAGGCATTTATACATAGTTCAGTAAAATATTCAGTGCTTCACATGGGAACTCCTAACCCAAAATATACGTATGAGTCAGAAAAGGCTCTGACTCATACATATATGTTTTACTAAGTACAAAAATAAAATAAGGAGAAATTAAATAAGGGAACAAATAATTATTTTATGTTTAAGACTTTCAGATCCACTTTTGCATTCAGAGAAAATCTGATACATGTACACAATAGCCTGACTGGTGCAAAAACAAGGTTTAAAATCATTGATGTAAAGCTCCAACACCAAACATGGATATAAACAAACAATTATTTAAAATCTATTATCTTAATTTTCTAACCACAAACAACCAAAATGAGAAATTAGCACAATCCAAACAATGACTAAATTTGACACTTTTTAACAGCAGGGTATTTATGAAACTGTAATCTGTTGCAGAGTTTGCACTATACCAGCACAAAGGTGGCGACCGCGGCGGCTGAGGTGACACTAACGTCATAAGAACCCTTATAGTTACCACAACAACAAAGCTAAACATGCAACATCCTCCAACACCAGCAAAACTTGACTAGCTGTACACTTGGTCGTTCTGATATGCAACAAATAATTTTGGTTTTCATGTATTATGAAAATACACATCATTACCTGTACCATTTTCTCAATGCTAAAATTTCAATCCAATAATTATTTCAAACAAAATGAATTTATTGAACTATATTATAGCAAACAGCCAGGAAATTGCTGCAGACAAAGGAATAAGTAAGGTATAAAGCAGGAGTTTTATTTTTTAAAGGTTCATATCTACTCCCAGTTGAAGGCCAGAGGTCCGGAACAATTTGCAAAAACACATTTATTAGGCAAACTTTTTCACTGTATTTCTTTAATGTATAAACAACATAGAAAACTATGACAATAATAACAAAAACATTACAAATAAACAAATAACTTAAGTTATTTGTAATGTTTTTGTTAATGTTTTTTGCTAGCAGAGGTGTTACAAATACCCGCCCTACTGATTGGCTCTAACATCACAAACCCCAGTGTACTGAGTTACAGGCTACTGGTTCCTGTTATTTACAGCAGCCCTCTGCTCGTGTCCTCCTGCCTCCTCTGTTCCATAGACAGAGGGCAGGTTGGCTGTCACCATGCGGTCTAGTCACTGACGGTGGAGACACACTGCTTTATGGGCAAGACGGCAAAACTTGGTGAACATAAAGAGTTGGTATCGCTAGATTGTCATGAATAATATCCTGGGACACTTTATTTTACATTACAAAGTATTTATTTATGGAAGATTAATTTTGAAAAAGACTTAGGAAAAAGACGTTTTGTAATTCAAACACAAGTTGGGCTGGGTCCGGACTGACGTGCCTCACGGTCCAGATCGGAATCCCAACTTTGAGGATCCCTGGTATGAAGTGAGGTAAAATTGATCAGTAGTTAATCTCTACTTCCAACAAATAATAACTGATTGCAATGTGTCATCAGCAGATGGTGATACAGGCTGTTTCGTGCATGGTAGTAAGAAACAATGTAGTTATTGCCAACAGGAGAAATAAACTTAGAGGAAGAAAAATAGGTTTGTGTGAAAATATGAATACTGCTATTCCAAGTAGTATCTTTACTTGAAATGTTTATGGTATATGTGTTGCATGAGCATTGTTAAACTTCTCCATTCTATGTGCAAGTACATTCACACACTCAACCATTCTGCTGCAGCAGTTACTGCTTGCACAATTGTTTCTGTCATGTCCATCACACACTGGAGATTTTTGAATAACACCCACAGCCAGAAAAAATCTGGGAAAAGAAATTTTTAGTCAAGAGAAACTTGGCAAATAACTTCAAAATCACAAATGATGTGGTTAGTTTTAGCCCTACTTCAGTTAACAGCTTAAAAAAAAGTGATAAATGCAATTACAACCTACTCATTTTAGCTTGATCAGCTTTCATTCTGAAATACAATGGAGCACTTAATGTAACTCCATGTTCATTCTGTAACACTGGGTGACCTCTAAGACTTTTGATTAAAATGCAATCATCTTAATTAAAATTCATTGTGAACGCTAATTGTAACTTTAACTATGAATTGCATGCCCTGAAAAGCATGTATCACTAAACAGTAATATGCTTTTCATGATGAGAAAGTACATGTACAGCATTTAACCAAACCTTACCAAAATAACAATACAAAGCCATGTTTTAAGGCAGATTAATCATAGAAATAGGTTTAATTGTTGATGTGTCATTGGACCTAGAAATTCCTAGCTTTAAATGATGACCAGGAGAATTTCACTGAAGCCAAAATGTTTGATAATACAGTATAAAAATGTGCATACTGTTGTCAAAGTGATTCACCATTGGGACCCTCTTAAAGCAAAGAAATTGTATGAAAAAAAGTCATTGACAAGATTAAAAAGAAGTTAAAAGGCAGTCATTTTGGATTACTTAATAGGGATTAGCAGACATAAACCCAAGCAGCAATCAGCATTAACCAAAGAGTTTATAATTTGTTCCTTTCCAATTATTCTCACTTTTGTCAGAGAATCATTTTGGCTCTGAGTGGACTCACAAAAAGACAGAAATCAGAGTACTGGGAGCTGCCAGAACTTAGCTGGAGTGTGGCGGGGCTGTACAGCGCACATTAAGTCATTAAAGTCCCCATGCTGCCAGTCCCTTCCTAACCCCCCACTGTACACACCAATAACTCCCCAGCACTAAGCCTTTCAGACCAAACGCTTGCTCTGCCTCCTGCATCTTAATAAGAGGAGGAAACTAGAAGGGAAGTCAAGGCATGGCAGCCTTTTAAAGGAAGCTGAATAAATGAGTGAACACACACCCTGGGGCGGGCATGCCGGGGGGTTTCCAGGAGGTCGGCGCGAGCGGGGCCAATCGTGTCAAGACGAAGGCGGCAGACTAAAACAAAACTGACATATCAAAGAAGTCAAGCCTTGTAGAAGGGAAAAGAGCAGCCAAGACAACACATTCAACTGCACAGCTTGTTTCTGCATCAATGAGAAACAACACGACGAAAAAACGGCAATTAGCGATTAAAGTGCAGCAGAAATTCCATCTGCTGCAAAGCTGCATTGCTTCCCAATCAAAAACCAGCTCAAAAACATCTCAGTGATCTTACGGTCTTTGATCCATCCTTGTTTTCTTTTCAGAGGTAGATGACTGTAAACCAGGCATTTGTAAGATCGCTTTTTGTGCCCCCAACTTAAACACCCATCCTAATCCACGGAAAATATATAAGCAACTGTTCAAAGTACTCTTACAGTACAGACAAAACTATCATTACTAAAATAAACTCACTAGGCCTTCAGGCAACTTTCACTAAGGTAAATGCTTTGTCTACATTTAGAAACCATAATCTCTGAAAACCTGGATAAACCAGGAATGAACAAATAAAAAGTAAAGCAAATATAACTGGATTGCAACAGTAGTTAAATGAGTTATATTTTAATTGGCTTGATGAAAACCACTGTGGCTTAAACTCAGTTTGTGTCTAATGCAATATCAAAGCTAAACTGTTTACTACATATTTTCTTTGCTTGTGATTATAACAGGAATCCTCTGAGGTGGCTACCATGCTGACACAGCCTTTAGGTAGTTGAATCCAAAACTGGGTGCATTAAGTGGATTTTAATTGACTTATATTTACCCAGTGTAGTGTCTTGCAAATAAAAGAGATCTTCTGGCACTCCTAGAAAAAAAAAAAGAAAAAATAAAATAGGTCACTTAGTCTCCTGTGAGTCATAAGTTTTGGCAGGAGACCAAGATGAGCAGGTATGGGAGAGAGAACTAGAGCTAAGAGAGGCCTAATGGTATACTAATACCATTTCATTCATTTTAGACAATCAAGGTGAACTTCCAATTAAGCATCTTGTGGTAGTATGCACTCCTAAATCAAAATGAGTGCACGTGTTCAGGGAATTTAAACAAGAAAACATGAGTGTTGCATGTGTACCTGTATCCACAGGTTACACACAGAGGGAAAAGAATGCACTGGAATAATATTGAGGAATACTTAAGCATAGTAACTGCATGAAAATGCTACTTTATATTCCATCATATAAATTTCCTCCAGTAAGGCAGAGCCATCTCTCAGATTCCAGGTGCAGTCTTGTTTCTCTCCAGAGCTCCAGGCTTTCCTCCCAGGGCTGCTGCACCTTGGCAGCATGGCTGACTTGTGGGGTCAAAGCTGGGACTCAGATTTCCAAACAGTTACTTAGTGAAGGCAGTGACTCAGCCTGGTCAAAGCCATCAGTCAAACATTCACCTAGGGACGACCACAATTTTGAGGAAGTGCTGATACAAATGTCTTAGGCCCCGTGACCAACACTGATACTGTCTTATTGAGCAAGTGGCATAGACAGACCACACCTCTTCAGCCAATGAACCCCTCCTCCAGCTAACCTCTCCGCCCTCTCATTCATCCACCCTGAGGGAGAGGCACACAGGCCAGAGGAAGTATGACTCATCTGAGTAACAAGATGCATTCTTCAGAATTCTCTACAGACGTGTTGTTTGCAAAGTGAAGAGCACAAGAGAGTATGGTGCAAGGAGAGAAAGAAAAAGAAGGGATGAGACAAAGTGAACAGTAAGTCAAGACACAGACTGTATTAGAGCAGAAAAGATGGATGGGGTAGAAATGATGGGGCAAGAGCAAGTCATCTCGTGTGGGCTTCTTGGTCCACATAGATCAACATTTCCTCCAACTCCACAGAGAGAATCCTTGGCTTCTGTTCGGGGTTTTCTGAATCACAGATGAAGATTCCAAGTACTACATCTAAGGCCAATCCATCAGGTTTCACACAAGAAAATGAAAGCAAATGACGACAGCAGAGTGAGGTTTAGATGTGAGCTTCTGTTCAGCATGCAAAGAATAATGAGGTACAGCCAGGAGGTAGAGAGAAAAAAAGTGTCAAATCATTGGATCTGAAAGATCCACCACAGCTCCTTTCCAAATAGCACCACATCTGCAAAACTTGGCACTCACCACTACGGATCATGAGCCTCATACACCACATCACACACAGTCTCCAACATCTACATGAAGCCATTTCAGGACCAGTCCACATTAAAATAGTCTGAAATCACAACACAAATAAAGATGCTTTACAAATTAAGAAGTTTTAGACAACCTCGAAGACGGATCTAACAAGACATCCTGTCTTGTGATTTCATGATAAATTATCCATCTCCCACCAGTTTCCTGTAATAGTATGAAGTTAGGTGTGTCCCAATTCAGGGTCGTAGGCCACATACGTCATGGCAGTGCGCGAAGTACTGTCCCGATTCACAGAATTTGAAGGACCCTCCGAATCCACCCTTCAAATCTGCAATTCATTTGGCCTCAAACGCAGGCTGCTGGTGATGCATCCTTTGCGGCCTCTTTTCTCCCAGAATTCATTGCGCACAAAACGGTGGCGAATCAGCAACAAAGCTCAGAAGAGTACGTTTTAGGTCTCAGTCTTGTTAAAAAGAAAAAAACGTATGTTTTTTTTTTTTTTAACTACACTTTAGTAGAAACGTTACAAAACCAAGTACATTAAAAACATGAGCCTCAGACCGTGTTTTTTGTTTTTTTAAACTGTCTGTGTTACCGGTCGGTTTTAACGTCCACTGAAGTGTCTTATGAGTCATTTCTGAGGTTTAAGTGATTCAACATCCTGTGTTTTTGCTATGGGAAATTCTTGTTGACTAGGTAGGCTGTCCCATTTCACAAACATTAAGCAGATTTCCAAGTGTGTACTACAGAGGACACTCTGTAGCCTATGTAGTCAGCACAGTCCGAAGTATGCAGACCCTGAATTGGGACACACCTATTGAGTGATGTGGCAATAAGCTACACTTTTAGGACGCCACTACTCAACCTTACAATTAGGTTACAATATCATATCGTTCACGGTAATAGATTTTTTTTTTACACCACTAGAAAATGTAATATCGTGATATCACATGATCACACGTTTCCGGTCGGTGACGTCATTTAACTGCGCCTTAACCTGTGTAGCGCAGTGGCGCTCAGCTGAACGGCGTAAACAAGTAAACACGGCAAAGCCAAGCAAAGCAATGCAGAGTGCAGCTGTGGCAGATTTTGGCTTCAAACAATAAACAAAACAGTGATTCAAGTGTTCCCAAAGACAGCACACTTCTGCCACTTCCAAAGTAGAATCCGGGCAAATACCGGAAGTAGACCCGCTGCCATTGCTCCCCAATAGTGCCAACTTAGCGAATCTGTTGCTATATATATATGTTGAGTATTCCAAGACTCTTAAAGCAACTCTTTTTCAAAACAGGAGTAGCAACACATCTGGTGACTTTTTCGGGTCTTATTGGAGACTTATGGAAGCTGATGTGAAAGAATGTATCTTTCCTATTATTTTCAATGAGAAGAGGTGATGTAGACCTCTCCAGCGTCCCAAAGCGCTCACAGGAAGCCGACGTGGTGTTGAATTAAGTATCCCTGCCCTTAAATCATGAAAAATACCCTGTGATAGCTGTGCTTATTTCAGCACAACACTTGCAGTAGTCCCGCAACAGCTACGGTTTTTCTTGTTTTAATTGCTTTCAAAAGAAAAACTGAGTGCCTTCAGGGACTATAAGCAAAAAATACAAACCAAACTACAAAAGCATGGAATTACAGACATTATTTTGCTGTACATCTTATGCCTAGTTGGGCAGATGGTGGATTTTAGCGAGGCTGTGATATACATATTGTGATGTCGCGTTTTTTTGGTGATATCGCCCACCCCTACTTACAAAGCCGATTTTGGTCTGTGGACCTCAATAAACCTGATCTTCTACAACTTTCTTTATGAGCCAGCCAACGTATGTCTGTAGATATAATTGTAAATCTCTTTCCAGACAGTAATGTTGCTCTAGCAGATGAGAAAGCACCATGTACCTAATTGATTATTCCCCTTATAATAACAATTAAAATGGTTGTTATGAAGGTGTACTTCATGTCCATGTGACCACTCACCTTCATTGTGAAATTACCCCTTTTTGAGGTTATTCCCATCAGCATAACCTTGTTAATATAGTCTTTAATTATTCATTTATTTTTGGAAGCCATTGGGATTGGTTTCTTTTATACTTTAAAATTATGTGTTGCATTTATGTTTTTTTTAAAATTATGTTTCAGAAATTGTGATTGGTGGGATAACTTACTGTTACGTCCCGTTATAGGGGTATGAGTGGGATGTAACACAAAAGACAGTCGCGGACAGTTGTACAGTTGGAACACCTGATTTTATTGTGTAGGGAATAAAATAAAAGGGGTAAAACAGGAAGTTAACCTAAATCCAAGTGTTGGGGATAGCGGAACTGCTGAAAGGAACAAACAAAAGTAAAATCAGAAACTATACACGAAACCTGCAAAGTAAACTATATCAAATACAACAAACAAAAAGGTGCTCTTAACATGGCGTGATAACTAATTGGCAAAAGGGCAGCAGTCCCAATAAACTAAGTGTAAACACAATCAACACATATGGCCTAATCTAGCCCAACACAACACACCCAAACTTTAACACAAAGTGAACGAAGAGGCAGAACACACACAAAAGGAAGCGCTGCTCAAAACCTAGCCTGTGCCCAGAACGTTCCCCACTGGGAACACGAAGGTAAGCCCAACCTAAAAGGACTATCATACCGTCCCCCGCTGGGAACCCAAACAGCCAGGACTCGTCCTGCTGCACAGAAAAGAATAGCCCAACACACAAAAGGCTACCAGCTAGCACAACTACTACACAAAACAGCACGGCACCATAAGTCTGCCGAGATGGTCGAAGGTGAGGGGAAGTAGCACCCGCAGTCTACTTCTCCCTCCGAATGTGAGGGGAGGCAAACCACCGGTCCGGCCTCTCCCTCCCGAATGATCCCTGCAACCGTCCTTTATTTCCTGAACTCTACTGAGCTGCAAGGTGATTGGCTGGTTGTAGAGCCAATCAGCGGGAAGGAGATTGATGGGCATCTGATCCAGCCAGTCCGAAGAGACATCAGGGCCCGGCCTTCTCATGCTGAACGAGCCCCAGCTGTTGGCAATGATCATCAACCGTCTCACGTCCCTAGGGAGGTAACACAGACACTTTCATATCTGAGATGGTTTCTGATTTATAACAATTATTTGCCTGATGAAGGTCTAGAAGCGAAACATTGCTTTTTGCAAGTCAAAACAGTGTGTGAGTTTCTCTAGTTTAAGTAGATTTTGGACAGCAACTGTGTTACATCAGAAACTGCACTGGATTTTCATGAGAATGTCATTAAGAAAACTAAAGTCAGTTTCATAAAGTTTTTTAAATAAAATGTTAAGAATGTAAATTATCCAGCGTAAATCAGTTTACACTTGATACACTGGGTTCTGACAGAGCAGAGACATCGTTCATTCACACTTTCCTACTCCGAATTCATCACATACAGATGCTGGGTGAGGACCTCATGCTGTCACATTTGAACACATTATCCTCTTTCCTGTCACGTTAGTGGCGATCAGAACTCAAACTGCACCTTGCTGACCACCCCTGATTAAACAGCAATTTTTACCTTCATACACAGGGATGAACAGCAGTCCTTGCAGGTTGGTTTCTACAGTGTAAAGCAGTGGTTCCCAAACTGGGGGGGACCAGCGTTATGACAGGGGGGCGTATCTAATGGGCGCAAATGGCTCACCCCACAATAAAATATGACAAGGCATATCTTGCCCTGGTCATGACCAGGTAATAGTCAAGTAATGGCAAAGGTAATAAAGAGAGACTATGGATGTCCTATGTCTCAAAATATTAGCATCTGACACTATGAAGACAAACAAGTTACAAAGCCACTTGGAGATTTCCCAGCCTGAACACAAAGAAAAGCCAGTTGATTACTTTAGAAATAAACTACTCAACCTTAGCAATAGCAGAGTTTTTTTTACACAGCATCTGTCTCATCAAACGCTCTACTTACCTCATATGAAGTAGTGCGCAGAGTTTACTGCTCTGAAAAGACACTATAGCAGAGGAATTTAGAGGCTTCTTCCTTTTGCCACTAATATGCTTTTAACTAAAATTAATGAAGTAGCAGCCAAAAAACTAAAGACTATTTCTCTGCCAAACAATACTATTTCACTGCGCATTCTTCATACATTTCATTTTAAGTGTTGGGGTGCATGTTGTAGTGAGATGGGGAGGCTTGACATAAATATTGTGGATGAAAAGGGTGACCTGCAGAAAGTTTGGGAACCACTAGTCTAAAGGCTCATTTACGCTCTACACTAAAGACAGCTACAGAGCCGTCTCTGGTGTTCTTGATAAGAGTAATTTTTGCAGATGCGTCCCCCAACTCAGCAAACAGTTCAGTACCACCAGATACCGTGGGGGTGATGTTGAGCAGTATGGCTGATGTGCAACCAGCGAACAGAACAAAGTAAAAAAAGGAGAAGCGAGTGTGACTTTTGTCTGTGGTAATCAAGACTAGAATCTTTCCACCAGGTCCCAGTAGCTATAGTTTGTCTCAGACCAGCAGCTATGTTCTGCCCGGTGTGATATGGAAAGAATTAGTCTGGAGACATTTCGTTTTCACGTTGAAATTCGAGTCATATATGGTGCGACTTGACCACAGGTGGCGAAACATTGGACTGTAGCCACGTCCTTCACAACACTCTCACCACACTCATCATACAGGGCAGGGAGAGACACTCCTCTAACGTGACGACGAGATGGCATTGATACCGTTTGTCCAAAGTGTTGATGAGTTTCTTACATCCCGCATTGTTCACTGCGTTAACGGAGCACTGGTCTTTGGCGAAAAAAAAAGTTATGTTTGTTTCTAACATTTGTTAAATCTTTGTGTCTCTGGAAGCTGGTGGATTATTTAGTCGTGACTCACAAAAATTAAACATTTTTCTATTTTCTTGTGTCGCGTCGCAAGCCCCCGTGTGCACGTCTACATGAACGAGCATTTCATATGCACGAATGTCGCCTGTCACTTGGCTGGAGGGGGACAGCGATTTTCACCTAATCGCGTAAGTTCCATAGAAAATGATGGAGAAGGAAAGACATCGCCTCCCGTGTGTCCAGCACATAACTTGAGAGGTGTTTGTAACTCGCGTTGAATAAAACCAAAGCGGTCAGGGCTGTGGGGGGAGTCTGCAGCGGAGCGCTCCATTTGCAACTGAAAACAGCACAAGATTAAACTGAGAAGGAGAAAATAATCGGATCATTTAATTTTTATGATCGTTAAAAACCCAGATCGTAATTGAGATTAAAATTCGATTAATCGCCCAGTCCTAATACATATATGATGTTTTTCAAAGCAACCTCTCTCTGAAAGGTCATGTCCCATTTCATCTGATTTTAAGTCATTGAAGTGAGACCAAGCTCACATTTCTACACCAGAGGAGGTGGGACACACAAAAACAGCATGGTACATGTGATATAATGTCTTTTGCTGCACATGCGGGTCACTTCAGGGCTGTTTTCTGTTCACACTTGAGTCTTATGGCAGTTACATTCAAGTTACAATGTGTACAACCAAGTCAAAAAACAGATCTCAGCAATTAATCAGAACTGAGCATGAAGACCTGTAGAGTGAACAGAGCTAAAAACATTTCAGACTCCAGGAATTAGCATTAACCAGATACACATTCACCAATATAGTCCCGGCCTGATCCATTCAAAATGACATGCATCCCATCTCATCCACATTAAATCTGTCAAGGTACTCTACTTTTTTAAACCAGAAAGTGAATCTTACAGCTGCCACAGCAGTAACTGATGGGAAAAAAATACTTGATAAAAGCCGCTCACTTAAGCTGCATCAACTTAGCGAGCTCTCCTTTCTGCACTCACCACTGATTCCTAACAATATGAACTGCCTCCATTTACAGCTAGAACACACACTGACCTATTAATATAAAAGGGTCTATTGAAACTCAAAGACAAACTACGTGAATGATTAATAAATTCTTTAAGGCAATCAAAACTGAAAATGTCTTTATCACTTCCGGATATGGCTATTGATCAGCACTTAAGTCAGAAAAATCTAAGACAGGAACAACATAAACTGAACTTATTCATTAATGTCTAGTTAGACATAAAATTATGCACAAAATTAACTGCTCTATAATGACTTATCTACAGCAAGGGTGCCCAAGTCCAGTCCTCCAGACCTACTATCCTGCAACTTTTAGATGCATCCCTTTTCCAACACACCTGAATCAAATAGCTGAATTCTCTCATCCGTATCTCATTCACCTCTGCAGAGGCCTAGTAATGAGCCATTCATTTGATTTAGTCGCCTTAACTTTCATAATAACACCTTTTTCAGGCACTTCCACTAATTCCAAACCTTTAACTTAATGCATAGATGTCATGAAACCAAAACTGTACGGTACATTTACAGTAACAAATGCTGTTTGTTTCTTATTTTAAACTACCACTTGGCTGGCATGAGTCACAGACACAAGCATGAGTTGTAGTCCAGGAGCTGCTATCCCCCTTCCCACCCTTTTCTTCTACATTTACTGAACTTACCCAGCAAGTTTCGATATGGTTGGTTACAGTAGTTCCCCTATAAAGAGATGGTCCCTGATTAGTCAGACCGGGGAAAGAAACAGATGAAATCTTGCAGACAAGACACATATCTGAACAAATGTTGCAAAAATGTCAGTTAAAGAGCCAGATGAATTACATATCACAATTCATATCTACATCCAACTCCAAGTCAGGACATGAACTGGAGTACATAGGGCTAGTGCACTAACAAATTCAGTTCAATAGACTGGTAGAAAGTCAGATAAGGAGAAGCAGACAGCACGTTGCTGGTTGAATAAGAAATAAAAGTCTAGAGCTCAGTAAATTCGCTCTCTGCATCCCATGAGGAGGTTGGGTGGTGAAGGGCTGGGGGGTAACGGTGTAGTAGAGGCTCATTTGAAAACTGAACCAGTGCTGCATTCCCACATCCATCCATATCCAGCGAGGGGCTCTTTAAAAATTCATTAATTTACAGCAAAAATAGATTAAAGCACCCAGCTGAGCAAAACTCAAAATTTGGCTCCTGAATAACATTAATGATAAAACATCTCAGTGAAGCCCTGGGGGTTTTGCCTGAAGAAACATTTCTGGCATTTTCCACCTTACAGCACCTTGAGAGCAATTTATTTTCAATCATTAGTAAAATAATGCATTTCTAATTGTCATTTTTAATTATGCTTTTATTCAGACGAGGAAGAAAAAAAAAACTAAAAAAAAAACTAAAAAAAAAAAAAAAACCTAATTAAAATCCATCCAAGGATATGCCATTCCCATGATGCCAAGCCAATGCCATTCTATTCCCTATTTGATATCTCAGCTACAGAAACTCAATGACAGCTGCTTCAGACCCCCCCCCCCCCCCCCCCCCCCCCCTCCCTCCAAAAAAAAAAATGCCTAGAGCTGCAGTTACAGTAATTGCTCTGGCCGGCACTAAATGAGGTTCACTTAAGTGCAATTATACCCCTCTGATCTCTCACATAAAGAGACTTCTTTAACATGGAGAAGTGGTCTCACACAATGTGACTGCAAACAAGATTCAAATTGGAATCAGGGAGGCATTTCCAGCAGATGAATTGCCTTCATAGCTCATCTGCATTCTAGTGATGCACAGCGTCGCTAATGAAGACTGAGCAAGTGCTTTTTCACCAACACAGCTTCCATGAAACAACTTCCCACTAGTCATAAGTAGCGTGCAACACGAAAGTTTGAACAAAGCTGTCTGGTTTTTTGGCCTGAGCCAAATTATGACAGCCGAGACTCCATACAGAGTATATATGTTGAGCCAATAAGCAATATTCTGTTTTTACACTAATAAAAAAAAGGAAAAAAAGATGAAAAACTTCATATTCTGCAACAGCAAAAGATTGAAACTTTAGATTTAGCCTAAAAGAGAAATCAGCAGCATAAGCATCAACAGTCCTTATGAATAAACTGCCATCTGTCAATAACACTGCACAAGGTCTTCAGCCTCAGGGGTGAGATGTGACTGTCTAATAGAGGTTGGAACAAGCGTTACCTGTTGGGTGCCATCTACACAGCGTGGAGGTGGGAGGGCTTTGATGGGCGTTCTTGTTGCCACAGGCTAAAACACCACCAGGAGTCTGATAACTATACCTCACGGATGGTCATTTAAATAATCACTTCAACAAGGGGAGAAATTAAAAACCCTCTCAGTGAGACTAGCTGGGCAAAGGGCCACAGAATGAATTCCAAATGAGGGGGTCTGTATTCAAATAGTATGAACCGTTCTAAATTCACTATACTAGGCTAGAATTCTGACCCTTGACATACATCAAAGTCACTATTCTTTTTTGTACGGTAACCTCCAAGCTGAATATTATTTGTGACACACTGATGATATGTCATTATTTCTTTCACCCTCTTCTTTCAAAGATAATGAAGAAGGTCATTTTCCAGAGAAATTATGAATGAATGTGCTATTCACAGCTTACACACATTAAGAAAAAACCAGAAGACCTTGGAAAGGTAGGTGCCATGATTTTAAACCACTGGGTTGCAGATTTTTCAAAGAACACTGCAGGCTGAAGCCACAATTTAACCCATTATGACCTGATGCAACCAACAGTGTAACACATAAGCACAAAATTAATTATTTAAAAATAAAGCAGAAATTTTAAGCTTTTTCAGATGGTTTATATTTTATGTTTAAAGTTTCATCAGGGGCTGAGAAATTTTAAAAAATGTTTTAGAGAACAGTTTTAAGTTTCCCAGGCAACTTCTCAGTTCTTAGCAAGCCATTTTTTTAATGAAACCTTTAGATTGTAAAACATTTAACACAGTCACTCTTATCCGATTCATGCTTACACGTCTTGTTGGTGCCAAATTCTTTAATCATTTCCATAGTTTCATCTGAAATACTCTGTGCATTCATCAGAAAAAAGCATGATTAATAAAAGTCACACAAGTCAGCTTCATTGTATGTGAAACAGCAAATAATCAATTACTGCAGACTTCCACAATGCCTTTTGAGGAGCCTTCAGGTTTCAGTCTGCATAGCATCTTCAGCTGTGACACCTTTTACCTTAAGTATCATGGCAGATGTGACTGTATTGCTTGCTTGATGTTTTTGCAAGCAACGTATTAAAATCTTACATTAGCTGTAGTTTAAGTCTACTCCTTGAGACGGCAAAGAGCAACAGTGTCACTTCCACTGTGCCAGTTGTTTGTTGTTGTTTTCAACCAGCTGTTTGGACGGACAAATTAGTCCATAAAACACTTTTCATAAATAAATTCATTTTAAGAAGAGCATCAATGACCTCGGGACTGCTACTGTGAAGATTTGGATCTCTTTCACCATAATAATAAGCTTGTACATAGCATCAAAATGCCAATTAACAAGATACTCTCAGGTATCACTTCTTGAAACTGAGCTAAACAACAGAAACCGCAGTGGTGAGATAAATAAAGATGTAGTAACAAATGCACGACCTAATTTCCAGAAGGAATGTTGAGTGAAGCTAGTTTGGCTGCGTTTACCTGGAGGAACTTCACAACTTAAACACCATGTGTCCTCTACAGCTGCATGCACAAATAGCCTCGATCCAGACAGCTCTGCAGGTCTGCTATTTAAAGGATGGATGATTAAGAAGAAAACCAGGTCTGACCTTTGATTATGGGTGCTGACTAACACTATGGGCATTTAGTTAGTTGAAGCATAGGGTTAGGATGTTAAGGGGAGATGGGGGTAATATTTGATTTTTAGTCATAAATACAGCCTCTTCATGCTCCTTTTATGGTAGTATAAGTTAGGTAATCATAGCATTCTCTTTTGCCTAATAATCTGTACCTCAACGACAACAGATTATTAAAATAACATTGAAATCACTGATAAAAACCTGCACAAGGTGACAGCGGGCAAATTAAGTGCAGTCATCCATCTTCTAGGAAAGACCGTCGGGATAAAGCAATGACCATGTTTTGTGTACAGTCACACGAAACTACCACAGCTGTTCAGTTTTAAAAGACAACGCGAACAAATGAATACAACTAATGAAACATCCATGAAAAAAGAAAGGGGGGAGCTACTCCGAAAAAAAATCCCTCAAGATCAAATATTTTAATGCAGCACAGTCTGTGCCATTTACCACGATGAACCAGTCTCCAGCTCTGTAGCATGAAATTAATCTGAAACATGTTTTGCACTTGTTGATTGTCCAGCCACATGACAATCCTGCGCCAATTCATGAAAGTCGACCAGTTTTACAGATGAAGATTACCATTTTCGGGAGAAATCTATTAACCGCTGTAAAACAGCCGATTGACAGACGAGAAAACAAACTGCAACAGCTGTGAGTCAAATACCATCAGAGCACAGAGGAAAGACAAATGACACTGGGCTCACACATGCACGCACCCACTTCATGCTGGACACACGTCTCACATACCAAACAGCTAGCTAACGATAGCTGTTGGAGGTTTAGGATAGGTCATTAAATCCTCCTAATGCTTGGAAAATACAAGCACACCTACCACTTGAAAAAGCGCCGACAACGCTCAGCTTAAGTTAGATGGCTACCAAGGCTGGCTAGCTAGCTGTCAAAGTTGCCCTGTCAGTTGTCACCGGTTGCACGGTGGTGCTAGCAGGCTAACACAAGAGCTGTCAACTTGGAGAGTTACAGCAACGCGTCCGGAGTGTACAAACAGTGACCACGGGAAAACACTGACTGGCTGTTAGAGGTAAGAAAATGTTCCCGCATCCCCTGCAACAGCGAGTAGAAAGCAGTTTGCCATGGCCTGCTCGCCGGGCTCAATCCCCAGAACTTCAGTGCAGCTCACTTCCCCGTTAAAGTCGTCCATTTCGTGGGCCTTAGTTCAACTTCCATGCCCGTGTAGCTCACTTACTCTGGATGAAAGCTGCTGTGACGGTGCCTCTCTGTAATCCCCACGATAGTTTAAGAATTAAGTGTCTCCCGCTCCTTCCACCTCCTCTTCTTTGGAAATCGTATACCCCTCCAGGAGTGTCCTGTGCTCTTGACGTTGTTGTCCTGTGCAAAGAGCTTCGCCGGTGCGCCTACGGTGCCGTGGCGTCCCTCCACAGCTTCTCTCCGCCTTCTCCCGTTCGCCTTCTCTCGGCGACCGAACCAACATCCGGGACTCTCCCCCGTTTGGGTTAAGTGCCCGGAACTACTTTCAAATATGACGACGCACATGAAGATCCCACCCCCTATCTGTCTTTCACCACGCCTGCCGCCACAGAAACTAGCGCGCGGTTAAATGCTCACGCCCGCAACGAAGACAGCACCCATGCATAACTGCACCTCAATCAATAAACTGATCGATAAAAGTTCTTTATTTAGAAATCATTGCGACCGAATGTTATTTAAAGTGCCTTCGGAGGACATACATAGCCAAATACAGAAAGATTTTAAAGGCCCAATTTAAACAGATCAATATGACAGATTTATGTATGCATTTGTTTATTGTTTTGTTTGTTTGTTTATTGTCAGTAGAGCGACAGTCTGAGAAGTCATCTTATGTAAAAGGTTTAGAAGTTATGACTAATGGCTTTATAAATCTTTATCCAAGGGGTAATAAATCATTTATCAGTGTTGTGCACATCATTTACAGGCCATTAAAAAAGCAGGTTGCCAGGATGTGTAAAATCCATGGCCTTGTGTATTCTTTTGCATTTGTTCACTTGGCAATCCATGATATTTGCCATGTTCATGAGCCATTATATCCGCAGTAAACCTTCCTGTTAATAAATTTTCAATTAATAGACACTGGTCCTACATAAAGAGCCTAAAGCACAATGTCAACTGCTGGGAGAGGCACTTATTAAATAAACTTTAACAAACTTGTTCATTTAAACGGGTGATCATCACACAATTGTTTATTAAACTTCAATAAATAATTTAGGCTGATCTTTCAAAGCTATTTAAGGTTTCCACAAGTAACACTTACACTCCAAAAAAATAAACAAATAAATGAGTAACTAAGTGGTAAACAGTGTTTCAGAAATCCTTCAGAAAATATCTATTTGGGTTTTCAAGTAGAATGTAATTGTTCTGTTTTAGAACTTTTCAGCAACAAGACCGCCATAAAAATACATACAATTTTATTTCTTTATTTTATGAACCAGGTTACAAAATAAAAAAAATCAACAATCACAGGTCTCTAAAGCTTATTTATTAATTGAATTACGTGCATGACTTGCATGCAGTAATCCCAAAGTTCTACTAAAGGATTTAAATACAGTTACAAAAACAAATACTTCATTCTAACTTCTTTGTAATCCTGAACCAGAAATTGCACAAAAGTTAGTTTTTCCTTTTCAGGTTGTCACACGTCTAACTCTGCTCTGTGCAACATAAACTGCAGATACAGTTCTAAACTTGAATGGAAAACACACACACGCACACACACACACACACACACACACACACACACACACACACACACACACACACACACACGCACACACACACACACACACACACACACAAGATCGCAGTGCACTTAATCCTGTCTATAGAAATAATTCATGGTTTCATTTAAACTTTTTCCTTCATTCACCGTTATTGTTAAATAGCACTCAGTATTTATGTAGTTTTTAACATTATGAATATTTATTTATTTATTTATTTATTTTAAATGTGCATACAGTGCTGTTAGTATATGTAAGCAATATGTAGTTTAAAGGTAGCTACCAAAGCTGTGTATTATTATTGAGACTGTGACAAAATTATAAATCACTGCAGGTCATTTTAGGTCATTTTATTCCACTCAGATCACCCAAAATTTAACATGTGACATCCTAAGAAGAGAATTATTAGTTTTATTTATTTAGTGGAAAATAATAGTAATAATAATAATAATAATAATAAATAATAATATTTAATAATAATAAACTCAAAGCATTTTACGTATGTCATTAAAATCTATACAGCAGGGTGCAACAGAAACTTTAAATTGGAGAGTTACAACAAAGTAAGACATATAAAAAAAATTAAATAGAAACACAAGATGCCAAAATTGATAGTGAGAAACAGACAATGGAATATATACAGGGAGGTAAATATGAGACAAATAGATGTCAATGGAAAATACATCATCATCATTATCATCATCAACAACATCAACACCATCGTCATCGCCATCACTGTCAGTGTTCAAATACAAGAAAATATATTCAAAAATAAAAAGAATAACTGTTGGATTCTGGATTTATTTATTTACCAATCAGGCTAATGACAGCAGCCAAACTTGTGTGAAGAAATAACGGCAACATTGATGTCCTGCAAAAGACTAGCAACCTTTCCAGGTGGACCCTGCCTCTTGTCTGCTAATTGGACAGGCTCCAGCTTTCCTGAAGCGGAATAGAAAATGAATGAATGAATGAATGAATGAATGAATGGTGGTTTGCTATTGTCCATTGAGCAGTGCAACAGCGCCTCTTGTGGGTTGATCATGACAACTGCATGCCAATAAACCCTGTAAATGTGTGATAAAGTTATTAATAACTCTTAACTGTAGCCAGAAGTAAAATTTAAATTACCCTTTGTAAAAAATATGCTGTTTCACAAAAGAACCCAACACAATGGGAGTTTCTTAAATTACTCATTGCAAAGGCATCATTTTAAAGGCAATGTAAGACATTGTGCTTCAAGAGAAAATATACAAAAAAGGAGAAAGCATCTTGGTTTTTAGCATCATGCATCTGTTTATAAATCACTTGACATTAATTAGGAAAACCAGCTCAATCTTTGTGAAGATGTGAAAAATATGAAGACAAACAAAACCAGCAACCTCTACATGTTAACAATGATGTCTATAATAATAAAACATATTGTTGAGCTATTCAATTTTCCACTGATTAAATAACTCTTTTTATATGTTGATTTAAATATAGAGCTCAATACATGAAAATTTTAAGGTTTTTCTCTCTGTAGAAAGCTTAAAGTTAAACTTGTGTTCAAGTTCCTGATCAAATTATGTACCAATGATCAACGTTTCAAAACATGTCAGATTCTTACATTTTAAAACTAAGAACAAAAGGCAACAGTCAAATGAATCATAACTTCTGCATCAAAAAAAAAAAAAAAAAAATTGACACCCACAAACCACTGACTTTGCTTCCAAGTTAAAAGACAATAAAAAAAAAGTCTTGCTTGATAAACCCTCTCTACCCAAAGCTATGATTCCTTCCATTACATCTTTGCTAACATCTCCCACATCTGAGAAAGACCCTTTTTACTTTCTTTACTTTATATGTGATTTATATTATATTATATTATATTATCATATTATCTGATGTTATGCTTCCCCATTAAATACCTGCTGGTCTGCTACCTGACAACCACCATTGTGCCTCTTTGCATGCTGAGTTGGAATACAGGCAGTTATCTGGGCAACATTCAGGATTTTAAACTTTGCACATATTCTTGAGATATTTAAAGGTTTAATGTGTAATTTTGTAGTAACTACTGGATGTAAAGCACAGCAGCAGAATGCAACCCAAAAAAATGGAGTCTAAACTAAAGGTGAAACCTAATCAAAGCTGAGCAAACTTAAGTCAGAGGTCATATGCCTCTTTTTGTTACAGTCTTTTTAACTTAAGATAATTGGTTATTAAGCTAGAAATTACTCCTGGATATAGAAGGATGCACAAGCATATGCACTACCATCTCAGCATTGAAAACAGAGCTTATGAGAAGAAATACAAGGCAGGTAGAAGGATAAGAACACTATTAAAGCACTGCATCTTCATGTAGCAAGCAGTTGTGTGCTATTCTGTTATCGTTTCAAAGCCCTAACTTAAAGCACACAGCACACAAGATGAACATCTATTGCTTTTTTTTTTTTTTTTGGTTATTTCATACCAAAGTTTTAAAGATATACCACACAGTTGCAGTTTGCAGATACAGAATTCATAAATTCAGATTTTAGCTGGAACTTGTTGAGGCAAAAAAGTTACTCTGTCAAGGAATGAGGAGTCTGGTTCTGAAGTGAAAAGTGATTACAAGTTTATCCGAACACAGAATTAAAATACAAAGAATAGAAAGAATAGGAAGAATAGAAAGAATAGTAAGAATTCCTGAGAGACTGCTCAGAGGTCTGACAGCACAGAGATCTGAACAGAATCTGATAAGAAACACACATGCAGCATCTTTTAAGCAGAATGATCACCTCACAGCACATCATGAAATACAAACAAAGAGATTGTCTGTCCCTCACACAGGATTAGACACTTCAGCAAACCTAATGAGCTTTTTCAGTTTATTGAGCACGTAAACAACCCCAGTGACATTAAGGCAGGATGCCCGGCTGGGTCATCCTGAGGTGCCTGGCTGGTATCAGATAAGTCACACAGGTCAGAATGAACTGTTCTAAAGAATGCATCCACTTACGATAGCAACAGGCTACTCAGTATTAAACTTAATTACCAAGAACTTAAACAATCTGTTTACCCTGAGAGTGATCAGTAGACACAATATGGTAAAGGGAATAATATGAAATTTCCACAACAAACTGTATTTTTCTCATGTTTTAGCATTAAAGAAGACACCAAGTTTCCTTGGTTGTAGGCTGCTGATACTGTAGGCTATGCTTGTCTAATGTGTAAAAAGGAATTAATTTGGAATTGTACCTCATGCTCTCAAAATGGTAACAACTTTTAACAGTAACTTTTTTAAGGGTGGATGGCAGTAAATGGCTTAGAGGATTAACATAACATTGTATAGCTTCAAGATATTTTTTATTTACTCCATGGTCACTTTTGGGTGTTATATAAAACAGTGACAGTTATGTATTTTGATAAATTGTGATAAAGCTGTTGCAGCAGTATTGATGCTTCTCTGTGTATGGTCGCAGCTACATCATTCCTTTGTCTATTCTAGTAGTAAGCTAGAAACGTAACTGCTGAGCCACCATTGCCCTACAGACCTGACATAAAGGCTTCTGGGATCTTCCAGATCTAATTTAACTTTTAACTTTTATAAAAAAAAAAAGCTTCAAGGCCAAAAAATAAAAATTCTGGCTTCGTATCATCCCTTTTTTATACTTCAAATAGTGGCTGATCACTGATACCAAACATCAGATTATTTGATGTAAACAACTGCTTTGATTAATTTAGGGGTAGAATAGCGAGTTAATTGAAATGTAGCCCTTTTCCTATGCAAAAGGATGTGAAGGATTCAACTGATGAAAAAGATGACCTTCAGTTCCAGTGAACAACATTTCTGTTTTATCAACTGTTATTTTTATTCCCATTTTCTTAGGATACTTTGCAGAGTTGCAACAGTTTAGATATAATATAACACCATGCAAGAAAAACAGAAGACATTTTACAGTAACATTTTTCTTGGTACGACTTTAACAAACTTTCTGTTATTTCTGAACACTTACTGAGTCAGTGGTGCAGTCCAAAAAAAATCCCTTTCAGAAAAATTCCCTTCATACTAATGATTCATTTCATGACCAATTATTTTGTATCATTAACCTTTACGGCAAATGAGAAAAAGTCCAGAGGTTTAATATTTTCGTGGTAATACCATTGATGGCCACTGGGGGCGCTAAAGGCTTTTTTTGTAGTTGTAGAAACCAAAGAGTCAAACAATTCAGCGCTTTCAGGAAGTGTAGAAGTTGGGGAGACTGACAGAAATAGAGGAGAAAAAGAAGGACATTTATCATATTTGTAAGTATAATAGTTATATTTTTCATTATATCAAAGTTTTTGTAAGGGTTATTATTCAATGACAGATAACGGACAACATTAGTTTATTGCTTTCTGTTTTAAAGAGTCTGACAAGTCGCCTGTCCTGTGCTGGTCACCTGTCATGACACTGAACCTTTGCAGCTAAATGGGGTATTTATTTTTCCCCCACATGCTTTTGATAAAGTCACCTAAACAGCGCATTAGTAATGTTTAAGCTTTTAATGCGCAAAATTAAGGACAGAGTTTAAGTTCTCTTCTGCATAATGTAGAGCTTGAGGATACTAATCTAACTTTAAGACCTTGTTTTTGTTCTGTTTGTCCAGTGTTAATCTGTATTATGCAGAGCGATGTTTTTACGGGTCCCTGAACTAAACAACTAATTAAAACAGCTTTAAAATCAACTCAACTTAGTTAATCCTCATAAAAGCAGATTTTTGTTGTTGCATTACTCTTGGCCAGGTAAACTGGAAACTCAGGTTATATCTTTGTGAATATATTTTAGGTTTCCTGCAAAGTGTCTTCCAGCATCTGTTAAGTGTTTCATAGTTAATTAGATATAATGCTGTTCCCATTTTTATATGGTCCTTTCGTCCAGCACAACGTATTTATTGAGCTGAAGTTTTTAAGTAAGAAAAAAAATGTTCAGCTGTCACTTTTTAATAGTTCTGCATCTGCATTGTCTTTGTATTACCTGGCTTAGATTTTGATATCTCATTACATCTCTTGGAAAAAAAAAAAAAAAAAGAAAGGGTATGCTTTCAGTTTTGTTTTGTTGTTGCACCTGATTTACGGGAAACATGGCCCCAGGAGGAATATTGTCAGTTGAAACTGTGCAAAGTATTATAAAACTCCAAAAAGAAGTTGATATAAGGTGTGGAATAATATGTTGGTGGCAGGTAGACAGAGGAAGATGTAAAAACAGAGCAGAAAACTCAAAACAATATATTATGCAAATTGAATTTACACAACAGAAGAAATTCAAACAAAATGGGTAGAAACAGGAGTCAATCTCATCTAAAATCCTATTTGAATGATTATGGCGATAGCTAAAAGAAAACCAAGGTCTACAAAAAGGCTCAATCCTGCAAAGCTAATGTGTTTTCTGCTGTACTGGCAAGTTGGAAAATAATGTTTTTCCTTGAGTCCTGTCCATGCCTCAAAGAATTTAAGCAGTCAAAAGCCAGAGGAGGTTCAGTAAAGTAATAGTGCATCCAGCCATCGCCTATACTTGCTTATTCCAGTGCAGGGTCAGGGTGCTGTAAAGGTTACTGGTGAGGCTTTCTGTATAATACACCAGTTGTTTTTATTAGGGGAGAAGTAATCAACCAAACACTAATTTCATTACTGTTGTGCTAAGTTTACATTCACTTTAGTACATTTCCAGTCATCTGTTTTCGAGATTGCATTATTGTGCTTTCTTACCACATTTCTTTAAAAATAGCAAACGCACATATAAACTTACAATATCACATAAGACAGGAGTCTAAAAGTCCCAGCACCCGGGCCACAATCGTCCCACTCAACACATATACTATGCTGCACCTTTGTTTTCCAAAAGGTGCACAGGTATCTGTGCTTAGCAGTTTGTTTTGCAGCAGACAACACATATGTCTCTTCGCAAACAGAAAAGAAAGGTGGACGGTGAACACAGAATATTTCAAGAACGATGGACATCACAGTATTTTTTTGTGGAGCTCAGTGGACGTCCAACATGCCTGATATGCAAGGAAAAACTTGCTGTTGAATACAATCTCAAATGCCATTACTCGACTAAACATGGGGAACAGTATGAGAAATTTATGGGAGACGAGAGGAATAAAAGAGCGACACAGCTACACAAAGGATTAACTTCTCAGCAAAGTGTTTTCCATAAGGAAACGCATGCTGATGCTGCAGTTTGAAGCAAGTTATGTGGTTAGTGAGTTAATCACCAAAGCAGGAAATCCATTCACTAAAGGACTATGAGTTACAACTCATACATAGTAATATTGTGGGAAGCTCCCAAATCAATGAGACTTACCATTTCAGTAATACAACATGGTAGTAGTATACTGCTCACAAACTGTGCTAAATTCTGTGTTTTTTTGTAATATGGCTGCAGCTGTGTAATATCTCTGCTGTATATTTCAGCCCTAAGGCTTATTCAGACCCACACTGTACAAATGCTCTGACACACAGGCTAATCTGCTGTTGACAGGCAGAATTTATGAAGTTCTCCTTTAAAAACATGGGCAACACTATTAACAACCCCCCTTTTGTCTCATCAGAACATGGCTGAACCCAGAACATCCTCAATTGATGGGAAGTTGGCTCAAGAATTTGCTGTTCCCTCCCACGTTGAGGAAGTCAAAGAGAAGATGGCTGCTTTTGCCAGGTGTCACGTAGAAGCAGGTCGCAAGGTGGTTCTCATCACATCAGGAGGCACCAAAGTTCCCCTCGAGTCCCGCACCGTTCGCTTCCTCGACAACTTCAGCAGCGGCAGACGTGGAGCCTCCTCAGCAGAATACTTCATAGACTCCGGCTACGCTGTGATTTTCCTACACAGGCACCGTTCTCTGTACCCATACACGCGGATGTTTTTAACTGTGAACATGCTAGACGCCTTGCAGTTCAGGGGTGGAGTAGGAGCATCTGGTAACACTGGGGAAGTGGTGGTCGACCAGCAGGTGCTTCCCAACATTGCCAAAGTGCTGAAGCGATATCATGAAGTGAAAGATGGAAAACTTCTTCTTCCCATTGAGTTCAACACTCTGTCAGAGTATTTGCATTTACTCAAAGCAGCAGCACAAGCACTCGACACAATAGGTACATGTTCACTTTGTGGATCTCTGTAGCATATTGCTATTTATTACAAATTTATTTATTTGTATTATTTGTTATTTTCCATAGTATTGTATATTATTATAGTATGAGAAAAAAAAAAAGTATTTTTCTACATTTCCTATGTTCAACACCTGGTTCTAAAAGTTTACTCTCCACTTAGGATCAAATGCCATGTTTTATTTGGCTGCAGCAGTGTCTGATTTCTACATACCAGCATCCGAGATGCCTGAACATAAAATCCAGTCTTCTGACGGACCTCTTCAAGTGAGTAAAAACCAAAATTTCCAGGAATTGTCTGTACAATATTGTTTTCAGCCATGGTAATGGGAACATTTTGGTCCAAGCTGAAGTGTCTCAAATTGAACTTTAGTGCAGATATGCAAGGCCCCTGTGGGATAATGTCATTCTTTTATAGTTCTAATATTCATGTCTCCTTCACAATTATAGAACCCCTCCACCACCCTCTTTTCTTTTAATAGCATGAGTGCATGCATTTGTTAACTCGGTATGATGTGACTGCCCACCAGCTTGCAGTTCCTGTATATGTAAGGCTTATGTGGGTACTAAATAGGCTAAAATATAGACTTTCCTATTATGGTTATACTCAGGTACATACATTTTCTTATTAACAATCAAAATAATCACAAAGAGGAATGTGTCAAGAACAATAGAGGGAAAAAAAGAAGCATGGTGGAAAACAGACAGTAGCTCTGATGGTCCATCTTCATCATTTTAACTAGTTAAAATGATTCAGAGAAGGTGTTTGTCCACTTTGACTTCAGTTTTTTGTGCAGCAGAGCAGAGACCAACGCCTCAGACTTTTCTACATATTTCTGATTCTGCCTCTAACTGGTAGCAAAATGTATTAACTTGTATACTGCTAGGTTGCATAGCTTAACCTCGAATTCAAACCACATGGGAATTGGTGGGTAAATATGAAACCTGTTGACAATCCCATAAGAGTTTATTTTTGAGCAGATTTATCTCCCGTATAGACCAGATAAAAATGTTGGCTGGGTAGTGAACATTTTTTTTTTTCTCATTTACTGAAGATGTTGATTGAATATTCAGTTGGAGAACAGCTCATATATTTGCAGCTAAGAAAATACCTATTGATGCTCACCTACAAAAAAAAACATACTCTTTCTTGAGCAAATGGGATGATCTCCTTGTGCAACATGTGCTACCGGGTTACACTGAAGACGCTAGAGGGGCCGAGGATACTTTCTAACCTCTAAGAAGTTAAAGGGTCTAAGTAGATGTACTCATGGATTAGAGAACTAAATACGGTGATTGTAGTTTACGTTGATCCATGTGCTTCTCAACTGTTAAAACACGACACATAAACTTGTAATTAATTCTATTTTTTTTCTCCCCTTCAGCTCAGCATGAAGATGGTCCCCAAAATACTCTCCCCACTTGTTAAGGAGTGGGCACCTCAAGCATTTGTCACGTCCTTCAAACTAGAGACAGATGCAGCCATCCTGCTTGACAAGGCTCGACTGGCTCTGGACACTTACAGACATCAGGCAGTGGTGGCCAACGTACTGGACTCTAGACGGGGTTATGTGGTGGTGGTGACTCCTAAAACTCAGGCTGAGCTGATCCTCACCGAGGAGGATGTGAACAATGAGGTGGAGATAGAAGAGAGGATAGTGAGCAACCTGACATCGGCACACAGCACGTTCATAACTCAACAAGTGGGTTGATAGAAACGCTCTGCTAGATGTCATTATGTCAGTGCTCCATGATCCTGGGCTTCAATGCTTCATTTCAGACTTGCCTGTTCTGCGGAAAAATTTCTGTATCTTCAGTTTGTTGTATGATTGCATAAGCTTTGTAACAACTGTAAACATTTATCTGTTTTAGTTGTTAATTAATTCTTTTAACAAGAATAAGATACACTGTACCAGAATTTAAAATGTTTATTCACATTTCAGAAAATTAAGATTTTATTACTGCTTTACTGCAACTCTCACCACAAATAAACACGTAAGAATACCTAAGAAGCCTGTTTTTTTTTTTTTTTTTTAGTTGCATGGCTAAAGTTAGCAGCATAAAGTGGACCAGCTCCTGGTTACTTAAGTTTGGTGCTCTTCTTGACACCAGCACGAATACCAGACATCTCTCCACTGTATCTCGTCTCTTCTCGACGGACTTCTCTGACCTGGTTGATAGGAACCACAGTTTCAGTACTCATCACAGAAAAGTGCAACATACCAATGCACACGGTGGCTTCGAACTAATAAGTCCACAAACACTCATCAGAGGCTTCAGGATGCACTTCAACAGCGTACAAAAACTGGTATCAAATTGTGGAGAACAAACCTGGCCCTTTCTGCGGATTTTAGCCCGTCTGAACTTTTCTCTGTGCTTGACTCTGGGATTACGGTCAATTTTCTTCCTCTTTGGTGTTAGCCCCTTGTTCTTGGCCATCTGCGAAGGTTTCAGACAGAATTAAAATCACAGATGTTATTTGTTGACTTGTATTTAAAGACTTGAAAAACATACCTAGAAACATCGCAGAGCTTCAGAGCAGAAACAGGAGAACAGCAGACAATGAACAATACTGCATAAATAATATTAAGGGAAAAAAATCGGACTTGTTCTAATTTCCCTGCAGATTTTTAAAGTGCCATTGTTCTGAAACTATGGTAGGCATACCACTGGTGGTACTCGCACTCCCTCCAGTGGCATGATAGAGAATTTTCGTATAGCCACCAATTTACAGATTAAGCAGAGCACAAAAAAAAGTATCAAATGGAAACCATAATATCTGGTTTTACATGGTCCATCAACATCACACAAAAACTGGGAGTTTCAGATCTGAACTCTTTAGAGAAGATGACAGAAGGCTCCAGGTGACCTACTTGTATTTGTTAAGGCATAACAGGATCCGATCATACCTCACCACAGATCCAAGAATAAGGTCTCTGCTCTTACACTGCGTAAATTGCAAGACCGCAAGAAAGATTCATCTTAACTTGCTGTCATAAGAGTCAAATCTGAGACTGAAACTTCACATCTATTCAGGTTTTACAGGACTGTGTTTACAGAAGTGGCAGCATCCTTCCCATCAGGGGAACAGTTGCTTCGCTTACTAACTTGATGGGCAACTTTAACAAGATATTAAAGTAGCAGATATCGTTACATAAATTAGTTTGTGCACATAAAGCTTTCACTTCTCACGGTTTGAGTGTGAGAAGGCAACATTATCCTTGAATCTGTAATCACTTCAGAAGCTTGATGTTCTCCGAGTTTGAGAAGCACAGGTACGGAGAAAATTTGCAAATGTACTATTGAGACCTCGTGGTCAACAAACTGAGGATACTAGGGTCTAATGTAGGTAAATAATGGGTGAAGCAGATTAAACTGGGATTAAAATCCTTTTTGAATCAATCTGCTCTATTCTTTAATCTGTCGGTAGTGCTGCTTGTCTCTGCTTAGAGTTTCTACTCTACAATTATCTAAGTTTTTTTTGTTATTAAAAGGATTGTTTATTTTACACAATGTTTACTAACAAGTGGACTAAATCACATTTTGTTAAAATAATGCCGGATGCAATTTTGTTTGGTTTTGGGGCACAAAAAGAGGAATTTCCAAAACTTACTCCCAGTATGACTGGTTGCTTATTGTCCACAAGTTTCAATAATATGCACAGTGAGAAACATCATTGAAAGAAAAACTTAATTACACACATTACAATATGTAATTAAACCACTAGGCATAAGTAGGTTGTTTTATGCAGCACTGGATTAAGTTGAATTGGTGTGATAATACACTAATGATACAATAAGAAATATTTGTGTTGTATAAATGTGATTTTGACTACCTTATTTAAAACTCTTCAAATCTAAGTATATAATGAACACAAATCAGACCCCTACTGCTATGAAAGCATCTAATTTAACTGCTGTAAGGTGCACTCGGAGCAACAATTAAATTTCATTTAAAGATCCGTCTCCAGTTAGGCTGATCATCAACACTGACTTAATACTGTTTTGTGAGATTTGTTGTTTCTTTACCTGGTAAGTTATTCCTCTCTTGGCATCCAGCTCCTCCTCCTCCTCCACATTGTTCTCCTGCAGCCTACATACATTTAAAATGCATCAGATGCTCATTTTATTTTAATCACAGCTGCAAATGGAAGACTCAAATCACGCTTACTCTTCAGCTTCTGGGTCATTGCTCTTCCTCTTTAATTTCACCCGTTCCTCCATTTCTCTGTAGAAACGTAAAGCTGCTTCCTCATTCATGTCAGAGTCAGAGTCCTCCTCAGCCTCAGGCAGAGTTTCTCCAGAGACCTGCAGCCAATGTGCACTCATTAGCATTCAGATTTAGTTTCAAAGTTCAGCTTTATGTGTGGCTTCATGTACAGATTTATAAAAAAAAGAAACAAACAAAAAACTCACATTTTCCTTTTCCCCAGATGTTTTGATCTTCTTGCTTTCTGCTGGCCTGCTGGTGGTTTGATCTTTCTCATCACCAGCTAGTAGTAAGCGAGACTCTGCCGCAAGCCGAGCATCTACTGTGGCGAGTTCATTGATGAGCTTCAGTGAGTGAGAAAAGGAATTTTTTTTAGCAACTAATCTGCATGTGCCAAAAGATATTCTGATGTATCCTATGACGCTAGTATCAGACTTTTATTTACTCACTATTTATCTGTTGCCATTGTGAAACATGAAATTTGTGCTGCATTACTGGCTTCTTTTCCCACGCCATCTTTTTTGTTTTTTTTTTCTTTTCCATGAGCTTTCCTGAACTTTCAATCTAACTCACAGGTCAGAGTATTAAACCTGCAGCGTTAGAAAATGTGTGTGGACTTACATTTCTGTAGGTGAGCAGTCGTTCAATCACAGGGTGGTTGTGAGCAGGGATTCGTTTTGCTTTCAGCACCAAGTAGAAACTGATATTTGTGCAGTAACTACAGCAGAGGAAAACTGTTACTTATTGAACTGACTGTATCATTACTTTGTCTCATGTGGTCACAAGTTAACCTTAACTTACTTGAGATAAAGTTGCTGTTTCATCTTGATATAGTCAGCACCCTTTGGAAAACAGGATGAAAAACGGTAGAGTTTCAGGCATATTCAACTAACAACACAGCAACAGACCTGGACTTTCCAACATCAATCTCAAGAGAATGAAACACAAATGTCCAAATCAGTCAGATGAGACATTAAACTGACTTAAAACTGTCTTTGTCTTCAACTGTTTTTTCTTTCCACTATGTCCTGAAAGAAAAATCTCGCTCTTTAACTGCTTGATATTTGGCATCTACCAGCTAGCTGCTCACTTTGCCTCTGCTTGGTGGGGTACAAAAGGTTTCCTTCTAACGATTTTCCACTGGTAAAAGTTGTTTGTTGCGTCTGCAGCCGATGTTGTAAAAATGATCAGGTGAACCAAAGCAGGGTAAAAGCTAACCGATGAGCTTAAAGTCATTTTGAAACTGGTTAAAGATGTCTTAGATAGAAATATAGCTTTGTGCACAAACCTTTCCTGCAGGGATTTTTCCATCTTGGATCATTTGTACAAGTGGCTGCAGCTCATCTTTCAGTTCAGCCAGCTGCATGTCACACAGAAACAGACATGAGGGACATCCAGTTATCTAAAGACTGCATAACTATAAAGTTACATTAGCTTGTTTAGGATGTTTGTCCTACCTTTGCCTTGAAGTCCTGAATAAGTTCAAGCAGCTCTGGTGATTCCTTTTTTAAAAGCTTCATTTTTTCCTTCTGGGACATTTGCTTCAAGTCTTTCACAATCTTCTCTTGCTTCTCATCAGTCTTGCTTTCATCCTTTTCCTCCACAGCAAATTCCTTGATTTAGGTAGCCACACACACACACAAAAAAAAACACATCATAATCTTTACTGAATAAAATGTAGAGACACTGCACAGAGTAACAGATAAATACCTGGAAAAGGTTTAAATCATAGTCCTCCTCGCTTAGGTTTGCAGCTAAACGTTTTTGGATATTTTTGGCCTCTTCTTCTTCCTCTTGCTCCTCAGCTTCCAGGTCTTCTTGAGATTTCCCTTCTGTAACCATACAAAATGTTAAAACGTTGCATTAGCGAGCATCAGCAACACAGGTAAAAAAAATGATCACAAAGTGCCTCATCGATACAGCTGGAAGGCAAAGATGCTTACTGGCAGCCACATAATCTGAGTCGTAGTACATTTTCTTCTTCATGCCCCAAGCCATTTCATTAGGAAGATCTGAGGACAGAAACATAGCTACAGTTAAACAGGTGAGCACAAGAGTGTAACACGCTTAAAAAAATCTCTTTACCCTCATCTTTTTTCTCTTCTAGATCACTCTCCATATCTGTCTCCTCTTCCTCATTCTCTCCTTCTTCCTCCTCCTCTTCCTCTTCTGACTCTGAATCATCGAGGGCCATCACTTCCTCCTGCAAAAATTTTAGGCAAGCTTGAGTTTGGTTGAGAACCACATTTTAATGTAAGTAAAATCCAAACAAGCTCATAAGGAGATACCTCATCATCCAGTTCCTCCTCGTCGCTCTCCATCTGAACTCCGCGGGCGAGAAGTTTCTGAAGAAGCCCAGAAGAAAACGTTACGCTACGTTATGTAGTAACAGCACCGTTCACTTATTAACACCAGAGGCTGTAGTGATGTGAACTTACAGCGATTTTCTCATCATGAAACGCATCGATTTTGTCTTTTGTGTACTCAGATGACTTCTGTAAAAGAACAACAAAAGATGATTTTTAGGCCATAAGATATTATACGCTGCCTGGCTAAAAAGAAAGTTGCCACAAAAAACAAAAAAAGGTCCAATATTTTGTTGGACCACCTTTAGCTTTGATTACAGCAGCGTTTGCTGTGGCATTTTTCCACCAAGATCTTGTATTGATGATGGGAGAGTCCGACCACTGCACAAAGCTTTCCCCAGCACACCCCAAAGATTTTCAAAATGGTTCAGGTCTGGACTCTGTGGAGGCCAACCCATGTGTGAAAATGACGTCTCTGCTCCCTGAACCACTCTTTCACAATCTGAGCCTGATGAATCCAGGCAACGTCATCTTGGAATAGGGCCGTGCCATCAGGGAATTAAAAATCATTGATAGAATAACCTGCTTGTTCAGTATATTCAGGTATCAGCTGACCTCATTCTTTGGACACATAATGTTGCTGAACCTAAGCCTGACCACCTGCAGCAACCCCAGCTCATAGACTGCCCCCAAAGGCTTGTACAGTAGGCACTAGGCATGATTAGTGGTTTTCTTATGGCTACACAGCTGTTCAGTCCCAGTCCCTTGAGTACCCTTCACATTGTGCGTGTGGAAATGCTCTTTATTTTCACTACTAAACATAACCATGAGTTCTACTGTTGTTCTTCTTTGATATTACCTCAAACGTTTAAGTGATTGCCAATCACCATCATTCAGAAGTTTTTCCTACCACATTGCTTCCTGGAAGATGACAGTTCCCCACTTTCGTTCCTGTTTTTAATAATGCGTTTGACAGTTTGTAACCTAATTTTAGTAGTTTCTCCATCTCCTTAGATGTTTTTGCTGCTTGGTGTAAGTCAATGATTTGTTCCATGAACATGGGATGTGTCTTTTCACATGGCTGTTTAAGAAATGAGAAGCTACTCATTGAATCAGTTGGGGTTCAAAAACTTGTTGCCAGCTCAACGACAACTGCCCATGAAGTAATTATCCAAGAGGAGGCTCGAACCTCGAAGATAAGTCATTTATCTTGCACATCATGGGCACAAAACAAAGCAAAAAAGTTTAGTCAGATGTTAAAATCATCATGTAATTGAAATCCTCTCACTTCCCAAACAAACTGAAGCTAGAGCTGTTTCGGGTGGGACACAAAGCTGCCATATAACTCATTCCATCTGTGGAAGAATATGTTTATAACTGAGAACTTTGAAACTGGTTGAGCTGGTTTGAAAATTTTAATCTGGTTTGTTTTTCTACTTGTATATGGGTAATTTGTTAACAATGCATATTTAACTAACACTTTACTGCCAGAGAGGCTGTGTCGGAGGAAAATGGTCTCATCCTTTATCCAGTGGTCTTCAAATTTTGGTAAAAGAGAAACTCCGCTTTTTGTACCTAAATCATCGGAAAAAGCACCAGGTAATTTTTTTCTTTGGCATTAATTAGATCTGCAGAGAAGAAGAAAACTGAGGAGACCGCCTAGCCTGAGAGGGTTTGGTGCTCATATGCCTGCAGAACAGGAACATATTGGACAGGAAAGAAAAGTATGAAATATTTATCTTCACTATTACTTATTGACTTTTTTTTTTTTTTTTGCAATTTTGGGTTTTTCTTTTACCTTATTAAGACAGTATGGATTATCCTACTGTACTAAACCTATTATTGTCCATAAACCGATGTAGACAGAAACTGAGCAAAACAAACTTGATCACACAGAAAATGTTTCTTACCTTATCAGGGACCGGCATGTCCTGATAGGCCATAGGATCATCTTCATCATATTGCTCCTGTTTCCTTGGTCTCTGTATTTTTTTGGCCCTGCACACCAAAAGCCACATATTTATTTTTCCACTTTGTCGCATTGACAGGCTATAATATCACTGAACTTCAGTTTTATTTCTCCAAACAAATTTTCTACTTTGTAAACATTTCATTACCTGAGTGCTGAAGCGCTCTAAGTCAATACAAATGCAGATGATGTAACGTTCATGAAAACGAACAGACTACTTTAATCAAACTCACCGTTTTGCTCGAACCATGATGGCAACGAGGAAAGTTAGCAAACAAGAGTAGAGGATTCTTTACGAACAAAAAATGTCGTGCTAATATATGCAGGAAAGGATAGCTACTTATCTTGTGATGGACACAAATTCAACACTAACTACCATGTGCTTCCGTAGTTTCTTCTTCGTTGAAGTTATGATAGTACAGGAGAGAATGTTAAAGACGCATACCGCCACCTACAGGTTTGGAGTGTTGAATTATTCCCCCCATTAATTCTTTGCTCTGTCTAAATTTCTTTTCAGTTAAATTTTATTAGTGAACTCTTCATTTGGCTTATAAAATATATAATGAGTATTCTTAAGAATAAGACAGCATTAATTGCTAATGTTAATGTTCATTCAGCAGGATATTTTATTTAACAGGAAAAGTGTGTTTTTGTTTGCACATATGTTTAACCCTAGTGTCTTCAAAATATACCACACTGGTCTTTACTGGTTTCTCACATTAAATAAAGGATTCTTCTTTATTTGCTGTAACCCTGCTCTCTTTCTCCATAGTGATGTTGGCTAACTTACCTGAGCAAATGCCTAATTTCTCTACTAATTCATTTTTATGACATACTGTACTGTCCAAACTCCGGTATTATGCTAAAAATAATAACACAACACAAATACTCTATTGCATATTTTAGATTAAGTCATTTTCCAGTCAAGTTCTTTTAGGCTTAAATGATTTTAATTAAACACAACTGTGCATTTCCCCCCAGTTGCTTAAGCTTCAATACAGTCAGAGACAACATTAATATCATTCCTGCTAAGTAATAACTTGCTTATATAAATGCAGTTTAATATATGTATTTTATTTATTTACAATAATATTTCAGTATCTTACATGAATCATTTTTGTAAACACATTCTGAATGGTTTTAGTTTGTATATGGTTTTGGATTATATTTTGACACTGCTGACATCTCCCACTGCCCTTCGTTCATGACAGAAGATGTTCGTCTTCCCTCATCATTCCAGCTTTCCTTCCCTCTCCGCTAGTGACCTCCTCCAGTCTGTATTAAAAGCATAACTAGAGCTGCGAGGCCTGTCTCTGGGCATTAAGGTTTTGTACAAAGAAGATTTTATGTCTTCATTCCTCTTCTTCAGGAGAGCTAAATTTGGTGTCATATGATCCGGCTCAAGCTGCAGAGAAAACAGAAGTAATGACATTTTATCGGCTTGTTTCTCAAAGTTTTGCAACATGATAATATAGGCTATCAGGTTCACAAGGTCATCACACATATGAATAATTTTAACATTGTACCAGTTTTTTATATTTTTTATGGACTAATAAAAGCTACTAAAATGTCTTTATCTGAAACAATTTGACAGAAAAACTATTTTTAGTTTTGCTGCTCATGTGTCGTGAAGAGAATCATGGTGTGAGATAAAGAGTCACAAGAAAATGCTGCTTCATTTCAAGATTAAGTTATGAAGTCAAAATGGCAGGAAACTACTGTACTGCTATCCAATGAACACTTTTCCTTCTCTGTATAATTTGAATGGAGATTTTTGCTTATTTTTCTAAATTTCTGCTAATATATTAATGCAGATGATTTTAGTATTACATATTCAATTTTTAGAGCCTAGCAATTTGTCTCTTAGATATATTTCTTTAGACAAAGTAACTAATTTGCCAATGCTATTAGCACTGGGGTGGAGATGGAGGTGGAGATGTGAATGAATCAATTCATTCATTGAGTGATTTGAGAAAGGGATGAGAGTGATGCTGTTATCTTTTTTTTTTTTTTTTTTTTAATAAATCCCTTTTTTTTATTTTAGAAGTTGTGAATGATGTGAACAGCATAATTTTACAACAACAAAGGATAATGGACCAGTTTAAAATGTGATAATCACAATGATTTTCATAGTTTATGAAAAATTAACTCAAACCTCAAGTTCTACTTCTTGGGACAGGTGCAAAAGGTAAAGTCTCTGTAAGCTAAGCATCACCTCTTCATAAAGACTTACACTTGCTTGAAACCTTGGCACTGGGACTCCTCTCTCATTGTGATTCATACTCATGCTGCGTCCGCTCAGGTCCATCATGGACTGGGTTCGGTCTGACATTGTAGAACTGGATTCTTTCCTGAAAAGGCTCGGTGTCCCCTGGCGAATCCTCTTCATGATGTCACTCAGAGAGCTGAAGCTCTCATTCTGTGGCACCCTCAAGATTACAGGCCTCTGAGAGAAGGAGAAATGAATCTCAGACACTCCTGTGGCCTTGGATCAAACTGAACTCCAGTGCTCTGACAGCAAAGATCAGTTACTTACTCTAGAAGATGGCGTAATGTCCACATTAAAGCTGTTTTTCTCCTTTGCACTCTCCTCCAAAACTGGTTCCCTCCTTGAGAGCAGAGTTTTCGTTGTGGTGTGTGTTAGATCTGGAGTTTTATCCTGGAGTCTTGTTCTAGTTCTGTCACGTAAATTAGTGTCTTTGTCAAAAGAGAGCTGCCTGTGAATGGCTTTATCTATTGTGGATTCCAGTCTGCAGGAGAAAAATTAATTTAATTTTGTAGATGACATTTTAAAATGAGATTTTCTGTTTTTCGTTGATCTTTTTGCTTTTACCTTTTCATTCTCTCTTGGTTTATAGAGAATAGCTCTGTGTTGCTGTGAAAACATACAAAATTACAATAAAATATTTACAGAAAACATTACCAGGAAAAGTGCTGGTGCACTTAAATAGTCAGTGTGATGACTTACTGGTAAGTTGTTGATTGATCTACTACTCCGGCTGTCACTGGGGATGTGTTTTCCCATTTCCTATCAAATTTCATTAAGTCATTAATCTATGTTAAACTGTATGTTAAACTGCATTTTTCTCTGCAAAGCATGCAAAATAATCTGAAGATAAATTTTAATAGTATGGTATAACTCTCATGAAGTTGTTAAATTTATAGTGATTGGAACATTAAACATGTCTGCTTTCGGTTCTTTTGCCTCTTCAAGGACTCAGTAAGATGTAGAGAATAATTAGGTCAAAATCATCCATATAACCTACCTTCTTTTATCTCCAAAATGATGCTCTTTGTATGTAAATCTGCCCATAATGTCTCTGTCTGTATTGTTATTGTAGTGTGGCATTTCCTCAGCTACAGTTTCTTTATGTTGATCAAGAGGACTGCCAGGGAGATGGCAGTCTCTCTGAACAACACCCATTGATTCCCAGTCCAGGAGGATATTCGTAGGTGGCGATGGAGGGCTGGTGATCTCAGGATCAACAAAGACCTGTTTTTGAAGCTTAAGATGTGAAAAGTCTTGAAGCTGATGAGGTATGTTAGCATGAGTAACAACAGGGACTCTCCATGTTTCAGGGGCTGGGATCGAAGCAGCAAAAAGAATCCTGAACTCCCTGTCAAACATTTCAATAACTGGTCCTCTCAGAACAGTGATCAGCTGCCGATGCAGGTGGGCGTCTGTCCATGTGAGGCTGTAAAATACAACAACGGCTTGTTAGTTCACTCTCAAGTGTGTGAGAGAAGCTGAAAGGGGATGTCTGTTTACCTGTAGCTTCCATGAATCACTGTCTCTGAATCCACCAGGATGAAGTTGTCTTTCATTTCCCCAACCATCATCTTTCCACTTCTTGAGCAAAATGTTTTCCCTCCAAGAACTCGGACCCTTATGTTCTGTCAGGAAAAACAAGCTTGAAGTGAAAATCAAGACACTGTCATAACAAATCTTCATCTGAGGCAGTATATGAAAGCTCAACTCAGGGTTTAACTGATGTGTTGGGTTGCTGAGTTTGCAAATTCATTTAAAGGGCTTCAAAGTATGATAGCTACAGTCTTGTAAGGCTAGGTATTAAGTGTTCACATCCATAGAACCCAAAATTATTTAAGGCTGTGTGTTTTAAATACCATCAAAAACCATGAAATAAAATACAATTTAATTTATTTGTATCACCTCTCAAAATATGCATTATTTCAGAGTTTACCTGTACAGCATTTCTTCCTATAAACTAAAATAAATACTGTGGACAACTACATTGAACCTCAAGGAAGAAATTTGGTGCAACAAAAGTGAATACACTTGTGATCACTGAAACTCAAGTTAGAGCACCTATGATAACAAAACTAACATTGAGGACGCCTAAAATGATCTGTGAACAATGGATTGTTCATGACTCAGCCTGCATGTCTGCATCATGGCTGAAGATCCATCCACATATCTCCCTTAACCCTAAAAGGTGGCCCTAAAAAGACAAGCTCAGATTTACTGAACATCTATATATCTTCAAGTCCCTGAACTTTCTTCCATTTTTGCACGACTCATCTTTGTTCATTAATCCCTTAAAATCTTTCCATTTTCACCTAAAATGAGTTTTTATGGATAAAAGACTATTTTACTGGACTACTTTCACTGGACCCTTCCTGATGTAGCAGCAATGTTTTTGTTGCAGTATCATCTGTTACAGAATACAATACAATACATTACAATACAATAGAAAAAATGTACAGAAATATGAATGAGTATATTAGTAAAAGCACTAGCAATGTGCTGTGATTAGCTGAAATATTCTGGCACAAATCTCATATTGTACAAATCTCCAGAGAACTATCGACGTATGCATGAAAATACATTCAAATAACATATTTCACTTAGGCCTACCAGACAATATAAAGATTAACACCTGAAAGGCTATCGCACAAGCACTCCCAAAATGTTAGCCTTATTTATTAGACTAAGACTTAAGAGAATATCTGTGTCTGACAACTTTGAGCTTTGCTTAACATTAAAGATTTCTTTTTTCATTTTTTTAATCATTTTATAGTATGGATAGTATTTTAATTACTCCAAGGGAAACGCAGAAAATGGAGAATGCTGTGCAACCAGTTTATCAACATGTGGCTAAATCCACATTTCACATTCCAAGCATGAACTTGCCAAAGGAAAGACACACTTGCAGTTTATGAGCTGTGTCTTTGAAACTGTGTATGATGCGTTAAATCAATCTAAGTGTTTTTTTTTTTTTTTTTTTTTTATAGTCACGTTCATGTTTAGATCTTGCATATAGTACCAGTCAAAAGTTTGGACCCACCGGATGTCTCAGCCTGTTGAGAGTGAAATTCTCCTGAATGGATCTTTGGTTCAGGATGATGTAGACTGGAACATGACGGGAGGCAGCATTGTGTAAATCCCCAATTACTACATGGTCTGTCAGCCTGTCTGTCACAATGGCAATTACCTACACAACACATATGACAGTTTTAGAAAACAAAACAATTATTTTCTCTTTGGATTTCTTTAAAGTTAGTCCTGAAAGAATTTAAAAATCTGCTCAGATGCTAAATATGTAAAAACAACAACAACAACAAAAAAAACAAAAAAAAAAACAGGAAACCATCTATTTTAAAGTGATAACAAATACACTGGGGAATAATTGGGGTTTTCCAGTCTACTAACTTGTAATCATATACCTGGTGCAGGTTGCATCTTATGGGTGTTTTTTTCAGTTCTTAGAATTTAGGCCACTTTTGTTTCACAAAAACCTTCACAAAATAATGCTCAAAATTTACGTTTTTGACAAACTGTATTTTGAAATTGTGTGTGCTTATGCATATATAATTAGATCATGTCTTATTGGAAAACACATTTTCTACCTATCCATATTCAGAAAGATCTGACATATTAAATGGTTCAAAGCCTGATGTGAATATTTTTTTCAAACACATAAAAATGTCATTTATTTTCTCACTGTCTGTTTATTTAAGTCATCATAATACTAAATCCAATTCACCTGCAATATACCTGTAAAAGTAGATTCCACTCTAAGATATGGTGCAAAAGTAATATGTGTGCTTCAACTGTAAAAAAAATCAGCTCCGGTTACCCATTAAAATATAATCAGTTTCATATTTGCATACTTGTCTGGCCTCTTGCAAGTGCCGTCGTATGATCTCCCGGACTTGCGGCTCTCCCTCGGTAGGAGGACTGGCGTGGACTGCAATGCTTGCTTTCAGCAACCAGTGGGGTTTTTCTGGCCAGCCCAGCTCCAGGCCCGGGGCTGGTACATCTGAGTGACCAGGTAAGTAAGTGGAGCAGAAGTCCTCACTCTTTGAACTGTTTTCCACACCATTCTCCTCTTCTACTGGCGGTGGGTTAAAATGATATTGCTGAGCCCAGCTGGAGATCTGGCTGACCTCCTCAGGAGATAAGAAGCAGCTGGACTGTTCTGGGCCAATGCAGCTGTAGAAAGCCTCCGGTCCTGTGTTCAGGAGTCTCTCCACTGCTTCACGCTCCTTCTCACAGTAGATGAACTCTGGAGAGGACTCATCCACCGGGAGGAAAACAACATTCTCATCTAAACTCTGTTGTTGGGAATTTGACATGACCACAGCCTTCTGTGTGTCTGAGAACTGGTCCTGACTCAGACTTTCCACTAATCACAGCAGTTGTGCCACAACAGGGTCATCTTTAGCAAACTGATGTCAATCTTCACCAAAGTAACAATACTTTCAGTCATCCCTCTGGCAACAAGTCATGCTATTTCCATGCTGTAAAGAGCTGTCCAAAGTACATCAGATATCTCGCTGTTGCTGAAAGTCTTGATAGTTTCTTGCCAGTCCTTAGTAATAAAAGCTTGATTTCATTTTGTGGTGTCCAGCAGTCCTATCCCCACAAATATCACCATTAAAAAAAAGCACAAAGAAGTTGAGGTGATCAGCTTGGCAGCTAATGAGAAACTTTTCCAGATCATAGTGATACTCACTTATTTTGCAGCTTTTGTCTTTCAGGTTCAAGTGCTATTCATAAGCTTTCCGTAGCTGTGTTTCGTCATATGTCCCTCCTCTTGTGTGAGAGTCGCTACACTCCTGTGACTCTTCCACTCCTTGTTACTGACATTGTTCTGAGATTCCAAACATTCAGCACAGCTGACAGATTGCTTCACTATACATATTCTCTGTCATCGCCCCAATTCATCTGCTGTCCTGTTCACAGCAGTGTTTAGATTAAATAGCAGGCTCATTTACTGAAGTTGCAGTCCTGAAAATTATATTGCCAAGTATACTTTACCTGGCAAGCTAACATTCACCTCATAGCTTTTGGACTGGTCCAGCCTGACAGGTAGGTTTAAGAGCAATGTGGAATATTGTTCAGCAACTGATCTCATCCCAAGCCAATAAGTTCAAGTTTCTTTTTAATTTCTTTAGAAATTCTTGTAGTCACACAGATGTTGCCGAACTGTCATAAATTAATTTCCAGGTTTTTGGCTGTTTAACCCTTTGATGAATGATTTATTTTAAAAAAAGACTTTTTTCTTTTCTCTGATAAGAAGCTTTTTTTCTTTTTTAATTATTCATTATTGTCATAGGTTGGTCGGTCTGTGGGAGTGTATGGGATGGCTCACTGACGTCCACTGAAATGGCTAAAACCATCCGCCATGTATAAAGTAGAGACCAGCTTTTGAACAGGAGTCCACTAAAGGGTTAATACTGCATAAGACAGCGTGGGGTTACAGTAACAAGGTAAACGGCTAATGCCACAAATTACTGAAAGATTAAATGACAAAGAAAGAGCCGCTCTTGCAACCTCTGCCCTGTGTCAGGGGATTGCATCTGCTCTGTGTTACACATGAAGAACTGAATACAAAACCAGACAGTTTACACAGATGTAACACTTCACAAACAGGAATGCTCTTCAGTAAAGCTGTCATGTGGCAACAATAAGTGCATTTGTTCTCAAAATACAAAACCAAGCTGTCTGAACTCAATACACTGATCACAAAGACTGTTAAACACAGGTTATATATTTATTCTCGGATGTTTCTTTGTCAGAATCCTTCAAGTGCATCTTACAGCATTGCTGCTTATACATTTTATTTTATTTTTTTGTTTGTTTGTTTTATTATGTAACAGATCATAACAATGTCAAACTGAAATGATATGACATACCAGAACAAGAAGGAAAATAAAAGTAAAACATTATAATTTTCTCCTCAGTTATCTTATTTCCTCGTGTGCTCAGTGTTAACTGGAAAAAGGTGAAGGGGGAGATGAACATCACACTCTAGATAAGATAACAGGTCTCTATCTCACTCTTTGCTTTTCTTCTCACTGTTTTTTGCGCAGATGGACATACAAGATTCCACTAACAAGAAGCAGAGGGACACACAGCCATGCCAGGATGAAACAGTATCCAAAGCGTCCTTTGCTCAGATCTCTGGAGCCACTTAAGATCTCCTCTCTGTGGAAGGTGAAGATGAGGCAGGCAGCAAAGTCTGTGAAACCTGCAAGAGCCATAAAATGGTTTCAAATTTATCTACACATTCAAACATTACTTACAGTTTCTAAATGCATTTAGATATGAGACATTTCCTGACATTTTTTTAAGTTACAGACATGCAGTAGATATGAACATAAATTGCAGAATCTCATCTTTACATTAAGGTGTTTATATCCAGATGAGGGAAATGTTTTTATCAATCAATCAAATTTTACTTGTAAAGCCCTTTTCAATAACCAAAATGTGCTTTACAACAGAGTCATAAAAAAGTGCTGAAAAATACTGCATATAAGCATAAAATAATTAAAACAACACACAGAAACACAACTGGAAAGTGCTACAGCCCTGCAGGGTATTAAGAGCCTTCCAGAAAAAGATAAGAATAATAAAACACATCTAAAAACAAGACTGTCCTAGTCGGAATCGAAAGATAATCTAAAAACGTGGGTCTTCAGCTATGATTTTAAAAAGCCGACATTAGTAGTTATGCGAATGTCAGGGGGCAATTTGTTCCACCGTCTAGGAGCAGAAACTGCAAAAGAACGAGCACCTCAATGTTTGTATCTCAACCTCGGGACTTCTGGCAGCAGCTGAAGTACGCAGGGCCCTGCCATGATTACGAATAATTAAAATCTCCTACAAGTAGGAGGGTGCCAGTCCATTAACGGTATTAAAAACAAACAGCAGAAGTTTAAAATCAATTCTAAAACAAACTGGAAGCCAGTGGAGCGACGACAGCACAGGGGTATATGTTCACGTCTGGATGCGCTTGTTAAAAATGGGGCAGGAGCGTCCTGTACAAGTTGGAGACATGAAATTAAAGACTGACTGAGGCCTGGCCAAGAGACGGCACTGAAAAAAGCTTGTTCTAACAACAGAACTAATCTGTTTTATTAAAATGTCAAATGTTACACTGAGATTTTTAACATGTGATTTTACAAAAAAGAGGCCAGAATACTGCAGTTTGAGGAAACATTCGATATAGGTGACATGCCAAACAAGATACATTCAGTTCCGCTGTCATAAAAGTGCAAGAAGTTCTGTGCCAACCACTGCTTGGTGGCCATCATCGGTCCTCGAGAGCCATAATCCTGCAGGTTTTCCATGCATCCCTGCACCGACACACCTGACTTAAACTAATGAGTCATTGTGCAGATCCTTATAGGCTGTTGGATCCATTTAATTTGAGTTAGGTGTGTTGGTGCAGCGATGCATAGAAAACCTGCAGGATTGTGGCTCTTGAGGACCGACGTTGGCCACATCATTTATACAATCCAGTAGCTCAGTAAGTGCAGTGTTTTCGTTTAGTCTCATGGGCAAGTATTTCTGCAAATCTTCAGCATAAAAAATGAAAATACAGATTATGTTTTCTCATAACTGATCCCAGAGGTCGCAAAAACAATGAAAAGACAACAAGAGACACTTGTGGCACCCTACGTGCGAGGGATGCATGTGAAGAGCAGAGATCACCAATCATAACAGGAAAGCTCCTGTTTGCCAGGTATGACTTAAACGTGATACAAGGACTGCATGGTCAACTGTATCAAAGGCTGCTGTGAGGTCCAGCAGCGCCAGCACAGCGGGGTTCCCAGCATTCACAGACAAGGCAATGTCACTGTTAACCTTGAACAGTGTTGACTCAGTGCTATGTCAGAATCTGAAGGCAGACTGGAATTTATTGAGAGCTGAGTTTATCTTTTAAAAATGTCTGTAATTAAATAAAAACAACTTTTTCTAAAACCTTAGAAAGAAAAGACAGATTGGAGACAGGCCTAACATTGGACAGCCCGGACGGATCAAGGTTTTTTTTAAAGAGGGGCCTAACCACAGCATGTTTGAAGGCAGCTGAGACCCAACAGAATTAAAAACCTTCAAAAATTTGGCCGGAATGATGCCATGGTTTTATGCCACTAACCACTTTGGTTAGAAGCTACAGAGAAATAGCCTCAAACTGAAAAACATACTGTGCAGGAGAAGCCGACACTTTGTCATTAGGGGAGTGTTGTTGATATTCTGCCTTTACAGATGCCACTTTGTCAGTAAAATTAGACACAAACTCTTCACAGGTTGCGGTGGAGGTGTTAGACAGGGTTAATAACAAAGTAAATAGTATTAAATAATATTCTTGGATGATGAGAGCTGTTGGCTGTAATGGAGGACAGATATTTTGACTTGGTCTCCTTCAGAACTCTCTGGTAAGATTAGGGTAATATTAGGGAACAACCCTCAATTTCTGGGGATCAAACATAATTATACATGTTGAAAATCCTTTGGTCTGAATAGTATCCTTCCTTATGATTCTCTACCTGGCTTTCACTGTTAACTTTACTCTAAAAATTGTCCATCTTTAAATGTTTTGAGTCAAAATCATAGTTATTTGAGGATAAATGTGTAACCCCAAGATTCTTGACCAAATGTCTAAGTCCATCTATATGTCATTACTTCAAGCTTTTTAGTAGGTTTTGTGCTAAAGATGTAAATCTGACAATAATGGGCCATTAACTGCTGGTCTTTAGTTTTTAATGAGGATGGATAGTTAAAAAAAAAGCTCTGTAGCACCTGGTTACAGAAAAAAGGCTTATTTATTGTGCCGACTCACTGTGCTATTTTTTGTGGGATTTGACCGCAATTATAAAATGTTACTGGGATAAGTTTAACTACAGAGAAATAAAAAAAGCAAACAAAACAAAATAAACAAACTTCTTGTTCTAAGTAAAACTGCACAATCTTGTCATGTTTCGCTTTTCACTGTTTAAAGGTAAAAAAAAAAAAAAAAAACCTTCAAATAACCTGCAAAGCCCTGACAGAGCCCTGTGAAGTAGAAGAGGCTCCCTCTGGACAAGGTGAAGAGCTGTGCCAGAAAAACCAGGAAAGAGATGGAGGAGAAGACCACAGCGAGAATCATGAGGGCCTGGGCAGATTGGAGCCAGTCTGTGAGGAAAAGAAATGTTGAGGTATGACTCAAAGCTTCTTTCAGTTACATAATATCCTAACAGACAGATCATCAGCATGAAACAAGGAAAACATGTGATGCTTTGATGATTTACCGCTTTCTGTGGTAGCGGCACACAACCAGGTTTTGGTAGCGTTATCGTAGAAGCAGTTATACCAGAGGTCAGTGATTTCTGAATCTGTCCATATCCACCAGGACTGCAAGAAGAAAGAAAGAAAGAAAGAAAGAAAGAAAGAAAAGAATTCGAAGACAAATTGATAATTACTGATGGCTTCAGAGACAGTTTATCATAACAGGACATTACATAAAATCACAGTACAGCTGTGCAGTATTTTGTGTTACACTACAGTGTAATCTAATATACATCTAGTCTTAAAAAGAGAGAGAGAAAAAAAAAGAATAGAAACACAAGTCACAATTTTTAGCTTCACTTGTATCTTACCTTCTCCAGGGTGGCAACAAGGAGCATGGCCAAGCTGAGCAAATGCAGCACAATTATGGATATGAGCAGACATGCCATGGCTAGAGTGGTAACCTGGATAAAAACAAAAATCTGCTGTTTTAAGAACAATAAAAACAAAAAAGAATCAATCATTTCTGAGGATTAAGAGATTTTCTTCATCATTTCAGGAATCAGAATACAGACTAAACAGTGCTATACCGAAAGTCAAAGCAATTTTGATCTTTTTTTTTTCCTTCTGCATCTTTTAAAATGTCCAGCAGGTTTCAGTGGCCTGAAACATTAGACTCTGTCGGCCTCTTAAGGAAGTTCTGAGCACTTTAATCATGTATCTCTGCATCTGCACTTATAATCTCTGCACAAAGCAACCACAAACATGCTACAGAGAAGAGGAGGTGGGGTCACTGTATCCTCTGCCCAGTCTCTAAGGAACACATCTAACCATCAGCAGCCTGTTACCTCTGCAAATAAACAGCTACTCGGTTTAACGGTAATCTAACGGCTGCTGTGTGGATACAACCCTTTTATTTTTTACCTACAAAGACTATGGGCTATCGTTGCACACAAGGATCTGCAGGTATAAAAAACTAACATTTTATATTTTTATTACAATGTTTACAACTTAACCCTCACAAGAAACTATTTTCTTTGTCAAAAGACTGAAGATAAATTACAAAACTCTTGGTGACAGTCATTTAAAAAATCTATACACACAGCTGTTAGATTATATTACTTTTTTCAGGCAGAGGAAGTCATAATATTGAGTAAGATTTTGCAGTTTCAGTTCACTAAACAGATTAAAATGAGTCACCCCATCTAATGTCATCTAACACAGAGGGTTTTTAACCAGTTCATTCCATGCAATATGAACTGTAAGCATCACCTATAATAAACTTCAAGGTAGAGTGATGAACAGGGTCCAGAAGTTAAGACTGACTGTCCCATCAGTCAGTGGTGGCAATGGTTTATTTGTTCTTAATCTTTAATCGCCATGCTAATTACATGCAGTTAAAAAAAATAATAGTAATAACAGATAAGGACCACACTTGGCTTCCGTAGATTTCTGCTCAGTGGTTAGTTAGAGTTAAAATTAGTTTTAGAACATTTCCCATCTTGTTCTTTTCATTTAACATATGTTAAAGGGGCACAGTGGCAAAACAAACAAAACAAAAAAACCTTCAATTAAATTAATTCAGTTAAAGAATTCAGTTGAAATATTTAAACTTACTTTTATTTTCTTCATCTACCCTGAAATTTAAACCTTGGCAGTGGTGCATTGCACTGCCACGTCTCTTTTCATACAGATACCCAAGGTGTTGAATTCTTATTTTTATTTGCAGTGTGTTGTGTCCCTTGAATGTTTTACTTCCATTCTACACTTTAAATTAAAACAGATTATATGACTGAACAAATGGACAAGGCCGTTTGGTAGAAATACAATAAAGTAAGTAAATAGAAGAGTGTTACCTAAAACTGAACCCTATGGAACACATTTGTTTCATTTGTTTGTAAGGTAGTTTGCAATGTTGCACTAGACGTTTCCAACACAGACTAAATTCAACGAGACACCTCCACATAATGCATCTTGCTCGTACACCTTTAAAACAGATCCAACGTTATCACATGAGATTTAAGAATAAAAACAACAAAACAACAATCATTTCAGTTGTTAAAAACATTAAAATTCAGGACTTCTTTGTTAGCATCCGAGCACGTGCCTCTCTTTAGCCATTAGTTTCATCATTTATGTGCCAGAAGTCCAAACACTTCCATGTAATTTATCATAAGAAAGTTTGTTGTGGGGGAAAGTTTTACCCGTTAGTTTTGATGCCCTGGAGTCTAAACCTTCTGTTGAGCTTCTGATTTTTTCCTTGTTTGCTATTCTCCCTTTTTCTGCTTTTCTTTACAGACACATCAGCTCTAAAACATGAAAAGAAGGTTGAATAGCGGGAATGTGGAGTTAGATATAGGAGGAGTTCTCAACACCCATTTCCTCAAACTTTTCCCTGCCCTCCCCCTCAAAACTGTGGTTTGTGCCAACTCTATACCAGAAGCAACATTCCTCTAGGGTAAACACAAAATTTACTCTCTAAAGCTGAACTGTAGATATTCAGTGTGATTTAGAGAAACAACATGATAACGGAAAGTATTGGTCCACCTGTTAACAAAAAGAGTTGTACATCTGAAACATCATATCTGTGAAAAGTGTGTTGGATGAGTAGGCTGGCCATTATTGCAGTTTGTGTGATTAATGCCACATTGTTGGGTCAATGCTGCACATGTTCTCATGCTGTTTATCCAGCTGTGCATGAAAACTAAAACAACTGAGAGGTAGATGTAGGGCAGGAAACCACTGATTACTGTCTGCTTTTGATTCTAAATATTCAGGAAACCTCAGGCCACCGGGGTCACAGCTAGATGATTATATAGTGTTTTACCCCAAACCTCCAAAGACCATTTAAATGTGTACATATATAGCTTCTTGACAATATACCTATATGGTAGAAATATACTCTTACCCTTACCAGGGAACAAATAAATAACCGACAGATTAATCAGTAATAAAACAAATTATTTGTTGCAGATTAATTTTTAAAAATTCATTAAGACATAACTGGCTTCAACTATAAGAGCAATCCTTTTTAAATGACATTATTTACTATTTTAGTTTATTAGTTTATTTTAGTTTATTAATAACGACCTCGTAGAGAATCATTCACAACGGAAGAAATTCACAGGAGGCCTCAGAATAGTTTTGAGACATTTTTCTTGCAGTAGGTTTTTCTATGACTACTTTAAATGCATTGTTTTAAAACATACTTTTCTTTAAAATGTTTCTTTTAAACAGGACTTTCATGCTCAAAGTCTGAAAGTGGAATATTTCTAAAAGACTGAGTGATAGACTGTAAGTGATGTTTACATAATCACCCATAAACTATGTTTAACAGCAAACTAAATTTATTATGCGGTTAACGGTCCCATATGATGCCTTCATGAGCCAACGGACAAACCAACATTTGATGGTGAACAAGTTTATTTCTTGTTCATGTCAACAACAAGGAAAAAAAAACTCTACCTGCCTCAAACACAGTAAGCGCCTTTACAGTATGTCCCATCATGATTATCAAACATAATGTTTTAGCTTTGTAGCTGGTTCTGAGTGACACTTTTGAGTATATTCGTTAAATCCCACAGTTCGTCGGGAGGGCAGTGAATGCTCCCGTTTTTACAACTGGGCGAAAAAGACGATTGACTTGTGTTTACTGTATGTTTTTCTTTCTTTTTTTCGGAATTGTGTTGTATATTTTATTAAATGTAGGCTTCTGTGTGAATGATTACGACGGAAAGTTGCTTCTCACCACAGAACAGATGGACCAAGCAGAGGTACTGAGCACATTATATTTTATCTCAACAGATTGCTAGCTAGCTAAAACTTAAGCCAAAAACTCGAGACCTTAAAACAATGCAGCACATCTAATAAGCAATTCGTATATGTTAACTTGTTTTAGCTCCACTAGTTTTTTTTGTTTCCTCGGGTTTGCGCCTTTAAATAAAGATGTAGATAAAGCGCGTAATATAAACACTGTCAGTAAACACACATTTCTTTACGAAAATATATTAACTGGTAACTTAAAAACTGCGAGTTTCAGCCAGTGGGCATAGAAACATGCCTACAGTGGGGAGGTCGTTTTAACCCACTGCCGATGAGCAAGAAGGACCGATTCAACTGTCTCTACAGAAGGAAACTGTTCCATCAAACTGTTTAAACGACAGCTTAATACTTTAGCAACTCCAATGTGACAAGTTAGAAACCCTGTCTTCCTTGACTCAAAATTCCAGCACTCAAAATTCTATTCTATTCTATTCTATTCTATTCTATTCTATTATTCTAGTAACAACAACACAATCAAGAAATCAAACAGGAAGGGACATCATAATTAAGTGGAAGTCAGACTGCTGTGACAGTTGGACACAGGTGCTGTTGTGTAGTGCTGGAGGCGGTGTATTTTTTTTCTTTTCCCTTCCCTCCCTACAATAGTCTTTTGTTTAATTACAAGATCACAATTTCATCAAACAATATCATCTTGGGAGTAAGTGCACGCAGCATATTTAGTGCTGAGTTGTGCCACAGAGCTGAACAAATCTTTCTAACTCATTCTGTTGAGTAGAAGAGTTAAGAAATGCTCCTTAAACAACTGAGTCTTTAGCTTGCTTTTAAAAATAGGACTCTGCGGATCGGATGGAGTTCAGTCTAGCTACTGATTTTGAGCCATGTTGTGGTGGGAGCACTGGCCGTTTTTCACTGGCAGAGCGTAACTGTCGAGAGGGAGTGTACCTCTGGATTAAGGGGGGAAGGTAGATGGGAGTAGTTTGGGTTATTGTTTTGTAAGTCAGAAGCAGAGCTTTGAATTTGATGCGTGAGGCAACTGGAACCCAGTGAAGAGCAATTAGCAGCGGAGTGACATGATCTTTTTTGGGCTGGTTGAAGACCAGACGTGCTGCTGGATTCTGGATCATCTGCAGAGGTTTTACTGAGCATGCAGGCAGGCCTGCCAGTAAGGAGTGTCAGTGGTCAATACGTGAAATGACCAGAGCCTGAACCAAGAGCCGTGCTGTGTGTTCTGATCCTCCTGATGATGTAGAGAGCAAATCCGCAAGACCGGGGCAACCGAGGCAACATGGACCTTAATGGCAGTAAAAGACAGGAACAACATTGTGGTTTCATATTTCCAAAATGAGTTGGATATACCAAATTGCTGACTGAATAAGAAACAAGTCTTAAAAAAAAAGGCAGCATGGCCTGGCATTGTCAGCTGAATTAAATCTTTCATTAAACATTTGGAGCAGCAGCTAATTTTAAGCAACTCCACTAAACCTTGGCACATTTTTGTACTTCCCCCTAACTAAAGGCTTATTTGGCACATGTCTTGCATCCTGTCACTTCTCTGAGCTCTCTTTAGTAAGTAAAAGCCAGTCCAATGTTGGCTCTTGTCTTATCTCTTGTTCTTGCTCAGTTGCTGGGATGTGATGTGCTGCCATAAAGCTGGAACACAAAGTTGTCAAGTGCAGTTTCTCATTCCCAGGTTGCTGTAGAGCAGTGATATCATATCAGGAATATGTATAATGATTGTCAATGATCCATCAAACTGGCCAAAATGCAAGAAGCAAGTGTCTCATTCTTAGCAAGAAATAAGTAATGCATCCACTACCAAAACCACATAGTTCTGTGTATGGTTGGTTTCAGGAGCTGAAAGAAATTGCCGCATGGCTCAGTGAAGAGGGACTTCCTCCTGATTCATCTAAGGAGACTCAGCTGTGTTTGCTATGGCGTGCTCTCCGGAACACAAGGAGCTGTCTGGGCAGTGTGACACAAGATCTAGAAATGCATCGCTCACAACAGAAAGCAGAAATGGAAGAGGTGAGGTTATTACTGCTTAATCTTAAAAAATATTAGGAAGAAGCAACAGTAAGAGAAGCTTTGTTACTGTTTGCAATCTTTCTGTCTGTAAGGTACGGAAGTCTTTGGAACAAATCCGAATATTTACAGGGCACAAAGATGTTTTGGCTGAAGCGATACAAGATGAGAATGATCAGCTCAGGGAGCAGCTACAACGTCTCATATCACTTCAAGGTAGGAAGATTTTAACTAATTACATATTCAGTGAAATCCATCGTTCAAATCCAATATTCATACAGGTTTAAATTACCAAGATCTAAATTCAGTCATTAAAATGTCTTTCATCTTTTTTTTTCCCAACAGTGTGGTTCGTCTAAAATAAGAGTGCTGTTTTCCTGAACAAATTTTTACTAAAAATAATTTTAGCTGTTCTGTCCATTTTATCAACTCTCTTAGGTGTGTGACACAAAATACAGTGGGCCCAAAATGACTCCCTACATATAACAAGATCCCCAAACACCATCAGTCTCCTCACAGACAGTAGTTACTTTACTTTAAGAGTTACTTTTATTTCCACCTACCTCTTTTTTTTTCTTGTAGATGCCCAGATAAGTGAGGTGGCTAAAATGCTGTACCAACAGGGTCTTACAGAGCTGATTCACAGCAGCCCCAGTGAGCAGGTGGCATACCTCCTGGTGGAGAGGGCTTCCCTGCTTGAGATAGCTGAAGATCGTGTCAAGCTGACGGGTGACAGAAAGCCAGAGAGACATTTGGAGATGGATGCACAAGCCATGACCACCAGTGCATGCCAGGTTAGAGGAGGAACAACCTTGAATAGCCATTTTTTTGTTGTCTCAGTCAGTGTTTCCATTTTGTTTTCCTTTACTTGTGACAGATCCATTACAGTTGAATAGTCTTTCAAGAAAACAGTTAGACTGGAACACGATTTCAACATTTGTTTCATGTTTTGTATCAATTTTCATTTACACTTTAATTAATTTTTATAAGGACTACATGTATAAACGGAAATATTTAAGATTCCATTATTGTGTGAAACAAAAGTTTTTGATTCTGTTATCTGATGTAATTTCACAGTCTACCCACAAGAGGGCACCACACCATTTGCAAAGCACATGGAAAAGATTGTTTGGACTTCACAAGACTCCACAAAGCAAAAATACTTTTATTCCTGTATGTATGTAATGGTACTTTGTCCCTTAAATACTAACAAAGCACTAAAATTGCACTCGGGTTAGTTGGAACTGATGCTGACTAGTTTATGTAAAATGTGTAAACTTAACATCTTTTGCATCTTATCTGTTCACATCTCTTCCACAGCATCCGCATTAACTGCAGCCTGTTTTTTTGTTCCAGTGTTTTTAATCACAGTTACCAGCACCAGGTAGGGCACTTTGCATGGCAGAAGAATTTTAAGTTACTACATCACTGATGCATCTTGTTCCAGTCCACTTTCTAATCTGTCCTCTTTGGTTGTGCATGTATTTCTAAACATTGTTGCTCATAGACCTTCCTTGTTACTTAAAGAGTATTTCAGTCACTTTGTATTGGTCACTTAATAAGTTGTTGTGCGCATCTCTTTGTAGAATGAGGCGAGACCTTTGGCTGGCCAGGCAAGTGGTTTGGAGAAGGAGTGCTCCCGTCTGGAGCGGGACCTAGAAGAGGGTTCCCGCAGACTGGCCATGGCCCACAGTGAAATCCGTCGCTTAACTGATGACTTGGAGTCTGCTCATTTAACCCGAAGAGCGTATGGTGAGATATTAATCAGAGACTGTCATTCTTGAAAGAATTTAAAGTGATTTTAACATAGTAGCCAAAGTCCAAACAAAAAAAACAACAACAACTAATTGTACTTTTATTGGTACAAAGACTCATCACTGGGGTGGTATCATCAAATGTACCCTCACAGTACCTTTGATGATACCACCCCAGTTATTCTTTGTACTCCAATTTAAGAATAGAAAATGTCTTCCATCATAGACCAAAATAAAGACAATGCTTTTTCTCCATCATATACATTCGTGTGCATTCAGTGTCTTGCCCAAGGGAACTTTGACATGTGGGTAAACCTGGGCTCAAACCCCCAACCCTTCTGAGTGGAAAATGATCACACTTCTTCCTGAGCTACAGCCAGGGGGACACTGACAATGAGAATAATGTGAAACAAGTTTTAAAAGCCCATGTTAAATCATAGGGGGGGCTTAAATTCACAAATCTAAATTTACATATAAAGATTCTTTACTTTCCTTGACACTGCACAAGGTTTGTTAACCATTTCTTTTGTTATTGCCAACACAGACTATCTCCTGGTGTTGTACCCAATCATTTAGAATAGATAATACAAATATGTACCATTTACTACTTGAGAACATAGATGTCCCTTCAAGCCCTCTGATGGGTAGAAATAGTTACTTTGAGCTCTTGTTGTGAGCTTCACTGGGTACATAAGTCCAGATTGTACTTTGGGGAAGATGTATTTCTTCTGTTTGCCTTTTTCTGACAGTGGAGCTGTCACAACTGTTTTTCTTTTAAACCTTAAACAAGCACAGCTGCTAGGAGGGCAGAGCCCACAGTCTTAACACAATTCCTTCAGCTAATGCTCTGATTACTCCATTACACAACTCCCAAAACACAAGACTTAAACTAAAGATTTGCAGCGCTCTAGTAAAAAAGACAGACTTTGACAGCAACTTATTAAAGAGCTTATTGTACCTGAGATCATTATAGCATCTTTGTCTTTTAGAGCCTGAGCTGCAGTCTGCACAGCTTGAGGTGGAGCAGCTCAGACAGGAAGTAGAAAAACTGAAGAAGTATGGTGAGTTTTTTTTTTTTCTTCTTCTTGTTTGTTCTGTAAGATGTTTTCAAAGGAGAGCCCAGTGTCACCAGATGTGTAAAACTGCTTAGATTTGTCTATTTTATTTGTTCACGTTTGTCATACTAGATGTTTATGTATTATGTAGCACTAGGCAAAAAACCCTGGACAAGTTCCATGAAATTCTGCTCTACCACTGATGAGCAATAATCTCTGAGAGACTGGAAGTGAAATATAAAAAAGGCTATCTGATGCTCACTTGAATTGTTTAGCTCACACATTGAGCTTTACAGTTTCACAGAGAACAAAAAAATATTTATTTAGTCTTCCACCATTTCCTACCGAAGCTCATTAGTTATAGATCTCTTTAAAACAAAGTTACACTTCTCCAAATATTTCTTTTTATTTTTTTCTTTCTTTTTTTTTTTTAGGAAAAAAAAATTCTCTAAAGCAAGGTTTTGTTGACAGGATTGCTTACTAACAGGGAAATCTCTGAACCTGTATTATTTCTAATCTTAAAAATCTATAAACTGACTTCTTTTCAAAAGAAATGGTGGAACTGCGGAAGGCCAAAGAGCTGAGTGATCGTCTGGACCTTGAGATCAGAGCCCTGAGGAACAGAGTTCGCACTGTGGATGCTGAGAAAAGCTCTCTTCAGCAGACGGTAAGAAAGCTACTCGCAGAATTGTACTTATATTGCGCATTTTCTATTTTTATTATTAGCAACAACCACCCTTGTTGCCAGTTGTATAATAGTTGTGCTTAATAGCTTTATAAAACTTAAGACAATTTGGGAAAAAAAACATGACATGGAATCATTTTCATTGTCTTAGAAAAGGAAATAGTAAGAATATTAATATTGCACACACACAAACCACACCCACTGTTGCTTTGATTTCACTGATCATAGTGGGACTATTAAATGAAACTCTTCTTTTTACTCTCCATCGTCTCAGCTTCTCTGGACCTTACTTGAGTAAACAAATAAATGATAATAAAAAAAACAATGAATAAACACATAAAAACATACACAAACACACACACACACAGACATTACATACATATATACATACCAACCTTGCAGCTTTTAATCAGTGTGTTCCTGATCAACTAGTGCTGGATGCTAAACAAATGCAGCTGATACATCTAAACACAGACTGACCACAGTTGGTGTCAACACTGTGAACTTTACACTGACAGTGCACATTTTTTTGCATGTACTAAGACGAGCTAAGATACTGAGAGATCGATCAAGACTGATTAAAGGAATTAATGTTGACTAGTTTGTGGAGACAAAAGCGCAAATGAGTAGAGATTGTAGAAAAACTCTTTAACTCAAGGGGAAATATAAGCTGTATTGTACATCAGGGCTTCAAACAAAGCCTGCAATCATTAAACTCTGCATACCACTGTGCATTAAGATTTATAACTAATTGTAACTTTCGAACTTATCACAAACTTTGGTTGCCCATCTCTAAATATCCAAAGGGAAACACACTGGCTTAATTTGGTGTGTAAAACTTTATTGGTCTGGCTCCTTCATATTTGGGATCATATTTACAAAGGGTTGAAAGTCAACATGCCCTGTGCTCTTGTGGGTTTTATAAACCTTTTGTCCCTCACGTGTGGACTGAGCTTGGGAAAAGAGCTTTTAGTTTTGCTGCTCCATCAGACTGGAAGAAGCTACAAAATGACCTGGAGCTGTCTGATCTGGTTGTGTTTGATACTTTTAACTGCCTTTTACAAGAAAAACAATGTGAGAGCATTGGGAAATGCTCATTTTTTAAATTGTTAATTTGTCTTTCTTATCTCCTGATAGCATATGTTAAATTTTAATTTTCATAGTTTTACTTCCTGGTTTTTATACTGATGTGTGCTGCTGACCTCTTGGCCAGGTCACCCTTGTGAAGGAGATGATGATATAAATGGGTTCTTATTTGGTCACATAAAGGTAAAAATAAAAAACAAACAAAAACAATAAATCTATCCAAAATTATAAGAATGGTTGTTTACTATCAGTTGTCATGTTTTGACATATTTTATTGCATTGGTGAATAATATTTATTAGTTATTAGCATGTTGGAGGTTATTATATAGTTACAGCTGTTAACAGAAGTGCTGTTGATGGAATTTGTGACTCTGTGTCCTTCAGGATTCATTTTAAAGTTATTTTAGTTGTTTATAAATGTTTTAATGGTCTTGGACCTTATTATTTATCTGATCTTATTTTAAATTATGAGCCCTCGTGGACACTGAGGTCCTCTGGTACCGGCCTTTTAATTGTTCCAAAAGTTGGAACTAAAACTTATGGTGAGACCTCATTCCACCGTTATAGTCCTCATATGTGGAACAGCCTGATTACCTGTGCTTCATAATTATTATAATTAAAACCTGTACTTAATTATTATGAGGAACAGCTGCATACAAGTTGTGTCCATAATTTATAATGTCTGTGAGCGCATTACGGAAAATATTGGTACGAGACTTTTACGAAGAAAAAGCAGGTGGAGAAAATATGACATCCCTTTCTACAACAATTTCACGGGAGGTAAAGCAAATATGGTTACTGGGTTTATCTTTTGGTCTAACAGACCTTGGTATCTCAAAAAATGCAGATTTTGTTTGCATTAGACTGCATATTTTTAAGTTTTGGTCCAATTGTATAAAACAGAAATGAACATGAAGGCCTTTGAATTAGGTTTTGTTTTTATATCTTGTAGACCATTTATTTTTTTGGGTAATTTTGAGAATAATCTGAAGATACACTCTGTATATACTTCATGTGTTGTTTATTCCAGGTAGCGTCTCTGCAGGCGGAAGTTGAGAGGATGGAGTCAGCCCTGCAGGCACAACAGCAGGAACTAACCTTGCAGATAGAGACAGACCAAGCTAAGGAAATAGCCAAAGTAAGTTTCTGTTCAACCAGTTATGACCTGTAGCAGCACATGTGTCCTTTTACCTTTAAAGTCAGGAGGGATGCAGTCATTGTAATAACATTTTCAAGACACACTTAACACTGATTTAAAATAAAAACATATTTATAAAGATGAGGGCAAAGTCAGTAATTTACATTAAAAGCTCAAGGTTTAACCTGACAGGTTGCTTTTATTTTATATTTTCAGTTTCTTCAGAGGCTGATAATTAAATAGTTTCAGTGGATGATTTCAAGTTTTCCAGAAAACCTTCAGATTTAGGAAGGCTGTTTTGTAAAAAAAAAAAAAAAAAAAAAAAAAAAGCCTTTTTTTTTTTCTTATTTAACCTTTATTTATACAGTTAATGTCATTAAAAACCCAAAAGATTTATTCTCAAGAGAGACTTCTTTCAAACAGGCATATAATTTAATATCATTGTTAAAAAGAAACATTGTCAGTACAATACATACATTTGAAAAACAGGTACAAAGGGAAAGAACAGGAAAATACTAAAAACAGAAGCAAGTTTTCAAGGTTGCTCAATTTTCTTTAAAATAAGTTTAAAATGATTTAATGGGATCAAACTAGGCAACGGATCTTTTTGTATCATGTTCTAAACAAAAGGTTATGATTGTACTGTCTGTGTGACATGTAACATTCAAATTAAATGACAGATAATAACAGATTGTTGTCAGGTTCTACACAATGACCCATTATTTTGAGTCGGGTGTCCTGAAGCAAAGAAACATCTAAAACCCACATGACAGTATATAATAAAGTAACTCAGTAACTGTTACTTAGTGTCCGTTAGTAGCTTAAGTAATACATTTTGCCAGCAGCTGTGAGGTTTTTCCTGTTTTACAGGTTGCAGCACCACATGGGCAGTGTTGCAATTTCCTCTTGTTGGGCTTGTTTTTCTGTGAAGTCGCTTGTAGATATTGCCAGTTGCAGGCCGAGGGTTCCTCTGCTCCCTTTGTGAAGCCCTGCTGATTCTCTCACAGCTGTCCACAAAGCAATAACCCGGGATGCAGAACAGAAACGTGGAGGTGGCATGTTCTCCCTGTGTATGTAGTTGGTTCTCTCTAAGTACTTCAGCTTTCTCCCAAAGTCCAAAAACACACGTTAGGTTAATTGGTCACTATGAGCTGAGTGGCTGTTCGTCTCTCTCTGTATTAGCCTGGCAATAGATTGGTGACCTGTCCAGGGTGTACCCTGCCTCTCACCTGGTAACTGCTGGGATAGGCTCCAGCTCCCTTGCAACCCTGAATGGAATAAATGGTATAGCAAACGGATGGATGGATGCTTTGTTTTTTCCACCCTTTCTATAGCAAGTACTCATGCACATTTGGGCTATCATTTTACAGAATATTTGCATGTCTTTTGCATTAGTCATCTGGAATGTTGTGTTTTGTTTTTCAACTATAGGTACAAACAGCAGAACTGGCACAAAACCACAAAATCTGCATTAATTTGCAAGACAAATTAACTGCGCAGACATTATCTCTTATGGAAAAAGAAGAAATTGTAAGTAAACAAATTAGGGATATAAAGAAACAAAAACAAACTTTTGCTTGTTATCATAAAAATATCTTTGTTACATGGCCCTTCTCATCAAGTAAATTGAACAAATAAAATAAGTTTGATTTTACGTGTATTTCGTGAAAACTACATTGACCTGTGTAATGTTTGTTTAGGTTGAATCTCTGCAAAAGGAAGTGAAGCGGTTGGAGTCAGCCTTGCAGGACCAGCAGCAGCAGCAGCTTAGGACTGTACGAGTTCAGGCCAATACCACTATTTATGTTAGAAACTTATACCTTTGTTTAAAACTAAATTACTGTTACCAAATTAAATGTTGCTGTCATTTAGAAAATCTTTTTTGTTCGGCTTTGCCATGAGTATTGTCACTGCGGTTACTGCATGTCTGAACTCTATATTTCCAGTCCAGAGAAGCTGAGGCGATGGAGAGTAATCAGACCTGCAGATATGTACACAATAAGATCTGTGCTAATAAAAACTGCGTTTTGGAAAAGCAGTCAGAGGTAAGTGGGAAAAAAAACATGTTGCAATGATTAAATATAAGGTTTAAGTCAAAGCATTTTCTTATCTTTTTCAGATATTTTGTCCTCAGTTTGTGGATAATCACAACAGCAACTTGAATAACATTATAGCCAAGATCTGCACCAAAGAAAGCAACCTCAAGGACCAAAGGTAGTTTTGTCTACAGCCAGACCCGGCTGCAGAAACAAATTAGAGTGGGGGCATTACCTTTGTTCAGGGGGGCATACTTTTTCAACCTACATTTTATATGCCTTAGGATGAACAGTGGCTCTGTGGCCACTCCTACAGTATTAACAAATCATTTTCTCCCACTAGAAAAAGGAAAGTTCATCCTAAAATATACATATATATAAACAAACAAAATACCATAATGTAGTGCTGGGCCCATTTAATTAACTCAAAACTCAGGAACAGCAACAGGGGCTGGGTCATACAGAGAGCAGCACCATACAGCTTCACTTCTCTTTTAAAAAAAAGCACTGATGTCAAATCTGAACACTGGATCAAACATTCAAGCTGGGGAAGGTAGCTACGGCAGCTAGGGAGCACAAGGAGCAGAACTAAGCAGCATGACCCTTCTGCCTGCAAGTAATGCAAAGTAAATTGACCAGGAGTATCACTGGAGTATCTGTGAGGTGTGTGTGAGAAAGGATGGAGCAAAGATTTAACCACTTTCAATAGAGTGGCAGGCGGCGTTTGACGACTGTGTGAAACCTTCTTAAACCCCTGTCCTTCCACTCGTTCCTAAATTTCCGAGTCAAGTCCTTCTCAAATGCCAACTGGGTGAGATTGGCCTTGCGCTGATGAAGCATAGTTAGGCGATGCTCTGTGAAGACATTTTTAAGAGTGGAAAATGAATTTTCACAGAATGCGGTGCTGGCTCCAAAAGTCAGTCCAATTTTAAATGCAGTGAATACAGTGGGCATTGCTTCCAGGGGCCTCTGGAACTGTTTCAGAATCTGTAAGGATTGAAAAAAAAGTTGCAAATTAATATCATTACAATCATAGTGATTTCCCAGATAAAATTATACATTAAAATATGTATGCAGCTAACATCATATTGAACAATACAATAAATCCTCATGTTATTGAACCAAATAGGCAGGATGTTATATTTTTGGCTGCTTAAAGAAAGCTTGTTGCTGAAACATTTCAGTTTATTTTAAAGGCCCCAAATGACTATGCTGTGACAACATATGCTATTTAATCATTCATAGTTTTTTGAGATTTTCTTAATGAAAAAAAAAAACAACTTTTGCCTATCCTTAATCACCTGTTTCATTGTCCACTTCCCCTCATCTGGTGGAGAAGAATCTTTTGTTTCTCAAGGAAGTTGTGAGCCACCTCGAATTCAGAATCCACAGCAGCTGTCTTGGTCAGGTCAAGTAAAGGCTTCACCTTGGTCACATCCAAGAATGTGGCTTGTACAGGATACAGGGCATTGAGTGCCTCCATCAGGTCATGATTATGTTTCCCGAAGCGATTTTTCATTTCCCCACATACTAAGTCAATGCAGCTGTAATAAATCCTACGTAGCTCTGTTTCATCATTGCAGTCTGCATGTGTGCTGATTTTCTCAACCACATAGTCAGCAAGGGCAGAGTTCTGTGTGCATCATCTCTTTGATGGCCTTGTTGTGACACACTGGGTCAGGATTGCCTGGAATTCTGTCTCAGTGCGGATCTTCTCAAGACAGGAGCATGCACTCCTGATGAGCTGCAAACCTAGAAGGAAAGACAAACCCCCTTATTGTTACTGTATAGATAACAACATTTACAGTGCAGCATTGCGAAACAGGGAAATGAAACAAAAACAAAAATGATAAGTTCTAAAATATTGTGTAACAAACATAGATAAAGCAATTTTTCTCATGACAATTTAAAGTGATTAATTTAAAAATACTGTGAAACATTAATCCAAAGTCAAGAAATGAAGTGGGTGATTTTGAAAGATTCTTTAAAGTTTTTTAAGAGACCTGAAAAAACAGAAAATGGAGTTTTATGCAAGTCCTTTAAAATGGCTTAAAGAGTTTATTATAAATCCCAAAGTACTTCTACTACTGAACCAAAAATGGAGCTGAAGCCATGTTCTGTTTTTACTGTTTTGTTATTTGCATCTCTTTTTTTATCATGAAATAAGGGATGTCATTTTTCTATTTTGACTTTATTTTCATTCATCCTTTTTTTTAATGTGTTTCATGTTCATTGTGAAGCCCTTGGCACATGTAGCTCTTTTGTAAAACTCTTTGAGCTGCATTTCTTGTAAGAAAAGTTCAAGGCAAATAAAGTTTATTATTATTAATACAATAGGACTTTTATCATAAGTAGATATATTTCATACACCATCTAGATTAAAAATAAATATAATATTCCTTCACCTGTCAGCAGGTCCATGTCTTCAGACTGCAACATCTTGTTTGGGGGGTCAAGATAAGCAAGGATCTTGTTCACCATCTCAGCAATGAACTTAAAGCTGGGCTAAGACATGCTCCGCCACAATCCTATTGCCTAAATGCGAAGATCTGCTCCAAATGCCCGGTTGCTGGTGATCCCTTGAAGCAGGGTGGATAGGTTATCAAATGATTTCAGAATGACTGAAACTGCAGACAAGAGAAAAGAAATCATTAATATTTTCAGGTGGGGGAGTTATTCACAGAGCATGCAGTTGCAAACATTCAGCATCGTCATTACCAACTAAATCAGTCCCAATCAACATACCTGCTGCAAAATGTCAACTCCAACGTAGGTCCAAAAGGCACTTGAGTGTCTGTCCTTTGTAGAAAATGGCAACAGTTGGTCTTCTGCAGAACTTGTACAGCATATTACACACACTGAAGAAGTCCATCACAGCCTTTTCAACTGCCAGGGCATGGGTGACTGACCACCAAGTGCAGCTGATGGTTATAACAGTGAACATACGGAATCGCTTTATTCAGTTTTTCCTGAAGCAGCTTCTGTACTCCTCCATGATTACCCGACATGAGGGAGGCACCATCATACACCTGACTGATGATTTTCTCAAGGCTCAGGCCAGCTGTGGTCAGTTCTGCTATGATGGTGTCAGTCAATGTAACTGCATCTCCCTGGTCAGCTGTGGCTATTGTTAGCAGGCGCTCAGTTGGTTCACACAAGTCATTAAGAAAGCGGAGAACTATGGAGATATTTTCTCTTCTGGTTGGGTCTCTGGTTCTGTCTGCTTTTAATGTGTAGAATGATTCACCAACTTCTTCCACTATATGCTCTCTCACCAAAACACTCATTACATCTATTAAGTCATTTTGAATGTCATGACTTGTGTATGTTGCATTGCGAGGAATAGTTTTTGCTATCTTTGCTAATTCAGCATCCTTCCTTAATGAAAACTCAAATAGAGATAAAAATAGCCCACATCCATCCTTATTCATTCCAATGAATGCATCGTGGTCACCTCTAAAGGGCAGCTGGTTCACAGCAAGGAATTCCACAACATCAATAATTGCTAGGGAAGTAACAATATCAAAATCTCACGGTACGATACGATTTCGATATTGATCTCACGGTACGATATTTACTGCGATATTGTGGAGAGGCTCACAGTATTGTAAAATTGTTCCTGATATTGTGTTTATGATGAGAATAACAAAAAAACTGACATTTAATCTGCTTTTGCCAGTCACCATGCCATTTATTGTTATATTTATGGATCATGACAACATAAAACACTGATCACTTAATGCTTTTAAAGTGCAAATTCAAGTCAGGAACATTAATACAATGTTTGGTAATACTTGGTCACATAACTGTTTCTTCTTATGTGCAATGTTCAAGTTAAATCTAGAACTGTAAACAATAGGAAATTCCCTTTAAGTGCAAACAAAGATCAAGTTAAGTCAGGTTCAAATGTGTAAAATCAATCATAAATGTGTTAGGCAAATAAAAACTGCCCATTGAAACAATATCTAGGAACATAACTTAAATTTAGATAAAATAGTCGGGCAAAAAAAGCCTACTGAAAAATACTGACTTATCCTTTAAGTTATGTTCAAGTTTTTCTTCAGAAAGATCAAAAGATCTACATTGCAAGGGAGAAGAACAGACCACTGAGCATTTACAATATCCCCTGCTGTAGAAAAGACTCTCTCACTGGGCACTGAAGTAGCGGGTATACACAGGTAGGTCTTTGCTAATGAGGACAGAATAGGATACTGCCCTGCATTGTCTCTCCACCACTTCAGAGGACAAGCAGACAGAGAAACCACTGATTCCTTACAGTAAGAGTCTATTTCTGCCTGAATTCCATCTGTGACTTCTAAGTTATTACGGCTAAAGGAGCTACCAAACAGGTCCTCAAGGGCATGCTTCATTGGAGGAGGCACAAAGCTCTCGCTGTCCAAACCTACTGAATGTGGGCTCTGTGGCAGCACATCTTGGTCCTTGTTCTTAAATCATAAAAGAGACATTAAAATGCCTCCTGTAATGTTTTTTGGCCGGACGGGACCCTCTTTGTGAGACAATCTGTAAACTTTTCGGGATGATGGGTCGTCAAATGACTCCGCATGTTGCTTGTGTTTCCTGTGTTGTATCGCACTGTAGCGTGGCAGTGCTTGCACATAGTCCTTTGTCCGCTACCCTCTCTCCTTTAGCGTTTTGTGACACGGTGAAACCAAAATGCTTCCATACATCGGACTTAAAAGCTGCAGGGGCTTGCACCATCTCAACTTGGGGGTTGTTTTCATCATCGTTCACGTGAGTCGCGCTGTGCTCGCCACTATCCGCCATGCTCGTCTGTTGTATGAACAGCATGCACTGTTTGGCTCAACAGCGGTTCGTAAGCACAAAGGATCATGGTCTATGTAGTTTACAGTGCTTTATTCCAAGGGAGCCTGCTTATTCTTGTTTTGTTTTTTTTGACGGATTCCTGGCCTTTAAATATCGTAACATGACCACGACGACATCGAGACACTTTTATTACTGCGATATCGCGATATCGTCAATATCGTTACATCCCTAATAATTGCAGACACATAATATCTGTTGCGCTGTAATTGGTCAGTGTTAATTAAAGTAGATATTTCCTTACTTGTGTGAATTCATCTTTCCTTGTCCATCCACATAGCCTCACAAGTCAAGTGCTCTTTGGAGCCAGCATGCTTGTCCAGTCCCTTTCCAGTTTCCACTGCATGTTTCCAGTCAAGGAAACCAGTTACACTGAAAGTCGAATCAGTGGGTCTGGGTCCCTGAGCAGCATCTGCTTGAACCGAATATTCCAGCCAGGGAAAGCTTCCATACCACGAGCTGCAGAATGACCTTTTTTTTTTCCAGAGAAAAGGCGCGAAGGAAAGCTCTGCATAAGTGGTCTTTGAGGCTTTTCTGTGCCAAGGTCACTAGGCTGCAATGGCGTGTTTCTGTTCCTCACAGCTGTAATGTTGCTGTGAACCTTGGTGCTAATGTTGTTGTTGACGACGTCACTCACATTTATTCCATCATGTAGATGAGTCAGGCTGCTTGGCGCTGCTCCTTGTGCTCCCTAGCTGCTGTAGCTAACCCTCCTTGCATGATTGTTTACTCCAGTGTTACTGTTGACAACGGTCCTTATGTTTCCATTAGAAGTGGAGCTGTATGGCGCTGCTTCCTGCTCGCTCCAGCCTGTCTGTCTTGTGTGTGTTTTTTTTTAAATAATGTAGTATGTTCATGCCAGCTACAGCAAAAAGCAGCTAATCTCACAGCAACCTGACCGGTGAGATTATTCTTTGACCTAATGACCCGCCCCCCTCTGTCTGTAATTGGCTAACATGTTGCCTATGTTCATTGGTTGGATTGTAGGATTGACACATCAAGATAGATAGCTTGAAAAGAAGATGGATACTCCGATTAAAAAAACCAAACCCAGACCCAAATAAAATAAACGAAAAACTGCTTTTAGTCCAGGGCGGGCATAGCTGAGTCCATGGGCGGGCACGGCCCCCCAATGCCCGCCCATGCCGCCGGGTCTGTCTACAGCTGTTTACTTTATAGTTACCTACTGTGTGCACATGACTCTTTCTATTCTGCAGGAAGACATATTGTTGTGGTGGTTAATATGTGGGTCCATCTCTGTTTTTAAAGGTCGTTAAAAGGAAAAAACTCAGAATTACAGACAGGTGAAAATGCCCACTCTCAATTAGAGAATTCCTTCAAGACTGAAAATAACGCGCTTCAGACACAGTTGTCCAAAGAAAACTCTCTACCAAAGGTAATTCCTTCAGTGTTGTCAGAGCATTACTGTATATCATTAGTTAAAGCTTGTCAGAACTGAAGGACAGGAACTGTCGTCGAATCTAAAAACAAGTGACAAAAGATCAACTGGACAAATATTGAAACAATTTCTTGTCCTGCTGATAATTTCATTTTGAGCTATAGGAGTGTTCTGGCTGTCAGCAAGCAAAGCAGACTCTGCTCTCAACCCAAGATGAATGCGAAACCCTGAAAAAGGAAATCTGCGACACTCTTAAATACGTTGACAAAGAACGAAGGTAAAATGGACATAATTTAATCTTATTACATATTTTATTCTCTATCCTGTAGGAGCTTAAATTTGCTCATCATATAAAGAATTGTAGTATAACATGCAGCTTTTCTAAGCATGTATCAGTATTATAACCCTGAGTGATTACATTTATTGTGTGTTTTTCTATCTGTTTACAGTAAATACCACAACCTGAAGGAAAAACATAAGAAGAAGCTGTCACAAGCCAAACAAAAAATTGATCATGAAACCACATGGCGTGATGAAAGGATAAAAAATCTTGAGAGAGAATTGTCCTTGTGTGCCCACTCATTAACAAAGGTAAATTTGCCCTTTAGGTGCTTGAAACAGAACAGCTAGATTTCAGTAAATGAATGCTGAGGATGGTCCTGTTTCTCTTTGTTATATTCTCTGTACGTTTTTTGGCATCTACATACTTCTGCATGCTTGGGCTATTTGAACCATTCAGATATTTAATACGTTAAAGAGATTCCTCCTTGTCATTACCTTTTTAACATTGTTTATAAAATTTAAAAAACACCAGCTAATTTTGATGATAGTGATTAATAAACCACACATATTGACACAATTTTTCACAAACAAACCTGTCGCAACAACGTGATTTTCAATAACTTACTTCTGTTTACACTAGAAACATAACAGACACAAAATATATTATAAAAGAGTTTAATAAAGACAATAATGGACTACAAGTGGTACTGGGCACAGCCATCTTTAAATCTGAAATTTCGGGGTCTTCCGGCAAAGATTCCTTGGAATTCTGAGTTCCGAGGACAACTGGAACGCACCAATATTCTCAGGTTAGGTTGTGCACATCTGTGTTTTTGTTATCAACATAAGCCATTATTTTTATTCTTATTCCACCCATGCACTAACTTTTAGCCTTTTTGATTGATTCATTAAAACATGAACATGCTCAGAATCTAGTGGTAAATTAGAGAAACTGAAAATTCTGGTGTCACAGAAATCTCAGCATCCACATGCATTCTTTATCTAATCAAAACAATAATTTCTCAATTAGTAATTGTGTTTATTTAAAACCGAAATGCAGCCTAATTGCTTTCAAAACCTATAAAAGACCAGTAAAAGACAGGTGAGAACTTATCCTGGCTGCTCTGGGATTATCAAAAACATGTGACTGCATCTTCAGAGAATTGATCTGGTTGGTGAGATCACTGACAGGCTTCTGATCTGATGCTGCTTTCTAATTGAGAACTCACTAACTTGTCAGATGTATGCTGTGATTTTGGACCTTTGTTGCAGAGTTTTGCTAAAAGTACATAAACTATTCTGGTGAATTCTGGTGGCCATTGCCACAGCTCTTCATACAGTACTCGGTAGGGCTGGGCAATATGTCAAGATTTCCAAATATATCGAGACTTCATCACACACGATATAGAATGAGGCAATATTGTTTATATCAAAATAGCTTGTTTTGAGTTAAAATGTCTTCTCTTTTTGTATTTTTGCACAACTGATTTTCTGTTATGGTCATTGAAAAAGATGATTAATTTGTTTTAAGATAATTTAATTCAATATACAGCTACTTTAATTTCAGTCAGCTGTTTTAATGTGCATGTGCTGCTGATCCCTAATGAAAGTGCATTTAGCACTCCTTGGTTACTTGACACAAAAATTATATCGCGATATAAATCGTATATCCTGATTAAGATAAAAAAAATATCAAGATATGAAATTTGGTTCATATCGCCCAGTCCTAGTACTCAGCCATCTTGAGAAGCTCTGCATTTGACACCATTACACCTGACACCCTAAAACACAAATCTCCCTCCACCCTCCACCTGAGTCTGGAAAAAGGATTTCTTGACTGAACGGTTAAATTGGGTTAAATTGGGCACCATCCACTTGATGGACTCTCCTCCGGGCTGTGTGCCGAATCCTCTCCTGTATCCTCAGTTCACAAATGATTGCACTTCTACCCACCACTCCAATACCATCATTAAATTTTCAGATGACACCACGGTCATAGGCCTCTTTATTGTAAGGGACAAAATAGTGTACAGGGAGGGTGTAAAAAAGCTGGCAGGATGGTGTTCAAAACACAACCTACTGTTCAACACCAACCAAACAAAAGAGTTGGTTACAGACTTCAGCAAACACAGGGGAACCAGCCCTGCTTCACATCAATAGGGGTTGTATTCAGCTGGTGTCCTCTTTTAAATTCCTGGGGACACATAAAGCAAAGGAACCTCTCCTGGGGCCTCATTTATAAAGCTGGCATACATACAAAAACTAGCGTATGCCAATTATAGTAAACTTTTGTTATTTATACAAACCAAACTTGTCTGGGGAATGTCCCTACGTCCACGTAAACGCTGACCCTGGCGTACACACAAAATCTAGAGAAACGAGAACCTGCAACACCAACGCACAGAATAAAATCAAGTAAATGATGTGAAATGACATTTGTGCAAAATCAAATATTATCGTTCACACCATATGTTATGTATTAAAGCTATTTGCAAAAATGAATAAAGAGGCACATTTGATATAATCCTAAGAGTGCATGCTCACACAAAAAAAATCTGGATTTACAAGAGAAAGGGAGATGTTAATAATTAGAACTTCAACCGCTAAAGTATGTTTTGTCATTGTGAAATGAAACTTCCATGTTATAAAATACATTCAGCTAAATAAGGTGGAAAAGATGGTCTGGCTGCCGTGTTGTGCCGAACAAAGTTGCTTTGCCAAGAGGAAAAAGGCTCCTCTTGATAATCTCATTTTTTATTTCTTTATTTATTTAAATATATTGTTTTATCTTATTTATTTGAGATTACGGAATTTATGTAATGTTGCTGGACCTGACCGGAGGGGACAGAAAAAAAAGGACAGCTATGGAGAGAAGTAAAAAGGAAAGTGGAAAAAGGGACAAGGAGACAAAGATACAGTAGATTGAAGTAACGATAGAAGCAATCCAACCTTAGACCAGACAACCAACTGCTACACCTGTACTGAAACAAAACAGAATTTCTTACAGCTTTTACAGGTTAATTAAGCTGACAGTCATTAGGAGTTCCTAAAAAAATAACCAAGACAACAACAAGATGTATCACAACAACAACCAAAGTACCAAGGACACACATAAAAAAAAAAAGAGAAAAATTTAAAGTAGCTTGTGTATAAACCCACTGGACAACTTTGGGGACTTTGTCAGCATGCAGAGATTAAGGATGAGGAGTGATCAGAGATGAATGTGATCATGCAAATGTGACCACGCCTCTACAGTGACTAGAGGCAGACTAGGGCGGCCCAGAGACCCGGCCAATCAGCAGCAATCCCGGAACCTGAATCCAAGCCATCCCACCACAAAGACCACCCAAGATCCACCCAGAGGGCGGCAGGCGAACCCCCCAGCCAGATTCCCCCAGCGGTCATGGGGCAGGTACCGGCCATCCAGAGTAGCCAAAGTGAAGGATCTTAAGCCACAAGAGCCCAGAGGCAGCCCCCCACCACCCACCCACCACCACCACCAAGCTGGAGGGCCCACACCATGCCCAGGAGGACCAGCCCCCCCCAGACAGCCACCCGGCATGGGAACCAACTCAGTAGCCATTCAGTAAGTCTTGCTGGTCTCCGAAAATCCGCTCATTGTGCAGCACTGACAGATAAGCCATTGTGCGTCTTTATGCACTGGGGTGCGCCCCATTTTATATTCAACCATCAATTTTCTGAATAGCCACAGGTGGGGAAATTGTAGCCTGAATGACAAGCATGTTTCCACAGCGACCATGTTATTTTAATAGTTAGTATTAATAATTTGTCTGGCACATGTTGGCAGCAGACTGTCCTATATAACTGAGTGTATTTTAAAACATGGAAGTTTTGTTTCACAATGACAGAACATATTTTAGTGCTTGAGATTCTTATTAATACCTTCTCCCTTTGCTTTCTCCTTTTTTTTCTGAGCATGCACTCTTAGGAGTATTAAAGGTCCCATATTATGCAAAAGTCACTTTCTAAAGGTTTTCTCACAGTCATGTGTGTCCTCATTGCCTGTGTATGAGGCCCAAAAATGAGAAAAGTCTGTCACCTCTCTCTGCTTGCTTCACTTTTTAGAATGTGATCAAACAGGTGAGTCTGAGATCTTTCTCTTTGTGACCTCATGAAGAGAGTTCAGGAGATTTAGCTAGGAGAACAAGTTCTCCTAGCTAAATCTGCACTCTAAAATCACCAAGCAGGTGCCAGGGGAGAGGATCCAGGCACCATTTATGAACATTTAAAGGTTCAGACACAGAAACAGCCCATTCTCAGTAGAGCTCACAAGAGCCACTTTTGGAATGGCTGAAGTTAAGGACCAAGCCTGAATTTGAGGTAATACACTTTGAAAACAATGTTGTTGGACCTCTGACAGACATATGAAATTGTTGAAAAAATGTATAATATGGGACCTTTAATATCGAATGTGCCTCTTTATTCATTTTTGCAAATAGCTTTAATATATAACATGTGGTGTGAAAAATAATATTTGATTTTGCACAAATGTCTCACATTTCATATCATTTCCTTGATTTTATTCTGTACCGTTGGCGTCGCAGTTTCCCATCTTCCCAGATTTTGTGCACACGCCAGGGTCAGAGTTGCTGTGAAGATAGAGACATTCTTCTCCCAAGTTTGGTTTTTATAAATCTGCAAAAGTTGACTCTAATTGGCGTATGCTGGTTTTTGCACCTATGCCAGCTTTATAAATGAGCCCCCTGCAGAGCATCATGAAAACAGCCAAAAGATCATTAACTTTCCCTTGCTGCTAAAACCTAACACCCAAGACAGTCCTTGTTTAACCTAACCACCCTCAGGAGATGCTGGTGACTCAAAAGTAAGATAAAGAGACATAAAACAATTTCTTTCCTTGGGCAATGAGAATTCTGAACACAATGACAGTGTGCATTTGAATGTATTTGTTTGGATAGGAGTGCATATGTTGCCTTTCATTTTTTTAGACTACTTATTTTCTATTTTATTTTTTTCTTAATGTATTTACACTTACTGCTTTATTGACCAAGGGCTCAGTGCAGTTTCATTGTTGTAGACAGGTCGGACATTTCCTAACCATCACAGAGCTGTATCCATTATAACTATAGTTAAAAAAGAAATGGGCGAATAAATTGAATGTATCTTTGGATGTTGCATTTTTATTCTGTGAAGGACTGTAGAGGAAATTAACAAGAGTCTAGATTAACAGAAGTCAGACTTTTTTTTTTTTTTCTGCAGAAGTTGTTTAAGTGAGAAGCAGTCACACAGTCCCTTACAGAGTCGGAGTGAGGCTCAGCAAAAGCAGACACAAAGTCAGGCTGCAGTCATACACTCACTTAGGCCACCCCAACTCATATACTGCATGCATCTGCTTTTGTGTACAGACTAAGCAGCCAAAGTATTTTGTCAGTTTAACACAGAACATAATATTAATATTTTATGTAAGATATCAGGTAATCTCATATAGGATCTCATGTATGGCCAAGGCTGGAATAACCAGTAGCTTTATGTTTGACTAATGGGAAGTGTAACAGTAATGCAACAAAGCACAGCAACAGCAGAATAAAGTTTTGACAGTGACAGTGAGTAGTAACAGGGTCATTATTACAGCTACATAAAAAGGTTCATAAAGAATCTTAACTTGTGATCATCATGTTCTGTTAAAATAAATCTGCAGCTGGTCACCTGCTGTCTGACCTGTACCACACACTAAACAGTAAATTCAATTCATGTTGCTGCTGACTGCACGCTGCTGCCGGTGGGGACTTTGGTAAATTGTCTGTATTCATAGAGCGCATTTCTGTACCTGGAATGATGTCCAAAGCATTTTACACTATATATCACATTCACGTGAGCTCGATAGGCCGAGGAGTGAACCGGCAACCCTCAAGCTACAAGACGACCACTCTACCCACTGAGCCACGCTGCCCCATAACTTCGAATATATCAGAAAGTTCCCTCATCCTAAAGTGCCTCCCCCTCCTCCTCCTCAACAGTCAGGCCATAAAGGCCCCTGGGAATTGTTCCATTCCTGTTTGGGCCTGTCGGCATGGTATTTAAAGGGAAGTTTTGAGAGAAAAGTTTCAAAGCAGACGAGTCATTCACCCACACCCAGTGTGTTGATAGCTATCTTCTCTGTTTGTTAGGGTTTAGCTGGCCTGAGGCTCAGGTGAGGCCAACCTGTAGTTATTGTTTTGCAAACATTTCTACATTCAGTACTCTTCCACTGGGTATGAGGTACATTCAAAGGGTTACACAAGCAAGACAATGAGCAATGCAGTTCCAAAAACATTATATCATAATTTCTTTTACAAGGACTTTAGTTATCTTCTGTTGTTTTTAAATGCTCAACCTATTTACTACCTCATGTCGTTTATCCAAAACTTACTTGGACATGCATCAGAATAGTTTTTGTATAGTTACACGTCTGCAACACAGGTCCCAAATGATGGTATAAATCCAACAGGATCTATTTTAGGGAGGCAGCACCTAAACAGAAGCCACTCCTCTCTCTCACCGACTAGATCAGTTCTCTGAAGGAGTCTGAATAATCTTTTGATAAGGCTAGATCAGCGATACTTTTCACCTGTCTTGTCACAGATGTGTTGTGCAGGTTATGAAACCAATTCCATCATACATCTGTTTCTAAACCTGATTACTTTCAGTTTTTTAGGACTGATGAGCAAGACAAAGTTTTTATATGTTTGTATATAGTTTGTATATGTTTTCATACAACCAAGACAGGGTGTAAAGGTTCAGTGTAAGTGTGTTCCATTTGTGAGCAGATGTAAAACTTCAGATAATAAATAATTTGAATTCTTATTTTCTTTTTATCATTTCAGGAGAAAGAACTTGTTGTATGCATAACTGCGGAAAATGAGAAACTGCTCTTTGAGAAGAGAAAGCTGTTACAACACCTTAATGAGGAAGAGCACCACAGAACAATAATCCTATAGCTTCTTTGTCTAAATGCAGGTACTGAATTAACCTAGTTCAAGTTATGTTTGGAAGAAGTGGCAAGTAGTTCTTTACACTATGTGTGACGACATTTACGTTAACACAGTGGAAATAAATGTGAAGTGGAAAAACTGAGTTATGATGTGAAAAGTTTGAAGCCATTGCATCAGCTTTCCTGTTTTCAATTCATCTTTGAAAATGCATAACCACCATTTATTCAGGGACACAGCAGCATGGTTGGGATTGACAAAGATTAAAATGACTTATATGCATTTCCATCACCTTTTTAATCTATTTTGTTTATGGCACACCTGCCATATTTGGATACGTAGATACATGGATTTTTATAGAGGCTCACACTGGTGACCCTAGAGCTTTGCTATCCCATTAGCCAAACAATCTCAGCAGTTTCATTTTAAAAAAGCAAGTTAATTAATAAATAATTAATCCATCATATTTTGTTTTTGTTTAATTAGGATCTACACTTCAAGTCCAATCAGCAACAGATTTCGACATCTCTTGCTGTGCACACTTCACGAAGTCTGATCCTGGTTCAGAAATCAGTCAATCAATTTGCTTTGTGTCTCTAGAATGATGTTTTTTTTTTTTTTAGATTCTTGATTTATTGGACAGTATACAGACCAGCCCCACCAAGCAGACAGATGTCACTGCTTCCTCTCCCAGTGGTACATCTGGGGTCTTGATTAGTTACCTGAACTTGACATCAATGGCGAGTGTCTCAGACCACTTTAGACCCTGAACGTTTGCCTTCCTGAGCTTTCTATCTGCAAAATGAATGTATTGTACAATCATTTTTTATTTGTAATTTAAATGAATACCCAAACATGCAACTAAATTTGTGCTTAATTAATAAAAAATGAAACCATCTAAAATCAGTGATCAGAGGTAGATCAGTTACATTTTATCTGTATTTGAGTAATTTTGAGTAAATTTGTCTCATCCATCTGTCAACCACTATTATCTACACTAGTTCAATAGTTGCGTGGTGGTTTTGACATATATTAAAAAGGTTTCCTGCATTCCTGCATGCATCATGTTGTAATTGTTCTCTCTCGACTTCCTTTTGAAGTCCCCACCCGTTCCCCCAGGCCAGATTCAAGGCCGGGCAGTTTAAATGGTGGATCACTATAAATATCTGGGAACAATTCCTGACAATGAACTTGCATTTATTGGCAAGATTAATGCTGTGTGTACAAAGGTCCACCAGTGCATGTATTTTTATCATAAACTCAGGTTTTTTAATGAGACAAGACACTAAAATGTTTTTTTTTTCATTTAATCAGTTGTAATACTCTCTATGTCCTGCTTATAAACATAAATAATCTGGAAGTCTTTTATAGGGTCGTAGCCTGAAAGAAGGCAGAAAGCACTGTGCCTGACCCCTGCCACCCTCAGCATACAGGATACATGTTTAATATAATCGGGACACAGATACATATGCAAAACAAACATAGGATTCTCCTTTGTTTCAGGATCCATCAGCCTTTTTAAGTAACTTGTGATGAATTGCTGTCCCCCTTTTACACAAAGTGTTATCTGTATTGTATTTAATTTTGTGTGTGTTTTCCATTGTAACCTGCTGCTTGCATGAAAAAAGTGCCCCTTGGGGACAATAAAGTTTACCTTAAACTTCTTCCAGTGTTTTAAACCTTTTTTTTTTTTTTCTTTCAACATCTTCAAAAATAAGTTTTGATATCTTTTTTGTTGTTGCAAAGATTTCTATGCATGCACTTGTCATATTTTTCAGATAGAAGATACAAATACCATTGTTGTTGCAGAAGAACAATTAATGCAGAAAGAAATCTCAAAACTTTAATTATTGCTTAAAGAATGCCCCACATATATGTGTTAAGGGTTCTTACCAGATAATCTGGTACTGCCATTTATAATTTAAAAATTTCCATTAAAAAAAATGCATTTATTTGCACGTGAAAATGTGCAACATACTCTTTTTAAAGATGAAAATGTTTCATCATCATCATCACTACCAGTAAATCAAAAGATCTAACTTAATGATGGACAAGTTGAAGATAGCATGGCAGTACAATAGGCCAATCAGAAAATGTATGTAATATCAGAATCAGAAATATGTATGTCTATGGTAACTCTTACTTTTGAAACCAATCTTTTCATGCGTCTCCTTCTCCTATATTTACCTTTCAAAAGCTCACACATGACTTTAATTGACAGTATTCATTCATTTAAGTAGTAAATAACTCATGACAAGTGTTACAAACTGCATTGTTAAATTCTGGCAAGTTAACATACAAAAATGTAACTTTCATGGATTTATACAAGTACTTGAACATTTAAAGAAATGTACATAAACTTTGTCAATGTTGATGTTTTCAGGTTATAAGGAAATGATTTAAACCTGTTGGACTTTTCTAGATAACTGTAGCTGTGTAACACATTGTTTCAGCATTTGTTTAAAGAAGTGAAGTTATTTGCAAAGTGTGGTCGACCATATAACTAAGTTAGAAGAATGTTTATGGTTGTTGCTGCACATTAATTCTGAGTGGAAAAAAAGATCAGTTAACAGGGTTGGTCTGCTGTCACATACTATTGATCACAGACAATGGGAGACATTTTTCCACATTATTCCAAAATATACTACGGTTTTCGTAGTCTATCATAGTGTTTGGGTGCCCATAGCAGTCTGTAGACACTAATGTCCATTCTGTAGCCAATGTTTGTGTCCCAGCAGTATTCAGGAGAAAGAATCCTTGTTGGTTTGTGAAGCCAAAGATATTTGTTTAGGTGGCTCTCGTCATGCCATATAGCTTCCACATTATTTTGTTTATCTTCCATGATGTTTTTGTAGCAAAACTCAGTCAAGGCCTTTACACTTTTCCAGGTTCCTCCAAAGATGGCAGCATGATAGTAAAAGTCCCCAGATTCCATGAATGCCTTGGATTTTGGGTTGTGATCGTAGCCATACCAGTTCTTTGGAAGGTGGTAGAAATAGGCATGAAGCAGAGCGACGGACTCTCCCAGAACCTCGGAGCCAAATCTTCCAGTAAACTCCTGATCGACATCAAAACAGAAAACATGCGTGGAGTGGTGGCGAATATCTGACTCTATGACATCTGATATAGACTTCATTCGCATCATAGAGATGTCCTGCCACCTGCTGTGCTTTTTCACTTTGATTACTTTCAGGCTTCGTTGAGGGCCAATTTTGATGTTTGGCACCTTCTCAGGTGTGTCCGTAAACACATAGTATGACACAGGTAAACCCAACATGAAGTGACGCTCTGATGACTTCAGGAAGGTCTCCAGGTAAGCGTCCACATATCTTAGGTGATAATGGAGACAAGAGACAAAATTAATTCTGTAATTTATCATAGCAATAACAGGTGCCAGACCAGGATGAGAACATCCTGGAGCCCAGCATAAATCATTTTGAAAGTGGAAATCTTGATAAAATTCAGTCAGGCTTCCGACCTCATCACAGCACTGAAACAGCTCTGGTCAAAGTATTAAATGACATTAGGGTGAATACTGATTCTGGTCAAGTATCAGTCCTGGTTCTGTTGGATCTCAGTGCTGCGTTTGATACTGTAGATCACAGAATCCTGTTGAACAGGCTGGAAAACTGGGTTGGACTTTCTGGAGCGGTCCTTAACTTGTTCAGGTCTTATTTAGAAGGCTGGAGTTATTTTGTGACGATCGGCAGCTATGAATCTGAGCGAGTGGCCATGACTTGTTAAGTCCCCCAGGGGTCAGTTCTTGGACCTCTGCTGTTCAACTTGTATATGCTCCCTTTGGGTCAATTATTCCAGAACTATAGCATTAATTATCAAAGTTATGCTGATGATACACAACTTTATGTGTCTCTGTCACCAGGTGACTGCAACCCAATAGACTTATTGTGTCAGTGTCTGGAGCAAATCAACACCTGGATGAGGGAGAACTTTCTACTATTAAATGAAGACAAAACTGAGATTATTCTGTTTGGTAGCAAAGAGAAGAGGGTCAGCATTAGTAAACATTTGGAGACATGGGCTCCTAAAATCACTGACCAAGTTCGTAACCTTGGAGTGTTGATAGACTCAGACCTGACTTTCAGCAGCCACATCAAAGCTGTCACTAAGACAGCTTTTTACCAGCTCAGAAACATCAACAGAATTAAATGTTTAGTCTCCCAGAAAGACCAAGAGAAACTCATCCATGCATTCATCTCCAGTAGGCTGGATTACTGTAATGGTCTTTTAACAGGACTTCCTAAAAAGAGCATTAAACATCTGCAGCTCATCCAGAACGCTGCTGCTAGAGTTTTAACCAGGACTAAGAGATCTGAACACATGACACCAGTTTTGAAATCTTTACACTGGCTTCCAGTCAGTCACAGAATAGATTTTAAAACCCTTCTGATCATTTACAAATCCCAAAATGGTTTAGGCCCAGAATACATCTGTGATATGTTTCTATGTATATGTATATAAACCTAGCAGAGCTCTTAGATCCAAAGACTTTGGTCAACTAGTCCAGACCAGAGTCCAGACAAAAGAAGCAGCATTTAGCTGTTATGCTGCAAACAAGTGGAACAAACTGCCAGTGGAGATTAAACTTTCACCAAATGTAGACATTTTTAAATCCAGGTTAAAAACATTTCTTTTCTCATGCGCCTATGCATGAAATCTGCACAGAAACTTTTTAACTTATCTTGCTTTTAATAATTTTAATGTAATTTATGATTTATTGTGATTCTTGCTGTTTGTTGCTTCCTTTTACTACTTCTTAATATCTGTAATGCTTTTATTTTATGTAAAGTACTTTAAATTGTCCTGTACATGAAATGTACTATACAAATAAACTGCCTTGCCTAAAAATGTATTTATATTTTTGATCAATTATTTGACAGGGAAAAATTAGAAAAGAAAAACACATGTACTGTTGAAGTAATAAAACAGAGCGCTGGATTTATTGGATAACAAGTCAACAACTCAATACTAAACGCAGGCAGGGTCATTCTGGCACTGATGCAGCTCCCATGCGTTCACTGCAGTCATGTCCTAAATGTTATCAAACACTACTGGTAAATAAGAAATAATTTTGCCATTACAGCTTCTAACTCTTCACATAATGCCTGGAATAAAATAAATAAATAAAAATTACAAGATGACATCATGATAGATGTTATAATCCAACATTATTTGATCCAGATCAAATTGATATTCTGGATTTGGTGATTTTCTCAGGTGAGTGACCCTATGGCTTAGCAGAGGTCTGCATTCACTGGGGCTGATCTACCAAAGCTTTGCATGTGTAAAAACGTGCAAACTTGATAGCACACGCAAGGGTAAAGAGAGTGTTCATTTGACATGAACCTGTATTCAGGACTGATGTTTGACTTATTTAGTTTATGTAATTAATGCTGTTGATGGAAAGTCATCTTCTGTTTTTTTTTGCTACTACAAGTTTCATCTAGGACTTCACATGAGCTTTGACCAACACTGAGTTAGCATAAAGATTCAAACAAACCTGCCAACTGCAAACACAGTCAGAGCGATGGAGGATCCTTCTTTTTTGTGCACTTGGTCGTAGCGCTCAGGATCAAACATCCCCTCCCAGATGATAGGAGCTTTCCAATGTGTACATGTTTGCACATCACGTCTACACCTGAAACAGAAAATCATTTCAAGTTTGAACATGGGCCAAAACTAGCTTGCAACTTGATTATTTCCTGTTAAAAGAGGGAATTTAGTTTGGCACATACCCTGGAACACAGATGGAAACTGAAGAAAAAAAAAGATATGAGTAGCACTATTGTTGTAAGAACAGAGTGGTTTTCCTGCTTATAAAAATAAGAAATCAAATTATAGGTTTAAAGAAAAATTGTACTGCAGTACAAGTAAAACATGTATTCAGGATTTTTTTTTTTTATGAATTGCTTTATTACTGAGGTGACTACAGATCAAATGGAAATTTGTGGGGGAAAAATAAATGTCACTTATAGTAAAACTGCAACCAGATGTTTTTAAGAAAACCAGCAAGATGCTATTTCATGGCTGTCTTTGTCCAGGGTCTCAAAAATGGTTAATGAAAATACACAAAATTACTATGAAATAAACAAAAAAACACACAACAGGAAAATAGCCCAATTCATTGTTTGTTTTTATTTTTGTTCTCTCAATGGTTTCTTATTTCAGCATTGTCTCCTTATTTTTGCAAACTAAAAGCAGCGGCTCCCAACTTCTCAGAATCTTCTCACTGGTTCACTGATCTTTCAACTCTTCCCGATATATACATACAAACAAAAAGATCTTCCTTCGTCCACCCTCCCATCACCCCTGGGTGGGGTGCGTAGCTGTTCATCTCAAGCTTGTGTCCTCTAGAAGAGTCCTGGGAGCTTGAGGGTCCTGTGCAGTGTCTTAGCTGTTCCTAGGACTGCACTCTTCTGGATGAAAATGTATAATGTTTTTATCTTTTGGAGCCACTTCTCCACTATGGGGGACACAGCCCCCAGTGCTTCGATGACCACCGGTGGTACTGTTGCCTTCACCTTCCGGGCTTTCTCCAGTTCCTCCTTAAGTCCTTGGAATTTCTCCAGTTTCTCATGTTCCTTCTTCCTGATCGTTGGGGATGACTATACTGAACACAATGGCTTTCCTTTGCTGCTTATTCATAATCACAATGTCCGGTCGGTTGGCCGCCACCATTTTATAGGTCTTTATCCTGGAAGTCCCACAGGATCTTGGCTCTTTCATACTCCACCACCTTGGGAGGTGTTTCCTATTGTGACCTAGGGGTCTCCAGTTCATATTCTACACAGATGTTTCTGTACACTATGTCAGCTACTTGGTTATAGCATTCCATGTATTCTTTGCCTGCCAGTATCTTGCACTCTGCTGTGAGGTGCTGGATTGTTTCAGGGGCATCTTTGCACAACCTGCACCTGGGATCCTGCTTGGTGTGGTAGATCTGGACCTCGATTGTTCTGGGGCCATCTTCCTGATATTTTGGTGGGCTTATATGTTTCATATTGGATTGTGGCCCTGATGCTCACTAGTCCTCGGCCTCAATCTTTATAATTATTTCAGAAATCAATCTGAATGTCCTGATATTAAGGAACATCATAAACATGTACAAAATTATGTTATTTTCAACTTCATTATTGAACTTTATTGTTCTATTGCCGGAAATCAAGAAACATTACTGTACTGTGATGTTCTGTTATCAAAAATAGAGAAGCAGCCCTCAAGTGGTGAGATTTCTTACAGTAAAGCAGTGTGTTTTGTCCCTTTAGTCTTTCTGAGGTCAGTTCAGACAGAATATGGAAGATGATGTTTTTCATGTTCTCCTTTATGGCCAGAAACATTTGCATGCAAATTTTCTTTTCAATTTGTGATTGCATACAGAGAATATTCTTGATGTAAACATTTGTTGATGGACAAAGTTGTTTAATCTCTTTAGTTAGTTCGTGCATGCTAACCACTAGCTCACCAATGGTATTTTCCATTGACGTTAGCCTTAAGCTAACTTTATCAGTCTTTAAACATATGTGCAACATTAGGGGATTTCACTGACTCAATTAATGCATTTCCAGTGGGATATTATGTATTTTCAGTATATTTGCTCAGTTTTCCAATTTCCCTAAGTAAAGGTTTCAAAATGGATTCAGCCTAGTATCTTTGGGAGACTTATCTGCCGAGCTTTTGCAGATCACGCCACACATACACAATCGGCGGCAGAATATATACATAACTTATAAATCAGTTATGTTTTGTTGCTGCACTGATGCAGAATTGTCCACATCCACTTTGCATTGCATTGTAAAAACTATTAAATTCAACACCCCCAGCAAGCAGCTTCTGTTTTTTAACATCTGTGGCCTGAACTACCTCATTTGGTCAGTTTATAATCCCAGCTGGGTATCGGATCATTGGCAGGGCATGGCTGTTAATTGCCCAGATCTTGTTCTTGCCATTGAACTGACTTCAATTTGTGAAGCACCTTGAGATGTTGCTAGATATAAAAGTGTGCTATACAAGTAAAATGTATTATTTATTATTATTCCAATGTCCCTGTAGATCCTGGTGGTATGAATCAGTAAGTCAATGTCTCGCGACTGATGGTGGGCCCACTTCTAAAGCAGCCGGTCTTGTTGATCAATTGGCTGAGGGAGTTCTATTCTGCTTACAGAACAGCAGCAGAAATGAGATATCCAGGAGTACATCCAACTGGAAGATGGAACTTTATATGCCCCACTGTACCTGTCAGACAGCAGCTGTTCTAGAACCAATAACTCAGAGTTGCTCAGCTCAGAGCAAATAAATCCAGAGTTTCTTTTTAGACTTAGTTAGTTGAACATCCTTTCTGGAACAAGTCTGTAATTTCCAAGCTACAGATGCAACAACTGCAACAACAACCAGGTTATTTTTGTACATTAGTTTAGACACAGTTCTTGTTAGCAGCATTTTTGTGCTGCAGTTCGATTATATAGTTTTTAAAGAAAAACTTTATAGTAAAGTAAAAAAAAAACTTTTTTCAAGCTCTTAGGATCAGCCAATTGAGTAAGTTCCTTCAACAGTGTATATGTGATCTAGTTTTAATCTATTCTAGGTGAGGCTGGTTCGCGTGAGTGAGAAAAACCGATGATGTAATTGCATGCTACCAAAGCTGTGGGTTTGTCTTACCCAATATCAAGTGTTGCATCAGCACTGTTGTCCAGGTTCAACAAATTTGCACTTTCCAAGGAACACCTGTCCATTGGTAGGAGACCTACAAAAAATCTGAAAGCAAAAACATGTCTATAAAATCCATGAAGATGATGATGTTCTATTTTTGTTGGAGCTGTTTCCTTGGGCCACCCTGAGGGACCGAACTTCAATCTCATTGGTTAACCTTATGAAACTTGGCAAGAATTTTTCTTTTATTATTATGTTTAATTCCATGCTCCCTTTTTTTTTTTTGCAAGATGAGAACAGGAGATATGCACAAGACAGACACTCGGCGTGCGGGACCGATTTGGTCCCATTGACTCCCATTATAACCACATATTTTGGATATACTGTTGTCCTGATGTGGTAATTTTTTTCTCAAAAATACCTGATAAATCTAAGACTGTACCTTCAAAATATAGGGAAACAGGTTTCAGGTTAGAGCTGAAGACAATGTCTTGGTGTGTGTGAAATTCGAATAATAAAAAGCAAAATGAGCTTTATGTATCTAATTATAACCACATATTTTGGATATATTGTTATCCTGACAAATAATTATGTTTTCCTCATAAATAACTAAAAAATCTAAGCCTATCCCTTCAAAATACAGGTAAAACAGGTTTTAGGTGGAATGACCCCCGCCCCCCAAGAAAAAACACCAGGTGCAGCAGAGGTTAATTATATAGCGTTTGAATGGAGGTCTCTTTTTCTTACCCTCCAAATGGTTTGGTCTGAAGTTGTTGAAAAGATCTTATGTGAAAAAAGTATCATATTACGGTTTCTTTTATGAGGAGTACCGTTTTGATACCTAAATGTTAAAGTGTAGTTTTTTAAATCAATAAACATCTTCAAAATAATAATGCCTCAAAATCCATGTTCTTAGCAGTTATTGACCTAGTCAAGGCTGTATTACCCTCATATCAAATATTTCAGTTTGCATCTTGTTTTTTTAAAATAATGCATATTATTTGTTTTTTTTTTATTGAAAAAATCTGGGGTTTTTATGACAAAAGGGCATAAAAAATACATAACAAATTTGAAAGTATATGCTTAGATCTGAAGAAGTTGTTGAAAAGATCTGTAAAAACAAAAAGTAAAAACAAACAAGGACATCTGACATCTTTATGACATTTTCATGAGGGGTACTGTGTTGGTACCCAGATGCAAAAACTGCCGTTTTTTTCATTAAATGCACATATCTTCAAAAGTAATAATGAGTAAAAATAAAATGTAATTATTAGTATTAGTAATTATTTACCTAGTCAAGGCTATATTAACCTCACATCAAATATTCCAAATTGCACCTTATCTTTTAAAATACAACAATATACTGATTGAAAAGTTGGTTTTCTGTCTGGGGTTTCTTCAGCTCTGCAGGAGTAAGAATCTATACCACAGGTCATTCCAGTCCACCACAATAGCCTTAATACAATCCCTCTTTAAAGTCACATTACTACACACTCAAGGTTTCATTGCAGGACTGATGTATGCAGTTCTTATTTGACTTGTTTTGGTACTTACTGCACAAATGGAACCTTGAAGTACGCAATGCAGAGAAGAAGTGGAAAGAAAAGCAAAGATTTCAAAACGCTCCTTGTCCTCTGAATGCATCTGCAGAAACAAAGCAAACATTGTAAGATTTGAAGATTTTAATTGGTAAGATTTCATTTCAATCATCATTCTGGACAAAAAGTATTTTTAAGCAATAGCAAAATAATGGGTGTGAATATATATGCATATATAGGGAGAGTAAGAAAGTGAGATACCCCATGACTGCAATGGTGAACAACTTCAGTAGAGCACAATAACTGTTGTCAGAGGCAGTGAAGGCACAGTTCACAGTGCTGTCCGATCCTAGTCAGAAAACTGGCCACTGTGATCACAGAAATAATAAATATCAAAAAAATATTTTCAGAAGTACAAAGATGGATTTAAACAAATATTGCATAATTACATCAATATATTAAATATAATTAAATAATAATTTTATTAAAATAACAAAAAGAACAAAACAGCCTTTGTACAGTGATGTACAACAACTACAACAAACGGCAACTAAGCATTCATCCTATAAGGAAAACACTGGGTATAATTAAGCATGATCAAGTAACTTATATGGTTGGACCGATTGGCTGCAGTTGATAAGACAGCTAACAAATGAGAAGGAGTAATAAAATTAGAACTTTAGAACTTTACAAAGAAATGCCCGAGTCAAAGTGTAACCCCCTATAAAAAAGAAACTGGGTTTGAGGAGAAATGTTTTAATTATTCTAGTTAAATAACCCCAAAAAATGGTTAAATATGATGATTTTAAACTGTCCAGCAATAAATCTAAACCTAAATCTAAAATTAAATAAATAATAAAATAAAAAAGTATGGCATTGCAAAAACAAACAAACAAAACAAAATAAAAATAAAATAAATAAAAAATAAAAAAACAAAGAAAAACGAAACTGCAAGATGAAGAGAGCTTGCATTTCTTGCATTACACTAGAGGCAGGCCCAGACAGGTGCAGGAAGCCTAGATGGAAACAAGGTATTTCAAAAATCTAATTATTGCCAAGTTTCAATGAACAAATAATGTGTTAGAAACTTTTAATCTTTTGACATTTAATGTTCCTCTTTGATGTTTCTAACAACTGGCCCACCACCCACATAACAATATAGAAAGACAGGATGTGGTGAGTGCTGAAATACAAGATAACTGCACTTCTCTGAAGTATATTCGCATATCTGGTGCTAATATACAAGATAAAGGTGCATTATGTTATGTCAGTCCCTTTCAACCGTCTTCTCCTCTGAAGTGTATTCACATATCTGGTTTGGCTATTTTTACACAATCCACTCAATAAAAAGGCTCAGCTGGGGTGAAGACTTTGGAGTTGACAGACAGACACTCTTGAGTGATTATCTGACTCTGGTCTCTCCCCATCATGATGTGCTGAAAACTTATCCAGACTTTTCATCAAAATATTCACACAAAATTAATTTCTCAAGACTCTCAAATACAGGGTAACAATTAGTTCAGTTAATCAGAACTCTGGGTAGAGCGAGGCAGTCACTGAAAGACAGACCCTGGAGATGATAGCTGAGTTTAGATGTTGATATCAGAATTACACTCCTCCTGTTAACTTTGTTGGATTTGGAATAAAATAATTAATAAGACTAACTCAATCTCAGAAAAATAGGTTACTACAAGATAGTGGTAGGGGTGGGGAGACTGAATAACGCATGCACATAAAGAGTTTCATAACTCTTCCTATCATATATAACTTTAAAATACAGCATGCAGCTATTTTTTAATAGCAAAAACAACACAGCCCAGTGCAATATTTCTTAAGCAGTTAACAAGCAAGACACTTGTTTTGTCAATGCAGAGTTCATCGTTGATAGTTTTTATGTTCAAATCTGAGGAAAGTTTTTAAAAACAAACCTTTGAGTGATGATCATCGGATTTGTAAATTATACGTATGAGTTTTGCTTTCAGTTTTGGGATTTGATATAAAAGGGGCAAATAATGAGATAGCTCTTGATCATAAACAAATGGGATCCATAAAATGTTGTAAATGAGGTTAATATTTTGTCCAACGGCAAATTTGCCCAGTTACCGTTAGATTTATTTAATTTGTTTAAAGAATCTAACTAAACATATAACACACACTCCAGAATAATAATAATAATTACGTGTATTATTACTGTTATTCTAAAATTTCCTTCCTGCGTTAAAATCATCATACATAGTTTTGCTGTAGTCACTCTTAAAATTAACTAACGTCGTCAATAGGGAGTGCCTTTACAAAGCAATCCACGTTAACGGCACATATCGCAACCTCTGCTTACTCAACAAAGTAACGTTTAGCAGCGACTGCCAAGTTTCCTTTACTTCTGTTGAAACACCTGACAACAGCGTGTTAGTGCCAAAAACATACAGCAAAAAATAATGAAAATGAACATGGATAACATTATGTTAAATTCATTGCATAATACGAGGGAAAAAAATAAACTAAATCAAAGGCAAGTTAATTTTACGCACAAATAACGTGTGAAGTCGGGTGAATAAAAAAAAAAACAAAACAAAAAAAAACAAAAAAACAGCAACAAACTTTGTATGCTAGATAGGCTAAGATTACAAGTTAGAAATGAAAATGACAGAATTAACAAACCTGGGAAGCGCTGTCGACTCCCATCAACGTAAAAGTGCAGTCAACAGCCCAATTTCTGCCTCATGTTCCTGGTTTATTATTGTCTTGACGCATTACGCACGCCGCAGCAGTAGGCTACAAACCCATCAGGGAAATAGGGAAATAGGTTAAACCTTAAAGAACATATACAGCATCCGAACTAAAGTTAACCAAGCAGTGAAAAATATCATCCATACGCAACCCAAATGAACTTTCTTTGCATGCCCTCTTCTACCTTATCTTTATACTCCAGATCAACTAGAGATGTGACGTTCATGAACGAATCGATTCTTTTGAACAACTCTTAAATGAACGAGGGGAACCGATAAACAGCTGTGAGCCGTTCATTTGTGAGCCATTCTTTTTATATACAAATTTGTGACACTGCCTTCATCAAATCAAATCAAACTTTATTTATAAAGCGCTTTTCATGCCATAGGCAACACAAAGTTCTTTACATGATTAAAAATATTTATGCATATCTCAGTTCATATCTCATTGTTCAATAAAACAAGCCTTTATAAGAATAAGAATAATAAAAACCCTCAGTGAAATCTTTCACACAGTCACATGCACACACATTCACACACACACGCCAAGTCCCCCCAGCTAAAAGTGACTGAATGAATGAATAAATAAGTAAATAAGAAGTAGTACAGTTGAGTAAAATGAAAAGAAAATAAATAACATTTGTGACATCATAGCAGTCTGATGTCCAACACGCTCCATTCATGTGAAGCATCTGTGGGCAGAGAGTATTGTTTGGAAACAAATGCTGTAAGTCCTATCCAAAACATTTCCTAGAATAAGCACTGACTGCTCAGGTTTATCCTTTTTTAGTGATATTTTTCCTATAATTTTTTAATCTTGTGTAGTATAGGTACATATTTTGATTGTTTGTCATTTTTATATATTGTGAAATTTGGTAAGATATTGTGAGAACAAGCCAGTCTTTTTTTTTTTTTTTTTTTTTTATACCTTTATTTAACCAGGATGTCCCATTGAGATTCAGAATCTCTTTTACAAGAGAGACCTGGCCAAAGTAGCAGCCAAATACAGTTTACAAATACATAAAGATTAAGCAAAATGAACACATTAAGATTTAGAACAACTATTTAAAAACACAGTGAGCCTCTCAAGAAAAACAAACACATGTCTCCTTTACCACACTCTTTATGATTGCCTTAAATTTATCCACTGAAATAAATTATTCAAATTTAAGATCTCTTTGTAAATTGCTCCATGTCCATGGTGCAGAATGGACATGGAAGGGCTTTTGAAGGGCTCTTTGAAAGGAACTGCTCCTCAAGATCCAGCTCCATTCAAAGAGCCATAAATCTCATCTCTAAGATCAACCCACTATCTTTTCCACTGTTGCCAACGCCTCAGTAAAAAAAGGAGAGGTACAGCTACGTCTCATCTAAGTGAAGCACCCAAACGTGATTCTGTGCCTCTCATTAGCTGCAATGAATTTCTGAGCAATTAGACTCCTATTTAGTTTGTCCAGTTTATGTTTGTGGATATGACGGCAACACTGTTGAGCCAACACTGTGCCATTGTGCTTCGGAGCCAGGTTTTTAACCTCCGAAGACCACTGAAATTTCTCTCAGCCTCAGCGAAGGAGGCAAGTACAGTAAGAAGTAACCGCACAAGTATTTGTACTTGTTCAAAGAGATCCCTCACTTCTGGTGATGTTCCTTGCAGGATGATAGCAGCCTGACTGCTTGACTGGAAGCCATACTTGGACTTGAACATTTTCAACTTGAAGAGAAGGTCTGGACACTTCTGAGTATTGCAGCAAAACATCATTATCTGTCACTCCTGTTAAGAGTACTTTTTTGAGTTTCTTTATCATCAGCAGTCCTTCATTTTTGAAACGTTCTGCTAATTGCAAACTCACAGAGTCCAGAACCTTGAAAACTTCTGTTCTGAAGGGTTTTGGACCCGAATTTCAGTTGGAGACAGGTTGAGTTTTTCACACATTTGTGATGCTTTGGTGTAGATACTTTGAAATCTCTCAGGTGTTCTTTTTTCAGCTATGCTCTCTTTGATGCATGTGACAGCAGCAAGCATACCATCAACTGTCTGTGAATGACTCTGAAGAGACCTACTGAGGCACTCCAGTTCCTCTGTAACCTCCAAGGCAAGCAGAATACCAAGAACTACATTGCCCTTTTGCTATCTTTCAAGCAAGCCATTTGCTTTGCCGGCTGAATCTGACTTACCAGATGTCGTTTCCTCTAAAACTAGCATCACAAGCTGATACTGGTTCACTAGTAAACAAATGACACCTGTACGTACAGTCCACCTTGTGGGACACAACGGTCTGATAGACTGTGCTGGCCCATACTTTGCTTTTGCAATATCCTGAAAAATGGACTTCAGTTTCATTGACTAGCCAAACAGAAGTCCCAGTTCATGAGCCCACTGCAAAAAGTCACGGACAACAGAAGAGGCTGTTGTAATGGAAAAATTTATACATAACCCTTATATTCTGTAGTCTACACTTTGTATTATTAAAACCTTGACTTATGTTTCACTGAGGAGGAGAATGACTTATACCCAGATAATATTTAGTGAGCTCTCCTTTTCCTCTCCCACCACTGATAACATTCTTTAGAAAACCTTGTACCAGGCTGTGCAGGGTTTGAAGACAGTGTACTGAGGATTTGCACCAACAAGCTTGATGCTATCACGTCATGCGAGTCTTTATTAACCAAGCCCATGTGCATCTCTGCGGACTCGCTCAGCCAAAGCTGTTTGACTGTGTGACTCCCATTGCTGATCAGCTCTTGATAAAATACTTCGTTTGATTCTCACTTAGTGCGTGATCTTTGATAATAAAAATTCCACAACACTGTGCAGGCATGTTGTGTGATTAGGTTTCCACAATGGGCCCTGCAATGTACATAACGAACCAGAGGTTGATGCTTCCTGACAACAGCCTGTGCCCCTGCCTTGTTTGCAGCACCATCATAGGCTTGCCCTCTTAACCCAGTGATTGACAAATTCAGATGGAGCAGTACATCCATAATAACCTTTGCAAAGTTTTCTCCTGTGCTCAGATACTTCATACATGCAAACAAATTCTTCATCATGATCAATATATCTCACACACAGTGCCTCCTGCTCCTTTCCTGACACGTCTTGTGTTCTATCAATAATCACAGAAAACTGCAGTTGCAGAAGTGACCTGACGTTATCTGCAATTTCACAGATTATTGAGTGGCTCAATAAATTCAGGATCTCATTTTGAACTTGGGGACATGTACAGTCAATTCGGGAAGTCAACCATTTCAATAGCTGTGCAAAATTTCTTTCACTGTCATTATGCGCTCTTAGAGCTAGACCCTGCCTCACGAAGAACTGCACAGCACAGACTGTTTTTAACAGACAGATTCATGCCTCCTCTTGCTGTGATGCCTGTACATTAGACAGTTGCACAGCTACTGATCTTGTCTCGTAGATTTACATTGTCAAAGCTATTTTGTGACATTCTGATCAAGCATGTAATGCAAACCTTTCATGGCCCTTCTTCCAGTTTTAAAACCAGTGGAAATGAATGTATTCTCTGTGTTTTTTGCAAGCTGTGTTGTTTTCTTTTCAAATGCTTTGTGACAGTAAAAGCACAATGCTCATTCAACACCTGGGATGAAATGAACCCAAGGTAAGTCCTGATACCATTGCCCCTGAAATCTTAGTTTTGTCTGCCAATCTCTGAGACACAATGGTCTTAGAATCTGGCCGATGTGGTTTTAAAGTGGCCACAGAAGGTCCATGCTGTGCTATATCTCTGTCTGAAGCATTTCCCTGCCTGTCAGTGCTGCAGCCTGGTCTCTCCCCTGACACATGACCTTCTCCCTGTGCTGCCTGTTGCAACACAGACAAAAACATTTAGTATAAATAAAAGTAGTTCTGAAATAGCAGTGGAAATGCTAATCTTAGAGTCACTCTTATCCTAAATACAGTTCCTTAGCCAGTTATAATTTCTCCTACAATTTCTCGTGCAATAATATGAACATTCATTAATTCTCTGTACCGCTTAGTCCATTATGGTTCGCGGGTAAGCTGGAGCCTATCCCAGCATTTAACAGGTAAGAGGCAGGTACAGCATGGACAGGTCACCAGTCCAACATAAACATGCAAAGCAAATTTATAAATAGAATTAAGAATAGTAGTGGTGACATAGCTATGGACATTAATCACAAAGTCAGTCATGACATCAATACTTTTTCTCAGCTAGTTATATTCTTTTCTCACCTGTGACCCTGCATAATCATCCCTGTTATCCTCTGGTCCACTGTCTCCCCTCTCACCCTGCTCTTTCTACTGTGGAAATAAATATAAAAAAATATGTGGAAAGCAACATTTTGAAATAGAATTAGGAATACAGTAGCAACAGTGAAACTGTTGTAGAATTTAACCTCAAAATCCCTTTTAATGCTATGGATATTTTCTCTCAGCCATTATTCTAAGGACTTTTGTTATAATTTCTCTTCACCTGCTGTGAAGATCCTCCACGTCCATCCCTGCTGCTGGCCTCTGGCCCGTTTTCTCCTCCCTCACCCTGCTCTTTCTATTATATAAAGATTTAAAAATATGTGCAAAACAACAGTGAACACAAGTTCTGTGCAGAGATTAAGGAGGAATGGATTTAATCCTAGGAGGTAGATTAGTCAAAAATTCAAGTAAGGGTATTGTTTCTTTAGAGCAATATTATTTGCGTAGAAGTAAAAAGTACTCATCCAATTTATTACTTAAGAGTAAAAATGTATTTAGTGAAAAAACTAAAGTACTGTGTAGCCTAATGTCTGATTTATTCATCAACTAAGACTAATGCAATCATTCAATTAAAATAATAATCAGTAATCAGCAAATTCATGTACTTTAAACTTTAACTACCACAAAATAAATTAGATCTTTACAAATATAACAGTAAAAGGAGCACAAATACATTTATATTCTTATTTTCTACCCAGAAGTGAGTAATCTTAGAGTAGCCAAAACAGTAGCCTAACGTTACTTGAGTAAGAGCAGCCTGTTGTTACTTTAGAATAATATTACTCAAGTAAAAGTAAAAATTATTTAGCAACAAAACAACTCAAGAGTACAATTTATCCAAAAAGTTATCAAAGTAAATGTCAGGGAGTAGATACTACCACCTCTACTTTAACTAGCTAGCTTAGCTAACTAAACTGACATCTGTCATCTTTTAAAGTCCTCATAGGCAATATAATATATAATATACAATATAGAACGTCTCTGTTTTAGCTAAACAGTATCTACATTCAACAGCATTACTCATCTTTCATGGTTTGTTTGGAAGTAACTTTCCAAAGTTTTATGCCTCTTGGTTTGCTAAACTTGTCTGAAGATGTGAATCACACCAAAGATAGCCCGATTCTGTTCACACATGGTGTTTGTTTGCCACCTTAGTTTCGCTTGCTCATGATATGGCTCCGAAAAATGTGTTTCCACATGTTAAAATTTAACTAAGAGGTTGTAATGGCTGTAAAAAGTGCAGGGGACAGAGGGCAGAGATGCGTCAGCTACGCCCATGGCTGTAGGGGTCTGTAGGGGGCAGTTGGCAAAACTGCTCTTTCCCAGGCTGGATGAATTGTGAATTATTATTATTATTATTATTATTATTATTATTATTATTATTACTTCTTCTCCTCCTCCTCCTCCTCCTCCTCCTCTTCCTCTTCCTCTTCCTCTTCGCTGTGGCCGCAGGGAAGATGATGTACATCTGAATTATTGTCGGCTATCTCTACTGATTTTAACCATTTTATCTTAACTGGGGATTTTAACATTCACATAGATAACATGACGGATGGTAATGTCAAGGAAATTTCTTCCATATTGGACATGTTTGGTTTGTGGCAACAAGTATCTTGTGACTTGGTCTTGTCATTCCATTTTCGTTTTTTGTTTGATTTACTGATCACTCAGAATGTCCAACCAACCTGCCCCTCCGTTAGGAAGAGGTACATTAATGAAAGAACAAGTGCTAAGTTTGTGGAGGCCATAGCTATGTTACCAACAACCAGTGCAATCAGTTGACGGACTCCTGGATAATTTCAATCTGAAAGTCTTGAATGTAATGGATGCTATTGCACTGATAAGAATCAAGAGCACCTTGAGCAAACAGAAAACACCATGGAGAAACACCACTGTGGTTACCAGCCTAAAAAGAGAATGCAGAAAAACTAAGCGGAAATAGCGGAAAAATAAACTTCAAATTCACTATGACAAACAAAGCCTGTGTAACTATAACAATGAGCTGTGCAAGGCCAGAGAGTTCGTAACCTTGGAATGTTGATAGACTCAGACCTGACTTTCAGCAGCCACGTCAAAGCTGTCACTAAGACAGCTTTTTTTACCACTGAATTGTCCTGCACATGAAATGTGCTATACAAATAAACTGCCTTGCCTTGCCTACATTTCCCTGTATGTAGCCTATGTTTTTAGAAGACAAGCAAAGGTTTAAAAACACTTTTATTGAAGACTGAGTTCATTATAATGCAGGTACAGTAAAGTCACACATTCTGATGGCTATCAGAAACGGTGACCTATGTCACCCCTTTAGTCTGGACTCTTCTAACATAATGAGACCTTCACATAGCCACGATCACAGAGGGTCACAGATTTTGGTGAAACACCTGTCTTTGTAATTATTTTTCACGCTGGTTTCAAGTTGTTTTGTTGTTGGTAAAAGTGTTTCAACAAAGCATTCAGAACTTTGTAAAAATGTTTTGCAGTTGCACGTGTAGTTTGCACCAAAGATTGTAAAAGTGTTTCATGTTTTGTACAGTTGTTTTTTTTTCAAGAAATGTAAAGTTTAGTCCTTGGTAAAAGTATTTCACTTGATGTAATATTGTTTTGTTTTAGCAACTGAGAAAAACTGTAAGAACTCTGTAGCTCGTGCTCTTATGAGGGCCAGCGTGTGGGAAAACATTACATCAGCTCGCCTTCTGTTTCAGGATGGATTTTAAGTTTGTTTATAAATTGGTTTATAAATGTCTAAATGGTTGTGGGCCTTCTTATTTCATTTACCTGCTTTTAAATGAAAAGCTCATGTGGATATTGAGGTCCGCTGGTACCTGCCACTTAGGTGTTCCTAAAGTTAGAACTAAGACTCGTGGCGAGGCCACGTTCTATCAGTCCAGAGAACCAGAGAACTTCAGGGCTGCAGAGACTGTTGATGGTTTTAAGAAGACTCCGCTTTTAATTGAATAGTTATTTTGTTCAGTCTATTTTATTTTTTTATTTTATTTTGTCTCCGAAGGGATTAATAAAGTATTTCTATTCTATTCTACTTGTCCTATTTATTTACTCAATTTTATAACTTGACTTGATCTTATTACTTAATTTTTATGTATTCTATATTTTTTACTTTTTTTTTTTCACTAACGTTTGTGTTACTTAGCAGCACCATGGCCTTAGAGAACTAAAGCCATGGTGCTGACAACTAAGGCGAACTGATGATAACAGAAACCTGAACTGTTTAGTTTACTTAAAAGTTATATTATGGTTTTGTTTTACTAAGGCACATTGTTTTTATTAACCCTTTTACCTATACTTTCATACTTGTCGCTCTCATTTGTTCTTATTGTTTTTTTTTTTTTAACCCTGTCCTGTCCAGCATCCTAACATACAGAACGGTGGTGTTCTTATTGTTTTTAAGTTTTTTATTTTTCATGCAAGTGTTTTCCTCCTGAGGATCCTCCAGGCTGGGAGCTTTGCTTGGTCTGCAGGGCTGTTGCCATGGAGATGGCTCTTGTTTGGATGGCTGGAGGATTCTGCACTGAAACCACATATGGTTGCAAAACCTCTTTGTACTCATGTAAGTGCTTTATAAATAAAATTAGATTTGTTTGAATATGTTTGGATGCTGAATGCATGATCTGAACAAATTGTTTGGTTTTAAAATCAGGATAACTGTTCTGAGAAAATGAGTAGAGGTTTCACAAAATATGGTTTAGCATATTTCAGGATTGAAATATATATATATATATATATATATATATATATATATAAATATAAAAGCAATTGTGAAAACCTGTAATCATATGAATTGAGTAATAGAGAAGTAATTAGACAGAAATTTTTTAAGATCAAATTGTTTCTATAATTTAAAGTCTGACTTAAATTTACCAACAATAGGTCACATAATAGGTCTTATTTTTAATTTATCGTGGCCTTGAAGTTTAGTTTGAATATTCTACTTCTCTGTTGCTTTTAACTCATTTTAACCCTATGTAAAATTATGGTAGAGCCTTTGGTAGATGGTTACAGCTTGTTTCATTCATTTTCTCATATGACATGGTATCGCTCACAGTCCTGAAATTACAAGGAATCTTTTGGTTCTAAATATGATATGATCAATCACTGGAAAAGTCCTAAAATATCATAGAAAGTTGAACTGTTTTCACCACTAGGTTCGCAATATTTCTGTGACAAATGACTGGCACTAAGAAACCATGATAAATTTCTAATAGTAATTAATTATCCACTATCTGATATCCGCTACCACCTACTACTTCTAAAATACAAGATGTAGACCAAAAACAGATAATCCAAATGAACACCACATGACAAACACATAATGGAAAGCTCAGAGCTGTCCTGGGTAACAATCCCCCGGCACATTTATAAAAGCACTACATTTAGCTTGATCAAAAAACAGAACTGAGACTCTGGTCAAATCAGGAAACTTGTAGACAAAGTCGGTGGATTGATTCCAGGCTTCCCCTAACTATGCCAAAGTGTCCTTGGGCAAGACATTTAACCCCACATTGCCATCTGATGTGTCTATTGGAGTGTGAATCTGTGATAGGAGAAAAGCACTTAGTAGACCTATATATTGAGCAATAGAAGACAAGAAGACAATGACAAGCACTAATCCTAGAAAAAAAAAATCCTGCATGTAACATTTAATAAGGAAATGCACTCAAAATATTTAGGCCATATTTGCACCCAACTTCAGTTAAACAGTTTGGTATTAACTTTTCCAGTAAAACAGGAACACTTCTAACACTGATTAAACATTACTAGCATTGCTATCCCGGAACAACCTGGCCTAAGAATCCCCTTTTTCCCCTTTCAAAACTAAACAAAGAGAATCAGTGTTTAGATTTTATGTGCCCAATATCTACCAGAAACCCCCAAATCTGCTGCAAACCTTAGTTCTTTTAAATCTGGTCTTTATGCTACTTTTTATGAAGGTAGAGTTTATCTTCTTTGTACTTCCTTGTATAATTAACGGTGGTAATGATGATGATTTCTTTCCCATTGATTCCCCCACAGAAAGTAAACTGGTCTCCCTCTGGCCTGAGCAAACTTTAGATAAGTTAGATTTACTTTAGATAACCTGACCACATTGTAACCGATAAATATTGGAAACTATTTCAAGTCACTCTGTAAGGTTATGTGCTCAACTGAAACAAATTAGGCTATATGATTCACCCGTGACTCAACATATGTTTCAAAGTTCACTTGTATGTTTAACCCCTCAGACTCCATTTTGACTAACAATATTTGTATTTTTAATAAGATGTCCTGTTTGTGTCGTACAAGGCAAACAGTTTCATGGTGATGTGAGAATGTGGCTTGAAATGATTGTTTTCAGTATGTAGGTTAAATGGAATCCGTTCCCCTCACCAAATCTTTGAATGTGTGACCAGAGGTGTTCCAACAATGTCTCATTCACTAGGCAAAATACAACCTCAGTTACAAGTTGGGATGCTCCATAAAATGTAAAAGAATGCAATGATTTGCAAACACAATAATTTCATAAAGACATTTATGCAACCTTACCAAGGTAACAACATGGTGTCACAGTGTGGCAGAGATGAGGAAGTGGACCCAAATGCAGGACTCGGAGCCAGGAGGCAGACTGAATCCAGGAATCCAGGTTTTTTAATGAAACAGGAGACGTGATGGAGAAACACGACAAATAAAACCAAGAAAACTGAAACCAAGGGGTATAAACACACTGAGGAACTAATAGGGAACAGGTGAAGAGACTTTGCTAATTAAACCAGGTGAGTTCTCAAGCACGAAGCAAAACAAAGGACAACACACAAGGGGAATGAACCACAAAATACAAACAGAAAACCAGACAAGGCAATGAACCCATAGGACAATGAAACTAAACCAAAAACACACAGACCATGACACATGGGAATAAAAACAAGGCATGCCTAGAGCCAAGATGCCAGCTGAACCCAGCAATATACATACAAATTAATCTGTGTTGAACAATGCACCTTGACACACCACTGACATACGACACAAGTCATATTTGGGCTAAATTGTAACCTCTCCTTACACTAATATCCTAAAAGAATTAGAATCAGACATACTTTAATAATTCCAGATTAGGTCATTTCAGTGTTAGGAGCAGCATAAATGTCAGAGAGAGAAAAAAGAGTTAAATAAAACTATAAGATGCATAAATTCTATATACAGTAATATAAAAGAATGAGAGATGTGACACAAAAAAATATTTACATATATATGTAAAGAATTATATATGCATGCTTATGTATACATACATATAAATATACATATATAAATATAAAAATATAGATAAAAAATACTATTTACAATATACAATTCACAAATAAGTATCCAGGTAAAAATAACAAGAGGAATAATGAAACAATATAGGGTACAAGATTAAAAACAGAAGTACGGTGGGGCATGAAAAAACAGAGTAAGAAGCAGAGCAGTTGTGAGTCTGGAGTTTCTGTCTGACAGAGAAGAAGTGTTATGGCCTGTGGCAGGAAAGATCTCAGGTAGCGTTCTTTGTGACAGCGGAGCTGGATGAGTCTCCTGGAGAAGGAGCTCCACTGTCTATCCACTGTGTGGTGGAGAGGGTGGTCTGGACTATCCATGATAGATAAGGCTAGGTACAAACATGAAGATTTTTTTAATCTGATAAAATTTTTTATTTGTTCGAAACCTCACACCTGAAGATAAAAAACAGGCATTTAACAGTATTGATCATAATGTGTGTGGTATGGTCCAATAATCTCATCACAGAGCAACACATACATAATGATGCTGTCCCACAGCCGATCTACAATCTAGTCCTCCGAGCCGGAAATCTCACGTGATCAAAAGTGATCTAACAAAAACGAAGAAGAAGAACCATAGCAACATGATGATGGTGGTCTTGGGACTATTATTAACGGAAAAATCCAGAACTGAAAAAAATAACAGACTGGAGACAGCGTGAGTTTATATCCATCTTTGCTCTCCAGTCAGCTCGCTCTCTGATTGGCTACATTCCATTCCACGTCACAATCCACACAGTCACAACTCAGGAGTCGTCAGGCTTTCCTCACACATGTGAAGGTATTTGGTCGTAAATATTTAACATGTTCAATACTCTGACTGTCGTCCACGACCCGTTTTAGAGCCGATTATGGGGACAAATTTGCTCTTAACACACCTCATGCCAAATGATAATTTTATAGGAAAATCGTATAAGGAGTAAGATAATCGGGTGTTTGGTCCTTGGTTGGGAAGGGGCAAAATCGGGACAAAAACAGCCCGATAATCTTTATGTCTGTACCAGGCCTAACAGTTTGTCTACAGTCCTCCCCTCCACCACAGCCTCAAATGTTTCCTGGGTGCAGCCAATCACAGAGCCAGCTTTCCTGACCAGTTTGTTGAATTTGATCTTGTCTCTGGTTCCAATGCTTCTCCCCCAGCAGACCATGGTGAAGAACAAGATGCTGAAAACAACAGACAGGTAGAACATCTGCAACATTCTTCTGCACACGTTGAAGGATTTGAGCTTCCTTAGGAAAAAGAGTTGGCTCATTACTGTTGGTCTTCCAGTCCAGTCTGCTATCAGTTTTCACACCCAGGTACTTGTAGTTCTCCACCATGTTGATATTCCTCCCCAAGATGCAAGATGCTGTGAAGCTGTCCTCCTTCACCTGAAGTCAATCACCACCTTATCCACATTCAGCATCAGGTGATTTTAACCAGCCTACTGCACAAAATCGTCCACCACCTGCCTGTACTCCTGCATCATCATCATCTCTGAAAACCTTGAAATATGACAATATGAATAAACAGTTTGACACATTACCAAAATTTCTCCAAATGATAATTTTCCATGACACACATTCCCCCCTTGAGGGTGTAAAGTTTTATTTTAGTAAAGAAAACTGAAAATTAGGTGGGTACTCCCCACTCCTCAAATGTAGACTGGGTGAAGTTGCCACATTGTCCTGATGAACATGGACATTAGGTTTAGGTTTGAGAGTTGAAAAACCATGACAAGAGGAAGAGACCACAGCATGAGACCTTAAAAATTTTATATCATCGTCATAATGGGCCACTATTATACAGTATGCAGAAGTTTGTTTGTGGTCTTGTGATTATTATTAACAGAAAAATCCAGAACAGAAAAAAATAACAGACTTGAGACAGCATGAACACAGACTTTATATCCTTGCTTGTTCTCCAGTCAGATCGCTCTCTGATTGGCTACATTCCGTTCCGCGTCACAACTCACACAGTCACAACTCAGGAGTCGTCGGCTTTCCTCACACACGTGAAGGTATTTGGTCATAAATATTAAGCATGTTCAGTACTTCCGATTGCTGGCCACGACCCGTTGAAAAAACATGTAAAACCATGACGAGAGGAAGGGACCACAGCATGGGACCTTGGAAATTTTATATCATCATCATATTGGGCCACTATTATACAGTATGCAGAGGTTTGTTTATATGCAAAAGAATGCAAATTGCATTTAGGGGAAATAACTTTAAATCCTGCCTGTATGCAAAAGCCCTCCATCTTCTCATGTAACAGCTAAACCATTTGTTTCGTCCCTACTTCCTATCTGGATCATTCTGTCATTCAAGGGCTTTCGTACAAAAGGTGGCAACACACACACACACACCGGTAACAATTAAACCATCTGTCTTTTTCCCCCCTTCCCATCTGAACCATATTCTGTCTTTTCCAAGCTCTCCAAGATAAAAAGGGAGCCACATCTCCTGTCAGGCTTCTGTGACTGCTCTCCTTATGCTGCATGAGCTAATAAACTTGAGTGTGGTCTTCTCAGCTTAGTTCCTTTTCTTTTCTCTTTTTTGTTCATTTTATTTTTATATTTTAATCTTTTCTCCACAGGCACTAAGCAGTGCTTTGGAACTGAAACGTTATGCTTGTCAGTGTTCAGCAGTCAGATGAGCAGTATGAACCTTAGATGCAACCTTTTGAGAAGTCATACGCTGCTGTGTAGGTTAAACCCAGTGCGGTCACAACCATTACATATAAAACACACAAACTAAGGCTATACCAGTAGTGAGTGCAGCACAGCATCTGAAGTATGCAATATGGTTAAAAAATAAAAATAAAACTCAGTTTCAAAGTCAACACAGTGTGGCACCAAGAAATCAAGAAAACTGTCTTGCATGGCTCTTTATTATAAATGGGTTGACAGTTTGTATAGTTTATTTACAGTATATATCATGCTCTGAAGTAAAAAGCTAAATTTAAGTGAACAAATGAACTCAAAAGTTGTAGCAAAATTAAGGCTTAAAAATATATTAAATGGCAAATTAACTAGTCATAAATTAAAGAAATAAAAAGTTTATTTCCACCACACAATACAGCTTGAAGCTGAAAAACAAAGATAATGGCTGATGTTTAACGAGACAGTAACATTTGTCTGCGTAGCTGGAGCACATCAGTGGTAGAGTCTTGTGATGACATTTTATCTATTTCCACATCCAAATGAATGTAACATCCATAGTCTACTCTCAATTGTTCAGAGCTTTTATGTGTTTGAGGTTTTAATTTGTGGCCTTTTAAAAGCATACTTGGACTTGAACATTTTCAACTTGAAGAGAAGGTCTGGACACTTCTGAGTATTGCAGCAAAACATCATTATCTGTCACTCCTGTTAAGAGTACTTTTTTGAGTTTCTTTATCATCAGCAGTCCTTCATTTTTGAAACGTTCTGCTAATTGCAAACTCACAGAGTCCAGAACCTTGAAAACTTCTGTTCTGAAGGGTTTTGGACCCGAATTTCAGTTGGAGACAGGTTGAGTTTTTCACACATTTGTGATGCTTTGGTGTTGATACTTTGAAATCTCTCAGGTGTTCTTTTTTCAGCTATGCTCTCTTTGATGCATGTGACAGCAGCAAGCATACCATCAACTGTCTGTGAATGACTCTGAAGAGACCTACTGAGGCACTCCAGTTCCTCTGTAACCTCCAAGGCAAGCAGAATACCAAGAACTACATTGCCCTTTTGCTATCTTTCAAGCAAGCCATTTGCTTTGCCGGCTGAATCTGACTTACCAGATGTCGTTTCCTCTAAAACTAGCATCACAAGCTGATACTGGTTCACTAGTAAACAAATGACACCTGTACGTACAGTCCACCTTGTGGGACACAACGGTCTGATAGACTGTGCTGGCCCATACTTTGCTTTTGCAATATCCTGAAAAATGGACTTCAGTTTCATTGACTAGCCAAACAGAAGTCCCAGTTCATGAGCCCACTGCAAAAAGTCACGGACAACAGAAGAGGCTGTTGTAATGGAAAAATTTATACATAACCCTTATATTCTGTAGTCTACACTTTGTATTATTAAAACCTTGACTTATGTTTCACTGAGGAGGAGAATGACTTATACCCAGATAATATTTAGTGAGCTCTCCTTTTCCTCTCCCACCACTGATAACATTCTTTAGAAAACCTTGTACCAGGCTGTGCAGGGTTTGAAGACAGTGTACTGAGGATTTGCACCAACAAGCTTGATGCTATCACGTCATGCGAGTCTTTATTAACCAAGCCCATGTGCATCTCTGCGGACTCGCTCAGCCAAAGCTGTTTGACTGTGTGACTCCCATTGCTGATCAGCTCTTGATAAAATACTTCGTTTGATTCTCACTTAGTGCGTGATCTTTGATAATAAAAATTCCACAACACTGTGCAGGCATGTTGTGTGATTAGGTTTCCACAATGGGCCCTGCAATGTACATAACGAACCAGAGGTTGATGCTTCCTGACAACAGCCTGTGCCCCTGCCTTGTTTGCAGCACCATCATAGGCTTGCCCTCTTAACCCAGTGATTGACAAATTCAGATGGAGCAGTACATCCATAATAACCTTTGCAAGGTTTTCTCCTGTGCTCAGATACTTCATACATGCAAACAAATTCTTCATCATGATCAATATATCTCACACACAGTGCCTCCTGCTCCTTTCCTGACACGTCTTGTGTTCTATCAATAATCACAGAAAACTGCAGTTGCAGAAGTGACCTGACGTTATCTGCAATTTCACAGATTATTGAGTGGCTCAATAAATTCAGGATCTCATTTTGAACTTGGGGACATGTACAGTCAATTCGGGAAGTCAACCATTTCAATAGCTGTGCAAAATTTCTTTCACTGTCATTATGCGCTCTTAGAGCTAGACCCTGCCTCACGAAGAACTGCACAGCACAGACTGTTTTTAACAGACAGATTCATGCCTCCTCTTGCTGTGATGCCTGTACATTAGACAGTTGCACAGCTACTGATCTTGTCTCGTAGATTTACATTGTCAAAGCTATTTTGTGACATTCTGATCAAGCATGTAATGCAAACCTTTCATGGCCCTTCTTCCAGTTTTAAAACCAGTGGAAATGAATGTATTCTCTGTGTTTTTTGCAAGCTGTGTTGTTTTCTTTTCAAATGCTTTGTGACAGTAAAAGCACAATGCTCATTCAACACCTGGGATGAAATGAACCCAAGGTAAGTCCTGATACCATTGCCCCTGAAATCTTAGTTTTGTCTGCCAATCTCTGAGACACAATGGTCTTAGAATCTGGCCGATGTGGTTTTTAAAGTGGCCACAGAAGGTCCATGCTGTGCTATATCTCTGTCTGAAGCATTTCCCTGCCTGTCAGTGCTGCAGCCTGGTCTCTCCCCTGACACATGACCTTCTCCCTGTGCTGCCTGTTGCAACACAGACAAAAACATTTAGTATAAATAAAAGTAGTTCTGAAATAGCAGTGGAAATGCTAATCTTAGAGTCACTCTTATCCTAAATACAGTTCCTTAGCCAGTTATAATTTCTCCTACAATTTCTCGTGCAATAATATGAACATTCATTAATTCTCTGTACCGCTTAGTCCATTATGGTTCGCGGGTAAGCTGGAGCCTATCCCAGCATTTAACAGGTAAGAGGCAGGTACAGCATGGACAGGTCACCAGTCCAACATAAACATGCAAAGCAAATTTATAAATAGAATTAAGAATAGTAGTGGTGACATAGCTATGGACATTAATCACAAAGTCAGTCATGACATCAATACTTTTTCTCAGCTAGTTATATTCTTTTCTCACCTGTGACCCTGCATAATCATCCCTGTTATCCTCTGGTCCACTGTCTCCCCTCTCACCCTGCTCTTTCTACTGTGGAAATAAATATAAAAAAATATGTGGAAAGCAACATTTTGAAATAGAATTAGGAATACAGTAGCAACAGTGAAACTGTTGTAGAATTTAACCTCAAAATCCCTTTTAATGCTATGGATATTTTCTCTCAGCCATTATTCTAAGGACTTTTGTTATAATTTCTCTTCACCTGCTGTGAAGATCCTCCACGTCCATCCCTGCTGCTGGCCTCTGGCCCGTTTTCTCCTCCCTCACCCTGCTCTTTCTATTATATAAAGATTTAAAAATATGTGCAAAACAACAGTGAACACAAGTTCTGTGCAGAGATTAAGGAGGAATGGATTTAATCCTAGGAGGTAGATTAGTCAAAAATTCAAGTAAGGGTATTGTTTCTTTAGAGCAATATTATTTGCGTAGAAGTAAAAAGTACTCATCCAATTTATTACTTAAGAGTAAAAATGTATTTAGTGAAAAAACTAAAGTACTGTGTAGCCTAATGTCTGATTTATTCATCAACTAAGACTAATGCAATCATTCAATTAAAATAATAATCAGTAATCAGCAAATTCATGTACTTTAAACTTTAACTACCACAAAATAAATTAGATCTTTACAAATATAACAGTAAAAGGAGCACAAATACATTTATATTCTTATTTTCTACCCAGAAGTGAGTAATCTTAGAGTAGCCAAAACAGTAGCCTAACGTTACTTGAGTAAGAGCAGCCTGTTGTTACTTTAGAATAATATTACTCAAGTAAAAGTAAAAATTATTTAGCAACAAAACAACTCAAGAGTACAATTTATCCAAAAAGTTATCAAAGTAAATGTCAGGGAGTAGATACTACCACCTCTACTTTAACTAGCTAGCTTAGCTAACTAAACTGACATCTGTCATCTTTTAAAGTCCTCATAGGCAATATAATATATAATATACAATATAGAACGTCTCTGTTTTAGCTAAACAGTATCTACATTCAACAGCATTACTCATCTTTCATGGTTTGTTTGGAAGTAACTTTCCAAAGTTTTATGCCTCTTGGTTTGCTAAACTTGTCTGAAGATGTGAATCACACCAAAGATAGCCCGATTCTGTTCACACATGGTGTTTGTTTGCCACCTTAGTTTCGCTTGCTCATGATATGGCTCCGAAAAATGTGTTTCCACATGTTAAAATTTAACTAAGAGGTTGTAATGGCTGTAAAAAGTGCAGGGGACAGAGGGCAGAGATGCGTCAGCTACGCCCATGGCTGTAGGGGTCTGTAGGGGGCAGTTGGCAAAACTGCTCTTTCCCAGGCTGGATGAAGTGTGAATTATTTCTTCTCCTCCTCCTCTTCCTCCTCCTCCTCCTCCTCCTCCTCTTCTTCGCTGTGGCCGCAGGGAAGATGATGTACATCTGAATTATTGTCGGCTATCTCTACTGATTTTAACCATTTTATCTTAACTGGGGATTTTAACATTCACATAGATAACATGACAGATGGTAATGTCAAGGAAATTTCTTCCATATTGGACATGTTTGGTTTGTGGCAACATGTATCTTGTGACTTGGTCTTATCATTCCATTTTCGTTTTTTGTTTGATTTACTGATCACTCAGAATGTCCAACCAACCTGCTCCTCCGTTAGGAAGAGGTACATTAATGAAAGAACAAGTGCTAAGTTTGTGGAGGCCATAGCTATGTTACCAACAACCAGTGCAGAGTCAGCTGATGGACTCCTGGATAATTTCAATCTGAAAGTCTTGAATGTAATGGATGCTATTGCACTGATAAGAATCAAGAGCACCTTGAGCAAACAGAAAACACCATGGAGAAACACCACTGTGGTTACCAGCCTAAAAAGAGAATGCAGAAAAACTAAGCGGAAATAGCGGAAAAATAAACTTCAAATTCACTATGACAAACAAAGCCTGTGTAACTATAACAATGAGCTGTGCAAGGCCAGAGAGTTCGTAACCTTGGAATGTTGATAGACTCAGACCTAACTTTCAGCAGCCACGTCAAAGCTGTCACTAAGACAGCTTTTTTTACCACTGAATTGTCCTGCACATGAAATGTGCTATACAAATAAACTGCCTTGCCTTGCCTACATTTCCCTGTATGTAGCCTATGTTTTTAGAAGACAAGCAAAGGTTTAAAAACACTTTTATTGAAGACTGAGTTCATTATAATGCAGGTACAGTAAAGTCACACATTCTGATGGCTATCAGAAACGGTGACCTATGTCACCCCTTTAGTCTGGACTCTTCTAACATAATGAGACCTTCACATAGCCACGATCACAGAGGGTCACAGATTTTGGTGAAACACCTGTCTTTGTAATTATTTTTCACGCTGGTTTCAAGTTGTTTTGTTGTTGGTAAAAGTGTTTCAACAAAGCATTCAGAACTTTGTAAAAATGTTTTGCAGTTGCACGTGTAGTTTGCACCAAAGATTGTAAAAGTGTTTCATGTTTTGTACAGTTGTTTTTTTTTCAAGAAATGTAAAGTTGTTTAGTCCTTGGTAAAAGTATTTCACTTGATGTAATATTGTTTTGTTTTAGCAACTGAGAAAAACTGTAAGAACTCTGTAGCTCGTGCTCTTATGAGGGCCAGCGTGTGGGAAAACATTACATCAGCTCGCCTTCTGTTTCAGGATGGATTTTAAGTTTGTTTATAAATTGGTTTATAAATGTCTAAATGGTTGTGGGCCTTCTTATTTCATTTACCTGCTTTTAAATGAAAAGCTCATGTGGATATTGAGGTCCGCTGGTACCTGCCACTTAGGTGTTCCTAAAGTTAGAACTAAGACTCGTGGCGAGGCCACGTTCTATCAGTCCAGAGAACCAGAGAACTTCAGGGCTGCAGAGACTGTTGATGGTTTTAAGAAGACTCCGCTTTTAATTGAATAGTTATTTTGTTCAGTCTATTTTATTTTTTTATTTTATTTTGTCTCCGAAGGGATTAATAAAGTATTTCTATTCTATTCTACTTGTCCTATTTATTTACTCAATTTTATAACTTGACTTGATCTTATTACTTAATTTTTATGTATTCTATATTTTTTACTTTTTTTTTTCCACTAACGTTTGTGTTACTTAGCAGCACCATGGCCTTTGAGAACTAAAGCCATGGTGCTGACAACTAAGGCGAACTGATGATAACAGAAACCTGAACTGTTTAGTTTACTTAAAAGTTATATTATGGTTTTGTTTTACTAAGGCACATTGTTTTTATTAACCCTTTTACCTATACTTTCATACTTGTCGCTCTCATTTGTTCTTATTGTTTTTTTTTTTTTAACCCTGTCCTGTCCAGCATCCTAACATACAGAACGGTGGTGTTCTTATTGTTTTTAAGTTTTTTATTTTTCATGCAAGTGTTTTCCTCCTGAGGATCCTCCAGGCTGGGAGCTTTGCTTGGTCTGCAGGGCTGTTGCCATGGAGATGGCTCTTGTTTGGATGGCTGGGGGATTCTGCACTGAAACCACATATGGTTGCAAAACCTCTTTGTACTCATGTAAGTGCTTTATAAATAAAATTAGATTTGTTTGAATATGTTTGGATGCTGAATGCATGATCTGAACAAATTGTTTGGTTTTAAAATCAGGATAACTGTTCTGAGAAAATGAGTAGAGGTTTCACAAAATATGGTTTAGCATATTTCAGGATTGAAATATATATATATATATATAAAAGCAATTGTGAAAACCTGTAATCATATGAATTGAGTAATAGAGAAGTAATTAGACAGAAATTTTTTAAGATCAAATTGTTTCTATAATTTAAAGTCTGACTTAAATTTACCAACAATAGGTCACATAATAGGTCTTATTTTTAATTTATCGTGGCCTTGAAGTTTAGTTTGAATATTCTACTTCTCTGTTGCTTTTAACTCATTTTAACCCTATGTAAAATTATGGTAGAGCCTTTGGTAGATGGTTACAGCTTGTTTCATTCATTTTCTCATATGACATGGTATCGCTCACAGTCCTGAAATTACAAGGAATCTTTTGGTTCTAAATATGATATGATCAATCACTGGAAAAGTCCTAAAATATCATAGAAAGTTGAACTGTTTTCACCACTAGGTTCGCAATATTTCTGTGACAAATGACTGGCACTAAGAAACCATGATAAATTTCTAATAGTAATTAATTATCCACTATCTGATATCCGCTACCACCTACTACTTCTAAAATACAAGATGTAGACCAAAAACAGATAATCCAAATGAACACCACATGACAAACACATAATGGAAAGCTCAGAGCTGTCCTGGGTAACAATCCCCCGGCACATTTATAAAAGCACTACATTTAGCTTGATCAAAAAACAGAACTGAGACTCTGGTCAAATCAGGAAACTTGTAGACAAAGTCGGTGGATTGATTCCAGGCTTCCCCTAACTATGCCAAAGTGTCCTTGGGCAAGACATTTAACCCCACATTGCCATCTGATGTGTCTATTGGAGTGTGAATCTGTGATAGGAGAAAAGCACTTAGTAGACCTATATATTGAGCAATAGAAGACAAGAAGACAATGACAAGCACTAATCCTAGAAAAAAAAAATCCTGCATGTAACATTTAATAAGGAAATGCACTCAAAATATTTAGGCCATATTTGCACCCAACTTCAGTTAAACAGTTGAACAGTTTGGTATTAACTTTTCCAGTAAAACAGGAACACTTCTAACACTGATTAAACATTACTAGCATTGCTATCCCGGAACAACCTGGCCTAAGAATCCCCTTTTTCCCCTTTCAAAACTAAACAAAGAGAATCAGTGTTTAGATTTTATGTGCCCAATATCTACCAGAAACCCCAAAATCTGCTGCAAACCTTAGTTCTTTTAAATCTGGTCTTTATGCTACTTTTTATGAAGGTAGAGTTTATCTTCTTTGTACTTCCTTGTATAATTAACGGTGGTAATGATGATGATTTCTTTCCCATTGATTCCCCCACAGAAAGTAAACTGGTCTCCCTCTGGCCTGAGCAAACTTTAGATAAGTTAGATTTACTTTAGATAACCTGACCACATTGTAACCGATAAATATTGGAAACTATTTCAAGTCACTCTGTAAGGTTATGTGCTCAACTGAAACAAATTAGGCTATATGATTCACCCGTGACTCAACATATGTTTCAAAGTTCACTTGTATGTTTAACCCCTCAGACTCCATTTTGACTAACAATATTTGTATTTTTAATAAGATGTCCTGTTTGTGTCGTACAAGGCAAACAGTTTCATGGTGATGTGAGAATGTAGCTTGAAATGATTGTTTTCAGTATGTAGGTTAAATGGAATCCGTTCCCCTCACCAAATCTTTGAACGTGTGACCAGAGGTGTTCCAACAATGTCTCATTCACTAGGCAAAATACAACCTCAGTTACAAGTTGGGATGCTCCATAAAATGTAAAAGAATGCAATGATTTGCAAACACAATAATTTCATAAAGACATTTATGCAACCTTACCAAGGTAACAACATGGTGTCACAGTGTGGCAGAGATGAGGAAGTGGACCCAAATGCAGGACTCGGAGCCAGGAGGCAGACTGAATCCAGGAATCCAGGTTTTTTAATGAAACAGGAGACGTGATGGAGAAACACGACAAATAAAACCAAGAAAACTGAAACCAAGGGGTATAAACACACTGAGGAACTAATAGGGAACAGGTGAAGAGACTTTGCTAATTAAACCAGGTGAGTTCTCAAGCACGAAGCAAAACAAAGGACAACACACAAGGGGAATGAACCACAAAATACAAACAGAAAACCAGACAAGGCAATGAACCCATAGGACAATGAAACTAAACCAAAAACACACAGACCATGACACATGGGAATAAAAACAAGGCATGCCTAGAGCCAAGATGCCAGCTGAACCCAGCAATATACATACAAATTAATCTGTGTTGAACAATGCACCTTGACACACCACTGACATACGACACAAGTCATATTTGGGCTAAATTGTAACCTCTCCTTACACTAATATCCTAAAAGAATTAGAATCAGACATACTTTAATAATTCCAGATTAGGTCATTTCAGTGTTAGGAGCAGCATAAATGTCAGAGAGAGAAAAAAGAGTTAAATAAAACTATAAGATGCATAAATTCTATATACAGTAATATAAAAGAATGAGAGATGTGACACAAAAAAATATTTACATATATATGTAAAGAATTATATATGCATGCTTATGTATACATACATATAAATATACATATATAAATATAAAAATATAGATAAAAAATACTATTTACAATATACAATTCACAAATAAGTATCCAGGTAAAAATAACAAGAGGAATAATGAAACAATATAGGGTACAAGATTAAAAACAGAAGTACGGTGGGGCATGAAAAAACAGAGTAAGAAGCAGAGCAGTTGTGAGTCTGGAGTTTCTGTCTGACAGAGAAGAAGTGTTATGGCCTGTGGCAGGAAAGATCTCAGGTAGCGTTCTTTGTGACAGCGGAGCTGGATGAGTCTCCTGGAGAAGGAGCTCCACTGTCTATCCACTGTGTGGTGGAGAGGGTGGTCTGGACTATCCATGATAGATAAGGCTAGGTACAAACATGAAGATTTTTTTAATCTGATAAAATTTTTTATTTGTTCGAAACCTCACACCTGAAGATAAAAAACAGGCATTTAACAGTATTGATCATAATGTGTGTGGTATGGTCCAATAATCTCATCACAGAGCAACACATACATAATGATGCTGTCCCACAGCCGATCTACAATCTAGTCCTCCGAGCCGGAAATCTCACGTGATCAAAAGTGATCTAACAAAAACGAAGAAGAAGAACCATAGCAACATGATGATGGTGGTCTTGGGACTATTATTAACGGAAAAATCCAGAACTGAAAAAAATAACAGACTGGAGACAGCGTGAGTTTATATCCATCTTTGCTCTCCAGTCAGCTCGCTCTCTGATTGGCTACATTCCATTCCACGTCACAATCCACACAGTCACAACTCAGGAGTCGTCAGGCTTTCCTCACACATGTGAAGGTATTTGGTCGTAAATATTTAACATGTTCAATACTCTGACTGTCGTCCACGACCCGTTTTAGAGCCGATTATGGGGACAAATTTGCTCTTAACACACCTCATACCAAATGATAATTTTATAGGAAAATCGTATAAGGTGTAAGATAATCGGGTGTTTGGTCCTTGGTTGGGAAGGGGCAAAATCGGGACAAAAACAGCCCGATAATCTTTATGTCTGTACCAGGCCTAACAGTTTGTCTACAGTCCTCCCCTCCACCACAGCCTCAAATGTTTCCTGGGTGCAGCCAATCACAGAGCCAGCTTTCCTGACCAGTTTGTTGAATTTGATCTTGTCTCTGGTTCCAATGCTTCTCCCCCAGCAGACCATGGTGAAGAACAAGATGCTGAAAACAACAGACAGGTAGAACATCTCCAACATTCTTCTGCACACGTTGAAGGATTTGAGCTTCCTTAGGAAAAAGAGTTGGCTCATTACTGTTGGTCTTCCAGTCCAGTCTGCTATCAGTTTTCACACCCAGGTACTTGTAGTTCTCCACCATGTTGATATTCCTCCCCAAGATGCAAGATGCTGTGAAGCTGTCCTCCTTCACCTGAAGTCAATCACCACCTTATCCACATTCAGCATCAGGTGATTTTAACCAGCCTACTGCACAAAATCGTCCACCACCTGCCTGTACTCCTGCATCATCATCATCTCTGAAAACCTTGAAATATGACAATATGAATAAACAGTTTGACACATTACCAAAATTTCTCCAAATGATAATTTTCCATGACACACACTCCCCCCCTTGAGGGTGTAAAGTTTTATTTTAGTAAAGAAAACTGAAAATTAGGTGGGTACTCCCCACTCCTCAAATGTAGACTGGGTGAAGTTGCCACATAGTCCTGATGAACATGGACATTAGGTTTAGGTTTGAGAGTTGAAAAACCATGACAAGAGGAAGAGACCACAGCATGAGACCTTAAAAATTTTATATCATCGTCATAATGGGCCACTATTATACAGTATGCAGAAGTTTGTTTGTGGTCTTGTGATTATTATTAACAGAAAAATCCAGAACAGAAAAAAAATAACAGACTTGAGACAGCATGAACACAGACTTTATATCCTTCCTTGTTCTCCAGTCAGATTGCTCTCTGATTGGCTACATTCCGTTCCGCGTCACAACTCACACAGTCACAACTCAGGAGTCGTCGGCTTTCCTCACACACGTGAAGGTATTTGGTCATAAATATTAAGCATGTTCAGTACTTCCGATTGCTGGCCACAACCCGTTGAAAAAACATGTAAAACCATGACGAGAGGAAGGGACCACAGCATGGGACCTTGGAAATTTTATATCATCATCATATTGGGCCACTATTATACAGTATGCAGAGGTTTGTTTATATGCAAAAGAATGCAAATTGCATTTAGGGGAAATAACTTTAAATCCTGCCTGTATGCAAAAGCCCTCCATCTTCTCATGTAACAGCTAAACCATTTGTTTCGTCCCTACTTCCTATCTGGATCATTCTGTCATTCAAGGGCTTTCGTACAAAAGGTGGCAACACACACACACACACCGGTAACAATTAAACCATCTGTTTTTTTCCCCCCTTCCCATCTGAACCATATTCTGTCTTTTCCAAGCTCTCCAAGATAAAAAGGGAGCCACATCTCCTGTCAGGCTTCTGTGACTGCTCTCCTTATGCTGCATGAGCTAATAAACTTGAGTGTGGTCTTCTCAGCTTAGTTCCTTTTCTTTTCTCTTTTTTGTTCATTTTATTTTTATATTTTAATCTTTTCTCCACAGGCACTAAGCAGTGCTTTGGAACTGAAACGTTATGCTTGTCAGTGTTCAGCAGTCAGATGAGCAGTATGAACCTTAGATGCAACCTTTTGAGAAGTCATACGCTGCTGTGTAGGTTAAACCCAGTGCGGTCACAACCATTACATATAAAACACACAAACTAAGGCTATACCAGTAGTGAGTGCAGCACAGCATCTGAAGTATGCAATATGGTTAAAAAATAAAAATAAAACTCAGTTTCAAAGTCAACACAGTGTGGCACCAAGAAATCAAGAAAACTGTCTTGCATGGCTCTTTATTATAAATGGGTTGACAGTTTGTATAGTTTATTTACAGTATATATCATGCTCTGAAGTAAAAAGCTAAATTTAAGTGAACAAATGAACTCAAAAGTTGTAGCAAAATTAAGGCTTAAAAATATATTAAATGGCAAATTAACTAGTCATAAATTAAAGAAATAAAAAGTTTATTTCCACCACACAATACAGCTTGAAGCTGAAAAACAAAGATAATGGCTGATGTTTAACGAGACAGTAACATTTGTCTGCGTAGCTGGAGCACATCAGTGGTAGAGTCTTGTGATGACATTTTATCTATTTCCACATCCAAATGAATGTAACATCCATAGTCTACTCTCAATTGTTCAGAGCTTTTATGTGTTTGAGGTTTTAATTTGTGGCCTTTTAAAAGCTCTACCAGTATATTGTTCTATAAAAACATGACTAATATAAACTGAGTAGACAACTTGGTTGTTGCTTTGAGCATATGACAGCAAAACACAGTAGTGGAAATGAAATTGTACTCCATGGAAACTGTTTACTTTTCAACATATTTAAAGAAGTTATAAATTGATCCTCTTTAAATGCTAAATAAAGTCAATAGACTAGAATATATAACACATAAATTTATTTTTTTTAATTGAGTACATAAGTAAACAGATCCATCATGTGAAAAAAATTAACAAACCTTTAGGTTTATCACATCCCCTTGTGAATTAGGAGTTCCAGGTTTGGTACCAAAGATTCGAAAAGCCCCATGTTGTGGCAAATGGAACTGGTCTTACTAAAACCGTCTAGTTCTCTCTTTGCTACCGAGGTTAGTATCATCATACCAAGAGCCAAAAGGCTCTTAGAAAAGGTTTGAGGATAGTGATGAGTGTGATGAATTATTTTAAAAGACAATTATTTAAAAAAGTTATTCCAAAGAAAATTATCAATGTGTAGTGTAGATTTCAAATGGCTGCCGACTAGTCCAGGCTACACTGGCTAAGTAACAGGCCATAATATGCAAAACATTTTCTTCAAAAACTCTGAAATATCCCTCCAGTCTGCAGGTGTCTTGTACACCTGATGGTGTTAATGTGCAAAAACATTTTTAAAAAATCAGAAACAGACTGAACCTATTTTGCATGGGAGTTTTTCTAGTCTAAAACTATGCTGTCCAAATATTACATTAAAGCAAAACTGCAGTTTGACAATTAACAAGTGGGGGCTCAGAACATCAAATGGACTCACAATGTTGAGAAGTCTTTCCCTAAACCTTTTTTTGATGTGATAATTCTCTCCTGTTTAGGAAAAAAACAATCTAGACTACTTTTTCAGCTTGTTAGGTGCAAGTATAGCAGTTTGGAAAGCACGTTTTATATATTTATATATATATATATATATATATATATTAGGGCTGTCTGGCAAATTACTACAATTTGTAAACATGATTATTGACTATTCACAACTGCATGAAATATGCCAATTTTCACTATATTGTATCAACAAAAAGGAAGCCAATGCTCACTTGAGTTTTTCTTCACATTTTTACATTAGATTACTTTAGCTGTAATAGTCAGTTAAATATTACAGATCAAGTACTTAAAAAATATATGTAATTTGAGCCCCATTTTTCAATGCCAGTGCCCTTGCCTGGCCCCCCATCAAAACTTATCTAAACCTGCCCCTGCTGAAGTATAAATCCTTTTTACCACCTGTCATCTACTTCGTTAGTAAAGGGTCCTGCTCCGATTTCAGATCCTGATAATTTCTCTCACCACGTTCATGGCCCATAAATGATCAGACCTGTGTCTCCAGCATCTGCACAGCACCAATTATTTAGAGTTGCTTCCTTTGGCTGTTTCACTTTCACCACATATATGAACCTGAATTATCTTCATAGATGTTTGCATGGCTGTCTTATAATTAGTAGATTTTACAGCCGTTTCCCTAGCAAACCTCATTAATACTTTAAAGTAATATGAAATAAAGGCAAACAATATCAATCTTAAATAGGCTGTTATCAAAATTTTCCACTCTTCAGCTTCACGTGACAGTGGCATGCATCAGATTAACATGAGAATGATAAATGTTGCTTAGTACTTTTGCCAGTGTGTCCAAGAACAATACTTCTGGGTAAATATATGCCAGTGCGAACCATGAACTGCAAGTTTCCTGCTTCTAAGCTGAACCACAAACAAATGCAACAGGAGAGAAGGTACTAGCAAGGCAACAGAAAAGTCAATCAGCTGATCACCAACAGCCGTCATTCACAACAGGAGAGCGAGGGGAGGCTAGCACAGAGATGACTGGAACAGTAATGTTTGTGCAAAACTATGTGAGGTAAAAAAAAAAAAAAAAAAAAAGGCGAGTGTTGAACCTTTTCACCATGAAAAGTGAGGGTGTTCAAACATCCTCATCCTCCACGGGGGGTGACACCCTCAAACCCATCCATAGAGTGAGCCAGCTCACCTTTAGATACCTCCATGTCTCGCTGTCATAAACGACGAATGCTGCACATGCGTTAAAAATTTTAACGCAATTAATTACATAAATTAGTTACCGCATTATTTTTGACTATATATGTATATGTAGGCCGCTTGCTGACACTGACTCAGCTCCAGAGTGTGTACCATGTAATAAAAAAGAAAAAAAAATGACAGTCTTGCTCACTGAAAGTTGAAGCTGAACTAAAATTTACCCAATGACGCAACAAGACAAGGGTACACAACCAGACCCCTTAACAAAGAAGAAATTGTAGTTGATGTGAAAGCCTGGAGGAGATCTGAAGTAGGAGGTACAGGTGTTATTGTCAATAGATTTTACTTTTGGTTTTCTTGTTTTATACCTATTAGTTTGTGTTTAGTTTGTATTTGCTGTATTTCCTGTTTTATTCAAAAGAAAGTATTTTCCTAGTGTGTGATGTCTGGCTTCACTTTCTCGCTGGTTACTGCCTGCTCTGCGTTGAATGTTAAAGCACATCTCATCAAATCATCTGTTTAAATATTTGCATTTCTGCCTCTTACTTTTATAATATGCATACCCTCTCTGCGGCATCCTACCATGCTTCCACATTCAAATAGTGTGTAGTGTTGTACATGTCCCTTAATAGTTGACTGCCACTTACTGGATCTTGCTAAGGATCCTGGACTTTTGTCATTGCATGTCACCTTTAAGTAAAGCTTACTTTTGTTCCTACACCTGCATTTCTCACCTGCAGCCTGTATTTGTGCCAACCATTTACCATAACAGTGTTGTGATGCCAAACAAGAACCCACAGGAAGTTATATCTGCTAAAAGGTCAGGCTTTTTTAGGCAAAGAGTGCACTTACATTTTTCTGTTAACATTAAATCTTTTGTTTGGTTAGATAACCTATTTTAATTCCTATTTTTTTCCTATGTAGTGGTGTTAAAGTATGCCTCCTAAACCTGCAGGCATAGTCGCCTGTTTTTCTTGTTCAAATATGTTGAAAAATTCAATTTCCACTCTGTCCTCAACTTTTTGGGATGACAAAATAAAATTTAAATAATAAAACAAAACAAAACAACAACAACAAAAAAAAATCCTAAAAGATCCTTCTTGTGTTCATCAGAGCTATGTGTTTGCAAACACCAATACGAGAGGTGGTATGATTCACATGAATACATATACATACACATTAATGTTAAGTTGACCACCCAGCTAATGGAAGACTATTTCTGATGCAAATATATATTTTTGCAAAAACTCAAGGGAAAAAAAAATAAAGGAGCATAAAAAAACCGACAAAGTAATTTGTAAAACACAAAGTTTAAAAAGATTTTCCATGTAGCTGCCTGGAGCAATACTTTTTTTCTGTCCAAGTCACATATAAAAGACATTTTTGGCCTGTAAGTCTCAGGCCTCAAAGTGCTGAGAAATCATCTTTGGATGTCCCCGTTAATACTATCTGGTCAGCAAGAAAGGGAAGTAGGATACACTCGCCAAGGGAGCGCCTCTTCTCAAAATACTGGCACATCTTTTTAAGCCCATTTCTGGGTAATCTTGTCCATGAAATGAGCAGAAATATGTGATCACAAGAAGAGTGTGATTAGAGGACAGGAAATGGCTGAGATCAGATAAGGGAGATCCGTATAGGAATGGTGGGAGACTCTGTCCTGTGCGAAGGTGAATGATGGGGCACCACATGTTCCACCATGGCATGTTTGGACATATGCTTCATAAGGTATGTCTCCTGGAAAGGACAGGAAATAAACATCTCCTTTAGATAAAATTGCTCAAGCAGCACATTCATGTTACAGAAAACTAATTACATGGTTTTGCACTCACTGAGGTGTACGCCCTGCCACACATGCTGCAGCAGTAGGCCTTGGCATTTTTGATGGCATGCGCAGACATATGGATCTGCAGCGAGGCAGAGTCTGAATAGGCACGGTAGCAGTTGGAGCATTTGAAGGGCTTGTCTTTGTTGTGCTGCCTCTGATGAGACTTCAGAAGAGGGGAAAAAATAGGTAATCAACACAGCCATGTTTTTGTGTTGTTTGCAGGCTCTACTACACTCCCAAAAAATGGGCTTTTGACAGATCATTAGACCCTTTTTCTGCATCTACATCTAACACTAAATAGACTGTAGCAATCAAACCGTGCTTAGGTTGGAGAATCAGGGAGGAATCAGGGAGGAATTCTGATGATGGAAGTTAACACTTAAAATAGGGGTAACCGAAGAGCAGATTTTTGCTTTCTAAATCAACTCAAACTCCCAAAATTGTAGCACTTTGATCAAATGTGATCTTGACAACATATCAGGTTTAGACAGTTCTTTATTTTGCCACCATTCTCTGAACATCCATGATGCTGATCTGCTGCGTCAGCCGGGAGCTGTTCAACCGGTTGAAAAGCTCACGGTTGGGCAATACTTTTGAAAAGACTTTAAAAATTTAATTTGATTGTGTTTTCAGTATCCAACTATTTTTTTTTTTTTTTACCATCTCGTCAATTTTATTTTGGACTTAGACTAAAAGTCTAATCCTGATCAACAGCAGGATACAGCGGGGAGATGCTACACCGGTAGGTGTAAAGAACACTAAGTTTAGAACTTCTAGCTTAGCTTCCCACCAGAATTTCTTCCAATTTCTGCAAACTAATAGTGCTCTGATTGCTGTTTACTGAAGGGGAAGCAGACTACTTATAAGTAATTTACACAAACCAACTTGTGGGGGAAAATATGTCCAAAGAAAACTTAATATACAACTTGATAGATTTCCAATTTAGCTCTCAGCTTTGGCTCCCAGTCTTGGATTTATTCAACATCAATCGAACAAGTGCTTTCAATGTTTTATAGCAGAACTTGATATCTTTTGACAAAACGTCTGAACAAACAACTCCCTGCATTGCATCAGAGGCAGCTTCCAGATCATCTGACTCATGTTTTTCTTACAACTCACAGTGACAGCTGTAGTCAATATGGAAGAAATTTAACTTTCATGTTTTAAGTTTAAAATGGATCCTTCGAACATTTCTTCCTCGGAAGCAGGTTTTATGATCAGCATAAGTTATTACAGAAACATCATGTCAGATAAGGAAAGAAATACCTCTGTTGTCAAAACTGCCACTTCAAGCCTGACTAACCCATTATTCTCTCCTACACAGGTCAGAAGGATAAAACAGTCAAAGGAAAAAAAAAGTAGCTCATGTTTACCTGCAGATTAGATAATTGGGTAAAAGCCTTTTCACATCCAGGTTGAGCACATTTGTATGGCCGATCACCCGTGTGGATTCTGAAACAATAAAAATGAGTTAGATGAAACAGGTCACACAGAAAGCTGAAGAAACTCAACACCAACCAGCAGCCTGAAAACATTTTCTTGCACAAAAGTCTTCTTAACTGTCTTTTTATACTTACTTAGTTGGTAAGTCTTAAGATTTCTTGTTTTAAAACAGCCCAAAAATAACTGCTTAATAATCGCTTACAGGATTTTGCTAAAAAAATCATAATTACTAAAGCTGCTGTTGAGTCGCCATTAATACAATAATAAAAAGTTTATTCTAAAGGTTTATCCAGTATAGTTCATTTAAAAAATATGTCTGTTTAAACCCTTTGAGAGTTCTTTAGGAAATCTTTGGGATTCCAAAGACTGCTTCGGTGTTATTTTACATATTTTTAATAACTTCTACTTCCTACACTTACAAACAAAGATCTGTTCTTTCCAGTATTTACACTTTTAAATGAACTTATTTAAGCTTTAATGTATTTAATGCGAAACATTAAATCAGCACAACTGAATCATTGCACAGCTCTCCTAAGTCATGACTGATTTCAGCCTGTGCAAGCCAAACAAAAACAGATTGTAGTTTAGAAACTACAGTTATTCACACACAAGAGGACATTGTGATGTTTGCACAGCTAAGATGACAACATGGAGTGTAAATGTAACAGTCAGTAACTAACAACATCAATTAATTCAAATCAGACATCGGTACAGATAAGATCTGGAGCAGCAAATTACGCCTTATCTCTGTCTTTGTTAAAATGAACTGTTAGAAGTTGTTGGCTGTTGTTAGAGTAAGCAGAAGTGGACAGTTTAAAGTTTCTCCCTTAAGGTTGGGTAATAATTTGCGGATTCCCGCCCTGCAGAGGACAGGATGTGGTGGTCACTGCTCTGTGCAATAAGGGTCATGAAGTGATTTATGCTGATGTGTTTCCCTGTTTGAACTTTGCTTGCTCTACTGAAGTGCGATATCTGCTCAATAAAGAGGCTGCGCTGGGGTTGAGACTTCGGAGTTGACACCAGACACTCTCTAAGTGCTGAACCACCGTCTCTCCCCATCATGATGAAGCTGACTTCACTCTGAGTTCTTTGTGTCTTATTTTATGATAGAAAAATACCCATCAGCTGTAAAAATAAAAATATTTTTGTGAATATGTGATGCAGTAATTATAATAATCTGAATATTTCTTTGGTTGTGTTTTAAAGGTGTCAGCTGTGGCAGGCTCCAGCCAACAGTGACCCTGGACTGGGAAATAGATATGTTTATTTAACGTCAGAAAGAACGTAGTCATTGTTCTTGAGTAAATACTTTGTAGGAAATGTACCTAAAACTGAATTCAATTTATCTCATCTAGAACGGTACAGACAGGATTGGTCGTGCCCATTAAATTTTGATCACTTTAAAAAAAGCTGGAAATGGTTTTTAAGTGCCTTCCAAGCAGAAGTTAATTTAAGATTAACATAATTAGCAAAACTATGTTGAACTCCAATCTCATTCGTGGGTAGTGCAGCAGCTTTGGCTCACGGGACAGACGATTCTGACTCTGAACTTTACAACATAAGAAAAACAACCCTATCTGATTCAGTATGCCACCCTGTTCCTTATGTAGTCAAGATGTGTGGGCTAGCTGCTCTGAGGAACATCATCTGGTAATGCCATTATTAAGCAGGGCAGCCATAATCTAAACTATTATCCGCTTTTATTCCTGGATGGTGAAATGAGCTACCAAATGCAATCAGAGCAGGGACGTATTACAACAGCCTCACCTGAGAATACCGCCTCACCTAATAGCCTCTCCCACTCTAAAATGCCTGACTCACACATGGATGTGTCAAGTTGTTTTCATCACACTGAGCATTACCCGCAGCTTCAAACTTGTCACTGCTTGAGCTGAGTTGGTACTGCTAAATAAAAATTTTGGAAAAAAAAAGACTCTTAAAGAAAATTCTGTTTGTTTTTTAAGTAATAAGAAGAAAGTTAACAGAAGTTTCCTCACTTTCCTAAAGCCTAGAAAATTGATCTTAATCCAAAAAATATGAGCCAGTGTAATTATTGTACTTAAGTTTGGACACATCTACTCGTTTAAAATGAATGAATAGTAGTGGCTTAACTCTCATGTTATTTTGCAATTAGATTTTGTTAGCTTAGCTGGGCTGCTAGTGAAACAGTACATTAAAGAGTGTTGCTACAGCATCAACATATTGTATATCTGCTACTGAACCATAACAGTATGACAAAACTAACTGTAACAAATGCAGCGCGACTGTGTCAAAGAACAAACCTGGTGTGTTGCTGCAGGTGGGAAAGCTGGCGAAAGCATTTCTCACAGTAGGAGCAGCGGTACGGCTTGACGCCCAGGTGAATGCGCAGATGCTGGGCCAAATAGGACAGGTTTGCAAAGGTCTTTGTGCAGTGAGGACACCTGTGAGCCTTCGCCTCTGTGTGTGTTTTGGAGTGAATCTGCATGTCTGACTTGGAGAAGAAAGTCAGAGGACAAACTTTACACCTGCAATAAGGAAACAGTGACACAGAAGGAGCACATGCATCAAAAAGATGCCCAGAGGAAAGTGTGCTTGGACACATGTTCAAATGCACACAAATCATAGCTGGTGAAAAGAAGGAAGCAGGCTGAAATTATGCATTGCCAGTTCTATTTTTTTTTTGTCCCCACCCCTCAAAGTGTTGCAGCACAACATTTACTGTTCACACATTCTGGTTGAAATTTTAGTGTGAGAGATCAGTGAGATATAACCCCCCACTCCCTTTTTTTTTGCTGTATATTGTACAAAAGAGCTGATAAACAATAAAAAAAATCTTTTAAATGTAGGACAAAGAACAACTGAATCTAAAAATTTAACACAAAAATGAAGGAAATTTGTGTTTGGTCAATTATTTTTTCTCCTTTGATTAGGAATAAATTAGGGATGGGAGCTCACGTTTGTACCAAATAGGGTAGGGGTGGGGGGAGTGTACGTGCGCTTCGTTCGTGTGTGTGTGTGTGTGAGTACGCATGTGTGAGAGACTATAATGGAGGTGTGTGTTTTTAAATTGCTGTTATATACTCTGGTGTGTGAAGGCTTTTTTTAAAAATTTGTATAAATTGTTCTTATTAGGTTTTAGAAATAAAATTTGATCTGATACCAGTGGGAGTCGCATTATACATTTTGGAAAACCTGAGTAGTCACTTTTACAACTAGGTATAACTTATAGCTCTTATACCTTTAAGTATCTGTCATGGGACACTGCCACCCTGCCTCTTTGGCATCCTTTGCTGTCCTTTTTTCGTTCTCCTTTCTGCAGTTTTTGGCTTTCTTGGCGCCTCGCTCGCCCTGTTCTCCCTCTCCATCTACTGCTGTGCTGATGGCTCAATAGGAAGGCAGCACAGCTGCTGTCTATCACCCCATCACACTCCAGCTTAAAGCCTGGTTTCTCCAGCCACTCTTTGCGAGTCTGACAACAACTCTCCATGTGGTACTAAGCCAGCTCCTGTTGCATTAGTGAATCCCGTCTTGGACCAAAGTCTAATTATAACCTCTTGTCCTCAGATCCCGTTGACTGAATTGACCTTGTGCCTTTCTAAGGACTTTCTTGTTTGGATTTTGCCTTCATTAAAGAAGTCTTTAAGTCTTCTTTGTTTTTTGTTCGGCTGGGATCCGCCTTTGAGCCCTCCCTCTACACAGTCATGACAATATCGCCACTATCTGAACCATAACTCCATTCTTCAGGATGATAACGCGCTCTCCCCCAACAGAATCATCATACTACCTAAAAGACCTGACTCCATCACACCTCCAGAATTTCAGAATGGAGATGATGGAACAACCTGCTGTGAATTCAGACCATCTAAACTGAACACCTGTGGGATCAGCTTGAGTGTACTGTACATGCTAGATTCACTAACAGAACCACACTGGTTGACCTTCATCAAAGTGGGGGTTAAAGAGTAGGATGCCATGTCATGGGAAAATATGACCAGGACCTGCATAAGGAGGAGGTGCCACGCTATTAAGGCTGTGTATGGATCTTCCACACGCTACTGAGGCCCTTGACAGTGTATTTAAAAAAAAATGGAAAAAAGTTATTAGTGAATACCAGCAGGAGAATGTTGGCAATTTTTTGCAGCACTACCCCCACATTTTGCTGCGTTACTCATCCCACAAATGCACAAGTTTAAACTAACTTTGGCAGTGTTTCGTGAAAGCACCATAAGAAGTCAGACTTCCAAGTCAGTAACTCTGAAAAAGCTTCCCCAAAAGTCATCTCTATCAGTAAACACAGAACGGTAGAAAATTATATTTATTTAATCTAATCTGTGAATAATGCAGCAAAACTTGACAGTAAAGAAGAGGAGGTACCAAGTCTGAAGTGTTGTGTTTGGTTTGCCTTTAACTTCTTTTTTAAATAAATGAGGTGCAGAGTAATGCGTCCATTTACTAAAAAAAAAAATCATAAACTTAGAAACAGGCTTGTCTCTTAACATGGACCCTCATTCCAGGTCCATCAACCCTACCAGTTTACTTTCCTTACCAGTTAGATTTATACATTTAGATTATTAATAATATATGTTTTAGAGTTGCTATTTTACTAAATTTCTTTTGTACAATGTGCTGCATGGCTATGTGTTTTTTTCTGTTTAATTCTCTTCTGCAGAATTAACCATTAGTCACTGTCTTTCCTAACTTTCTTAACTATAGCAGGAAATCTGAAACCTGTCATAATTTCTGAACTGTGATCTGACAAAAAAGCAAGTTAGAGCCAGTTTGGTCAACTATGAATTTACAAGTCTTGTTAGTTACAGTATGTAAGAAAAACAAGATTTGCTGTATAAAATTCTTTTCTCACCTGTAGGTTTTTCCCTCTTTGGCAGTGATGGTGACACAAGACTGGTCATTGCCCGATGCGAGGATTGGGTAGGGCACCACCAATAGGGAAGACCCATTCTCTGCCTTGATCCTCTTGCGACCTCGTTCCTCCTTTGGAGGAGGTCCGAGCAGTCCCAAAAGTCCCCCGTTGCTTTTCCCAGGATCCATCCTGTGGCTGCCCGCTAGCCCTGAGATGAGGTGAGGAGTGGGAGCTCCACCAAGCCGGCTGTGGCTGCTTGAGGTGGGTGTTGTGGGGGTGATGATCTCTGAGGTGCTGAGATTGCCTGTTCTGGATGCCAGTGCGACACCTGATAAATATGAGATGGAGAATAAGGACATGAATACAATCAGCAAAAAAAAAAGTGATCTAGAAAAACAGAGAAGATAACTTTCACTGGTCTGATGTCAACCTTTTTATGGTTTTTGTATCTTTAAATGTGTTTTTGATTGAATGGTGGAGAAAAAGGGTTTGGCAGTTGCAGCACTTTCATGGTATCCAGCTGCTCTTGATCAACCATTTTGTTTATAATGGGTTGGCAAGAGGTTTCTTTAACTATGCAGTCACTTGAGTAGCTGTTGTTCAGCGATTTCTTGCCACAGTGCAGTTTAACGCTCTGGAATTTTCCTTGCAGTTATGAGTTAGACAGTGTAATTTACACTTGCCAAAACAGGTTTTTTTTTTATTGTTTTAACTATGCCTTCAGGACAATCTGCAACAACCTGTCCTCTTTGGAAGTCAGAAAGTCACTCATTTTCATACTTTCATACTACATTCAGACCAGTAAAATGGAAGCATGTTTATACTCAATGACAGCTTTTTCTAATATAGGGTCATTGGAGGGTTGGAGCCTATCCCATCGGCTATATATATATATGTGTGTGTGTGTGTGTGTGTGTGTGCGTGTGTGTGTGTGGGATAATGCCCGACGAGGTGTCCATTATCATAAATTAATGGATGACGCGGCAGCGTGAACCGTCGCCCATACCATGGTATAAATAAATATATCTATGGGTAAGAGAGAGAGAAAGAGAGAGAGAGATAGAAATAACATAGAAGAGTCTCGCTGAAACGTCTGTGGATAATAAAGAGGAGATCTACCAACCGCATCTCTTATTTCCGTTGATGCTGTAGCCATTTTGCCCACCTTACATTGTATAGCTCCTTTTGTGAGCGTACTAAGAAGGTCAAACTTTACATTTAACACTGGAGTTCCAAGAACTACAATAATTTTCCTCAGGCTGAACTCCAGTCAGTCCCTGTGGTTTCATTTCATACCTCAGCTGCATGTTAACATGTAAATGCCCTATTAGCTCTTTCTTGGAAGAACCACCCCACCCTCCTTCAGTTCTAACTTTTAGCTCAGATCTTTGTTGACAGTTTTTTCTGAGGGCACCAAAGGAAACTATGTGTGTTATGAAATATGATCTTGTACATTATGAATGTTCTCAGATTTTAGATAGTGAAATGATTTCAAAACAGCTGACGTGCCAGCATAGTGATCAGCTGATGTAACAGAGACCAACGGCAAGTCAAATAAAATAGTATCAGAAGAAGGAAACCTCCAGTAAGTTCTAAACCATCTTGTTTTATTATATGAAGTCTAGCAGTGAGCTTCAACACAATCCAAAGGTGCCATGTACGGAGAAGCTGGGAGAAAAATAAAAACTCTAGACACCGGCAGCATCTAAGCAAAGCCGCACCCAGTGCTGCAACAGGAGAAGAAACAAGGTCTGCTCTGGCTGCGACTGCTAAATAGTTTTAGCCTCATAATAAACTGTGTAGATTTACATACTAAATATTACAACTTGTTTTAGCGAAAACTTATGTAGTTTTAGGAAAAGTCAGGGACCAGCAAGGCTTAATGGTTTCATTTGACAAAGTTATTGAATATACACATTTTAGATCAAAATGACTGTCTCGGCCATTCTTGTGTTAAATACATCTAATGTATAGAAAATAAAGATTTATCACAAAGATATATTCATCACTACAGATTTGAATTGAAGGTAAAGTCAGAAGTGACTATTTCTGTGAGGTGCAGGGTTAAAAGCCTTGGTCCAGTATCTAAATAGAAAATTGCACATTGTGTGTTTTTGGTCTGCTGGGAGCAGTGCTTCTTAAAATAAAGCTGGATTTATACTCGCGGGGCTTCTGTGTAAGGTCGGTTACGGCAGTGACCTGTCCAGTTTATTGTTCAGGTGAACACCCAGTACTTATTAGATGTCACCATATCTATCTCCATTCCCTAGATGCTCATTGATGTTGACGGGGAGATGGTCTGCCTGCGGAAATCCACCACCAGTTCTTTGTGGGCTAAGTGTAAGGTGAGCTGGGGGTAGAGGTGTGGAGGAGGATAGGGCTGTAAACTTGAGGTGTCAATGATGGGAGCTGCAGCAGAGAGGACTGAGCTGGGGGAGGGGCAGATAACTGGTTAAACCTGTTAAAGAACTTGTCCACATCAAACCAAACTCCACTGATGTCACTGTGTTCCTCCATATTCCTCTTGTAGTTGTTCTTCCCCTCCCTAATCTTCCTCCTCAGATGCCTCTCTGCACAGCTGCAACACAATGATATCAGTGGAGTTTGATCTGATGTGAACAAGTTCTTTAACAGGTTTGACCAGTAACTGGCCCCTCTCCCAGCCCAGTCCTCTCTGCTGCAGCTCCCATCATGATACTTCAAGTTTATAGCCGCATCCTCCTCCACACCTCTACCCCCAGCTCACCTCAGTATAAACAGTATTTAGGCCAAACAGTCTTTGCCATCTGGAAACAGTGAGATCAATGCTCTGCATCAGTATAATGAATGGAAATGTGTTAAATAACTGGGAAGTGCTTTTAGCTGTTAGCTGAATGAATTAACACATTATCTTCCTTGATGGTGGCATCATAACTGGGCAACTGTATTATTGAGTGAGTTTGGTTGCCCAAAATGGACATACTCCTTAGAATTAATTCCATTAGGCAGTGCTATTACAGGAGAGTTTCATTATAAAGACACAAACCATCATAGTACCACTTCAAAGGTTCAAGCTTAAGGTCAGATTACAAGAATCAAAGCTCCTTTGGGCTTCCTTCATACATACATTCTTTCTGAACAAAAACGAAACATGAAGAATAATGTGTCAGAAAAGATAACTTTCACTGGTCTGATGTCAACCTTTTTCTGGTCTTTGTATCTTTAAATGTGTTTTCATTGAATGGTGGAGAAAAAAGGTTTGGCAGTTGCAGCACTTTCATGGTATCCAGCTGATCTTGATCAACCATTTTGTTTATAATGGGTTGGCAAGAAGTTTCTTTAACTATGCAGTCACTTGAGTAGCTGTTGTTCAGCGATTTCTTGCCACAGTGCAGTTTAACACTCTGGAATTTTCCTTGCAGTTCTGAGTCAGACAGTGTAATTTACACTCCCCAAAACAGGTTTTTTCTTGTATTAAATGTGCAAGAAAAAGAGAGAGAGAGAGAAAAAAGAAACATAGAAGAATCTTGCTGAAATGTCTGTGGGTAATAAAGAGAAGATCCACTAACCACATCTTTTATTTATGTTGATACTTTAGCCACCTTACATTGTCTGTTTGTGAGCGTACTAGGAAGGTCAAACTTTAGTTACCAGAACTATGGTAGTTCCCAGAACTATGCTAATTTTCCTCAGGCTGAAGTCCAGTCGGTCCCTGCAGTTTCATTAGCTCTTTCTTGGAAGAACCACCCCACCCTCCTTCAGTTCTAACTTTCAGCTCAGATCTTTGTTGAGAGTTTTCACTGAGGGCACCAAAGGAAACTATATTTGTTATGAACTATGATCTTGTACGTTATGAATGTTCTCAGATTGTAGATAGTGAAATGATTTCAAAACAGCTTCAAAACAGAGAGGACTGGGTGGGGACCCAGTCCTCTCTTCTGCAGCTCCCATCATGACACTTCAAGTTTACAGTCCTATCCTCCTCCACATCTCTACCCCCAGCTCACCTTGCACTTCTTCAGCTTCAGAAACCCACCTTTTTCAGAAAATATTAAAGGAACTATACACTACCAATCAAAAGTTAGGTTTAGTGGTAAACTGGATTAACAACTTAAAGCTGTTTTGCAGCAATGGAGGCTATACGCCTTCGAAGTTGATGTTACCAGCTCCTAAAAGTCTCCTAACATATTTTGACTACTAACTCTTCTGCCTGTTTAAAAGCAGAGTTGGGACACACAGTGTTACCATACCCTTGGGACCATTTTTAAATCGTAATGCAGAAAGTAGTGTGTTGCACTAAAAAACGGCAAGAAAAGAGCAATTAACAATGGAAGAGAGACAGACTATCATTACACTAAAAAGTGGAGGTCTTTCCCTATTCAGAGAATTAATTCTAGGTGTCACTGAGTACAATCTCCACCACAAAAAGGCAATCAGAAACTGGGAAACCTCTGACAGAAAAGGGTCAGGCAGACCCAAAGCCACAAGAGACGGGTTTCTGAGAGTCATCAGCTTGTGTGATGGCCGGTTCCCAGGACCATTTTTACTCCCGTTGTAGAGCGAATGCCAGAAATGTGTTCGGCTGATATCTGCCAAAGGTGGCTACTTTGATGAGTGAAAGGATTAGAATGCATTTTACTTTGTAATTGGATTTAAATTTTCCTTTTTAACATAATTTATTTATTTGTGCTGTGCTTGAACTGCTTGAATTTCACTTAAAAACCTGGAAAATTTGGGATGTTCTAAAACATTTAACCAGTTGTGTAAATTTAGAATATCTCCTATTTGGTCTTTCTGTCCAGCCTAAGTTTACACTCCTAAACTTTTGCTGGGTTGAACAGACTTTTGCAGACGCAAGACTATCCGACAGACATAATGTTTCTACACAGCTAGCTGCTGATGTTATTTTAATATATAAATATATAAATATTTTAACTTTTTGATTTTACTTAATAAATATGATGCTGTTGTGTCCTATCAAGCTTCAGTTTAATCTACAAATATGCTTTGGTCTCATCCAAGTTGTTTTGTGTAGAAACGATCAAAATTCTCCTGAACTTTTAAAGGATAATGGCTCAGATTTTTTTTATTTTTACCAAGCGTTTTGTTGAGCATGTTAAAAAATAAGGCTGCCGGCAAAGTTCACAGAAACTATTTGGTGTAAAAATGAAGTGAAAAACGCAGTGCTCAAACATCTGACCCATTTTTAAGCTAATATTTATTTAGCAAAATGTACATATTTACTATCACATAGCATAAATGAAGAACACATTCATTTATTCTCATATCTATTCAGTATGCTGATATGCCAATATTCTTAATTTATGGACTGGGAATGGTTGACAAAGCAAATCTAATTGTTATATGACCTTCTGTTAGGATTTATGACTCCTCCTCACTCATATATGCCATCCAATTCTGAACCATAATTACAGAATAAATATAAATTTGAATACATGTTCTTAAAGAGGGGAAAAATCTTCTGAAACGTATTGAGTAGTTTTTATGTAAAAATAGATCAATTAATTTTATTTTTTTTAATCTGAGCCAAAAAGTATATTTGAAATATTTTAGCTGAAGTAAACACAATCGTGCTTTTATGGCCTGTGTTACAGAAAAAAACTAAAAGAAATAGTTTATAACTACAGTAATTTGCATTATTCCTTTGGCCATTGACAAAAGAGTTTCTATAAACCAAACACTCCTTTATGTACAGTTATTATTTATAACCATAAGCTAATTTGCCTAGCTTATCGGTTTACTATGTAAAACAACTCTAAAGACTTTCTTAATAATGTATGAAGCTCACAGCCTGCTGATGTGGGTGAAACAACCATCTTTGTTCTTCTGTTTGTGAAATAGCATGCTGAAAAGTGTTTGTTTACCTGAGACATGGTTTGTTCTGGAAGGATGGTCTATGAGCTGACGCAGATGCCAGTCTTCCCATAATCCTCTGGCTTTTATAGCTGCCTTTTCATCCAAATTCAAGTTAACATCTCCCAGAATACGACCTGGTAAAGTCACCAAAAATGAATATATGTATGTAGAAATGCACATTAAAGCTGCATCAGAGTATAAAACACTCCTGTATATTTGCAGGAAGCATCACTAAGCTGTGTAACACTTTTGTCTGTTGAGTTTACTGCAGCCATTCTACCCAGCTTAACTCAGGCTTGTGGAGGTTGTGAGCAGTCAGAGTACCTGTGACTGAGCTTGATGCAGGACGGGCGTGCAGGGCGATATCCGGCTGAGAGGGGCTGTTGCTCTGGAGGTTTGGCATCTGGTGAGATTTGGACATCCCATGCTGGCTGCCTTCAGCCTGGCTTGGAGAAGCCATTAAGGGCTGCTGGGAAGCGGATGAAGCAGCAGGCAGATGTGCAGGTCGGATCTTCTCCGCCATCAGCTGCTCCTTGATTTTATTGATCAATACTAGGTTATCCAGCTGACAGCCAGGAAACAACATTAGTGACAGGAGAACAGCCATCATCAGTTTAATCAGTGTCACTTAAGAGGCAATGGTTTCCTCTAGTGGCTCAAACTTGACACTGCAGCCATAACATCAACAAACCAGGGCTGTCTTTACAAAGCTGCTTTCTTTCCAACCATTTATTTTATAATAATATAAGATATAATTATAAGAATAATTGTTTTTTCATGAGCTCGTTCTAATACTACCTGCTGACAAGTTGTGATGACAAAATTTTTAATGCTCATATTTGTTTCATTTAGAGGATTTAAAGCAATATTGTCCTGAGATTGACTTGTTCTAAGGTTTTTCTTGCAGCCTTTGTAAATATTTTACATCACATCTACCAAAGACCTAATCAGTTCACCTTGGAACCTCAGAGGGTTTCTGGACATTTTCTCTGTACCTTTAATGGCATTACTGCAGTTACACAATGGAACAGTCCATAAATATCTGGTGCAACTTTTCTTTTGTTTTGAGTGTATTTGAAATGTCTCTCCCAAATAAACAGATACTAAATGCCTTGAGCTATTTGTGTTGTGATTTTCTGCTCTGCTTACATAATCACATTACATTCAGCACATTTTTTTCACTCCACAGCTTCAACTTCATCTGGGGCCTGATATTATATGGAAAAGACAAACATATGACTCTGAAGCTTCATAGAGGATATATTTTAACTTATAGAAAATATATTATACAAATGATACTTTTAGTTTATTGGGTCAGTGATCATAAACATTATACAAAAGTTTAAGGTGCATTTTGGTATAATTTAAGTATTAAATCTTAATATAAATTCCGACTGCACCTCAAAACGGCAAACCCTCTATATGCAATACACCACTTTCTTGCAAAGATCCAGATGAGATTCTTGGCACTACTTTGATTTTTGTATTGGTAATTTTCACAGCTGTGAAAACTCAACACTGAAAGATTAATGTTATAAGAAAAATATCCGCTGCCATTCATATGTCTATTTTGGAGAAGGCCTTGCTAAGACAACATCAAACTATTGTGAGATAATGAATAATGCACTTCCCTATCCACACCATCGTTCCTCAGTATAGTTGACCTGTAACTGAAACTTTATGTGCAAACATGCAAAAAGTCCTTGTTAGCAAGGTAAGCACCACTGCTGTGTTGGCTAAGTCCACCACAAGGGTGTGATATGCTCCCATATTTGGGAGATCAGTACATTTTTTTGAGTGTGCAATCTAACTTTGCAACCCAAAACTACAGATACCACCATACCCATGTCGGGTATTATGACGGCATCAGATAATGCAGAATGTCTGTTTACTCCTGCATGTTGACATTTAGTTGAATTCAGTCTGGTCAGGTGCTCTGTTAATGCTTCACATTTCCAATCCTATGCTTTGACCTGAAAATACCAGAGGAAGCAGGGGACAGAATAACCCCACCTGATGATGTGCGTGTCATTTGTAAATGTCTCTTACAGAGATGTGGAGTCAAGCTGTCCAGTTCACCACTCACAACTGTAAATGTTTGCCAGCTGTTTGAGCCTGTGCTGCAACAGCTCAACCAGAAAAGTCCAATACATTCAAAACAAAGAGGGCACAAGCACCATCTGTCACAATGGAGTTGGACATACTTGAGTCAGCATATTGATTCCTACATCATGATTACATACTTATATAAGGAGAGCAAAAAGCAACGAGTATTAGCTCTTTATGTATTTATTTATTTTTGAAACTGTCAAAATTGTCAAAAAAAAACTGTCAAAAAACTCCTTTGGGTTTTGAATAATAATAATTATTATTAAAAGCATGTCATTTCAAGAATACTCAAGGTCAAAATCCTTCTACATCACTGTGTGAATGTGTGCAGAAACAAGTGTGAATACCAGTCGCTCACCTGGCTGGGCATGGCAGGAGGTGGAGGCCAAAAGTAAGGATTGTTAAAGCGGGGTTCAGCCATCCTGAAACAAATACAAATGCGGTCATAAACAGGATGACGGCAGCTTCTCGGTCGGTGGTGAAATTCTGATCAGGACCTGTACAAGCGCATGTTTAAAGTTAATCTTGTATGAAAGTAATTTTCAACTTTTTAAGCTTGCAACCTGTTAAATGAAGGAACTTTTACTAATACTTTATGGTTACATAGTATGTTCTTCTTCTTTTTAATTTTTATGATTCGCTTTGCTTTATGTTTTCTGTCTGATCTTATTTATTTAAGGAAGGATAGCAGTCATATTGTAAGATATTCCTCAACATTGTGACCAGTATATTTATGTATGGATCTGTTGTTAGTGTTGAATACCGTGGTTAAAAACCGCTCTCCACCCAGACAGCAGCTGACTGTTTGATGTGATAATCAGTCTTGTGATAGGGCATTTTCACAGACATTCTGTTCTGGGGTCTTCGATTTCACCCAACCTTGCTTTCTAGCACTATCCTCAAGCTACAAACTTCATCACTGACAGAAGGAAGGATGTTTCAAAACCCGCCATGGTGAGTGAAGTCAACAGGATTTTTTTTTTTTAGTTTTTTTTTTATTAGAAGGAGAATGATTTTGTAAATTATGTTTAGTTTCTTCGATTCTCTATCAAAAATGTGAATGATGGGCATGCTGCCTTGGAGATAGGCTCTAACATTAGATGAGGAACTTACTGAAACAGTTATCTGAGAAAACAGAGGGTGATGTGGCTCAGATACTAATCTGTCGCTCCGTGTCTCCTCCTTCACAAAAAGGGGCCCCAATGAGAAAATTGTGCATTTTCCCCACAGACTTGAGTCCAAACCTAAACCAACATACTACATTTATTTGTGACAATTACTACATAAGGAAAACAGGATGCTTGATCCAGCTTCTTCTTAACTGACCAGATGGTAAGAAATGTTCCTATTTTTAAGGCAGAGTGAAATACATACAATTCTAGTTGTAATCTGAGGGCCTTTCTTTCTATAACTTCTCTTTTCAACCCTGCAGGAAGTTCTTTTTAAAACATTTTGCTTTGCATGCTTTGGCACACTGCACCATTCCAAAGTCTGTTTGGCTTAGCAGAGGCATAACACAGTCCACATCCGCTAGCCAAGAGAAACAAAACCAATACGTCTAGAGGTATGAGTGTACAATGAACCTCACAAAATATTTTTCTAATGATGCCAGTGGGGTTTGGTTTCTCTTCCTCCAGGTTTCTGTCTCAGGGGAGTTTAACTGCTGTTGCACATCTTTGTGCCACTTTCTGAACTGACATGTTTTCACAGTGAGATTCTGTATAAAACTTAACAGTTTGTGTGTTTTGCTGTCTTTGGTGTTTCTCTTCAGACTGCAGAGGTTTTCCAGTCAGGGTTCATTTTTTTAAATTGTAGAGTTACTTCTACAGTTACTGCAACTGCTGCCTGAATGGTGTTTATTTCAGTTTATGTGACAAAAACACCAGCATCAAATTGTCATTAATGATAGCGGGACATCTGGGAATATTGTTGCGTGTTATTGAGACATCTATGATAACCAATACATTTTTAAAACTAACTATAACGGTACACCAGGTATACTTAGTTTAACCACTACATTAACTATCAATCAGTCAACACTTCAAACTGCATTTCAAAAAGGTTTTTATCTCTTTCTAAAATTTTTTTTCAATAGTTAAAAGAGAAATTAAACAGAAACAAATGTGTCTTTTCTAATATGCAGCCCTCTATAACTGGTTTTCCATTGTGACTAATCACATTTACAACAGTTAATGAGTCATTTTTCAAAGCAGAAAACCCCAATTATTTCTGAAGACGTCATTTGGATGGATAATTATTTAAAAACAGCTTTATTTTATTAAGGCAAGTGGATTGTAGTTGTGGAGTTTGATGATTTTCTGTGTATCTTTGAAAGTTTTGTTCATTTGGAACATTTCTAAACGTTTTATGGTTTATTTATGTGGGTTGACCCCTTGTATGTGTGAGATTACCACTGACATAATCATTATCAACAATAAGACATGAGATTACTTTTGGGTTATGAAAAACATGTGTGACTGATCACACAACCTGACCAACCTCCAGACTAGAGGAAATAAACTGCCCCATAGATGCTTATTTGTATCTAGTGCTGGTTATTTTAAATGTTTATAAGTGAAAAAATACTGACATATTACTTATGCCTAATGGAAAAGACAAAAGTCTTATTATAGGCCTACAATCAGTGTTCATTGCGAAGAAAAGAACCCAAACCGACAGCTATTAATTTAAATCAAGTATAGCGCAGTAATTATTATTAAATTAATAGAATAATGATTTCCGCTTAAATGTTGGGTGCTACAATAAGCCTGTTAGATCCAGGAGATAAAACACTGTTGTGAGTCCTTTACAGCCAAAAAACAAATGTTAAACCTCCATTTTCAGCTTCAAAGAGCATCCTTGCTCCTTGACGCTTAAAAAAATGGGAACGCATCTCAGAAACAAAAGTTAGGGGTAGTAACTTTTACGTTTTCGTACGCACAGAGATGACTCTTTCCACCCTTTTAACTAAAGATAAACGGAATATGCTGTTATAATTTTAGCTGCTTTAAAAGCGAGCATTTCTCTTAAAGAGGAGCAATCCTGCGCAGCGTCTCGATCTGTCCGCCGCCTCTCCCACATTCTCAGACAGTTTATTAAAAAATTCAGACAAAAGGAAAACAAAAATGGCAGCCCCGTCTTATTTTTTATAAGCAATGGACGCCATATTCTGCAGATCCGAATATTGTAAGCAGATAACTCTCTGGATGTCATTAGACGCCTTTGCGATGCGACAGCATGCGGCATATTTGCATTAAGCGTCCGAATGATTGTTTACTTTGATTTGCAGGTTTGAATAGCCCGGCTTGGGGAGGGGAGGAAAAAAAAAAACCCGACACTTCCTACAACAATCAGCATGCCTTTGCTGAGTGTTGTGTAGCTGCTGAGCCATAAATCCGACAGCCGATGATGATGATTATGACGCGATGTGAATGGTTTTAACAGAAATAATTCCGTAGCACATCATCCATCGGCTGTAGATGCCTTTTAAAAAAATCCAACTTTTGCACGGCTCACATTAAAACCTTGACGAAGCGGCAGAGCAGCTGTGAGTATCTGAAACGGGGGGTAAAAAAAAAGAAAGAAAATCTGCACGGAGAGAGGCCAACATACCTGCGCCAGGGAGCGACGAAATATTTAATAACGGTTCAGGCTCCTCTTTCTGCTCGCTTCCAGTCGGACTTCAAACCTTCCGGGTCGCCTGCTGTTCACTTCTGGGTGCTGCAGGCGAGGAATTGTTTCAGTGTAAAGTTTAAAAAAAAGAAAAGACAAAGAAAAAACACTGTGCTTCATTTGATTTTAACCCATTTTTCTGCTTTCAAACATGAACGCTAACTATTTCCCTGCAGATGCTGATTTGTACATTTGGACTTAAACCTGCCTGCAAGCACGGAACGCTAACAAAGCTTCCCCGATGGTGGTGTTTTAATATTATATACCCTAAAATAGGATAATTGAGTGCCATACTCTGAAAAACAAAACAAAACAAACAAACAAACAAAAAAAAAACATATAAAATAGCCTAATCAATTTTTATGTTCATTGCTGCGACAGACGCACCGGGATTTTAGTGCGTGGGAGGGAAAGGTGATGCAGGTGTAACCTTTTTCATGGACTGTGCAAAAGCTGAGTGTCTATCTCAGATCACATCGGTGCAGTAAATATGAAGTGTAATCCTCTCAGCCCCAGCCGCATGACAAGCTGCTAATATGCTCTGTGCTTAGCTCAGCAGGAGATGGCACTGCTGCCACAGCGCAGAACCATGGAGCCTCAGCTGGTGGGGACGTTGCTCCAATAGAGCTAAAAGCACGAGGAGATACTATTAACAGGAGAAAAATGAGCAATTAACAACCACACATGGTGCTGGTAAAGTCTTTTCTTTGAAATAATTTCATTGCACACTAAATTAGCAGTTTATGTTTCAAGATTAAATGTTTTTAGAAAGGTGTTGATTGGATTGGAGCCTTAGATACTGTGGTTTACAACTACATTTAAATCACGGCAAGCATTTTGGTAAAACTGCAAGTAAAGTTAGTACTTAAACTGTATAAACAAATTATCAGTAGCACAGCACTTATTACTTTGCAATGAATGTTATTATATAATTGCAATGGGCTGCACAATTAATTGAAAGTGATTACAATATCAATATTAACACAGCAATGACAATTTGACTTGAAATAGAACAAACGTGTATTAATGAGGACTGCATGCAACCTAAAGGAAGTTCTGCTTCTTTGCATGTTTTACAGCTAGCAAGCATGCACAGATGCAAAAGTGTCAGCACAGCTGAGGTTGGCATCATATCTTGAAATATTTGCTTGATGTTTAACACAAGTGATGTTGTAACTGCAACAAAAACATTGCGTTTCATGTTCTAATGTTGTACAATTCTGTTTGGTAATATGTATGCACACTTCAAATGGGCAGCTTATTAACGTTTCTTAAAAAAATGAAAAATTGTTACTTATTAGATTTTTATTTATTTATTTAAGTAATTATTTAACTGTAAGCTTTTTAATTGAAAACAAAGATTTATGGATTTATTACAGGTCTGTGTTGAACCACCAACTGAAGTTAATCAGGCTCTTTATTATCCATAATTTCCAATGTAATCATCTTTACTTTAACTGGTGATAGCATACACACAGATAGATGGCTATAATTGAATTTAAACACACACGCACGCTGACCAGCCATAACATTATAGTATTATATGTAGGTTTTTTCTCCGAAAATGTTCTGACCTGTTAGGATGGACAAAGACTATTCAGGACATGCTGCTGTTGATAAATGGGTGTTACTGGCCTGCAGAATGTTAGGTAGGGGACAAGTACCAGAGTAGCATTTATATAACATGATGCAGCTTTTTCTAGAAGAGCATTGTGTAACTCACAACCATCTGATACATGTCAGTGTTTTAAGTGTTGTTGTTGATAAGTACACAAATTTATGTTTATACAGTATTTAGATTTCCATGTAAAACACAAGCTGATCTCAGCTTTGGAACATGATAAGAAAATGCAAGCTGCAGCTTAATGAAGTGAGTTCTGATGACAAGAGAAACATCTACAGACTGCAAAAAGCTACATCTCAGCTGAAATGATATTTTTGCATGTTTTATTGTTTTTTTTATTTAATTTGGAGGTTTAATAAACGTACAATAAAAATGTTGCTTTCTTCATTTAATTTAACCAATTATTTAACTTAATTAAATTAATTTTAAACATTTCTACACTTTTATGAAACATGTTTGTACTGTTACACACATTTAAAGACCAATGCTTTGCGTCTCATGTTTAAGTCAGTGAGTCGTTGGACTGGTTTTCTTGCCTGCACAAACACTACCACACCCTCCCAGACGCACATATTCTCTCACCTCCACAGGCCAGGTGCAGCGAACACAGAAGTCAGGGGGAGGCGACGAAGAGGAGGGAGGCTCATTATCCCTTTGAGGGTGGAGCAAAAGGGGAGGTAAAAAAAAAGCGGATGAAGCATTTGAAGCACATATTGGCATGCTTCTCAGCAGGCTCATATGAGTACAGGTAAGAATGGATAAACTTCACTGAATTCATATTTTTTATTTTATATCTAGATGATTTTTTTCTGATAGATTTAATTCAAATTATTTTAAAGATGAGGGAAAGGTTTTTCCAGTTTGAACCAGTCTGATTAAACAGTGTCAGGTGGACATGTTTGTGGTCAGGTCTGTGCAGACAGGTCTACAAAACATGCACTTGTTTGCATAACTAAAGTTTCCAGGCATTTCCTTATTCATTGCTGGTGTAGTTTGCAAATAAATGTTATGCATGTTAACACAGGCACACAGGTACTGTTACTAAACTTTTGAATTTTTCAAGCCTGGTCTAAGGTTCATTTCCAGTGTACACAAAGAAATATTGATCCAGTACTAAGAGGCAGAAAGTTTCACTGACATGGAAATGATTGTGTAAAACACGCAAATAAATGCAGAAATCTTTACTATTTTTGTGGCTTTACTCTCAGCAGAGTGCTTAGCATTCCTGAGCTTCTTCACCCTGAGGCAAAGATAAAAACCTGCTTTATAAATGCTGGCCTGTATTTTTTGTTGTGTTGCAGCTATGGATGGCGTGTTAGAAGGAGCAGTGGCGTTGTGTGTATGTAAACTGGCTTGCAGCCTTCTCTTCCTGCCCTCACTGACGGCGTCCTATAGCTCGGTCAGCTTCTGCTGCTGCTGCCTCCTGATCTTCACTGACTTCCAGGTCACAGGTGAGGACATGACCAGGTGTATTTAATGCTGACCTCATAGCTAGTATATATTTTAAAGGTTGTTCATTCATTGCTTTGTAGTACTACCATAACTGTAATAGACCAACACAGATTGCGATTTACAATTTTACTTGTAATACTTGCAACGTGTACCTTCATATTTTAATACAACACAGCTCTCCAAGAGAATCTATTTCTGACCTGTGATGGTTTCAGCTCATTCTCTGCTGCTGTGATGTGCAGATTTACTCCAGCACCTTGTGGCATCACTCACAGTTGTGGTTACAGGTGCAACAGACTATATCTCTGACCACACCCAACCAGGGTGCTGGTCACAGTCAGCAATGTAGCAGGCTTGGTGCTTTCAAACAGCCACTAAGCAGCTCTTTTAATACACCTTACACAAAGCTTCATGCTAACCCTTTTCCTCATGAGTAGTTGTAACACCCTGCAAATGTAAAGTAAATGTTCGATAGGAACAACAGTGATGCTGTAAAACCTTATGGAATGTATTTATTGTCTGAACTTTGGCAGCATTTGTTGTTGAATATGATCTAAAAGGTATGGCTCCACATGTACAAACTAGAAGCACTCAGAGAGCAACGATCTCTGCCAAGACATAGAGTCACTCACCTGAGAAAAACCTCCAAAAGCCCATCCAGTACCCTCTATATTTAGAAGCCATCAGATCCAGAATATCAACATGATCTGGGTAAAACAATGTCAGATTAAGACATCTACCTATCTCATTTTGTAATTATTTCTTTATTTATTTTTGACAGTGATTTGGGGCATATCTGAGGAGTTAGAAGCTGCAATGGCAAAATTATTCTTATCACCCAATAGTAAAGAATCCTTAAAAAATTGCTGGATCCAGACGGTCACCCCTAAAATCTAATCAATTAGTCCTTTATTCCATTTCTGACATTTCCTGAAAATTTAATCAAAACGTATCCATAAGTGTTTTCCAGTTATGTTGCTAACAGACAAACTAATGCTGCCAAAACATAAAAAAATAATAACAAAAGCAGAAGACTGAATGCAGAATAAGATTTGACTATGCTCCAACAAATGAATGAGGACGACTCAGATGGAGGAGAAATGATCAGCTACTCTTACTACAAGAGGACCAAGATAGAAGTAGACACCCTTGACATGATGCCAAGACAGTATTCATCTCGAGCTGCAACTAGAAGAAATTTAGCTGATAAGTTAGTAGCCTATCTGACATTTTCTATTTGAAATAGCTACAAGCCCAAAGTAATCCCACAAATTAATAATTTATTTATTAAAGCTTTGTCTACTTATGAATTATTAAAATAATTTAAAGGGGGAAAAATTGGTTTCTGTAAAAGCGACGTTTATCAGTGTTTCCCCAAGGTTCACAGCCTTGAGGGGGCGGGAGACATTGACTCACATCCAGCCATCAACAAATAACAATTAGTCTGTCTTGAACATAAACTTTAGTTTCATATGTGTAACTTAGGTACAAGTCTAATGAACAGGGAGTAAACCTCAACCTCATAATCAGCTCTGCTGTATCAGGTATTCATGAACTCAGCAGCTGTAACATGTTACCCACCCATTACAGCATCACAGTGGAAATATGACACAATAATGGCAAAATAGCCTTATTTAAACATCACATGAAAGCTAGACTCAGCTGTGAAGTCACGTTGCATTTCAAAATTTTATTACAGACCAATTTTCCAGAAATGAGTGAAAGGCAGTGAAAAAAACAAACAAACAAAAAATATAGATATATAATATAGATATAAACGCGGCACAAACAGTTAATCTTTGCAAATGTCTTGATAAAGACCTTTTCATTCAATGGAGTTACTAAATATGCTTGAAGTTAAAACCTATAAATAATTTTGGATCTATTTTAGGTCGAATAACACGACTTAGAAATGACTGACTACAATGACGGTCATGGTAGATTCTGCTTGTTCAGCTGTGCGTGTGCCCGCGATGGATACGAAGTTCTCTGTGTAACATCGGAGGACAAATACTTCACCCGTTTCTCTCTTGAGTGAGTGTTTCCATCTTCACCTCCCTGGGTGAGTTAAAAAATTGTCTGATTTTCAGCTGGTTTTCAGACATGCCACTCTATCCGCTGGCGGAAGTGTGCTCAACTGTGTGCATGCACACAAGTCTATGTGTGGCATCAGAACAGAGCAACACTGGTTGCCGCTATGACATGCCATCATGTAAATCCGATCAAACAACATCAGACTGTTTAGTTTTTAAATCGAAAGACAAAGTATAAACCTGTTCAACAGTAAAAGGAACTTTAGGGGAAAAATTGATTGTGATGCTTCCTCTGCGCGGTGTCAAAATAACCCCCTCTGGATCCAGATCACCCCCAAGATATAATTACTTTAATCAATTTCTAAGATTTTCTGAACATTTATTCAAAACCCGTCTATTCCCTACTTTTTTAGTTATGTTGCTAACAGACAGACAGACAAACGGATGCTGCCAAAAACATAACATCGCTATGGCGGAGGTAATAGAGCTTAGAAAAGTACATCATCTTGCGGTGCATTGTGGGATGCGGCCACCATACTTGCAGATGCAGAGTGAAACTGGGACAACTTTACATAAATAAATAAATAAATGGATGGAGAAAAATGTAAAAATGCTCTTCCTTGCAGAGAAAATTTGAACAATCAGACAAGGGAATGTTATCCAGGTAAAATCTAGACATTAGGTGGAATTGGTCCATACAAGCGTGGGGAACTGTCCCAAAAATCTAGGATGTGTGCAGCTGCAGCCTGTAAGGCACCTGCAGCTGGTGAGGCTTAATTCTTGCCTACCTGTTAGCTGTATATTTATGCACATAGGACACATATCAGTTAGTGCACAACATACACAAAACATTTTATTAAGTAAGTTTTCTCCCTCCTTTACAAGGAACTACCAAGCTTAATGGTACTGTGCTGCTTATATAGTGTATTTGGAGCGTACGTTGAGCATTTTTAATTACTCAAGGGTTCATTGTTGTATTGTTTCCTTTTTTAATTTTCATTTTAGTAGTTTTATTTCCTCAGTGGTTTTTTATTGGTAATTCCAGTGGACAATCATGTTTGACGTGTGAGTGGACTGTATTATTTGATGCTTTTGATATTATGAGGACCTCCTATTAGGGACAAAAAGAAGAAGAAGAAGAAGAAAACACTTACTTATTACTTACATATTCAACCACCGTCTGAACTTGAGGTGTACTCGCCTCTGGTCACCTCCCAAGCGATGGTGTCCTCCAGTGAAAGCAGGTGTTTTGACTTAAGCGCACACTAATCCAGCATTCTTTAATGTCAAGCCTGCAGTCTGCCAACACCCACAGTAATACATATTTAACATGTACTATGTAATACACAAATGTCTAAATACAACGCAGATTACACACTGTGGAAAATGTAGCTAACAGTGAAGCTAACTGAAGTTGCAGGACAAAGAAAGAATGCAATCACTCCACCTTTCACATACAAATAATGCTGACTTTCTACTTTCTACTAGGAATGTAGTCAGTCATGTATGGAAGCTAGTTGAGCTGCACTACAAGAATTTTAGGGTGCTTTTTTTTAAAAATTGACCTGTTAAAAGAAAGTATTGGTAATATTTGTGAGCTGTATGGAAGGTGGGCGATTTGAGCTAAATTTGGATCAAGGAAAATAAGGATGTACACATACATTGTAATGTTTTGAAAGTTCTTCTTAATTATAGTCTGGCACACTGAATGTGTCATGCACTGTTGTCTCATATGCTGTCAGACTGAAAAGTGTTTGGTCAGAGTTACAATTGTTCATCTTATCAAAACTTCTTATCTAGACACCACTTAGCTCTAGCCAGTCCACTCCATTTACACTCAGTAATCCCTGACAGTTACGGTGACTTTAACTAACTTTACAGAAGAGACCTTTCGCTTTATCTTTTGTTTTGTGATGAGCAAAGCCACTCTGAAATGTCTGCTCTAGTCTCTGTTGGTCTGTGCTATCTAACCCACCCATTCTGTTTTGTGTTTCCAGTTTTTCTAAGTTTGCTTTGCATCTTTGAGTCTTGGCTGACTGAAGTGAGCCCAACAGGTGACGTCATTGCTCTGCGCTTCCTGCTCTTCCTCAGCCACACCTATGGGGCCGTGCTGCTCTTGAGTACATTTCTGATTGCTGCGGAGAATCTGATCAGACTGTTGTGGCCTCACACTGTTGTCAGTCACAGGGCGGTGAGTCAAACTGGTGCACAGCAGTGTCATGTTGGGGAGGAAAAAGTCGAAGAGGAGGAGGACATCGACGGCTTGGATAATGACATGAGCTTGCATCAAGTTGGCGGCTTCCTCTGTTGCTTGTCGGTGTGGATCGTTGTCGCCCTGAATGTCAGATGGCGTTGGAAAGTGGAGGAAAAGTGGGCTGCGGACTGTTTGTACACAACCGACTCACTTGTCAGATGTCTGCCCAACCTGCTTGCATCCATGCCCAGTGCAATGAATCCCTTCTGGAGCATGGCTTTCCTCTTCCTCCTCCTACTGCTGCTGACCATCAGCCCAGGCCTGCAGAGACAACACCAGACCCCTGCACAGGCAGAGAGCACACATGGAGAGAAAGATGGTGATTACTGGTGGCAGGACTTCATTTCAGTGTTGTTAGCACCTTTCAAGCCTCTGCATCCTGGTATGTCAGTGGTAGAGCCAAAACTGTGTGTTGATCCAGAGAAAACAGACAGCAGCTGCACTGGTAACACAGCATGTTCCTGGAACAGCGTGCAGATGTCAACGTGTCACCATGGAGATGTCATCTCCCCTGATTGTTTTTCTGGAAAAAGGGAAAGACAGGAGCATGAGAGCTCACATAGAGGTATATCTCTGACATTTATAACCGAGAAGCACGTGGACTCACCACACAGCCAGTGTGAGCAGCAATGGTGGGGTTTTCCAAGCCTGGAGGTGAATGTAATGATAGGGTTAGTGGGCGTGCTTTCCATTTTGATGCTACCTTTCAATCTTAGTGTGAATATTCTTTTGATCAGGACTATAGACGTCCTGCTAGAATGGTGCATTACATCTTTACTTTCATCTACAGCAAACACTAGAGACTCATCAACCTCACACAGTGTAGCACAAGTTTGAAAAACAAGACAAAAAAAAAAAAGTGAACGATAACCGGTGTCAGTTTGCATGAAATTATCATCCATATTTAATGTGTGCAGACACTACCTTCTAACACTACTTTGAATGGAGAGTAAACACACTTTGCTAGGCAGATATTTGCATGTTGGGAATAACCTGCTGATAGGTGCTGAGGAGGCAGGTTGAGGCGTGCTTGGTAGAGACACTAAACCTTAGTGGAACAGATGGCTGGAAGGCTCGCTAAACTGTTCAGAGCTTTGGTTTCCTCAGCCATTTATCCTCACACAATGGGTTACAAAACTCTCCAGCTTAGATGCAGCTGATCCAGGGGCAAGCAGTATTTTGTAATATGAAGTCTGCACAACACAAAGGGTGAATAAAGCTGTTTATAGTTGATACTAAATGACTTGAGGGTACATTAGACGTTTTTATTCCTTTGTCTTATTCCTGATTATAAATCAGTTGAACTAAAAATAAGAAAACTCTTATCAGAGGTGAGAGTAACCAGATTCGTTCATGTGTGTAGTGCAAAAAAGATAAATAAAAATTTCTAGTACCTTAAAGATTTTATACTTATTTTTGGGATTTGAGATTTTGCAGCTAACAACAAACAAACAAACCATGCAACCAAGCCTTTAGACACGGTGTAACATTAAACCATAGACAGATTGCTGAATGTTCCTTTGGGTACAGAGTAATCCCACTTTTCCCATCAATACAATACTGCTTATTTCCGTCAAAGAGAAACAAAAGAACCAAAATGAAATGCAAGAGATGTGTAGTGCTAGTTGCAGCTTCTTAAGAGATCACTGTGGCCTATGAAGCTGTGTACAATATCTTTATTTGGACTAATACTGCATTTAAGTAGTCTGTGTTGTTGGACCAAAGTCTCACTGAAGATGATAGATGTAAAGCTAAGAATAATAATAAAAAAACACTATGGATGACAGGGATCAGATCTCTATCTAGATGTTTAACCAAATTATTAGGTCAGGCTGACCAGCCGTTTTTACTGAACATGAGCATAGTCTGTATGTCACGTTACACCTGTGAGTAATGCACGGTTCTGTGCATTGCCTCTTTGCACAGCTTCAAACCAGCAAAACCCTGGATAAAAATGAGGAGAATCATATAGAATAATGTAAACGCAATTAAAATCCCAATGTATACTGCATCAGTAAGGATCTGGAAAGCATGTTTGAAAGTTCTTATTATGTGCTTTACATGACAGCTTGGGAAAATGTGGCCGATGCAATTCCAAGGAGCACAAGACCCTGAGAACAGTCTATAAATGATCTTTTGATGGAAAACTGAGTCCTGTGTTTTTATTGTTTATACCAAGTGATTCTAGCAGTCTTCTTGCTATCTAACAGGAAACATGCCAGTTTTCTCTTCTTCACCAGCTATGAAATTAGTGTAAACTAAAGAGTTTTTTGCACTCTGCTGTCCTTTCCCTTCATTTTCCAACTGGTATCATTGTAGTAACATGTCAGAGTTTTACATGCCAGAGCTACTGTTCAACTTTTCAACTTTCATTAGAATAATCTAAGAGCAACTTTTACATTGACTGAACCCTATAAACCCACCCTTAAATATTCCTATGAAACAGAGCCCTTTTATGAAATCAGTGCAGCTCCCGTTAGACAATAAGCAAATAAATTAGTTTGAGTAAAAGAAAGAATGTTGCTGAACTTATAAGCAGAGTCGACCAAACTCAGAGAAACATCACCAGAGGGCACTCCTGCTACAGTAAAGGCCCCAAACCCTGAAGATGTTGGCTAGAGCTTTCAGCAGCTGACAGGAGGAGTAATAGGGGCATAAAGGAGGCTTGAGTCACCTGTGAATGAGCCACAGGCCTCCCTGTTTCAAAATGCAGTCTTGTGCAGATGGATGCTTAAAACTGTTGCACACACTGACTTTGACAAGATCGTCTGAGAAAGCAGTCAAAGATTAATGAGGGTAGCTACTTTGAATGTGTCTGAGGATTTTATTTTCAAATGAGGGCATGACATTAAGAGGAATAATTGCTTTAAGCTTCCTAAGTTGGTCATGAAGGAATTGAGAGTCAGTGCCTTCTTTATTTTTACATTCTACTCCTCAATTTGTCCCCATTTTCTTAAGGAGCATGCTAGACTTAGCACAAAAGGTAAGGTAATTGGTGTTTGGTTGATTATTTCACCATTCTAATACCAACTGATGTCGTATTGGAAAGCCTGATTAGTCCTTTTTACAACAAGATAAAACTTGTTAGTGTTGCATATTTGTGGAATGAGCAATACAGCTAAAATGGGCCAAAATCCCCTGCAATATTCTGTTGTTTTGACTTGTGTGGTGGATTGGATGATTGCACTCACCCACAATAATAAGGAAAAAACAAAAAATATTGTCCATTTTTACACACTATTCATTATCCACTGTCTTCAGTAGCATGTGAAGATACATACACAGCTACAACAGCTTACTTCCTCATGGTTCTGGTCACATTTTGCTGTGGAATGGCATCCCATGCCTCAACCAGGAGTTGTTAAAGGTCAACCAACGTGGCTGTGTATGCCACTCTAGCACATCAATCCCACAAATGTTATTTTTGGGTTGAGGTCTGGATTCATAAGCGGCCATCCTTTCCGCCCCATCTTTGGAGATCAGATGATGATCTTGGCTCTGTGGTGGAGAGTGTTGTCATTCTGGAGGATGACGTTAGGTCCAAGATTCTGAAGATTATGGGATCACCTCTGGCTAGAAAATCTCATTCCAATATGTCAGTCAATCAATTCGGTGCCAAACCTACGTCTGTCACTGGCACCTACATGGCAGCATTTGAATCTCAAAACAATAGTCAATACAAACAGAACATTTCAGGGGATTTGGGAAAATTTTGGAGATGTTCAACCTACATTTTTGGTTGTGTTGCTCATTACACAGAAGCACAATCCTTACATGTTATATCTTGTTGTGAAGGTGACTAATCAAGCTTTCCAGCGATGTGTTTCCAGCAACAATTGGTATTATTAAAGGAGAGAAACAATTGACCAAACACACATTTCTTTATATTTTTCCTGTTAAATAGCATTATCATTAGTAAGTTACTGCAAGCATTAACTAAAGACTGCGTTATTATCTTCAGTTCATCAAATACTGTTGATATTTTTCCATCAATTATCTTTTTTGTCCTCTTTTAGAAGATTGCTGGAACTGGTGTTTTCAACATTGTGAGTGATACATGGTGTTGCTGCTATAAATAAAATGCATATGAATGAGTGTTTCCAGTGTGGCAGGTGCTGTTGCGTGTTTGCTCTTATCATATTGCTGATTTTCTACAGATTCAGACTGAGCACTTTCTTATTATGCACTCTTCTGAATCTTTTATTTTCCACCAGCAATTATCCTCTTGAGCCCAAGACCTTAAAATAAAAACACTCTTCTTTTTTTTTATCTAAGCCCTTATAACCCCACCACTTTTCAAATGCAAAGTGACACCCGTAAGGCTCTTTGAGATCAGGAGCTCACAGTGTAGCTCAGGAGCCCAAACATTTTCTTATTTTTGCTCCCATTGCTGTTAAATTTATTGTGCTGAGAAGACACCCACAAGTACTTTAACTGCTCCCCACCAGATGACTAATCCTCTGATTCACCTACACATGACGGTTTTTCTGCTTTCAATTCTTACATGCAGTAGTCTGCAGATTCTCAACTTGCACAGTCAAGACTTTATTTCTTCATGGAGATCTGAAGAGCTTCAACATTAGATCAACATAGACCATCACAGTTACCGCTCTTCTTGTAAGTCCAGTGGTTAAACATGCATAGAAAAAGTAGAAAGAAGAAGTCTGATTACTCCATCATAAATAAACGGTGCATTCTCACCAAGATTCTTTAAGGGAAGAATTAGCAAAGCTTTTTTTGTTTTAAATTTCTCGTAAACTGCTAGAGCTTTAAACTCACAAAATATTTCTCAAGTCCATTATTTGTCTTTAAAATACTCATTTTATAAACTCCACAATATCCAACTGAAACGATTATTAACCCTTAATAATACCACTATAATAGAAAAAAAGCAATACCTCATATTTGAGATCCTGGAACCAGATAATGTTTATCCTTTAGGCTTGATGAATTATCAAAACGATTTATCAGTGATTTTATTCTGCAGTGAAATGGTGTAAAACCCTTTGGTTGTTTTCAGTTTAAATCACTTACTAAACCAGATAATACAAAAACATACGGTAATATAGATTAGTCTGTTCATGCCACCAGCATTACAGCTGAAGCTCACATTCTCCAGGGTGTTGATAAAAGTGAGTATTCCCTTCCTTTTTTCTTTTTTTTCCATCATGTACAAGATTAGAAACCTCACACACTTGCCTCAGGAGGACCACAGCAGACTGGAATCAGATATCGGTATCTCAAAGGAGAGCTCAGTCACTCTTTAATGGACACTTCCCTCCCTCAGGTATAAACTGTCTGTGACAGGATGAACGCCTTCTCCTCTGATAAAATCTCAGGAATGAGCAGAGAAAAGCATCCAGATCCAAAGATGGGGGGGGGGTGACTTTAAATAAACTGCACTCCTCTTTAAACTGCAAAATTTGTTGCAGATCGGCTGTAATTCTGATGCAACAAAACTCAATTGCTTTGGAGTGTGAAAAGAAAAAACAAAAAACAAAGCAGCAGGTTGCAGATCAGAAGTACTGTCTGGCTTTCTGACGCAGAGCATGACTCAGAGACCAGTTCTCTGTCCTGATTTTGAGATTTTAAACATTTTTCTGCATTTCAACAAGTCATTCGATTCAGAAAAGGCACAGATTTTGAATGAACAGGACCTGTTGGAGGCTCACCTGCAGTGAGGGGAATGCAAATATCTCTTCTATTCTTCACGTCACCCCCCTGAGAGCAGTCAAGTAATGAAAACGATTGTACAGCTTCCCTGCTGGATAGCATAGCAGAGCTGGGAGTTTGGCACGTCTCAACTAAAATATGTGACATGAAACATTCACTGAGCGGGAGCAGGTATTAACAAGCAGAGGCAAAGCCTTTGTAAATTTCAAACAGGGCTCATCTGACTTGCATGTTTCATTTTAGTATCTCATATTCAACTGAAGGCCTAGTTTTTGCAGAAATGTGATAGAATGTGTTCCTATTACATCACATTAAACCTGTAGCACTATAACAGCTATTTTATTTACAGAAGTAGTTTTCAGACTCTATAGAATGAAGGTGACTCCTCTCAGAGGTTGTTTTTTCTTCCTTAGGTAGCATTTGGTTACATCAGCAGACAGACATCTGAAACTGTCAACCAATTTGAAACACACTCGTAGTCGTGGCATTAACTTGTCCTCCAGTACTATTTTGAGTAACCTTGGGAAAATTTTTGAACAGGATATGTCCTTTGGCTCAAATTAAACAAATGTGGGTCAACATGGGATACACACTTGTATCCTATTATTCCATATTTTTAACCGTGTTTCCCTCTGTGTAAATTTCTGCAGGTGTCTGTAAGTGGGCCTGCACTTTTCTGCACGATCAACCTGATTAGGTTTATTGTTGTTTCCTCATGCTCAACCAGTGGAGGCAGAAAACAGCAACTTTAATCCTCCCTGTTATAAAGGGAGTTAGTGTATTCATTTTATCCTTCCCTAATATCACCGTTTGGTCAAAAGGTAATGGCTGGGTTTCTCTCTAATGTACTGTATCTTGTTCTGTAACACTAATACAAAATTACATTAAATTATACACATTTGTCAAGAAACCCCTAAAAAGGCTATTTTCTCCATCTGTCTCATATTGATCATTTTGACACCACCTCCCTATTGGAATTAAGGTGGGCATCTGACATAATAGATCTGTCAAGTTAATTACTTTACATTAAGTAACACGTGTCTGATCACTGCGAAGAACAAATTCAAGATTTCTACAATCATTAATTTGCTCTTGGCAGACTGTTGACAAGAGTTTTTATTACCTGGAGGGGGGTGGGGGGGTTATGCGGTTATAGACAGATTTATTTTATTCACCCTAAGCTGAGTTATTGGAACTGGTATCTTAAGAGGTATAAAAAAAGAAAACCACTGCCCTACAGCACCAATGTTAATGCACATCCAAATACATAAAGTTTAAGACACTGTCAGATTTTTATAGTCATTTATTGTACATTAAAACATTTCTCACAAACTTCCAGCAGAAAAGCACACCAGAGTGTGTTCACACAATGATGGGTGTGCAGTGGCCATCATCACAATCATCATTATAGTTATTAAAAGTGTCATAGTTATGATCATTATAATCATTTATACCATTAGCTTTTACCACCATCACCAGTAAACCTACACCACCTTACATTAATCTTCCTCTTAATGTTCACAAAGTCTTGATGAAGCGGTCCACCGAGGTCTGTGACACGGCAGACTGGGGTCAAACTGTTCAAACCTGCATGAAGCTGCAGCTGCTTGAGATTTACATTGTAGATTTTTCAGAGAAAATAACTGAAATATCTTACACAAATAATCCTGAAAATCTTCAATAAATCCACAAGCAGGCTCGTCTGGGTACAGATATTTAGAAAATTAACTTAATCAGGTGTTGGTCAGTGACATTAACTGCAAGTTAAAACAGACACCAAGAATATTGTGCAGGTGAACACAATTTGATCCTAGTTTGCATCATACTGCACATACCAGTATTACTTCCTATGAAAGTAAGGGCACTGCCCCCATTTATATATGACAACACAGACAACACACATACAAATTCAAAGATCTACAGTGGCACAGAAAGGTTGTCATTTTTGTTTTGTTCATATGTGGATTTCTCAGAGAGGAGGGGGAAAAAAAAAATCAGTTGAACTTTACTTGATCTAAAAGTATTGTGCAATTAACATTTTTGGCCACTGCATGGGTATGTTTGGAGAACAAGATGGGCTTTTACAACAACAGCCAAAGCTGGATTTAAAATTGCAGCTGAGCCAGGCTGCACAGGCACACCCAACCAAAGACACAAACACACACACACACACAAACACACACTCTTGGTATGCTGGAACTGGCTGAGGAACTACAGGCTCTAACAGCAGATTTTACTGGACTTGTGTTTAACTAATGATAAACAAGAGCACTTGAGGCACGTGGGGGCAGAGACATAAACACGAATTGAGCCTCAGAGGAATTATCAGTGATTGTTATCATTATGCAACACAGCAGCAGAGTTAGCAATGTGGGCAACTGCATCGTTGTGCAAACTTCACCCATCCATCACTGTTATAGTTGACAATTGCCATTCCCCGAAACATTCAGCTCAATTTCATTTGATTAATGATGAGACTTAAAACGAAAACAGTTGGTCTTTGCAGCATTTGCAGCTTTTTGAGCAACAAAAGATCTTAAAGTTTGCAGTGTTTCACATCTGAGAAGTTAGGTCTCATCTGATCTGACAGTACGATTCAATATTTATATGATATTAAGACGAAATAATAAATAAAATAGTCATGTCTGGAAGTAGTACAGTATTTCACTTTAACACCAAAGTGACCAAAAAAATAAAAATAAAAAATAAAAAACATAAAATGAAAATTAACAAAAGGAAGAAAAAGAAGAAGACAAAACACCGCAGATGTAGTGTAAGAGATTTTTACCATAATGATAGGTTTGGGGGAAAGGGCAGAAACTTAAACATGAGCCAGCATGATGAGACACTTAGTCAGTTTTAACTTTGATATTTTAAATACAAACATCAAACTTATTCCTCCAACATTAGCAGCATATTTCTGCACAAACTACCTCCTCTAAAGACTTACCACTGAGCACCGGATAAAGAGGGACAGCATGCAGTATGTGCTTCTCCTTCTTTCACTGAAAGTTTTCAATAACGGCCGGTACGAGTAACAGGAACTTTCCTTACATTGATAAAGACTCTACAGAAACACGTGGAAGTGATTAGCAAGAGAAGCTAAGATCATGGAGTTCATGATCAATAAGATTGTTGCTTTATTTACTTTGGGCTAATCAAAGCCAAATTGCTTTTAGTTTTTAATAATAATTATAAAAAACAAAGGAAGCCAGCAGACTTGATGCTACCAGAGTGGATTTATGGCTCACCAAAAGCCAATACGAGTGGTGTCACATCACATTTCACAAAAAAAGCTAAACCAACTTAACAGCACTGAGAAGATAAGTGATCGGTTTTCACTATTCTCTCTGTTTAGTGAAAAAAAACAAGGAATGTCAAGTCTAACAAGCAAAGAGCTTGATAGGAAGCCCCATGACATAGTGCAAGGTGGGCCTTAGTCACTGTAAAAGGGAGGTTTCCCGTTCTTATTGGATGCTTTTCCACCAAAGTGGCTCCAGTGCTGGTGCAGAGTTAAATACCCAACTTCAAACCAATCTCAGAAAGCACTGGCTCCAGCTCTGAAAATCTGGTGCACCAGTAGCAACAACTAGAGCAACTAAAATGTGTTTAAATCCAGAGTCAGGGTAATGTTTGGTCTATTTAATTTGAGAGAGAATTAACAAAAAAAAAAAAGTTTCAACACGGATGTGAAATCAAAGCAGCAAACACAAGAGCTGTGTGTTCATCTGATTTGTCACTGATCAATATTATGTTATAAATTGCGTAAACAAATGCTGCCGTCAAAGTAGTACGGCATTTGCAATCACCATTTTAAAACAGAATTAATCACGTTCGCAACTATATTTATAAGTGTTGTCACATGTCTTAACATTCCCATTTCACCATTTAGGGTTTATATATCCTGCTAAAAGCAGCATAAACCGTGTTTACAGCGGCATCGTTAATACCGGTCAGGTCAGGGTTTGGAAACGGCTGTTAGCATTGCAGCTTTCACAAACACCAGCTGCTACAGTTTATAAACTAGATTGGTGATATTAAGACACCGGTTTGCAGGAAAAATGGGAAAAATATTGTAACCTGTGAGGATTAGCTGCCTCCCTGCACTGTCGTCCTTTACAAAATTCAGAATACACAAGACGGTGGGTCGAAACATGTATGGGATTAAAGATGTAAAGAGACATAATAACGCTGCTGTGGAAAAGAAAAAAAATCAAACCACTTCTTTGCCTCCTCTTTACTTAGACCTAGCTCAAACACCAAAACTGAATCAGCACTTTGGTAGAACATGATGCAAATGAGGCAATCATTTTAAGGATTAGAAAAATAATAAACAAGCACAAATTTTGAGAGCAACATCAAGCATGATTTCTAACATCAAACTGAAAGAAACAAACATTTCAAACACCCTATTAAGCATTTTTTAAACACATGTTCTGTGAATTCACCCATAACTGTCGGGACAACTGCCACCACGAAAGTGTGTTGCTCTTAAAGACGGACAGTGTTGATACGCAGAGGTTGCACATTTTTGCCATTAGCATGACTCTGGCCTGGGCTGAAGTAAGGGAAGACCTTCAGGGGGAATTTCTCTCGGTAGGTGTAGAGCCAGGACATATCATCTGCATTATAGAAAATGAGCAGGCCTTTAGCGTAGTCCAGGAACACCCCCACCTTCTCTAGCTTGCTCTTGACGTTGAGGCGGGTCCAGGGCTCAGTGCAGGCGCTGTACTGGTTCCCGTCGTGCATTACAATGCAGTAAAAGCCGCGGCTCGGCTGGATCTGGATGCTGCCTTTGCGACTCACCGTCTCGCTGGCCACCCCGATCATCCACTGCGTTTTCTCCGACACCATCACTTCCCAGTAATGAACTCCTGATGTGAAGCCCTCTGCACCCAGAACAGACACCTCCACGTCAAAGCGCCGAGGGGAGTCCTGCAGAGGTTGAGGATGGAGATTCCCATAGGCCACAATGGTGCAGTCGTCTGAGAGGATCAGTCTTTGGTGGGCTGTGATAGGGTCAAGGGTCAATGCTGCTGGCACTGAAGATGACAAGGAAACAAAGGAAGAGACAGTGTTAGCTTAGAGAGTCAGCATTTGCTTCAAATGCAAGACTACAGAAAGAGCCGCTTGTCTGGATGAAAAGGTCCACCATGAAAACGTGGAGTATAAAAAAGTAGAAACTAAACACTGATATGTTGTGACTCAGCTAAGGGCAGCAGTGTGATTCTCAGCGCCTCATCTGTCTTTGTCAGGCTCTTGCTGTATCAACCATTTTATGCTGCAGCAGTAAATAAATCCATCCAGGCTGCTCAGTCAATGTCTGATCCTACTGAGTCCATCTGACAGCTGATTAAAAGGACACCATCGTCTCAGGAAGTACCAACTTTACAAAAGTTTTAGACTCAGTTTCTTGGATTTTACTATGAAGTGCTTACTTTCTATATTTCTAATATATCAGGAAACACAATCTGAGTAGTCCAGGGTCCTCATTTATCAACTGTTGTTACACACAGATTTGTTCTCAAGTCCTACTTATGAACTTTTAACGAATATTGTGACATTCAATCTTCGTATCTTTGATTTGTTCTTAGCTAAGAACAATTCATACGGAAAGTCAGGAAATACGCTTACTAACATTTGGGTGGACACATTTGAACAAAATTAGTGTGTGTGCAGTTTTCTGCTGTTCATCAAAACTACAATAATGTTTTTGTCAAATTTTTAAAATAACTTTTGGTACATTAGAAAACCTTTTGTTATTTTAAAATAAATAGCATTAGAATATGAGCTGCAGTTTTTTGCTATCATTTCCCCTCGGAGGAAAATGAAACTCTTTTACTCTAGGGCTGCAACGATTAGTCGACGTCGTCGACAATAGTTGACAATAAAAATAGTCGACAACGAATTTAGCCGTCGACTATTGTCGGCAAAAAAACCAAAACAAACAAACAAAAAAAAAAAAAAACTACAGAGTGAAACATCGTCTTCTAATCCTATCTCTGCTGAGAGTTGCACAATGCACATGGGCAAAGAGGGGGGACAAAAAAAATACAGAGTGAGACATCGTCTTCTTTTTTAATCTCTGCTGAGAGTTGCACATGCGCAGTGAAGTCCGCCAGGGGAAAAATGTGGTGGGGCACTAGGGAAGAAAACGGCGGCGGAAAATGTTAAAAGTCAGGGATGACTTCACGTTAAACTTACAAAATAAATTAAATACATGTGAGATTTGTAAAGCGGACCTTGTGTACCACGGAAGTACGTCTGCAATGCTCGAACATTTAAAGAGGAGGCACGTCAGACTTAACAACCTTATGCAAAATTTCAAAGCTGAAAGTGAAATAAGTTCCATTTATAATAATCATGAGATACAGAATCCGATTGGTCGACTAGTCGTTTTAATAGTCGGTGACTAATCGACCATAAGAATAGTCATTAGTTGCAGCCCTATTTCACTCATTCAAGAACAAGTTGCAGCATGGACAGACTTAATTCCTCGCCGTGACGGAACAAGTAGTTGTGCAGTTAAGCCATCTGTGACCATTATTATTAACCTCGTTATTTCAGATGCAACCCTAGTGGCCCTAAATGGACTTGGGAACAAGTCAAGAAGAAGTACAAAAACACACTCCAAAGCGGTCAGTGACAAGCCTTTATTTCTTTATCAAAAGAATTGCATCAATCCCTAAAAACTCTTTCTCTCCTAATCGGGTCTTTGAACAATCTGCGCACCAATGTCCAAAGGACATTCTAAGAATGGGCAGGTCGTTTTCCAAGAGCACTGATTGGCAATAAGGTTGTGCTTTTATACTCGATGATCAATATCCAGAAGATAACTTGCTCATTAGCAGGTTAGACGCTCAGCAGAAGTTGCTAGGGTGAGCTACTCCAGTAAGACGTCAACCAGCGTCGAAGGACCGAAACCCAGAGTTAACCCTAAAGTTACCTTGATAAGAGAAAATCCAGCTTCCTAGTACAGGCCTCTGATCTTGTTTTAATCTTCAGTTTAGTTCAAGAGCCTTTTTGTACTGGGTTTTGTGTTATTACTGGATCATATTTGGTTGAGCCTGAGAACCCTCTGGGAACGTGTTAACTTTACTTCAAGACAGAGAGCCTCATGATTATATCACTGTTTATGCTGATTCCAACGTTACTGTTTAGTTTATTCTGCCTCTGGTTTGTTATGTTCTTTTGTAGAGGACTGCAGTTTGTCTTCCAGCCATTTGATCTCGAGGAATCGTCTATAAATGCTGGAAAAATAAAAAAAAAAGCTAATGCTGACATGTATACAGGATTTATGAATGCCAGTAAATGGCATTTAAACTTTGATCAATATTTCAAAAACAATACAGTAGTAAGACTAAAATATTTAAACGGTGAGAAATAGACAAATAATGACTTCACTGACTGTTTTGACCTTACATTAGCACCTTCTTCTGGAAGGAGAATGATTGAACCTCTTACCAGTTTCACTTCTCTTCAAGCATGGTACTTACTATGCTTTTTTTGTTTGTTTTTCCATCAGCTTGGTTACCTTAATCCCAACCCCAGACCTGTATATGAGCAGGAAAGACTTGGTACTGCTCTGGAAACTAGTTTTCTGTCTGAAAGAAAATGTTTTTGGCTAAAATGCAAAGAACTGGTTCAAGATTGGGCAACAGCTTTTTTTTTTTTTAAAATGCTGTGGTTAAATGAGAAACAAAAGGATTTCAGCATCTGACTAACATGACTAAACCACAGAATACAGATGACAAAAATCCAACAGATTAAATAATAAAGTCAGATTTTATTTTATTTTATCCCCAATTTATTTTTCAAGGGATGCATTTATGTTTGTTCATTTTCTTCTCAGTCATGGATTTCCTGAATTTTACTAGTGTATTGCAGAGGGGCCAATCTGCCACAAAACTACAGAAGGTCAGTGGAAAAAATACTGTTTTATATTTTAGGTGAACTGATGGGTGAAGATGAACAATCCCAAGACCTAACAGTATGCTTTATACCCAACACCGCTGCCAGATTTAGAGGAGGCAATCAGAGTCATGCCCTGGGGCAAAAGATGACTGATGGTTTGTTCTTATACAGCACACCCAACAGTTGCTGTGCTCTGAAGAAAAATGAAACACTGGGCTGTGTGATACGTGTGACTGAATACACCATCATATATTTCTTATAATCTGTTTTTATCTTCATGCATAAATAAGAGCTTTCAAAGTCAAGTACTCTCCTGAGCCCTCGAAGGTGGCTCTGTTTCTGTCATATTAACCCACCGCAGGAGTGCAAACAACACAGTGAAGCAGTAATTACAGAGATGGGCGGAGCAGCTTCAGCTCACAGGTCTGTAGGAGGCCAGGTCTCTGGATAGTTATCTGGTTTTAGCGTAGACATGCCCTCTGCAAACATTCACTTATTAGAAAAGAACATCAGCTCAAACAATCATAGCTTGTTCCCTTGGTTTTCTTTTACATGAGCAGATCAGGACAGAGAAGGAAAGGCATTTTTCCAGCTCTGGTGCATGTGAGCTGGGACAGATAGAGGTGAAATGTCTGGCGGTCTGCCAGTGGATGGGACAACACTTTCTGCAGTCAATGAAAACTTAAGTGTTTGTTACAATCAAGTCATTAAAATTTCATACCTTGAGTGCCTGTTGGTGTCACATAAAGAAACAAGCATGCAAACCCACTTCTGAAGATTTCAGTTTTCTTGCTCAACACAAGAGGGGGGGGGGATAAATAAATAAATAAAAATAGCACAATAGGTGACCCATCAGTGACAGCAAGAGCTGAGAGATGATGGGGAGGGGGGTGTCTTTGTTGGATCTCTGGCAACTGCTGCTAATGGACCGTAACCAGTTATTCCACTTGGCAGCCAGTCATGGCAGGCCAAGAAACCTCCTGGCCTCCCCTCAGCCAGCAGGAGGCTAAAATGGGAGAATCGATTGTGAGAGTAAATGAAATCAAAAAGAACTTACAAAATCCTCAGCATGTTATTTGAAGTAATCTCTTGTGTTGACTGTAGAGAGCAGAGCTCCCCTCAGGACTAAAAGGCATCTTCACCACATATGTCTGATCAATGTTTCTGAACTAAAGATATTCCCGTATTTTAAGTTAAGAAGTTGAATGTTTTCACTTCCTAAACAAGTCAATTAGCCTGCTATATCTTGAGTTTGTAGTTTTATCCCACTCTTAATTGCAGAATTATTCTGACTCGATCAGTTGGCAAAGCATCTCTTCTATATTTCTCTTCAGCTCATTTAGCATCTTTTCAGCTGGATTCCAGTCTGGGTTCGGGT